>NC_141077.1:45387515-46587515 GCF_041138505.1 Cibotium barometz
GGACATACATGTGTTAGGAGGCTTTTGAAGCAGAAGTTTGAGATGAAGGATTTGGGTGAGTTGTAGTATTTCTTGGGCATAGAGGTGGTGATATCACCTCATGGAATTTTGTTATTTAAGAGGTAGTATAGCTTGGACATATTGTTCAAGTATGGTACGATAAGCTATAAGTCTATTTCACTGCCATTGGAGCATAACACAAAGCTTTTTGAAGGTACATGTGAGCTTTTGGAGGCCCCCACTACATACAGGTGCATAGCATGGGTAGCTTGATCTACATGATCATTACTAGGCCAGACATGATGTATGTTATTGGACTTGTGAGTCAATTTATGTAGGCTCCTAACAAGCCACACTTGGATGCGGCTAGACGGATTCTTAGGTACATAAAGTCCACAATTAATTATGGACTTTCTATGAGGTTGGTATACAGGTACATGGGCACACATATGGTGATTGGGGTGGCAATGTTACAGACATGCAATGGTCAAGTATGTTCTCATTTGAGAGTGTTGCTGTGAGTTGGAGCAAAAAGAAGCACCCAAAAGTTGCTTTGACGAGTATAGAGGCAGAGTACAGCGATGCTGCTATGGCAGCTTGTGATGTAGCTTGGTTTCAAAAGCTACTTGGTGATATGGGTGATCGCGGGGATATGAAAATTTTAATTTATTGTTACAACATGGGTATCATAAAGTTGACCAATAGCCTAGTATACCATGCTAGGATGAAGCACATTGAGGTGCATTATCACTTTGTGAGGGAGAAGGTTCTAGCACGTGATGTAGATTTGGTATATATCAGCACACAAAGATCAGGTGTTTCACATCTTAATGAAGGAATTGGGCATAGAAAAGCTCCATAGGTTTAGGAGCTTACTTGGAGTGTAGTGTGTGGAACTGAACTCAAAGGGGAGTGTTGAGATATCGAGCTCAACTAGTGCTACGGCGGCGGACATTGATGACCCGCCTAGGTGATAGCTTTCTCACTTATGCCACTGGCATGGTTGGTGAGATTATGAATATACTTCGAGTGGATGATAGGCTATGTGATAGCCACTTTGGAGTACTAGAGTTATGGCATAGTTATACCTCTAGCTCATATAGTCAAGTTTAGACTATGGACCAACCATTTTGTATGTTATTGTAGGAGAGTACTTTGCCTTTATGTATGTACTCTTCATATTGTAGAAGAGTACTTTGTCTTTATGTATGTACTCTTCATATGGTTGTAGAGAACTGAAGAAGATAGAAAAAAATTTAGCCATCCATCTCTTTCTCTTGTCTCTTGAACTCTCTTGTGTGGGTGTTTGCTTGCAAGGAACTCAAGGTCTCTCTCTTCCCATCATTCTCTTTATGTTAGCGACACATAAAATTATCGCTTAAAAAATGCTTTAATATTTAAAAAATTATACATCGCTTATGTGACAATCTTTGTCTCATAAGCAATGAGTGTTATTTTTGCCTCTAAATTTGCCCCATGGCTAAAGGGGAGTCTTTCTTGTAGTGTCATAGGATAACTAAACCTAGAGAGGAAACAAGAGAATTTTAATATGATCAATTAATGCACAAACACAAATAGAATTAATCTAAGATATTTAGGAGTAGGAGTTATGTGTAAAAATTGATGCAAGATTAATATCTTGAGAAATATTCGAAGATGAAATGTGCATTTATGTGCATAAATATATGTAAGTGTGCAGTAACTCGGTGTAATTAAGCCTAAATAAGGGTAGATCTTTTAGTAAATCAAGATGGGGAATTGTGCTATGAAATTAGAGGGAGTTTTAGGGAATTACCATTCGAGATTTTAGTAAGCCAATAACTAATTGAATAGGCTAGAAAGAGAGAAGATACTAGAGGGTGATGTCCACCTTAACAAACTCAAGACTAAATTGATAGCATAGAGATGGATGATATTTATATATGAAGTACTTAGAATTACAACCCCTATAATTATTGGAGAAAATGGTTCAATAGTTTTAGACAGAGAAGATTTCTGTAGAAATTGTGTGTCTCTTGAAAATATATTATGTTCAAAAGGCTAAAGAATCAAATCAATGGAAAAAAATGATGAAGTACATCTCATTTAGAGAAAGAACAAGGCCCTTAGAACAAGTTCATAAGTGTAATTTTCCTACTTAGTGTAGAGATTTGATCAAAGAAGTCCTTAAGGATAAAGTCTTAGACAAAGATCAAGAGCTTAGACCAAATTTGTAAGTGTAATTTTTCTCCTTAGTTTGGAGATTTGATGAAAGAAGACTTTGAGGATAAAGGCTTAATCTAGATAAACTTTATGAGAGAGAAAGAGAGGTATTTAGACATAAGTATCTAGCTGATGTATATAGGTATTAAGGTCTTAAAAGCCTAAAGCCCTAAGTTAGAGAATATGGTGGAAATTTAGAATCCTTTATGGAGACCTAACAATGGTTATAACTTTAGAAATAACGGATGTAAAGCCATTATAAGTTCTAATCCAGTATTGATCCTAGTCTCTCTTAAGGATGTTAGAGAACTTATAAGGACTCTCTGTAAACTCAAGTAATCTGAATATTCTTAAAAGACCTTCCCTAAACTTTGCAGCAGGAGGATCTACGATTGGAATTGCGACTTGAGGACTATCATTAGGCAAAATTTGGACCAAAAAGGACCCTCTAAGTAATTCCATGTGAGCTTTCTGTTAGAAAATGAGTAGATGGTTAAATTTTTATAAATCAAATAAAAATTTATTGAAAGTTATTGATTTTGGGAATCTACTCTTCGAGATCTTTTCAATGATATATAGCATGATGGAAAATTTTGTATATTTAAGAAGTTCACAAATTGGTGATGATTTGCAAAAAATTAACCATTAGTCCATTTTTAAAGAAAAGCTGACATGGCATTACTTAGAGGGCCCGTTTTGAGTCCAACATTTACCTAATGAGAAATCTCATCAGACTTGCGTGACAAGTACATTGATGTTACATTTTTTAGTTTTATAAGTTGAGATATCTTGAATATTGATATCTTGAATAAGGATGAAGACTTATCTATTATTTTTGGGTGGCACACTGTGTATCAAGAACATAAAGACAGAATCAATGCATCATGGTGTGCAGAGATATTGATGGATTTTACAGTGACCTATAGTGATTTATGATGATATATTCACAATATTATGATGATGATGTATTGGATAGTTTTGAGTTAAATCTTTCCATTAATTTTTATATTGAAAAAATTTGTTTAGTGTGGAGTGTGTGTGAGCTCTATTTTCTACTGAAGTAGGTGTGTGTGTGTAATGGAGAATGGAAATTGAATTACAGTTGTGTGAGTTCACACCGACTCTATAATCCTAGTGGAGGGTGGTAGCCTAACCCATGGGATTGGATGGGGTTAGGCTAAGTCTATGGAACTCGTCAAAGTTGATAAAGGATTTTAATATTCGAAAACGGGTGGCTGGGTGGACCCAAATTACGGGTGCTTTCTAAACCTAGAGCCCAACCTTGATAACAAAGTTAGAACTTGGGAGAAATCTAGGAATCAACTTTAGATCATAGAGTCTTTAGAAGAATTAAGGTAGAATTGTTCCCTTAATAATCGAGGATTAAGGCGTCATATTGAGCTCAAGGGAGCCACCAATGCCTCTTATTTGTGAGAATTATAAGGTGAATATTTTACTTGGAGGAATCATACAATCATACTCAATTCCTACCATAAGGCCTCTATTCTAGTCAGCTATATTGGGAAAGTTGTTGGATTGCTAAGCGATTGGATGTTGATGAATGGAGGCGCTGAGTTCGTTCTCTCTTTCCCTAGACTAGTCCTCTGTTGTGGATTCACTTTTGGTAGGGGTAGGGGTCTCAAATTGGTTAATCAAACCTATATTACTTGCCCATATCCTTTAATGTATAATTTCACTAGTATATGGGACATGCTTATGTAAATTCCCTAGCATTATGTATAGTAGAGAAAACGAGAATTAGGACAAAAAAAGGTGTGCCGCATTGGAGGCTCCTTTTTCTTGTAATGTGAATGACTTAGTTTATTACACAATACAAAAATGTTAGTAGGACATACTCGTATTTGGTGTAATTTTTCCTAGCTATATTTAATGTTTAAAGTATCTTGAAAATGAATGTAGAAATAAGTTCAAAACACAAAAGATGTAGTTTTTCGGTGTTTCTGAATAGTGAAAATTGTGTACCTACCTTCAAATCATGCATGCATTACTTTCTTTTGAATTAAACCAATGTATATATATATATATATATATATATATATATATATATATATATATAGAGAGAGAGAGAGAGAGAGAGAGAGAGAGAGAGAGAGAGAGAGAGATAGATATATATATATATCAATTAGTTGCGGATGCCTTGATAATTAGTTGCGGACCCCTTGATAATTTTGACTCAAATCAATATATATGTATGTGTATATATATATAAATATCAATTAGTTGTGAATCCCTTGATAATTTTTTAGAAGAAAATGTATTTGAAAAAGATAAGCTTACAAAATGGCACTTGAGAAAAAATCAACGAAGCAAGTATGTGCACTATATTTTGAGTCATTGCACATTAAGTGGATGTGAGCAGAATCCACATATTGTGACAAGTACATTGATATCACAATTTTTAGCTTTATAAGTTGAGATATCTTGAATACTGATATCTTGAATAAGGATGAAGACTTGTTTGTTATTTTTGGCTGGCACACTATCTAGGCACACTATGTATCAAGAACACAAAGACAGAATCAATGGATAAACTACTTTAAAAGACCTCGAATTTGTTTTGTTTTTTTTAAGGGGGAGAGAGGGGCGTTGTGATCTAAATTTTTTGTAAGAGAACACAAGGGAGAGTGCAAGAGTTCTTGAGAGAAGGGATATTTACCTGTACAAGAGTTACACGGAATGTACATTCTTCCAAACTCATGTACATTTAACTAGTCTCAAAGCTCATGTACACTTAGTCTCACCCTCGCCAATGCTACTCGTAAAACAAATAAAAACATTAGACAGGATGACAAGCAAGTGGTTATGAAATAACGAGATCACAACTTTAAACCTTGAAGGTGTTAAATGAGGGTGGGCATTTAGCCCCATGAAATGAGACCATTGAATGAAAGCAAAACCTTTTTGAATGGGTCTCCCATATTTTTCAAACCTTTCACAATCCCTAAATGGAACCCTTAGACCCAAGAAAGCAATCAAATTTGACCAAATCCACGTAAAAAGGTCTTTTTCATATGCTTTGACTGAATGAGAGCCAAGATACCAAAAAATTTGACCAAATCCACGTAATAAGGTCTTGTGCACGATGCTAGCGTCGTGGAAGTTCTAACCATAAATTCGCTCCCTACCTATGTGTAAAAACGTATGAACAAAGCGATTGTCTTCCATTCCATCTTTCATAATTTCCAGTACTTGTCTTCCATTCCATCTTTTATAATTTCCAGTACTTGTCGTGCCATCTTCGTCCCGTTTTGAGACGTTGGAAGCAACTTGACAGAGCAATATGGAGCAGCGTGGTCTTGCATCCACCCTCTTGGGCTGTACGCTAGTCCTCCTCGTAGCTACTTCAAAATCCTACGCACAGCTTAGCTCTAGTTTCTACGACGCATCCTGCCCGACTGTTGCGAGCATCGTGGAACAAGTGGTGCAGCAGGCAGTGCAGCAGGAGGCCAGGATGGCAGCGTCCTTGCTGCGCCTCCACTTCCACGATTGCTTCGTAAATGTAAGTGTGTAAACTAGTTATAAACGTTGATCAGAAAGCTATACTGCCCCAAGGAAATGAGTAATGATTAAGAGTACAGCTCGATTGCACTGATTTTTAATGCAATGTAGGGATGCGACGGGTCGGTATTGCTGGACAATACAGACACAACGACAGGCGAGAAGACGGCCCCTCCAAACAACAACAGCTTGAGAGGCTTCGACGTGGTGGACAACATCAAGTCCGCCGTGGAGGGAGTGTGCGAGGCGACCGTTTCGTGTGCTGACATTTTGGCGCTGGCGGCCAATGCGTCCGTGACCCTGGTAATACATATTAGGAGCAGACTCGTCACATGAGGAGCCTAATTCAATTAACTATCTCATGACTGCTAGACGTTTAAGACCGATGATTGATGTACGCAGGCCGGAGGACCCTCCTGGACGGTGCTCTTGGGAAGAAGAGATGCAACCACTGTAAGCGCCACAGCGCCTGTGCAGGACCTCCCAAATCCCAACACCGATATCAACACGGTCATCGGCAAGTTCACAGCCGTGGGCTTGTCCACGCAGGATGCAGTTGTGCTCTCAGGTTCAAACTCATTGAATATTGCATGGTGAAGTCTAGTAGAGACTGGAGTACTTTGAAGTAATAATTCCGTTACAATTTGTTGATTTGTGGCCCGCCCATGTGCATTTTCTGTCGTGGCTGCAGGTGCCCATACCATCGGGCGCGCCCGCTGTATCTCCTTCAGCTCGCGCCTCTACAACTTCAGCAACACAGGCAGCCCCGACCCCACCGTCGACTCCACGTACCTGGCCGCCCTGCAGAGCAACTGCCCGCAGAGCGGCGGGGACCCTAACGCGCTCAACTCGCTGGACACAACCACCCCAGACACCTTCGACAACAAGTACTACGCAAACCTGCAGCACAACAAGGGCTTGCTGCAGTCCGACCAAGAGCTCTACTCCACCTCCGGCTCCAGCACCGTCTCGCTCGTGGACACCTACAGTAGCAGCCAGAGCACCTTCTTCAGCGCCTTCGCCCAATCCATGATTAACATGGGGAACATCAGCCCTCTCACAGGCACCCAAGGAGAGATCCGTCTCAACTGTCGGAAGGTGAACGGCTAAGCTCGGTCAACAACATCTACGCGTAGCATTTATAGCTTTGGGCTTGCGCCCCGTAGTCGGGAGAGGCGCCCTTCTATCTACTTTGTCGGCTTTTTAGAAAGAAGGCATTACCAGTTTATTGAGAGAGATATCATGTTGTTGCGATTGTTGAGTTCATGGGCTCTATACACAATCATTGGTGGTAATTGCGTTCTTTCAATTACCAGATTTGTTGATTGATTATATTAATTATTGCTCGAGGGTTTCTCTTGTTCTTCAGGAAAACTTTGAGATATAATTTGATGCTCAAGGCTTTTTGTTTGCAGAACACATGTGCACATTCTCTAGATCTCTTGTATAGCTTTGTCTTGTGTGCATTCTCTAGATCTCTTGTATAGCTTTGTCTTGTGTGCAACTTGGATTCATGCAGCTCTTGCTAATTCCTCTTGCGTGCTTTACCTTTCACCTAGCAGCTTTAGTACACCTTTACAATGATCTACGTGGAACACAATCAAAGCCTCTTGTTGTTGTTGATGGTGGGAAATTGGAATTAACATTTCATTTTGATTGGCAAAGTAATGGGCAGCTTCCATTGGGTCTCTTTCGCTTTTTCCAACACTAATAATGCCACATTTTGCCACACTAATATCGGCCATTGGGTCTCTTTTGCTTTTTCCAGTACTAATAATGTCACATTTTGCCACACTAATATCGGTTACCTGGCATAATGTGTGACATTATGCCATAAATATATGCACTTGATGCCCTTGCTTCTCGATAACTCCGTCCGGAGTCTCTTGAGGACGACAAAATTGGTGGCAACTCACGTAGAGGTCCCTTTTGCGGAATCTAATACAAAGAGCAATAATTGGTATTATCGCTTTAAAGACCTTCCGCTAGTTGACTAGATTGATCACTTTGTTACGGCATAGTTCTTTGCTCTTGAAGGAAAAAATGTGTGATTACTTGGGGTAGTAGTAAATGTTTTCCATGATGCTGAAGGTGGAAAAGTATGATATTCACTTTTTGGCTCTCATCTATTTTTGGGCTTCTTCATCTAATTAGGTTGATTGATTGCCCAGAGTCAACGAAATCACTTGCAGAGATTATTGTACATGATGAAATGGAGAAGGAATTTGTATGTGGCACAGTTGCTTCAGGCAAGCGCGTTAGTTATCTCTAATCATTTAGTTGTATCTAAAGAGTAGCATCATGCAAATAACAGTTTATGAATTTTTAAAGATTTGATTGATTAAGGTTATACGTCTTCTGTCTTCAATGTTGTCCTTTTTTTTGGCATTGATTTTTTTTTATTTTTTGCATTGTGCTTGCCTTGATTATTTTCTACATCATCCATTCCACATGGTTAGTTACTTCATGTTGATGCCAATCTGATGCCTTTGGCACAATGACCTTTCCTTGATTAGCAAAATTATTGAAGGATTTGCAATCTTTGAGCTTCGTCGAAGCCATAACTGCTCTAATACTACTCTAGAAGGAAGACATAAATTTATCGAGAGAGAGAGAGAGAGAGAGAGAGAGAGAGAGAGAGAGAGAGGTCATGCAGTGTTTCTAAGTTAGTATGGTTATTGGAGACACCTTTTCAATTACAAGGATTGGTAATAATCGATTATTAGAAATTGTAATATATCATTTTAATTATTACACCCTTTCAAACAAGGTTTTCAAAGGTTTTTAATTCTTTTTTAAAAGAAAACATTGCAAAAACCATCGTAAGCAACCAAAAACTATGAGGGTTTTAATGACATTTTTTTTTGAACAAGCTACAATTGCGTCAAGATTGCCACATTACGTAGAAGGTATTTTAGTCATTTAGAAAATTTACAAATAGGTTCAATCCTAAATAAATAAGGCGAGTCAATGTCTAATAAATGTGAAGATTCATTTTTTTACATAGAAAATGGACATAAGAAAATAATAGAAAATATGCACACAAGAAAACTGTGATTATGCAATAAATAAAAATGTGAAAAAAAAGACTTGCTACCTTTTCATGGTGAATTTGGAGATGCATTTTGACTTGAAAAATTCAAACAAAAAAATTAAAGGGTCGTTTAGTTTGGTAAATAAATACCATATTAGATAATTTGGGAAATTTCTCATTCCCATTTGAAAAATGGAATCATGGTGAACTTGTTCAAAAGTTTGTCAAAACCCCCTCATGTGACATATCATTGGAAAGTTTCTCAACAACCGGAAGGTGAATGGCTAAGCTCGGTCAACAACATCTACCCATAGAGCATTTATAGCTTTGGGCTTGCGCCCGTTCAGGTCGTAGTCGGGAGAGGCGCCCTTCTATCTACTTTGTCGGCCTTTTTAGAAAGAAGACATTAACAATTTATTGAGAGAGATATCATGTTGTTGGGATTGTTGAATTCATGGGCTCTATACACAATCATTGGTGGTAATTGCGTTCTTTCAATTACTAGATTTGTTGCTTGATTATATTAATTATTGCTCGAGGGTTTCTCTTGTTCTTCAGGAAAATTTTGGGATATAATTTGATGCTCAAGGCTTTTTGTTTGCAGAACACATGTGCACATTCTCTAGATCTCTTGTATAGCTTTGTATTGTGTGCAACCTGGATTCATGCAGCTCTTGCTAATTCCTTTTGCATGCTTTACTGTTCACCTAGCAGCTTTAGTACACCTTTACAATGATCTACGTAGAACACAATCAAAGCCTCTTGTTGTTGATGGTGGGAAATTGGAATTAACATTTCATTTTGATTGGCAAAGTAATGGGCAGCTTCCATTGGGTCTCTTTTTCTTTTTCTAGCACTAATAATGTCACATTTTGCCACACTAATATTGGTTACCTGGCATAATGTGTGACATTACGCCATAAATATATGCACTTGATGCCCTTGTCTCTCGATATCTCCGTCCGGAGTCTCTTGATGAGGACGACAAAATTGGTTATAACTAACCTAGAGGTCCCTGCTAGGGAATCTAACACAAAGAGCAATAATGGGTATTATTGCCATGGTTAGTTACTTCATGTTGATGCTAATTTGATGCCTTTGGCACGATGGCCTTTCCTTGATTAGCAAAATTATTGAAGGATTTGTAATCTTTGAGCTTCGTCGAAGCCATAACTGCTCTAATACTGCATGATTATTGAAGGATTTGTAATCTTTGAGCTTCGTCGAAGCCATATTGAAGGACTTATCAAGAGAGAGAGAGAGAGGTCATGCACGATTGTGTTTCTAAGTTAGTATGGTTATTGGAGACTCTTAACATACCTTTTCAATTACAAGGATTGGTAATAATTGATTATTATAAATTGTAAAATATCATTTAAATTGGTATACCCTTCAAACAAGGTTTTAAAAGATTTTTAATTCTTTTTCAAAAGAAAACATTGCAAAAACCATCGTAAGCAGCCAAAACTATGAGGGTTTTAATGACATTTTTTTAAAAACATGCTACAATTGCTTGAAGATTGCCACATTACGTAGAAGGTATTTTAGTCATTTATAAAATTTACAAATAGGTTCAATCCTAAATAAATGAGGCAAGTAATTGTCTAATAAATGTGAAGATTCATTTTTTTACATAGAAAATGGGCATATAAGAAAACAATAGAGAATATGCACCTAAGAAAACTATGATTATGCAATAAATAAAAATGTGAAAAAAAAGACTTGCTACCTTTTCATGGTGAATTTGGAGATGCATTTTGAGTTGAAAAATTCAAACAAAAAAATGAAAGAGTCGTTTAGTTTGGTAAATAAATACCATATTAGATAATTTGGGAAATTTCTCATTCCAATTTGAAAAATGGGATCATGGTGAACTTGTTCAAAAGTTTGTCAAAACCCTCTCATGTGACATATCATTGGAAATATCTTCAAGTAGAATCTAAATCTATGATCTCCAATAAATTTGGAGTTTGTATGATATGTACAAAACTATATGGAGTAATTGATTCCCAAAATATGAGATTTTTCCCAAATTATATAATATTGACTTAATAGATCAATCGCATGTTTAGTTACTTCATGTCGATGCCAATCTGATGCCTTTGGCATGATGGTCTTTTCTTGATTAGAAAAATTATTAAAGGATTTGCAATCTTTGAGCTTCTCAAAGCCATAACAGCTCTAATACATGTCGACTTTCTAGGAGGAAGACATAAATTTTTCGGGAGAGAGAGAGAGAGAGGGAGAGGAGTATCTAAATGGATAAACAATTCAAGAATAAATCCCTCAATAGATGATATCATAAGCTTGTATCCTCATGAACAAATGTCTCCCAATTTTCAAAGTCATTGCTTGGGGTGTAGCTCTCCTTGTAGATCAAAGTCACAAATAATACAACTCGTCATGTATGTCATGACTACATCCCTTAATAGATGACATTCTAAGCTTATATCTTCAACCACACATGTCTCTCCAATTTTGAAAGTCATTGCTTTGGGGTGTAGCTCACCCTCTAGATCAAAGTGACAAATAAAACAACTCAGACCATAGTAGGGAGTTTGGAAAAATCCCACTTCCCATTTTGCAAGATCAAAGAATGAGGGGAAGGATGAAAGCTTTTAAGATTTTATTAAAACCCCCTCATGTGGCATATCGTTGGTAAAGAGTAGGTTCTAAATCCACATTCTTGGTACGCTCAAGATACACCTAAAAGTAGATCGAGAAGAAAAATCCCAAATAATGGGATTTTTCCAAACTCCCTAATATGGTCTTAGTTACTCATCATATTAGTCACAAATAATGCAACATGTCATATCAAAGTCACAAATAATACACAATACATTAATATATTTCAAATATAAACATTTTTAGCAAAAAATTAAAATACTGATATTTTTTTTAATGTAATCTATTTGATCACAAATTTCTGTTCGAGTAACAATACATTTTTAAAAACGTAAAAATAGTGGTTTGTTTGTAAGTGTATGAGTATCTACATATTAAATCCTCCAAAAGTAAAAAGATTATGAAAGCCTTTGTACCCTAACCTCATCAAAATTAAGCAAATGTTAAGACCTCCTACCTTCTCCAACATGGCTCCTCCACTATTGATTGAGAATATAATGGGAAAGGGTTTCCTACGTGGTAAAGTTCCGTCTTTAGGAATTTGCAAGGCAGAGACATCTCCTAGTGAGGGGCAGGGAACCCTCATAAGTCCGGGTAAGAAAAATACAACCATTTTATGCATGTGTAGGAGCAGGGCACCCATATGTAAACAATCTTCTTCGATAAATATAGAAAAAAAACATTCTTTTTTAAGCATGTGAACAAGGGATTTTTCAAAATAGACCCTTTAAAGTTTTGAAAGATTGTGGACCTTTCCACAAAATAAAAGTCAAATTTGCATGTCATTTTTGAGATTTTTTGCACCCCTCACAGGCTCCATTACTATGCTCTTTTGGCATGTCTTTTACTAGAGTCTACAATGTTGGCCTTCATTACTTCCTCTTTCTACATGCCAAAGATGATCTGCACACAAAAAAACCCCACACACCATAAGCACGTCATATTCTGCAGTGCATCATAAATATTTGGTGTATTATGCAATTAGGAAAATACCCGGTTTGCTAGCATCTGCACACTGTCTTTATCTTTTTCTTTTACAGTAGAACCAACCACTCCTTCCAATTGTACCTAGTCTTAATCTCCATTCTTTCTACACCTGTGCTTCCCACCATAGCTCTTGCACGTAAGCTTTCATGGTTACCTTGAGACTTGAATTTTGCATCTATACCTTCATTGTGAACATTTCTAATTTGCAAAGCTTGCTCATGCTCTTCTCTTCTCAACCAATGAGCCTTCCATAGCTCTACTTCCATCTGAGACTCTTCTACACAAGCTCTTAGCTCCTTCATATCTTCTCTTTCCAATTCTCCTTTAGTCCTCCATAATCACAAGACATGCTACCTTTATAACTCTTCTTTGATGTATCTATACTGATTTGAGTTGCGAGAGCTCTAATCTTGAGCTTCTGTTTGCTTGTTCTCACCTCAAGCTTTAATTTCCATAAAGCTTTCTTCTCTTCTCTACAAGCTTTCTTCCCTAATCCATGGTGCTCAATATTGTGATCTCCTAGATTTCTATATTGTTGCCTTCTTTTAATTGAACCAATGGTTCGAGTGTAGCCTCTAATCCACTCCAATAAGTTCCTAGTCAATGTTAATGCTACAATCCTTTCTAGAAGTGTGCACAGCCACAAAATATGGCCCTCATGAGATCCCCAAATGAGCTCTATTATGCCAAACCATGATTTTCCTCCTCAAACAGCCAAAATGACGTCTTCTACAACCATTTGCATGAACTTAATGAGCTCCAAAATGTGCATGCTTCTCCCTTGCATTCACCACTCAAGGGTGCTTCTCCATTTTGGTTTCTCTCAAGAAACCAAGGTGCAAACCAATGTGAAATCTTTTCTGGACATCTAGAGGACATCAATAGTTGTACATTGATTTGTCTCATAGGTCGAGTTCGGCCTCTAGTAGACGATATGCACCATGACCAAGTGCCCACCCTAGCTCTGATACCATTTCTCAACAGTCCTAATATGGGATTAATAGACACAAGATTAAGAATAAGAATTAAGGTGGATCTTTAGGGGAAATTCAAGCTCCAAATGGGCCCTTTTAGAGCCCGTTGAAATAATATAAGGCCAGCCAATGAGAGCTCTTGGATTCTAGATCCATGTATTATGGATATTTTTTGTCAGAGGGGTCCCCAAAATTTAGAGCTCAAAAAAGAGGAATAAAATATATTAGCGTAAAACTCAAAAATAGAAGAATATAAGGCCCGAATACCACTTACCAAAATGTATGTCAAAAGGAATATCAGGAAAAGAGGCTAGAGTGATTGAAAGCTAGTTTGATTGAAGTCTTTCTCCACCTTGAGGCCCTCTCGAGAACCATCTGCACCTTGCTCGACATCTACATATTTTTCTAGATTTTTATTTTCTAGCACTCTTCCAAGCATTTATGCGTTAGTTCTCCAGTTGTCCTACTTTCAGCTTGCTGACTAGGTCTAGTAGGTACTGTATAAGTGAGGGCCCTACTCTCACTTGTATCATCTCATTTAACACATTGTTTGGAATCTTAGTTGCACCTATAGTGTGCCTCGTGCTACCTACTCCAGCTTTGTAACCAGCTTTTAGTGAATATCATTTCCTTTAGGTCTTGTGTATCCTATATTTGTGAATTTTAGTTCTCTTTCATTGTTTGGCACTTTCTCATTTCCTATATGCACATGTGCACCCCCTTGCACATTGGCGTTAGAAAGAGAAAAAAGTAATAAAAATAATATTAGTAAATTCTCAAAAAGAAATAAATGATAAATGATAATAATTATCCTTAATATATGCTAAGGTGTGTTTGTATTCACCTTGGTAAACTTTCTAAATAGATTACACATTTTAATTAATCCAAGGTTGAATGTGTGAAAGACTAACGTCTAAGATTGGAAGGTAAAGTGCAAAAACCTTAGAAGTAATCTTTTTGGAAAAAAATATTTATTCTTAATGTGGATATAAGCATGGTCAACAAAGCAAAAACACACTTTCTCTCCCTGTTATATAGGCACAGATGGCCATAAAGCTCTTCAAAGCTTATAAAAAAAAATGCCATCCAATCCATGGTATTCTTCCTTCATAATAATCTCTTCATAAGATTCTCCCTTCCATTAATACAATGAAGTCAATAAGGCTTATATATAGCCTTGAGAAAACCTATTGATATCTTTATAAAAAGCTACTACAAAAACCATTTCCCCCTTACAAATATATCTCCTCTACCCTGTAAATTTACATGGAATATAAACTCTTCAAGCTTTCCTATGCTAAACTTAATCCCCAATAGTCTAGTCCCACAAAGAATAAAGCCCACATGAATCATACAGAAACAATGGCAACTAGCAATGTGAAGAACTAGGGAAAATGATCGCTTGCTTTTGGAAGCCCCTACTAAGATCCAGAAAAAACTGATATCCACATCGATGCCACCATAAGATGATGCATAATAGAGAAAACATTTCGCACAAACATGTTATTTGACCAAACCGGTGTGAAAAATTTGAACCAAAAAATAGGGGCAAAATGGCAGAGATTATTCTCCCCCATCTTGTCCTATTTTTTTAATGATTTGTTTTTGGTTTTATGGTTATAGATGTGATTAAAACGTGGTTATAAAGTTTTTTTCAAAAATGATTGATGTATTTATAAACATGATTATAAATAAGACTGTAGAGTGGCCCATAATTGCAAACCCCACATAGTCACGTTGCAACTGTTTTTATAACTGCAAAACATGATTTTTTCACTCTCTAGATCCTTTGATTTCTCCATGGATAGAAATGCATCTATACCCCCTATGTCTTTGAATGGTGGTTGTGTCTCCCATTGCCACTTAGGCATAAACAATTCCAAGGGCCATCATCGTTATTTTAATGGTGGGTGTTTTTGCTGGGTGCTTTGAATTACCTTCACATAGTGGTGGGTATAAGGGCCCCGAGAACGATGGCATATATTATAACTTAGGTGATGATGGCGAGCACTTTGTGGGTGATAGGGGAAAAAGGTCTTACTGTAACTTTTGATAATTGGTGAATAGAACTTACAAGGATGCCTTTAAACCATGGGGAGAATAAAGGAGTAGATACTTTATCTACATAGTGCAATGCATGAATAAGCAATTTTCCAATCCTCGAAGCATGTGGTTTTCCAATGAATAGGATCCCATATTCAACAATAGGAGGTCACACATAAGAAGAAACATGAGGGAAGGAAAAGGTCTGCTGGCCCACTGCATGGAAAAAGAGTAATAGAAGGCATGTAAAGAGCATAAGCACAATATTATGGCTTACCACAATAAAAGGTGGCACATCATTCTCAATTAGGCTTACCACAACAAAAGGTGGCACATTATTCTCAATTAGAGAAGTATGGTGCCACAAAATATGTTTCATGAGAAAAGGTGGCTTAGATTGCTAGATTTGTAAATTCTCATACCTTTCATATCCATATCCATGGTGCCATAGAAAGGTGACACATCATTCTCGATTAGAGAAGTATGGTGCCACAAAATATGGTTCATGAGAGGAAAGGTGACTTAGATTGCTAGATTTGTAAATTCTCATACATTTCATATCCATATGCATGTTGTTTCTGATGAATTGTTGTTTTGGTGATTATTTATAGGAATTGTTGTTGGTCACCCGTGCAAGTGAATGGGAGAATGGATATCACCACTCTTCATGGGAGCACCAATGCTTGTCTTATGGCTCACTCTAACCCTCCTTGAAACACATCCAATGAGAGATTACTTGGTGAACTGCCTATTGTGAGGATCTTCCAATGGCTGAGCTCGTAACCCTCGAGGTCTCTAAGCTCTACAACTCCTTGAGAAGTAATTCTGCTGCATCTCCCACGAGCATTGTCATGCCGTCATGTTGCACTACGTATACTCGTCCCTTCTCTCACCTCACATAACTCACACACTCACTAGCATGCATTAGAGAGAGATTAGTAAGAGGATTAAAAAGATCAAGACTCTATTGCACAATGGGGAAGTCCTTGTATTATGAGAGATATTCACTTATATACATGGCCATAAGTGTTCAGACTCGCTTAAACCATGGTCGGTTGGGCCCTTCAGGCTCATAAGAGGCCTAACGCTGTCACAACCCCTGCTCTTTCCATTTTTCTTTGGAACCACAACAATGGGAGATAACCACCATGAAACTTTATCCAAAGAATGAATGAATCTAACCTGAAGTAACCTATCCAATTACTCAACCTATTTAGCATAATGTAGATTCATTTTATACCTTTATTGAACAATAGGTACTCCATCCTTCTTCAGGTTGATCCTATGTTGATAGAACTTAGAGTCTATCCCTTTCATATGTGTATAACTCCATGAAAAAACATCTCAAACCTTTGTCAACAACTTTAGATTATCCTTGCACTGCCACTCCAAATTACACAAACTTTAATCATCCTTGGATCCTCTTGTGACCCCAGATTCATATCTTACAATTCATCCTCTTTCTTTGACTCTAGATCATGCAGTAACACTTGATGCTATCCCTCACATAGTGGAGGAGGATGATTATATGTTCTTTGATGTAGATGTAGCCATGGCCGATGACGCACATGGGATACTAGATGTGACGACGCTTATGTCATTGAGGATGATACGCTTATTATGACTCCTTATTGGGAACCTTGGAATAATGCCTTTCCATGCACGAGAAACACATATAAGCAAGAGGTTTTTTATAACTAAAGTTAAGATCAAGCAGCCTTGTGTCTGAACGGCAAGAACCTTGGTACTGCACCAAGATCTACTTGGTGGGAGCACACTTGGTCTTGCACTAGTGTGGTGCACTAGTGTAGGGGCTTAGATCAATTCAAACACTAAAAGTGGGGAGAAAAAGAAGAACACAAATATGCAATATGACATGTTGGCTTTGATGATCCAAAATCATATATGCCTACTGCATGGAGTACATGGAATACATCCTTCACCTCCATGGCAAACTTAAGGTGGATGATCTGATGAACGTGAATGGTAAGTAGTTGGCCAATTCTTGAAGTATTGTCTTGAATTATGATGTCAATGGAAAAATAATAATAATATTAAAAGAATGAAGCATGAGAGGGTTCAGGAGACGCTTAGCTGGGATACTATCAAGACAGCTATAAGCCCCAGTGAGAAGGCATGAGGTCCAGATGAAGCCTAGCGAGGTCTCGATCGGATCGAGGAGACGCTTAGCTGGGATACTAAGGAGACACCTGTAATGTTGAGATTCAAGCTCGATGTCAGCTTGTGCTAGTTGGACTATGTGCTGGCATGTTAGGTAGTAACATGTGTGAGACGTAAATGACCGTGTCCAGTTGGTCATAATGTGTGGACATTAGCTAGGGTTAGCTGTGTGTGGACACAACACATGTAGTGTGTTGTAGGTTATGGGTTATGGCTTTATGCATTGTGTGAGAAGGGAGATGGCTTCCCTCTATGGTTAGGGTTTGATAATACATAAGGGTGTGCTCTTGTGTGTGTGTCTCCTCTCCCTTTACCTGTTTTACATCATGGTATCAGAGCCTGGTGCTCTCTATTAGGATTTATGAGTGAGTGAGAGAAGAGGGAGAAGAAGCCATGAGAAGAAAAGCTGTGAAGCTTGCCATTGGAGCTGTGAAGCTTGGAGCACACCGATTTTCATCAAATCTGAGAGCTTGGTCTGTCGGGTAAGGACTACTAAACATCCTTGAGCAGATTGCAGGTGCCAAAACACAAACAACACCAGATTTGAGTTGGCCAAAGTAAAGAAAAATTCTGTTTTGCAGGCTCTCTATTGAAGCTTGAGTGTGGTGAATGTATGAGGCAAATAGTTGCAAATCTGAAAAAGAATCATGTATCTGGCAAATGGGAATTTATTGGCAACTCATGTGCAAGCCCTACATTGAATTTGGAGCAAAGTTGTTGCATATTAGTGAGTGAAAATTCACTGTTTTGAAGCCCTCACAAAAACAGAGAAGTGAGGTCCATTGTTGATGAAATTGGAGCTGGCCTCTTGCAAAAATCAAGCAATTGGTGGATTGTGCACATGCCTTGGAGTGTTAGGTAACTATACATGCCTTCAATTACCACTACAAACTCACCAAATCTCTCCTAAAGTAGGCGGCATAGATAGTAGTCAAGAAACAAAGCAGTTTTTTCTATATCTTGCAAAGTGGAGGCCAAATTCTACTTTGGTGATTGATTAGTCCCAAAATTTGCTTAGAAACTTTGTGGTACACACACCTGAGAAGATTAATATGTGGTTGGTTGGAGCAATTATGCATTATGGAGCTAATTATGAGGATATTAAACAGGCTATCTATAGTGATTAGTGAAACAGGCTGTCTATAGTGATTAGTGAAACAAAGGGTCATTAATCGGCTAATTACTCTCTCGACTTTTACAATTTGTCTAATTCCTTTTACATGGAGCTAGTAGATATCATTGCTAAGCTAATGAATTCCTGGTCTCTCAATTTGGACAAGAATCAAAAGAATTAGAGCACTTTTACTACTGGTTTTACTAGTTTTTCTCAAAACAGAGAAGGGGATTTGATATTTTTGGTATGTACGCACCTTGGTTGGTGTTGATATGCAACATTAAACTTGTTTAGGTGTCAATGCAAATTATCCACACTTGATTGAACCACTACATTGCAATTTGAAGCCTTGAAAAGCGCACCAGAACAGGGTACTTTGGATTGCGTATGCTAGTTCAATTTGAATGCAATCAGTTTGATTTTCTACATCAACAGTGGAGTTCGTTGAGTACTTTGGAGTATTTGGAACACTTATTAGAGTGTGGTTGAACTGAGGAAGGCTCCTTTACAGAATTGGACGTGTGCGGAAGGTGCATTTGCATTGAGCAAATATGTTAGACAACCCAATACAGATTGTGGGTGAGAAGTTGGATAGAAAGAACTTCCAGGCATGGAAGTACAAGATTAAAAGCTTTCTGAAGGGAAAAGGATTTTGGAACCTTGTTATAGGTGCGAAGTGAGCTAGAACTACCCCGACAATCTACACAACAACAGGTTATAGCTCATAAGCAATGGTCAGAGAGAGCATACAAAGTTTTGCATTACTTGTCTATATGTATCTCGGATGCTATACTCATACATATACATGCTGCTAGAATCCCAAGGATGCATGGGATACATTGGTAAAGCTGTTTGATACAGATACTAGTGCTCATAAGTCTCAATTGAGACAACAGATTCATAATGTGGAGCAGAAAGAAAGGAGTATCCATGATTATGTTCAAGACATAAGAAGTATGCAGATGCATTGGTAACTATCAATGCCCCCATGCCTGATGATGATTTGGCAACTATCAATGCTCCCATGCCTGATGATGATTTGGTAGACATTGCCTTGCGTGGTCTTGGCAAGGAGTACAAGTCTTTTGATACATCTATTTATGTTCGGAGTACAGGTTTACCAGATTTTGATGAGTTGGTTTCACTCTTGCTTGTTGAGGAAATCAAACTCAGTGACTCTTTTCATGATGCATCTACTAGCCATGATCATAATGGTAAGAATCAGGCTTTCTATTCACAAAGGGGATTTAGAGGCACGGGAAGATTTGCATCACGAGGTCGTGGTAATGATAGTGGATTAATATGCAGGCAAGAGGCATTGTTAGTGGGCTGCCTAGATTAATCAAGTATGATGGGAATATGCATGTCTGTGATGCTTGCCAGTTTGGAAAGCAAGCAAGGTTGCCATTTCCTAAAGAAGGCAGCATGAGTAGCAAGCCACTTGAGATAGTTCATAGTGATGTATGGGGTCCTGCACAAAACCCATCCATTAAAGGTAGCTTGTATTATGTGACATTCATTGATGATTTCATCACAATGACTTGGATTTACTTTTTCAAAGAGAAAAGTGAAGTGTTGGGAAAGTTTATGGACTTCAAAGCTTTTGTATAGAAGCAATATGGCTCTTGCATAAAATGTTTGAGGATAGATGGAGGTGGTGAATACACCTCACATGCTTTTGAGAATTTCTTGAGAAAGCATGGCATAAGAAGGCAGTTAACCTGCAAGTATACACCTCAGCAAAATGGTGTTGCTGCTGAGAGGAAAAATAGAGTCATTTGTGATGTGGCCAGGGCGATGCT
Source organism: Cibotium barometz (assembly GCF_041138505.1). Taxonomy (NCBI): domain Eukaryota; kingdom Viridiplantae; phylum Streptophyta; class Polypodiopsida; order Cyatheales; family Cibotiaceae; genus Cibotium; species Cibotium barometz. Next base: position 45,407,997 of record NC_141077.1, read on the forward strand.
CAATGAAAAGAGCATGTCAGATTATTATTGGGTAGAAGTGTGTGCCATAGCGGTGTATGTACTTAATAAGACACCCATAGCAGCCATACATGGAAGTACACCTGAGATGCATCTTATAGGTTTTAGGCCAGACATTGGACACCTCAAAGTGTTTGGTTGCATAGCTTATGTGCATGTGCCAGACAAGAGAAGGAAGAAGTTGGATCCTAAGGCAGAAAAGTGCATTTTTGTTGGGTATGCACAGGATTACAAGCAAATGAATGTTACAATCCATAAACTAGGCAAGTGGTTATCTCACGAGATGTGGTGTTTGATGAACTTGCTAGTTGGTACAAGGCAAAGGATAAGGGTGCCATTGATTCCGTTGATGCTAATCTACATGTGAACTTGCCACAAGCAAGTTCTATTTCTATGTCTGGGCCAGGAGAGTCTGAGAGTAGCACTATATGTCCATGGTCAGGACGCTTGAGACATGAGAGTGTGAGCACTGGGAGTAGTGTTGTGGATAAAGGGAAAATGAAGGTTGAAGGAATTGACATTATAGGTTATGAGTCGTCAAGTTCAGAAAGTTTGGATGAGGAACTTGGCATACCAGTTTTACGCACACCAGGTGCAAGGCAGGATAGATATGTGCCTCCACATGCTAGAGTGACAGGTGTTCAGAGTGATCTGCATGCATTGCGGAGATCCCCAAGGGTCAGGTATCCAATTGAGAGGTTGACATATCGTGACTTTGCTATGCATTACGCATATATGACCTCTTTGGTGAAGCATGTAGAACCTACATGCTATACAGAAGCTATTGGGAAGCATGTATGGGAGAAGGTAATGGATGTTGAGATGGAAGCATTGGTTCAGAATTAAACTTGGGATTTGGTTGCCTTACCACAAGGAAAAAATGTCATTGGTTGTAAATGGGTTTATAAGGTGAAATGAGAATCAGATGGTTCCATTGAGTGCCATAAAGCGCGGTTGATAGGCTAAGGGTTATGCACAAACCCAAGGCTTGGGCTATGATGAAACATTTAGTCCAGTTGCAAAGATGGGAATAGCGAGAGTAGTCATTGCTATGGCTGCAGCAAGTGGTTGGGAAATGCATCAAATGGATGTGAAAATTTTCTAAATGGTGATTTACAAGAGAAAGTTTATATGGCACATCCAGAAGGATATATACACCCGAGGTAGCCCACTCATGTATGCAGATTAAGGAAAGCATTATATGGTTTGAAGCAAGCACCTCGTGCTTGGAGTGATAAGATAAGCCGATATCTTATCTCCCTTGGATTTCAAGTTTCTTTAGCAAATTCTTCACTCTATGTGAAGAAAACAGATCATGGGATTGTCTTACTTGTCATCTATGTGGATGACTTTGATTGTCACAAGAGATCATGCTACAGATGTTATGCATGTCAAGAAGGCATTAAGTGGGCAATTTGACATAAAAGACTTGGGTGAGTTGAGATATTTCTTGGATTTGAAGTAAACAAAGACCATGCAGGGACATGGTTAGTGCAACACCAATATGCATTGGATATGTTGGCAAAATATGGGATGACAGGGTGTAAGTCAATGAGTACATCTTTGGAGCAGAATGTGAAGCTGCAGGCTGATTTTGGTGAAGAGTTGGATGATCCATCTATGTATAGAAAGATGGTTGGTAGTCTTATTTACATGACTATCACATGCCCGACGGATCTCAGTTATGCTGTGGGGCTAGTAAGCCAATTTATGCAAAGCCCCATATACATTGTGTGTTGTGTGCATTCTTGCTTCTTCTTCTCCAAGCTTTGTGTGCTTTCTTGCAAACCTAATTCCAACACATACTTCTCTAATTGATAATAATGTGCCACCTTTTGTTGTGGTAAGCCTAATTGAGAATGATGTGCCACCTTTTGTTGTGGTAAGCCTTAATATTGTGCTTGCACTACAAGACAATGCTTCCATACACGCGTTCGATACACGCGATAAGTTACGGGTGCGTGTATGGTCGCGCATGTATATGAGTAATATTGGGCTCGTGTATATGGGCATCTAAATTCGCATGTATATTAAGTTCATAAACGCGTGTAACAAAGCATGTATATATACATAAACACTGTGTTTTAGACGCAGATATACATGCTTTATTACACGCGAGAGAAAATATTATTTAAGAAAAAATCCATACCTTTAAAAAATATAAACCATCTCATAGTACATTACAATATATATCATTACACAATCCCACTACATGCATTTACAACAATATATATTCAAAAAAAATCATGAGATGATAATTAGAAGACAACATATACAATAGAATTGTGATCAATTTACAACGATACAATGATGGATTGGTTAGGATTCGATCTCATCTTCAATAAGATCCATCCTTGTTGCCAAACGATCAACATCAATATCCATTTGATCAATTTGTAAGACTATGATTAAATTTATTCCACTATCAATATTATGTCCATTGATAATGGTACCAATACCCTGATCATCCTCATCAACATCACCATCATCATCAATCACTACAAGACAATGCTGCCATACACGCGTTTCATACACGCGATAAATTACGAACGCGTGTATGGTCGCGCTTGTATTTGAATAAAATCGGGCGCGTGTATTTTAGCATTTAACTTTGCGTGTATATTTGCATTTATCAACGCGTGTATAAACGCGTTTATATACACGCAGTAATACACGCATAAATACACGATAATATTCACGGGGTAATACTCGCTATTATACACGGAAAAATACACGATAATATTCACGGGGTAATACTCGCTATCATACACGGAAAAATACACGCCACTGTACACGGATTAATACACGCATGGCAGAGAAAAATTGAAAAAAAACTGAATTCCTTAACAAAATTAAAAACTATTTTCCTTAAACCATCTCATAGTACATTACAGTATACATCATTACACAATCCCACTACATGCATTTACAACAATGAAATATATTCAAAAATAAATCATGCATATGAGATGATAGAAATGTCATCAATTTAGAACATACAGTGACGGATTGGTTAGGGTTCGATCTCATCTTCAATAAGATCCATCCTTGTCAAACGATCAACATCAATATCCATTTGATCAATTGGTAAGGCTACGATTAAATTTATTCCACTATCGATATTCTGTACTCCATTGATAATGGTATCGATGTCCTGATCATCCTCATCATCATCACCATCATCCTCAATGGTAGGGTCATTCTCATGATCATGAGAAATGGCATGCTCATCCTCATTATCACGATCATCTCTTATTTCTTGATCATCGATCACAACATCTTCAATGGCATGTTCGACGTCATCTTCATTGCGGCTTGTTACATCCTCCATATGCTCCATATCAATGAATGTATTATACATCACTTTGGAACGTGGTGCAATAGGGATGACGTACCACCATTTGATGTCATGCACCATTGGTAGATAGATAACCTACTCAAATACCCACAGTACAATAATTAATTAGCATATCAAAAGTCAAGGGGTACGCGAGCTTAGATATATATGTACATGAAACACATTAGTAAAAAAATGCATACCTGCTCACATTGTTGTGGCAATACGAGCCTATCTTTCTTTGTTTGCCAGAACTTTGTAGAGTCAATAGTTACATATCCACTTGCATGGCGTTTTATCGTTGCATCAGGCCCTTTTTCCACCACGTTCATTTGCCATTTGACATCCAAAACAATGCGTCAAGACTTGCATTGCTCCATCCATAAACTGTTTGTATATTAAGTAGTTCAAGGGAAGCACGTAAAACTGAGAATGTGCACCCGTCAAACACCGGTGTCGATGAAGCTTTATAAAGATGCTCTTGTTCCATATCATCGTCGTCCATACCTTTGGGATCATCCTTAAAAAGATTCCGCACCATATCATCAAGCACCTCCTCTTCCACAACTTCGTGGGGTGCAGGGCTATTGTCGTTCCTTTCCCACTCATCTCTGACATTAGATCCCGAAGCTCCAGCATCATCTCGTCGACGCTTTACGTGCTCTCGTCGCGCGTAGGGTGCCATGTTAGGGTGTGGTACTGCATCCTGCTTCAATTTATCAAATTATATGTTACAACTCTATTAATTTAATTTGGATACCATGAGTCATTTGAATACCATCAATTTACATCTACTCACCTCTAAACCTGTTTGATTCCATTCTCCATACATGGAGATGTGATTCAAGGTAATTCGACGTGCTCGTACAATGCATCCTTGACATCGATTACACATACATTTGATCCGTTGTCCCAACCACACATCGCGATTACGATGACGCATTGTCTCATCTTCCCCAGAACTGCTTGAAGAGGTTGATGACATCCTGTGTACAAACCAGAAAACACAAACTCATTATATATTTTTAATGAAAGCACAAAAACGCGTGTATTCACGCGGCTATCTCCTAAAACTTGCGTGTATAAACGCGGCTACTTCCTAAAAAACGCGTGTATTCACGCGGCTACTTTCTGCAAAACGCGTGTATAAACGCAGCTGAAATCATGTACACGCGAAAATACCTGCGTTGATAAACGCGAACATAAACGCACCCATAAACGCGGCGGCATATTTAAACTAAAAATAGCCCGCCTTCCCCAAATATAGATTTTGAACTTAGAAATCAACAGTGCATGCGTTTTCGCCTGTTTTCGCCTCTTCCAACAGCAAGGAGGGAGCAGAGAAAGGAGCACACACACGGGAGAAGGAGGGAGCAGAGAAGGAGCAGAGAGGACTCACTTTTTCAGAGGTGAGTCACTTTGTCCTGTGCCTTGTCTCTTTTGTCAGATTTGTTTACTTTGCTCTTTGCTCTTTGGGTTTGTCTTTTTGCACACGATTGGGTTGCTGCATCCTGACAGGGGCGACAATGGCTGGTCCTTTTATAAGGACATTCTGTTTTTGTCGGGGGTCGGTCTTTTCGAGAAATTTTTTTCGCAGGTCGCGTGTACGAACGCGTGTAGGAGCGCGTGTAACCTGTCTGCAGAGTTTTTCCACGCGCATATACACGCGTTTTTTGCCGGGTATATACACGCGTTTTTTAACGGGTGTATACACGCGTTTCTGCAGACAGAAAACTGCGGCGTTTCAGATTTCATGGTTTGCAGGCATTTGACTTGTGTAATGACAATGTGTGAGTCAATGATGTACATGATGATGTTTGCTGCAGGTTCTTTATGGATATTCCAGGTTCTTCATCCGATCCATTTGCGTATAGCAATTGGTTGATGGAGATGATGAATCACTTTGGGCGCCAACCTGGTCCGGTTGAGCTTACAGAGTATATGTATGCTCATCCCCCTCCTTCCCTGCCTGGTGTCTATACCCCTACCGCGAGTATCCAGGGCACTCCAGTGCCGTCTATTCCTCCGAGTCCGACGAGACGGCATGTAGCTTCTCCTCTTCCACGTCCACCGAGGAGACATACCTCGTCCCAGACACACTCACGTACACCCTCACAGCCACCATCACGTGCTCCCTCAGAGCCACCGTCACGTCAGGGCTCACAGCCACCATCACGTAGACAATCCCCCAGTCGTGACTCCACCCGCAGCAGTAGGAAGAGTGGGAGTGGAGGATGCGGCGGGTGCTTTGGTGGGGGAGGTGGGGAGGTGGGGGAGGTAGTAGGGCACGGGATGAGAGAGGAGATAGAGGGAGAAGAGTTAGAGGAGACAGTTTGGAAGAGGAGGAGATGAGAGAGATGGAGAGAGTGGTTTGCTATGATGTGACGGATAGGGGCGGGATAGTGATGGATGCGAGGGGGAGGGAGGTAATGGAGTACATGCGTGGGGTAGTATCAAACTCATATAGAAATTGTTTTATTAAATTTAAAGATCAAAATAGCCGATTAGTTGGGGAGGTGATAGAGGCTGTACACAGTCGGTACCCCAATCCCCCACATGCTACATTCTCGGATGTATGGGGAAGGACGCGAATAAGGGAGATCTTAAGTAATAAAAGATCTCACCTTAAAAAACTCGCGTACGATGACCGGCTAAATGTAGCTGCGGGTGGCTATCCTGCCGAGAAACCTGCCACCACTGCGCACAAACGCGAGTGGAAGGAGGCAAAGAAACGAGCAGAGGGTGGCGTGAAGAGCAGGCAGCATGTGGAGGCACGACGGATCCAGATGGAGACCGTTGGATCTTCGCATTTCGGATCTGGCGGCGTCGAGTCATGGGAGGCAGAGTTCGTAAGTATCCTGTCACTTTATTTGATTGTTTACTTAATTCATTGATTCTATGAATTGTTTTAATCTTACAAATTGTGTTGATTATGATACAGCGACGGGTTACGGGGAGGAAGCCCACAACCCACGATACTGCGTATGCTCGTCGGCATAGCAGACGTGACACGTGGGCCATCTTCAGAGCCGAGGGACGTATTACGGATGCGCAGTTTGAGTTGGCCATAAGACCATACGGTCGACAGGTACTTGAAAATTCGTAACGAATGGTTTTGGTTTATTGAATTGCATATATATATATATATATACTTATATACTATATATTACTTGAACAGGCACAAGCTGCTGATGATCCACCGGCCGCCGCTGCAGAGGGTGGACGTGAGCACTACTCCTCGGACATTCCGACCGATGCGAGCTCATCTGAGCATGAGGGGAGCACCGAGTCATCATCTGGGTCTGAGTAGTACTCAGATTTGTAGTATCACATTCCATATTTAGGATGTGATTGTATATATTTTTTTGTAAACTCAAGCCATGGGCTACTTCGAGATATGGACTCCCTTGTATACATGTATGAAATTTTGATAGTAATATTGAATTGATTGATCGATAGTATTACATTCATGGCTGTCTTGAATCGTGTAATGACAATGTATGCATTCATGTCGTTCTTGTCTTAATCTCCCTCGTGCATATGTTCTTCGTGGATGGTCTAATGGGATGGTCTAATGCACCAAAAACCCTAAACCAGAGAGTGCTATTGGGTGCTGGAATGCTGGAACAGTATTCAGGCACCAAATAGCACTCTCTGGATTTTTTTTTTGGCTCTCTGTTCGCGTGTATAAACGCGTCAAAACTGCTAAAAATTGCGTGTATCTGCGCGGATACACTGGAAATTATGCGTGTATAAACGCGTATAAACTGGCAATAACGCGTGTATAAGCGCATCTAAATAAAAGAAACGCGTGTATAGACGCAAGTAAAAACGCGTCTGGGACATTGGAACTGAACAGGATGCGGCTATACACCCGTGTATAACCGCGTCTAATAGAATAAGAAGCGTGTATACGGGCGTGTATTAACGCGTCTGCAAAAAAAAACGCGGCTACACACCCGTGTATACGCGCGTCTGAGAGGTATTGTACACGCATTTTTACACGCATGTCTCTGGCCGCGATTATACACGCGCTGATACACGGGCCCGCTACTTTTTTTCACAAGTCATTTTTAGCGGCTAAGAGCGCGGGTATGAGCCCAATCCCTTGTAGTGAATGGTAGGGTCATCCTCATGATCATGAGAAATGACACGCTCATCCTCATTATGATGATCATCTCTTATTTCTTGATCATCAATCACAATATCTTCATTGGCATGTTCGACATCATCTTCATTGCGGCCTACTACATCCTCCATATCCTCCATATGAGTGAATGTATTGTACATCACTTTGGAACGTGATGCAATAGGGATGAGGTACCACCATTTAGTGTCATGCACTATTGACAGATAGATAACCTACTCAAATACACATACTGCAATGTATTAGCATATCAAAAGTCAAGGGGTACACGAGCTTAGATATATATGTACATGAAATACATTAGTAAAAAAATGCATACCTGCTCACATTGTTGTGGCTATACAAGCCTATCTTTCTTTGTTTGCCACAAAACTTTGTAGAGTCAATAGTTACATAGCCACTTGCATGGCGTTTTATCGTTGTATTAGGCCCTTTTTCCACAATGTTCATTTGCTATTTGACATCCAAAACATACAAAAAGAAGCGACGAAAGTCAAGCCTAAATATGTCTTGGATTGTGCCACAATAATCATCCATTTTTCCATTGGCTCCCTCAAAGCTACTAATGACACCGCAATATTGTGTATTCCTCTTAGCATCAATTCTTTGTGTTCCAAAATGCTTTCCTTTACACCATATAGCATTGAACATAGTGCACTCGACCAAAATAGAAGCAATATTTGTGTAAGAAATGTGAATAAATATTAAAAGCAAATCACTTACAACTAATGCAAAACATTAGTTCTATGTACTTTAACATGCATCCTCGTGCATACTCCCATTCTTCCACCGTGATATGTAGCCCCCCGTCTCTCTCTGCTCTCTCCATTTCCTCATGCAACCAATCAACATGAATATCATTCGAAAGTGTTGCTAGATGCTTAGGGTACACCTTACGAGAGCCATGTTGCCTCTGAAAGAGAGCTCTTTTTGCTTGCCTTCTTGTCTTTGCATCCTCATATCTTGTAACCCATCTGCTCATCACATCACTATTAAGAATGCAAGTGAAATTGAGATCAGCAATTAATGCTCTGTCAATTACTTTTCTTTATCCTTTTCTATGAGGCACAATAGAGGTCATCCTCAAGTCCTCTTCATTGCTCCATAGTCGTGGCAAAGAGCTATCTAGTTAACTAAAAAATTCTGAAATATATACACGAGACTCTTGTATCAACCAACCCTTGGCCATGCTTCCTTTGGGCCTTGCACTTTGCCTCACAAAGTCTTTTAAGATCTTTATGAAACATTCTAGAAAGAACATCCAAACGTGCATGCACAGTGCCGCGCTGTCGTGATGTGTGCGGTATAGCCAGGAAAGTACGAGACTTCTAGCTGTGAGAGTAGGTACCAAACCTAACAAGGAAGCTCACACACAAAATTTTCCAAGGAGTATTGGAGATCTCCATTTTTTTAATGACATATACATGTGTCAATCACCTCAACACATCCTTGAATTCATCCTGATGATTGCACAAAACTGTATACCAAATGCTTGTCCCTTTTTAGGCATAGATTCACTGGCTCCTTTTTCCAAATCCTTCAAGCCAATCACATGTAGGCATAGCTTAACCTTCGAATATTTCCAACATACATGTGTCCATTCACATTCCATACATCCAGTATCATTGATTTCATCATTTCAAGATGTCCTTTATCACCTGAAAGCCTGCTTTTAAATTCTAACATCATGCAAACAAAAGATAGCATATGGCATAACTATACATGCTCATGAATTCCAAAATTGGATCGAGTAGAAGTAGAACCAACTTCCCACGGCTTGAATATATTTTTGATGCCTTTTTCCCACAATTCTCTAAGTTCCAAAGCCTTTAAATTTTTCTCCAAAGCCTTTCTCTCATTTTCTAAATCCTTAAGGATTTATGAGATATGCCCTTTTTCTAAAAAAAAGTAGAACAAAGAAAACACTTATCTGAACGAGTGAATTTTCTTTTTGATTTTTATTTTTGCTAATCTCAAAGTTGCCTTAGCACACACGCGATGGAGATCGCCTCAGTACACATGCGATGGAGGTCGCCTCAGTACACATGCGATGGAGGTCGCTTCAGTACTCACACGATGGAGATCGCCTCAGTACACACACGATGGAGGTCGCCTCAGGACACACACGATGGAGGTCGCCTCACAGAAGATAGCTCGATGGAGAAAAAAAAACATGAAAATGGTTGAAACATCTCTTCATATAGCTCTCAATTCCCTCTTCAATTCTAGCACCTACACGGTGTAAACAGTAGAAATATTTTTCGTTTAAAATTAACTGGTAGATAGATGCACTGGTTTTTTCTGCAGAGTTCTCCCCCTTCTCCCTGATATGCGCCGTTCGTCCCAACTCTGGTTATTTCCCTTTTTTTTTCCCGCAACAAATGCGGCGCCTCACCACCTTTTGCAGCTTAAGAATCGGAATTCCATTTTAAAAAAGCTGCGCTCGTTTATAGTTTGCATAACATCCAGAAATTTCCCCAAGGTATTCCTTTCTATACACGTAGGCTGCCACCCGCCCGTGATTGTGTGATGTTCAGTTCATTATCGATTTCTCTTTGTTTTAAAGATCACCATGACACAAGTGGTGGCAGTGCTCATGACCTATACCTTGCTCTCTTGTTTCAATCACTGCTCAGAATTTCCCCTTCTTGCTCTCTCGACAGCCTCGGCAGCTTTCATGAGGATTTGAGCAGTCTCCTGGCCAGTATTGGCCACCATATTTGCAAAAAGATGATCTCCCTCCTCAAAAGATTCTTCTGCATGTCGTAAAAGATTTGATGGAGAGTCAAACTCCGAAATGTGCCCCGCATATGCCAAAACCAAGAGTCTATCACAATAAATGACAGTGTTGATTCTGTGGGCAATAGTAAGAACTGTGCACCATTGCAACTGCCCATTTATATAGTCGAAATCTGCCCACGCCAGCTCTGGACCAACAAGCTGAGAGAAGCTCTTTTTGATGGCTCGACAGACTTGGATGAGTTCTCGCAACACTGGCTCCCACTGAATTTCTTTTAACTCATCTGGGCATCAAACCTTTGCATTTCCATACATGTTAAGAAGGGTGTTCCCTACTACAAGGTCCACCATATGCATAAAACTCCGTAATTCACACCACACTCATGTACAAAAACTCCTAGATCTAGCTCAGCCTCAGCTCGTCTTATTGAACCTCATTTACAATATGAACATATGTACATGGCATCATAGAATGACTCGTCATGGCACTTAACTCATGCATCTGGATTTGTATTTGATGGCCTCACATGCATGGTTTCACACCATAGATGTGCCATGGCACGACATCCACCCCCTCTAAACCTGCACATCCTCTGGTATGTGCCAAATCATCATCAAGGTCCACATATAACTGGATGTCATCTTCATCTTCTGCATTACTAGGAAGATCATTCTCTTCCTCTTCAACCATATCCATACTACCACTGTCAAGCCTCTCATCCTGAGTCTCTTGTGAATCAAAAGGATCATTATCATGCCTTCTTTTAAATATCTTGATTCTTTTGCCTGCCACAAGATTCTTTATTTCTGTTCCATCAAGCTCACACAGAGTATACGTGGCATTTCCATGCACATGCTTGACAATGTAAGGGCCAAACCATCTTTTTGCAAATTTTCTTTGAACAGTGAATTGGTTGTCAAGGCTACTATCATACATTAGAACCCAATCACCTTCTTCAATAGGTTTTGGCCGGAGTCTGTGTCTCCTATCAAATCTTTCTTTATTTTTCAACCTTGCATCTTTCAAGCGAGCTTTAGAAAGCTTTACATCTTCAGGCCTCCTCTCCAACTGTCTTATTCGCAATGCAAGGAGGTCATCTCTGCTCAATCCTTCCACCCAGGGCAATACATTCCAAGTTAGAACTACTTCTTCAACTGGCATCACTAGCTTCTGACCATACATTAATTCTGCAGGCATGTATCACTGAGCTATGAGTTGTACGGTCAGCCCACAAGGCATATGGTAGCAGCTTTGGCCACTCTCGCATTCTTTCTCTGCATGCCTTAGCCAAAGCTTTAATGATTGGAGGATGTCCTCGCTCACTTTTCCCATTGCCCTCAGGATTGTAAGCACATGTTAGGGACAGTTTGATACCAATTCTAGAGAAGAATTCCCTTGCTTCTTCAACATCTAGCTCACCCCTATCAGCTGTTATTTTCCCAACACAACCATACCGGCAGATCACATCTTCCAAGAGAAATTTGCATACTGTTTCCGTACTCTTTGTTCTAAGAGCACGCCCCTCTACCTGATTTGTCAAATCTTCTCTTGCAAGTGCTATATATCGCATCTGCCAAATTCCCAAAGGCATTGTAACTAGATCCACTACCCATTTATAGTGCATGGCAGGTGGGTAGGTTGGTTGCAAGCCATCACGATGCCATACATTTGAGTACATTTGGCATACCATGCATGTTTCCACATATTGGGAAATATCCTTGTACATTCCTTTCCACCAATATTTTTCCTTTATTTTGGTAAAGGTGGCCCACACACTTCTATGTCCAGCCCAGAGACTCTCATGGAATTCTTTCACAAGCTTTCCTTGAGTCTCTTTATCACATATGACTCTCTGTGGCATAGCATTCCTCTGCTTAGGATGCTTCCAGAGGTACCCATCCTTTAGGAAATAACCATATGCTTTTTTGCGGATCCTCTTAAATTCTGAGTCAGACCAATTTTCTTGCCTTGTCAGAGTACTCAAATATTGACCAATAAGCAACCAATCTCCTTCATATATTTCCTCAATAAAAGACTCAAGTGCATTTGATAGGCAAATATGGTCCCTTTTTGCATATGCTGTAGTATAGAACTTTGTACCCACATCATCAATGTCACTAATCATCTCTTTCTCATCTTCATACCTGGCTCTTGATAGCATATCTGCAACTGGATTATCTTTTCCCGCAATATGCTCAAACTCAGGATTTAGTGACTTGATATAAGCAATCCACCTAAGCATAGCAATATCTGGAGTGGTACAACTTGCTATCATCCCAAGAAGTGGCAAGCAATTAGTTTCCACAAGTACAGATGCCCCAATAAGATATTCTTTTTCACATTTTAGGGCAGTGACTATTCCCCATAACTCTCTCTTGATCTGTGGATACTTTCGTTGTCGAAAGCTTAATACCTTTGCTCCAAATCTGATTACATACCTGTGATCATCCTCATCATCTTGCCCTACTGCCCATCCTATCCCAGTAGGACTAGTATCAACTGTAACAATCACAGGCCTGCCACACTCATAATCTGCCTTTCTCAGAGTCGGTGATGATTGGAGCAAACATTTCAGCTTCCGCATAGCTTTAATATGTACTGCACTCCACAGAAATTTTTGATTTTTCCTCAAAAGTTGATAAAGAGGATCTGCTACATGCGCATAATGTGGGATCCAAATAACATAAAAGACACATGCTCCAAGAAATCTCCTCAGCTCTGTAACATTAATGCATGTCTCTTTCATTCTTTGTATTGCATCTATCTTGGCTGGACAAGGTCGGCGTCCACTAGTACTACAAAGATGTCCCACTATTAGCACTTCACCAACTCCAAACACTGATTTCAGCCCAGATAAAGTAAGATTCACTTCTTCAAGCCTGGATAGAATCATATCACAATCCTTTATATGATTCGCCACAAACTTGCGGCACCCTTTTGAATCCAAATCCTCATCTTTGTCTTTCTCATCACAGCCCTTTATTGGCACATCATCCAAAAATGGCATAGTTTTTTGTGGTATGAAGTCTCGTAAGACTTTATTCATTCCATTCATCATATGTGCTACTGAGTTGGTGGCTCCCTGTGGTAAGGTACACATCCTTACTAATCCCAAAGGAGTTCTCATTGTGGTCAAGTCCCTGCTTTGTATATCCAGCTGGAACTGATCATATCCCGAATATAGATCACCCATGGAGTATATAGCTTTCCCTGCAAATGCTTCTGCAAACTCATCCACAATTGGACCTGCTCCCACATTCCTGATTGTGACTTTGTTTACAGGTTGCATGTCTTGAATAAAGGGCAATGTACCATTTTTCTTTGGTACAGTAAACCATCTGTTGGAATATGGGGCACATGATGGCTCCAAGATTCCCATCCTGATCTTTTCTTTTAGTAATTCCATCAGCTTTGGCAAGAGAGCCTTTGGTACTGGAATTGGCCGCAGGTTCCAGGGCACATGTGGAACAGTAAAGATCACCATTGGTGCTGTTACACTTGGATCAACACAGCCTATCTCATGCGCTGAAAAGCAAAGGCTTTCCCATGTTTTACAAGCATCTCCTCAAAGCATTCCCTTTCAACTGGCAACAGAAAATCCTTCTCACCAATCTTCAGCTCTTTTAGAGTTTCTTGAGTAAACTTATGCCCAATTTTCTTCGGATCTCTAAGATTTGGTTGCATAGAAGCTTCATCTATCTTCTCCTTGCTTCCTGGTGGCAAAGGCAAGGCAACTGGTTTCACCTTCTTTGCAACTGTTTTGTACTTTGTATCAACATGAGCATCCATCTCGCAATTCATGTTTTTACATTCCACCCCCTCGAATTCCTGGATTATATCATACATCTCCATAGATGACACCTCTATCATTTCATTTCCACCCTGTAAGCATGCTCTTCCCATATCAAGAAGCACATCCATAGTATCTACAAATGATATTTCATCAAGCACCCCTGAAATAAACTCATTCTTCTCCAAAAAACCACACTGCTCAAGACTTTTTTGTTCATTTTGTATATGTTTTCGCATGCCATGCTTCAAGTCCTTGCTTTTTACAAAAACCAGTGACCCATAGCTGGAGAACCCCTGAAAATTTGCTGAAAAGCTATTTACATTGATTGAGTCCTACGAGAACTCATTTTCCCTGTACCATTGGAATCCCGCTTTACAATGGCACCTGGCCAAAATCCCTCATTTTCCTGTAATTCATGAATTCTCTATTTATCTTTGGGAGTGACTGTGCCCGAAGAGACTCACGATTCCTTTCATGGTTAATACAAACTGTCAAAAACTGAACAGCTTTTTTGCCATCTTTACTCCTTATTCTTGCATATGCTGAACCATCATCCAAAACCTTTGTTTCCATCCTTACACCTGTAATGTAGGGTTGCCCAAGAATGAGGGGATACGATGACATCTCTTGAACAAAGAAGTTCTGATCATCTTTCACATCCCCTATAGTTACCCTTACATTTGGACATGCTGCATAAAGCTCTCCAGATGAGTTATTAGCTGCTTTAATCATCCACCCATGATCCACATCCATTGGCCACTTACATTTGTTGTAGAGATTTTTAGCCATAAGATTTATTTCAGACCCATGATCAATTAGAGCGACATATGGCTCTTCCAAATCACCTATCTTGACAAGGGTTTCAGTAGTTGCTCTTGCCCAATGACTCCTAGAGTAATGACTTTTTGTAAGAACTTCTTTTTCATCATCCTCTTCCACAAAGCGCACTTGTCGTGCCCCATCAGCAGAGTGATTACATTCCACCACATTTTCTCTCTCTTCCTTTTTCTGTACCTGTACTCCATGAGTCTTGGAAGTGCTTGCCTCCCCTTGTGATGGAATAGATTCAATTATGGACTGCCTTTTCCTTCGTATAATATCAATTATCTCATCATGAAATTCTTTCTTTGCAATCCCCAAAACTTCCCCTAGTGTAAATTCCACCCTGCTGTTTAGAATCCTCTCTTCAAGCACCTTTTTAAGATCTGTTGCAGCTTCAATATCAGATTGAAGCTTGTAGAGTGGACTTTTCCCTTTACCCTTCTCCTTTTCATGCTTCATTTTTTCTGGCACTTCTTCCATTGATACTTCCTGTGGAGGTCTGCTATGCGGTGGAGGCATTTGTGATGGCCCAGAATCCTTCTTTTCACTTCCACGTGTAACTCTTTTTGAGAGCCCTCCTTCCTCATTTTCCCTTTTTCGCTTCTCCTCTACCTGTGCCTCATTATTTTGGCATTTGGCAATATAGGCATGAATAGATAAAGAATCCACAGGCTCCTCCCAGCCAGTCTCAAGACGTATACAATCACCTGCCTCATGCAAAGCTTGCTTAGACACTTTCTTTGACGCAATTAATTCCATTGTTGATGGCCAAAAATCCTCATTCTCATAATCCTCATCATTCTCAAATCCCTGCTTTAATTGACCAACCTTTAATCCATAGGTTGCTGCCTCAACCATAGAAATGGCATGACTAGTAACCATATCCTCTACCAGCTTTTTCATCTCTCCTTTCCCAAAGTTTGTACTCAATGGAAGACCAGTCTCTGTAAGATGGATTTTCCCATCTTTGAAAAACACAAGTTGATTTTTAAGAGCTTCTTTATAGCTAGCACAATCCTTCTTTGCATGTTCTGGGTCATCACACCATATGCATCTATATGTAAACCCTTCTTTGCTTTGAGGCCTTTGCATAGAAGCCTGCCCCAATGGTAGACCCTTTTCTTCAATCCTGGACATCTTCAATTTTAGGTCACGCATACCCTTGATAAGCTCATCCATCGGCCCATCTACCTTTGGAATTGTAGCAGCTGGTTTGGGTAGATTCTCAGGGGTAACAGCAGTTATGGGGGTTGCAGAGCCCATCACCATTTTATCCCTCCTCCGCTGCCGCTTTGCTAACATGGTGACTGCATCCTCAACATCATTCCAATCACTCTTTAATCCCTGCTCTGTATCCTTATCCTCAAGGAGGATTTCCAATTTCTCTTGGAGATCTTTCCCAGCTGCTTGTAAGAAGAGCTCTGTTTTTTCTCTATCCAAAGTTGTACGTTCTATCCTTGACAGCTGGGCATAGCGCTTCTCAAACTCTCTTAGCAATTCTGTGGCAGAAATTCCCATTTTAGGTTTTGTGACCCATTCCAAGAAAGTTCGTTTAGTCACTCGCTCAGAATCCTCCATGAAATATCCATCCTTTAAAGCAAGCTTGAACTCCTCCCAATTTCTGCCACCATGTGCTGTCTGCAATCCTTTTATGCGCTCTCTTATTTCAGGAACACATACCAGCTCGAAACTTCGAACCATATCCTCCTCAGTCACCCTGTTTAGCTCCATCTCCTTTATATAATTGCGCAGGTACTTTGTGATGTCCTTCCCATCAAATTGGTCCACCTTTTTCACAATTGATTGTAATGCTTTGGTCGTGGAAATTTGTCCCCTCTCAGCAGCTTGTTGCTGTTGCATGTACATGGTAAACATCTGAAACATCTGCATAACTCCGGGGTCAAAATGAACCCCCTGACCCTCAGAATTCTCAGCCATAGCTTCCCTGTATATTTCACCACACTCTCACCCCAGCAGTTTCACGTCGGGTTCACCAAAAAGCTGTCGTGATGTGTGCGGTATAGCCAGGAAAGTACGAGACTTCTAGCTGTGAGAGTAGGTACCAAACCTAACAAGGAAGCTCACACACAAAATTTTCCAAGGAGTATTGGAGATCTCCATTTTTTTAATGACATATACATGTGTCAATCACCTCAACACATCCTTGAATTCATCCTGATGATTGCACAAAACTGTATACCAAATGCTTGTCCCTTTTTAGGCATAGATTCACTGGCTCCTTTTTCCAAATCCTTCAAGCCAATCACATGTAGGCATAGCTTAACCTTCGAATATTTCCAACATACATGTGTCCATTCACATTCCATACATCCAGTATCATTGATTTCATCATTTCAAGATGTCCTTTATCACCTGAAAGCCTGCTTTTAAATTCTAACATCATGCAAACAAAAGATAGCATATGGCATAACTATACATGCTCATGAATTCCAAAATTGGATCGAGTAGAAGTAGAACCAACTTCCCACGGCTTGAATATATTTTTGATGCCTTTTTCCCACAATTCTCCAAGCTCCAAAGCCTTTAAATTTTTCTCCAAAGCCTTTCTCTCATTTTCTAAATCCTTAAGGATTTATGAGATATGCCCTGTTTCTAAAAAAAAGTAGAACAAAGAAAACACTTATCTGAACGAGTGAATTTTCTTTTTGATTTTTATTTTTGCTAATCTCAAAGTTGCCTTAGCACACACGCGATGGAGATCGCCTCAGTACACATGCGATGGAGGTCGCCTCAGTACACATGCGATGGAGGTCGCTTCAGTACTCACACGATGGAGATCGCCTCAGTACACACACGATGGAGGTCGCCTCAGGACACACACGATGGAGGTCGCCTCAGGACACACACGATGGAGGTCGCCTCACAGAAGATAGCTCGATGGAGAAAAAAAAACATGAAAATGGTTGAAGCATCTCTTCATATAGCTCTCAATTCCCTCTTCAATTCTAGCACCTACACGGTGTAAACAGTAGAAATATTTTTCGTTTAAAATTAACTGGTAGATAGATGCACTGGTTTTTTCTGCAGAGTTCTCCCCCTTCTCCCTGATATGCGCCGTCCGTCCCAACTCTGGTTATTTCCCTTTTTTTTTCCCGCAACAAATGCGGCGCCTCACCACCTTTTGCAGCTTAAGAATCGGAATTCCATTTTAAAAAAGTTGCGCTCGTTTATAGTTTGCATAACATCTAGAAATTTCCCCAAGGTATTCCTTTTTATACACGTAGGCTGCCACCCGCCCGTGATTGTGTGATGTTCAGTTCATTATCGATTTCTCTTTGTTTTAAAGATCACCATGACACAAGTGGTGGCAGTGCTCATGACCTATACCTTGCTCTCTTGTTTCAATCACTGCTCAGAATTTCCCCTTCTTGCTCTCTCGGCAGCCTCGGCAGCTTTCATGAGGATTTGAGCAGTCTCCTGGCCAGTATTGGCCACCATATTTGCAAAAAGATGATCTCCCTCCTCAAAAGATTCTTCTGCATGTCGTAAAAGATTTGCTGGAGAGTCAAACTCCGAAATGTGCCCCGCATATGCCAAAACCAAGAGTCTATCACAATAAATGACAGTGTTGATTCTGTGGGCAATAGTAAGAACTGTGCACCATTGCAACTGCCCATTTATATAGTCAAAATTTGCCCATGCCAGCTCTGGACCAACAAGCTGAGAGAAGCTCTTTTTGATGGCTCGACGGACTTGGATGAGTTCTCGCAACACTGGCTCCCACTGAATTTCTTTTAACTCATCTGGCATCAAACCTTTGCATTTCCATACATGTTAAGAAGGGTGTTCCCTACTACAAGGTCCACCATATAAAACTCCATAATTCACACCACACTCATGTACAAAAACTCCTAGATCTAGCTCAGCCTCAGCTCGTCTTATTGAACCTCATTTACAATATGAACATATGTACATGGCATCATATAATGACTCGTCATGGCACTTAACTCATGCATTTGGATTTGTATTTGATGGCCTCACATGCATGGTTTCACACCATAGACATGCCATGGCACGACAGCGCATAAAGCAATTCCGTCCACCTAATGCACAATGAGATGTAGTTGGCTTGTGAGAATGGTTCGCGGAAAAGTTTCCTCTACCAAACAAACTACCTCCACTGCCATAACGTGCGCATCATCCAACGTGGCTGGATCAATTGCTTTGGAACTAACATATCTGAAAAACAAATGAATAGTATGTTATACCTAGCCTCATGCACGTTCATTTTGAGAAACTATCAAATCAAAGTGCAAGGTATAATGAAGGGTGATCTGACATGGGTTTTACATACCTCACAAGCTCGCCCATCTTATAAATACATTTTTTCAAACTCTTGTTTACACAATGGTCGATGCTAGTTAGGTAGTATGAACTGCGCACATAAGAGCACATGTATATATGGTTTGAGGCATTACAAAATTTAATTTCAACGTACAAGACTTGGAAAACACTTACTTGGAGTATCTTGTGGCAATCGTGGGACTTCAACCCGTATAGTTACTCAACACCTCTTTTCTTAGTGGTTGTTTGTAAAGGCTCCCTTCAATGATCTCATGCATCCAGTGGGAGTACGCAAAGTAATGATGGCCTGCTTTACTTGCTTCTCCTCCTCCTTTGATATAATCCATGGTGCACGCGGAAGACGAACGTGCCCACCCTTCTCTCGTGTGGCCAAGCTTGACGCATCCGCCTTCGACCCGCAAGTCCTCCCGTATGTTGACATTGTCTCGTTTACCAATAACATGTTCCCAAATACCAGATGCCACATTCTTGAAGATGTGCATGGGATCAAAAAGATGGTTGAGGTCCAATATAGTAGCCAGAAAAAAATGGAGTACCTACAAAAGAGATGCCATGACACGATTGCTCTACGTGATCTTTAATCCAATTAGAGACTACACAAAAGAAGATTCAGGAAACATTGTTGTACTTGTTCATGCCATTTGGAGGAAGAACATATGTAGACTCCCAAATGCGTTTCCAATATTTTGCACGAAGTGTTTGTGGAGGAGTGTTACTCTTACTAGCAACATATTTAGGATGATCTGACGGGAGAAATCGATGATGATTATCGAATATGGTCTTACACAAACCATCAGCATACTCATGTACTACAAACAGGACATGCATGTTTACCCGATGTTTTCAAACCTGTTAAAATATAAATAAAAGTTAGAATAATAAAGTCAATAGTTGTAATTAATATAACCAATAGTATTAGAGTAGGGGGTTATTTGAACTCTTACCAGAACAATCGTTGTATCCTGGAAAGTCATGCATTGTCCACATCAACACTGCTTTCAAGTCGAAGTGTCGAGAGGAGGGAGGCCTACTAATGTCCACCACCGCAACACCTCTCCATAGTTCCTCCAACTCATCAATCAACATGGAGATGTGATTCAAGGTAATTCGATGCGCTCGTACAATGCATCCTTGACATAGATTACACATACACTTGATCCTTTGTCCCAACCACACATCGCGCGATTACGGTGATGCATTGTCTCATCTTCACCAGAACTGCTTGAGAAGGTTGATGACATTCTGTGTACAAAAGAGCAAATATAGAATCATAATCAGTTTTTAATCAAAGTATAAATCAAAGTATAAAAAGTATCTGTATCGCGTGTATAACCAGGTGTATCTATGCGTTTACCCTGTGTCAAAATGCATGTATTTACATCACAATGTTAACATACATGCGATTATACATGCGATCATACACGCAGCGGTCAATGTCATACTTAAAACAAAAGCTGTCGCCTACTCCAAAACCCTATCGCTTTCTTCAATTTCATCTTCTTCGTCGTCACCATCAAAGCATCACGTGTAAGGAGCATACACACGGGTGCACACAAAAGCCAAAAAGGAGACTCACTTGTCAAGAGGTGAGTCAGTTAGTCCTGTCTCTTCCCTTCCTTTTCTTTATACAAATGTCCCTTTTCTTTATGCAAGTGTCTCAGTCCTTTCTTCTCTTTCCTGCAAGTGTCCCATTTCTTTATGCAAGTGTCCTTTTCTTTATGCAAAAGTGACGGTCGGTAGGCGGCCTTTTTTCGGTACTTTTTTCGCAGAATCGCGTGTATAATCGTGTGTATGCCTGCGTGTACTCTGCTAGACAATTTTTTCACGCGGAGATACACGCAATCTTGGACAAGATTTTACATGCGATACACTTCATGATGCATGATACACTTCATGATACATGATGCATACAAATGGACTCTTTTTGTAGATTCTTCATGGATCCTGATTCTTCATTCGATCCATTTGCATGCGGCACTTGGATGATGGAGATGCTAAATCATTTTGGGCACCACCCTGGCCCACCAGTTGAGCTTACAGAGTATATGTATGCCCATCCTCCTCCTAGATTCCTTGGTATAGTCACCCCGCTCCTCCCAAGTGCCCATGTCACTCCACAACCTTCTGTGCTTGCGAGTCCGGCGAGGAGACGTACCCCTTCCCAGGCACACTCACAGCCACCATCACGCTCACTGTCACGTCCACAATCACGTACCCCCTCCCAGGCACCGCCATGTCAGCGCTCATAGCCACCATCACGTACTCCCTCACAGCCACCATCACGCTCACTGTCACATCCACAGTCACGCACACAATCCTCCAGTCGTGACTCCACTCGTAGTACAGAGGAGAGCAGACGCCGCAGTAGGGAGAGCAGACGCCCTAGTAGGGAGAGTGGGAATGGAGGATGGGGAGGATGCGGTAGATGCTTTGGTTGGGGAGGTGGTAGGGCAGACGATGAGAGAGGAGATAGAGGGAGAAGAGTTGGAGGAGACAGTAAGGATGAGGAGGTCGTGAAAGAGGTAGAGGGAGAGATATACTATGATGTGACGGATAGGGGCGGGATAGTGATGGATGCGAGGGGGAAAGAGGTAATGGAATACATGCGTGGGGTAGTATCAAACTTGTATAGAAATTATTTTATTAAATTTAAAGTTCAAAATAGCCAATTAGTTGGGGAGGTGATAGATGTTTTCGGTACCCCAATCCCCCAAATGCGACATTCTCGAATGTATGGGGAAGGACGCGAATAAGGGAGATCTGAAGTAATAAAAGATCTCACCTCAAGAAACTCGCGTATGATGATGGGGTAAATCAAGCTGCGGGTGGCTATCCTGCCAAGAAACCTGCTCACAGCTGCCCACAAATGCGAGTAGAAGGAGGCAAAGAAACGAGCAAAGGGTGGTGCGAAGAGCAAGCAGCATGTGGAGGCAAGACAGATCCAGATGGACATCATTGGATCTTCGCATTTTGGATCTGGAGGCGTCGAGTCGTGGGAGGCGGAGTTCGTATCTTGCCACCTTATTGATTTTTTACTTATTTCATTAATATGCTAATTGTTTTAATCTTACAAATTGTGTTGATTATGCTATAACGACAGGTTATGGGGAGGAAGCCCACAGCAGCCCCACGAGACTGCGTGTATGCTCGTCGGCATAGCCAACGTGACATGTGGGCCCTCTTCAGAACCGAGGGACGTATTACGGACCCGCAGTTTGAGATGGCCATGAGACCGTACAGTCGACAGTTACTTGAAAACTCTAAACAAATGATTTTGGTTTATTAAATTTTACATTACATATATATATACTTATATATGATATATTACTTGAATAGGCACAAGCTGCTACTGTACCTGCTGATGCTCCTGTCGTCGCTGATGATCCACTCGCCGCCACTGCTCCTACTGTTGTTGGATGTGAACGATAGGGTGAGCTCTACTCTTCAGACATGTATACTGATGTGAGCTCATCTGATCATGGAGGGAGCAGCTTGTCTCATCATCTAAGTCCGAGTAGTACTCAGACTTATAGTATCACATCTGTATTGAGGATGTGGTTGTATATATATTTTTGTAATTGAAGCCATGGGCTTTTTTAGACAAACCAGTTTGATTTTGTATATTTTTGTTTATATTGAAGCCATGGGCTACTTCGACATATGGACTCCCTTGTATATATGTTTTTACATAATGAAAGCCATGGGCTTATTTCAGCACACATAAAATTTTGTTAGTATTGAATTCATGTCTTTCTTAAATCGTGTATTGATAATGTCGTTCTTGAATCGTGGTATTCACAATGCACAAAATGTTCTCCGCGTGGATGGTACAATGCACCAAAAAATAAATCCAGAGAGTGCTATTGGGTGCTGGAATGTTGGAATAGATTTCAGGCACCAAATACCACTCTCTGGATTTTTATTTTTGCTCTCTGTTCACATGTATCTGCCTCTAAAGTCTACCAAAGTCGCGTTTATACATGCAAAAAATCTGTTAAACACGAGTGTATCAGTGCAACAAAACTGGTAAAACGCATGTATAAGCCCATGTATCAATGCATCTGACGGGCATCATACACGTGCTTTTACACGCATGTTTGTGGCCGCGATTATACACGCGCCTGCTACTTTTTTTTTACAAGTCATTTTCTGCGGCTAACAGCGCGGGTATGAGCCCGATCCCTTGTAGTGTTATGCTCTTTACATGCCTTCTATTACTCTTTACATGCCTTCTATTACTCTTTTTCCATGCACAACGGGTCAGCAGACCTTTTCCTTCCCTCATGTTTCTTCTTATGTGTGACCTCCTAATGTTGAGTTATGAGATCCTATTCATTGGAAAACCACATGCTTCGAGGATTGGGATATTGCTTATTCATGCATTGCACTATGTAGATAAAGTATCTACTCCTTTATTCTCCCCATGGTTTAAAGGCATCCTTGTAAGTTCTGTTCACCAATTATTAAAAGTTATAGTAAGACCTTTTTCCCCTATCACCCACAAAGCACTCGCCATCATCACCTAAGTTATAATTACCATGCCCTGGGAGCTTTAGAATAGGATAACTAAACCTAGCAAATCTAGAGAGAGGAAACTCGAGAGTTGTAATATGATCAGTTAATGCACAAATAGAAATAGAATTAAGCTAAGATATTTGACATGTGCATTTATGTGCACAAATATATGCAAGTGTGAAGCAACTTGGTGTAATTAAGCCTATCTAAGGGTAGATCTTTAGTAAACCAAGATGGTGAATTGTGCCATGAAATTAGAGGGAATTACCCTTTGAGATTTTAGTAAGCCAATAAGTAATTTAATGGGCTAGAAAGAGAGAAGATACTAGAGGGTGATGTCCACCTTAGCAAACTCAAGACTAAATTGATAGCATAGAGATGGATGATTCTTATCTAGGAAGTACTTAGAATTACAACCCTTAAAATTATTAGAACAAATGGTTCAATAGTTTTAGATAGAGAAGATTTATATAGAAATTGTGTCTCTTGAAAGGATATTATGTTCAAAAGGCTAAAGAATCAAATCAAAGGAAAAAAATGATGAAGTACATCTCATTTAGAGAAAGAATAAGGCCCTTAGAACAAGCTCATAAGTGCAATTTTCCTACTTCGTTTGGAGATTTGACCAAATAAGTCCTTAAGGATAAAGCCTTAGAGAAAGATCAAGACCCTTAGACCAAATTTGTAAGTGTAATTTTTCTCCTTAGTTTAAATATTTGACCAAAGAAGACCTTGAGGAAAAAGACTTAATCCAGATAACCTTTATAAGGGAAAAGGAGAGGTATTTAGATATAAGTATCTAGTTGATCTAGATATGTATTAAGGTCTTAAAAGCCTAAGGCCCTAAGTGAGAGAATATGGTGGAAGTTTAGAATCCCTTTTGGAGACCTAGCAATGGTTATGATTTTAGAAATAAGGGATGTAAAGCCACTATAAGGTTTAATCTAGTATTGATCCCAGTCACTCTTAAGGATGCTAGAAAACTTATAAGGACTCTCTATAAACTCAAGTAATCTCAAAGAACTGAATATTCAGAGACCTCCCCTAAACTTAGCAGCTGGAGGATCTATGATTGGAATTGCCACTTGAGGACTATCATAGGTAAAATTTAGACTAAAAAAGGGTCCTCTGAGCAATGCCATGTCAGTTTTTTGTTAAAAAATGGATAGATGGTTAAAGTTTTACAAATCAAATAAACATTTGTTGGAAAATATTGATTGGGAATCTACTCTTCAAGATCTTTCCAATGATATATAGCATGATGGACAATTTTGCATATTCAAGAAGTTCACGAATTGGTGATGATTTGAAGAATTTGACCATTACTACATTTTTATAGAAAAAGCTGACATGGCATTGCTTAGAGGGCCCTTTTTGAGTCCAAATTTTACCTAATGAGAAATCTCATCGGACTTGCAATGGTTTTGAAGATTATTTGATCATGTTTTACTCATTTTCTTATAATTGTTCTAAAATTATTTGCTATGAACAGCTTTGAAGGTACCACATAGGTGTGTGGTTTATTGCGCAGATGTCACTTGAGTGGTGAGTCTTGTCATGAAGATGGTCACCTTAGACCTTGACCCATGTCAATTGGACGTGGGCGTGCTCTTGACAAATACAATTGGTGTGATGGACAAGGAGTGGCTTCGATTTATACTAGACAGAGCACATCTAAAGATTTCAACAAGGAGCAAGGATGCCCAAGATGTGTGGTTGCCATAGAAAGGAAAAAATGCAAAAAGAAGTAACATTTATACAACATCATGTAGACTAAAGATAACTCTTGAGATTTTATTATGGATGGAAAGATTACAATATCAAGGTTTCCACAACCTCTAGGATATGTGTTTCGATATAAACAGAGGAGGTTTTGGAAGCTTCACTCCTACTTTCGATTTTCGTACCATCTAACTTAAAATAGAAATCCCTCGGTACATCACAACGGATCAATTGTATCTCTTGTCGAAGAAAGGCAGATGGCCAATGGCTTTCTAGATTGACCACTACGGGTCTCGACCTTGTAATTGGATGACAACATCGATGCATGTCTTGATCCAAGCTTTCCCAAATGCCTCTCCATAGTCGCCATCTTCTATAACAAAATCACATGCATAATGTTTACCTCCCAATGAAATACTTGGTGATAAATACAGTCAATACTTAAAAGTAACGGATGCCACCCTAACAGAATTTTCTACAAACACAAACAAACTTTATGTTTTGATTTCACTTGAATGTAACATCTGGTATCAATGGCATCTTCTACAAAGGTCCTGTTTGCATCCCATTCCTCCCCCAAAAATTGGTTCATCCAACCATTATAAAGGGATCTCACCTGATATGTTAACTTTGTTTTCTTGTCACCCTCACATGATGCAAAGGCGTTAAATGGTATAAACCAACTCAAATGGACGTCCTTAGAACCTGTTGTGATGGTTTCATTGCTGCATGCATATCTATTCTTATCTTATTCTTGTATGCTACAATGATGTCTGCGCAAGAACAAACCCATTCTTGGCTAGATAATAGTAGTAGTGGGATAGACTCCACTCTACAAACATTATCATTTGCATAAGCCAAAACATACATGGAATTATAAAACAAGATTCCCTGTGCTGCTAAATGTCTGGGTGGGTTATCATATTGCAATGTGCCTATCTCTATATGGAAGACATTAATTCTTCCACTGATGCACTCTACATTTTTCCACTCCTCCACATTCGATGAATATAAAGGTGCAAGAAAATTTTAAAGCTTAGCTATAGAGCACAAAACAATTAGGCATTGAACACAGAAAACAAAGACTACTTATTGAATCTTACTATTTGTCTTAGATCTTGTACTTTCATCATGGTGATGTAGCATTATGTCCATGTGCATATAAACTTGCTGCACAAGGACCTCGATTGCACCATTTCGTCCCCTGGAGAACTCCACGATTCTATCTTTCCAATGCTTGTTTGGATCACCAATATTTTTTTGTTTTACCTTGACTCGAGTGCTGGGTCTCATCGTGATCTAGTATGACTTCCTAAACTGCTGAGGGATCCAGCTGCCCACCCACAAGCATCCTTCTTATTGAAAATCTCCACACTTTCAATGCCACAGATGTGTTTTCTCCTAGAGCTCAAAATTTTGGGGACCACTCTGACAAAAAAATATCCATGTTACATGGTTGTAGAATCCAAGCACTCTCATTGGCTGGCCTTATATTATTTTAATGGGCTCTAAAAGGGTCTACTTGGAGTCTAAATTTTAATGGGCTCTAAAAGGGCCTACTTGGAGTCTAAATTTTCCCTAAAAATCCACCTTAATTATTATGCTTAATCTTGTGTCTATCGCCACGATTAATCCCATATTCGGACAGTTGAAATTGTATTAGAGAGCTCGCTGGGTGGGTGCTTGGTCATGGTGCATATTTATGTATAGTTTTCTTTTTAGTGAGAGTTCATTTGATTAAGCATATTTTCAATTTTAGAATTTCTATTACAAGAAAGTTATGCACACTAATCATTATGGATTGAATTTGGAGCCTTGGAAGCTAATCATGGAGATTTGGAGATTAGGGTGCTGCCATGGAAACTAAAAATGAATATTTCAGCAATATGAATACTATGAAGTCTTCACATCAATGTCAAAGAAGATTCCAAGGAGACTTGCAAATGGGATTTCTGCAACATGGAGAGCGTGCGCATCATCAAAAAAGATGAAATAAGGATTTTTAACAAATATAAAGGCTATGGAGTCTTCTGTGTCAACAAGGAAGTTTCCAAGAAGATTACCAAAGAAGGTATATGTGATTATTTGCCTCATTAATTTTTGGTTTGAGCATGGAAGAATGCTCAATGTAAAGAAGGGTTGCTAATTTATGGGATGAGAGGATCCCCATGGTTCTCTGCATTTGGGCAAAGAGTGTAAGAGGTGCAATGCTTGTCTAAGAAGGGACAAGCGATTATGGGCTTGGAAGAAGTCCATGGTTGAGCATATTGGAAAGAGTGATGCTCATGGTTTTTCTCATGGGGAAGAAGGGCAATGTTTGGTGGAAGCCTTTGGAGATTTCACATTGGTTTGCACCTTGGTTTCTTGAGAGAAACCAAAATGGAGAAGCACCCTTGAGTGCTGCATGCAAGGGAGAAGAATGCACATTTTGGAGCTCATAAAGGTCATGCAAATGGCTTTGGAAGACCTCATTTTGGCGGTTTGAGGAGAAAAATCAGAGTTTGGCATAATAGAGCTCATTTGAGGATCTCATGAGGGCCATATGTTGTGGCTATGCACACTTCTAGAAAGGATTACAGCATTAAGTTTGACTAGGAGCTTATTGGAGTGGATTAGAGGCTACACTCAGACCATTGGTTCAATTAAAAGAAGGCAACAATATAGCAAGCGAGGAGATCACGATAATGAGCACCATGGATTAGGGAATAAAGCTTGTAGAGAAGAGAAGCAAGCTTTATGGAAATTAAAGCTTGAGGTGAGAACAAGCAAATGGAAGCTCAGGATTAGAACTCTGGCAACTGAAAGCAGTATAGATACATCAAAGAAGAGTTATAAAGGTAGCATGTCGTGTGATTATGGAGGACTGAAGGAGAATTGGAAAGAGAAGATATGGAGGAGCTAAGAGCTTGTGTAGAAGAGTCTCAGATGGAAGTAGAGCTATGGAAGGCTCATTGGTTGGAAGAGAAGAGCATGAGCAAGCTTTGCAAATTAGAAATGTTCACAATGAAGGTATAGATGCAAAATTGGAGTCTCAAGATAACCACCATCATGAAAGCTTACGTGCAGGAGCTATGTGCAGGTGTAGCAAGAATGGAGATTAAGACTTGGTACCACTAGAAGGAGTGGTTGGTTCTACTGTAAAAGAAAAAGGTAAAGACAGTGTGCAAATGCTAGCAAAGCGGGTATTTGCCTAATTGCAGAATACACCTTATATTTATGATGGGGTACAAAATACTACGTGCTTGTGGTGTGTGGGGTTTTTTTGTGTGCAGGTCATCTTTGGCATGTAGAAAGAGGTAGTAATGAAGGCCAACATTGTAGACTCTAGTAAAAACATGCCAAAAGAGCATCGTAATGGAGCCTGTGAGGGGTGCAAAAAATTTCAAAAATGACATGCAAATTTGACTTTTCTTTTGTGGAAAGGTCCATAATCTTTCAAAACTTCAAAGGGTCTATTTTGATAAATCCCTTGTTCACATGCTTAAAAGGCATGTTTTGTTTTCTATATTTATCAAGAAGATTGTTTACATATGGGTGCCCTGCCCTTGCACCTGCATAAAATGGTTGTATTTTTTCTCACTCAGACTTATGAGGGTTCCCTGCCCAAGCCTGTGGGTGTTCAAAAAGGACAAAATTGTGGTGTGCATTGAGCTGTGCACGCATAGGCATTGCACTTCATGGGTTGGTTCCCACACCTAAACATTTATGTTCAAATTGGACTCAGTGGTTCTGTTGTGAGCAAGTGGACTCAAAAAGGACTTCGTGTCTAGGTTGGCTAGGCACATGCACACACACTTGTTGAACACTCTAATTAGCATTGAGGGGGAGTGTTGAGATTGGAAATGCCAAATTGTTAGGGGTGAGAAGTGAGTTGGTCGAATTGATTGGAGAGATTGAATGCACACACGCAAGTTTACATTAAGGAGGGGTGTTGAAATGTGCAATATAAAATGTTTGAGAGTGAATCTTGGGCTTGAGTATGTGAACACACCCCAGGGGTGCTAGATATTATCTTGAGTGTGTGGATGGATAAGAATGCCACATAAGATGTGTGAATGTTGAGAGTCACATAAAAGAATGTGGAAAAGCGGGTTCCTCATGGCATGATGATGTGTAAAGTGGGATAAGGCTAGAAAGCCTATATCATTTTATGGTTTATAACGTATTGCAATAGAGTTATTGTTGAGTGTGTAATCTCTCTCTCTCTCTCTCTCTCTAGTCATGGAGTTTCTTGTATGGTTTAATCCACCTTAATTCTTATGCTTAATCTTGTGTCAATCACCATGATCAATCCCATCTTAGGATTGTTAACAATATATATATTTATATATATCAATTAGTTACAGACTCCTAGATAATTTTGTAGAAAAAGACATATTTGAAAAAGATAATCTTACAAAATGGGAGTTGAGGAAAAATCAACGAAGCAAGTATAACTTTTGAGTCATTACACATTAAGTGGATGTGAGTAGAATCCACATATTATGACAAGAACATTGATGTTACAATTTTTAGTTTTATAAGTTGAGATATCTTGATATATCTTGAATAAGGATGAAGCCTTACCTGTTCTTTTTGGCTAGCACACTGTATCAAGAATACAACGAGAGAATCAATGGATAAACACTTTTAAAAGACCTTGACTTTGTTTTGATTTTGTTTCGTGGTAGGAGGGGGGGGCGCTATCTTTTATCTTGTTCGTAATCCATGCCCCCTACTCCATGCTCATGTATGTAGGAGCATGTGTTCCCCCGTGTTGGCAAGGATCATGCTAACACTTGGCCATCACGACAAGATGAGAAGCTTCAATCTTTGCCCACAAGCTCTTGATTAGAAGCCAAATGCCTAATCCCTATGCATTTCTTGCAAAAGAAGAGACATTAGTAGCATGCATGATTCTTTCTTGATTCTAGATTACCCATGATGTTTGTTACTTTTCTTGTTACTTTTCTCAAAACCCCATGACAAGGGATATTGGAGTGTTTCTTGATGTTCTTGATATTTTTATTATGCATCATTAAGTGCTTCTTTTCTTCTTGATGATGGGTTGTGGCTGTGTGTCTGTAGCTGCATTGGAGGGTCATTATTTACAAATCTACAGAGTATGCCCAAAAAGTCCTCAAAGAGCCTACCAAGACCATTGATGGCCATCAAGTTCATTGTAAAATGGCCACTTCTGATGGCGGCTAGAAGGCTAAGCTTGATGTATCAGATTTAGCTTTGGCCCAGGCTGGGGGTATTGTGTTGGGGCAACCCCGAATTTGCCCTACTCCACACTTTCTAGATTGCTCCCATTGAATCAAGTGATCGTATGTCAGCATTCCCTTACCCCCGCCGTCCTTGCGGCACAAAGGCTACTCACATGCTTAAAACCAAACAACGGCCTTGCTAGTTTCAACCCATCCCTCCATCCTTCTGTTGCCCACCAGCTCGCCTTCAGCTCATGCTTAAACTCTTCACTCAACCAGTATTTGAACTCATCGCTTCAATCTTTATTGAATGCTTCCCTCTCAGGGTCTCTCACAGGTGTCCCTCAAACATCGTAGGGCCTTCCATCATTCTTGCAGAGCAACACTCAAAGGTCCAAGCTCCTGCGCCACCCTCTCCGAATTCCGCCACCCCGGCTGTTGTGTCTCCTTTTCCACAAGTCAAAGGACTTGTTGATGAAGCCAACCAAGAATGGGGTGTGAACGGGATCTCCATCTGCAATGATGTCGGAAGCGCTGCCGAGCGGGCCCTTGCCCTTGCGAATGAGCCGAGCCCACTGACTCGGACTGCTACTCTCCTGCACTTGTTTGGCAAGGAGCTAGCATGAAGTAAGATTTGTAAAGGCATCTTTCAAAAGTTTTTGTGGTTTTGTTAAAAACCATACATACCTTAATTTCGAAGGTCATCACCTTAAAAAAAAACCTATTCATATACATAACCTCAATAGATAGGCTACACGTGTGTATTAACTTTGTTTTGAAGAAGCTTCTTTTTTTGAACATTCCTTACATTACTTTCAACAATTGGGGTTGCTTATAGTAAATTGTTGAGTGGACAAAGGCCAAGAAGAAGGGCAACAAGATCATTGATCAGTGTTGGTGGTTCAAGCCCTGGTTTTACCAACGCACCCAGATAGCACTGAAGAGAGGCGAGTTCGTAGAGTAAACCTAGGCATGGTCTGACAAAGTCGTGCTTGCAAGAATTCCAACCATGCCTCTTGTTACATGCGCAAAATCTTAGAACAAAAAATGTGGGAGCCTTGATAATGCAAGGACTTTGTTTGGCCGAATGCTCAGTCTGAACACTCTCTTGGAATGCCATGATTGCGGTGTATGCCCAACATTGGCAAGATAGCAAAGCTCTAGATTCTTTAAAAAGAATGCAACTTGAAAGTGTAATGCCAAACATTGTGTCCTTCTTGAGTGTTCTTGGTTCATGTGCTAGCATGGCAACCTTAGATGAGGGGAAAAGATCCGTGTAGCCATTCTGCACTTTGGTTTTGAGGAAGATATAATAGCTCGAAATGCCCTTGTTAATATGTATGGATCATGCAGGTCACTTCTCCATTTCATCATGTACAATGATCTCTGCAAGTGATTTCGTTGACTCTGGGCAATCGATCAACCTAATTAGATGAAGAAGCCCAAAAATAGATGAGAGCCAGAAAGTGAATATCGTACTTTCCCACCTTCACCATCATGGAAAACATTTACTACTACCCCAAGTAATCACACATTTTTTCCTTCAAGGGCAAAGAACTATGCCGCAACAAAGTGATCAATCTAGTCAATTAGCGGAAGGTCTTTAAAGCGATAATACCAATTATTGCTCTTTGTGTTAGATTCCCCACCAACAGGGACCTCTACGTGAGTTGTCACCAATTTTGTCGTCCTCAAGAGACTCCGGACGGAGTTATCGAGAAGCAAGGGCATCACGTGCATATATTTATGGCATAATGCCAGGTAACCGATATTAGTGTGGCAAAATGTGACATTATTAGTGCTGGAAAAAGCAAAAGAGACCCAACGGAAACTGCCCATTACTTTGCCAATCAAAATGAAATGTTAATTCCAATTTCCCACCATCAACAACAAGAGGCTTTGATTGTGTTCCACGTAGATCATTGTAAAGGTGTACTAAAGCTGCTAGGTGAAAGGTAAAGCACGCAAGAGGAATTAGCAAGAGCTGCATGAATCCAAGCTGCACACAAGACAAAGCTATACAAGAGATCTAGAGAATGTGCACATGTGTTCTGCAAACAAAAAGCCTTGAGCATCAAATTATATCTCAAAGTTTTCCTGAAGAACAAGAGAAACCCTCGAGCAATAATTAATATAATCAATCAACAAATCTGGTAATTGAAAGAACGCAATTACCACCAATGATTGTGTATAGAGCCCATGAACTCAACAATCGCAACAACATGATATCTCTCTCAATAAACTGGTAATGCCTTCTTTCTAAAAAGCCGACAAAGTAGATAGAAGGGCGCCTCTCCCGACTACGACCTGAACGGCGGGCGCAAGCCCAAAGCTATAAATGCTACGCGTAGATGTTGTTGACCGAGCTTAGCCGTTCACCTTCCGACAGTTGAGACGGATCTCTCCTTGGGTGCCTGTGAGAGGGCCGATGTTCCCCATGTTTATCATGGATTGGGCGAAGGCGCTGAAGAAGGTGCTCTGGCTGCTACTGTAGGTGTCCACGAGCGAGACGGTGCTGGAGCCGGAGGTGGAGTAGAGCTCTTGGTCGGACTGCAGCAAGCCCTTGTTGTGCTGCAGGTTTGCGTAGTACTTGTTGTCGAAGGTGTCTGGGGTGGTTGTGTCCAGCGAGTTGAGCGCGTTAGGGTCCCCGCCGCTCTGCGGGCAGTTGCTCTGCAGGGCGGCCAGGTACGTGGAGTCGACGGTGGGGTCGGGGCTGCCTGTGTTGCTGAAGTTGTAGAGGCGCGAGCTGAAGGAGATACAGCGGGCGCGCCCGATGGTATGGGCACCTGCAGCCACGACAGAAAATGCACATGGGCGGGCCACAAATCAACAAATTGTAACGGAATTATTACTTCAAAGTACTCTAGTCTCTACTAGACTTCACCATGCAATATTCAATGAGTTTGAACCTGAGAGCACAACTGCATCCTGCGTGGACAAGCCCACGGCTGTGAACTTGCCGATGACCGTGTTGATATCGGTGTTGGGATTTGGGAGGTCCTGCACAGGCGCTGTGGCGCTTACAGTGGTTGCATCTCTTCTTCCCAAGAGCACCGTCCAGGAGGGTCCTCCGGCCTGCGTACATCAATCATCGGTCTTAAACGTCTAGCAGTCATGAGATAGTTAATTGAATTAGGCTCCTCATGTGACGAGTCTGCTCCTAATATGTATTACCAGGGTCACGGACGCATTGGCCGCCAGCGCCAAAATGTCAGCACACGAAACGGTCGCCTCGCACACTCCCTCCACGGCGGACTTGATGTTGTCCACCACGTCGAAGCCTCTCAAGCTGTTGTTGTTTGGAGGGGCCGTCTTCTCGCCTGTCGTTGTGTCTGTATTGTCCAGCAATACCGACCCGTCGCATCCCTACATTGCATTAAAAATCAGTGCAATCGAGCTGTACTCTTAATCATTACTCATTTCCTTGGGGCAGTATAGCTTTCTGATCAACGTTTATAACTAGTTTACACACTTACATTTACGAAGCAATCGTGGAAGTGGAGGCGCAGCAAGGACGCTGCCATCCTGGCCTCCTGCTGCACTGCCTGCTGCACCACTTGTTCCACGATGCTCGCAACAGTCGGGCAGGATGCGTCGTAGAAACTAGAGCTAAGCTGTGCGTAGGATTTTGAAGTAGCTACGAGGAGGACTAGCGTACAGCCCAAGAGGGTGGATGCAAGACCACGCTGCTCCATATTGCTCTGTCAAGTTGCTTCCAACGTCTCAAAACGGGACGAAGATGGCACGACAAGTACTGGAAATTATAAAAGATGGAATGGAAGACAAGTACTGGAAATTATGAAAGATGGAATGGAAGACAATCGCTTTGTTCATACGTTTTTACACATAGGTAGGGAGCGAATTTATGGTTAGAACTTCCACGACGCTAGCATCGTGCACAAGACCTTATTACGTGGATTTGGTCAAATTTTTTGGTATCTTGGCTCTCATTCAGTCAAAGCATATGAAAAAGACCTTTTTACGTGGATTTGGTCAAATTTGATTGCTTTCTTGGGTCTAAGGGTTCCATTTAGGGATTGTGAAAGGTTTGAAAAATATGGGAGACCCATTCAAAAAGGTTTTGCTTTCATTCAATGGTCTCATTTCATGGGGCTAAATGCCCACCCTCATTTAACACCTTCAAGGTTTAAAGTTGTGATCTCGTTATTTCATAACCACTTGCTTGTCATCACGTCTAATGTTTTTATTTGTTTTACGAGCAGCATTGGCGAGGCTGAGACTAAGTGTACATGAGCTTTGAGACTAGTTAAATGTACATGAGTTTGGAAGAATGTACATTCCGTGTAACTCTTGTACAGGTAAATATCCCTTCTCTCAAGAACTCTTGCACTCTCCCTTGTGTTCTCTTACAAAAAATTTAGATCACAACGCCCCTCTCTCCCCCTTAAAAAAAACAAAACAAATTCGAGGTCTTTTAAAGTAGTTTATCCATTGATTCTGTCTTTGTGTTCTTGATACATAGTGTGCCTAGATAGTGTGCCAGCCAAAAATAACAGACAAGTCTTCATCCTTATTCAAGATATCTCAACTTATAAAACTAAAAATTGTAACATCAATGTACTTGTCACAATATGTGGATTCTGCTCACATCCACTTAATGTGCAATGACTCAAAATATAGTGCACATACTTGCTTCGTTGATTTTTTCTCAAGTGCCATTTTGTAAGCTTATCTTTTTCAAATACATTTTCTTCTAAAAAATTATCAAGGGATTCACAACTAATTGATATATATATATATACATACATATATATTGATTTGAGTCAAAATTATCAAGGGGTCCGCAACTAATTATAAAGGAGTTCGTAACTAATTATCAAGGGGTCAACGACTAACTGATATATATATATATATATCTATATATATATATATATATACATTGGTTTAATTCAAAAGAAAGTAATGCATGCATGATTTGAAGGTAGGTACACAATTTTCACTATTTAGAAACACCGAAAAGTACATCTTTTTATTTCTACATTCATTTTCAAGATACTTTAAACATTAAATATAGCTAGGAAAAATTACACCAAATACGAGTATGTCCTAGCCTAACCCCATCCAATCCCATGGGTTAGGCTACCACCCTCCACTAGGATTATAGAGTCGGTGTAAACTCACACAACTGTAATTAAATTTCCATTCTCCATTACACACACACACATACTTCAGTAGAAAATAGAGCCCACACACACTCCACAATAAACCATTTTTTTCAATATAAAAATTAATGAAAAGATTTAACTCAAAACTATCCAATACATCATCATAATAATATTGTGAATATATCATCATAAATCACTATAGGTCACTGTAA
Organism: Cibotium barometz; assembly: GCF_041138505.1. Taxonomy (NCBI): domain Eukaryota; kingdom Viridiplantae; phylum Streptophyta; class Polypodiopsida; order Cyatheales; family Cibotiaceae; genus Cibotium; species Cibotium barometz. The sequence continues at coordinate 45,443,944 of NC_141077.1, forward strand.
AATCCATCAATATCTCTGCACACCATGATGCATTGATTCTGTCTTTGTGTTCTTGATACATAGTGTGCCACCCAAAAATAATAGATAAGTCTTCATCCTTATTCAAGATATCTCAACTTATAAAACTAAAAATTGTAACATCAATGTACTTGTCACAATTTGTGGATTCTATTCACATCCACTTAATGTGCAATGATTCAAAATATAGTGCACAAACTTGCTTCGTTGATTTTTTCTCAACTGCCATTTTGTAAGATTATCTTTTTTAAATACATTTTCTTCTACAAATTTATCCAAGGATCTGCAACTAATTGATATATATATATATATACATATTTAAAAAAACCTATTCACATACATAACCTGAATAGATAGACTACACGTGTGTACTAACTTTTGAAGTTTCTTCTTTTTTTGAACATTCCTTACATTACTTTCAACATTTGGGATTGCTTATAGTAAATTGTTGAGTGGACAAAGGCCAAGAAGAAGGGCAACAAGATCAATGATCAATGTTGGTGGTTCAAACCCTGGTTCTACCAATGCACCCAGATAGCAATGAAGAGAGACCAGTTCATGGAGTAAACCTAGGCGTGGTTTGACAAAGTTGTGCCTACAAGAATTCCAACCATGGCTCTTGTTATATGCGCGAAAACTTAGAACAGCAAATGTGGGAGCCTTGATAGTGCGAGGACTTTGTTTGGCCAAATGCTCAGTCCGAACACTCTTTTAGAATGCCATGATTATGGTGTACGCCCAACATGGGCAAGATAGCAAAGCTCTAAATTCTTTAAAAAGAATGCAACTTGAAAGTGTTATGCCAAACATTGTGTCCTTCTTGAGTGTTCTTGATTCATGTGCTACCATGGCAGCCTTAGACGAGGGGAAACGATCCATGTAGCCATTTTGCACTTCGGTTTTGAGGAAGATATAATAGTTGGAAATACCCTTGTTAATATGTATAGATCATGCAGGTAACACTTGATCCTATCCCTCACATAGTGGAGGAGGATGATTATATGTTCTTTGATGTAGATGTAGCCATGGCCGATGACATGCATGGGCTACTAGATGTGACAACCCTTATGTCATTGAGGATGATACGCTTATTATGACTCCTTGGGAACCTTGGAATAATGCCTTTCCATGCACAGGAAATACACATAAGCAAGAGGTTTTTAATAAAATAAACACTAAAGTTAAGATCAAGCACCCTTGTGTCTGAACGGCAAGAACTTTGGTATTGCACCAAGCTCTACTTGTTGGGAGCACACTTGGTCTTGCACTAGTGTAGGGGCTTAGATCAAATCAAACACTAAAAGTGGGGATAAAAAGAAGAACACACATATGCAATACGACATGTTGGTTTGATGATCCAAAATCATCTCATGCCATGGAGTACATGGAATACATCCTTCACCTCCATGGGAAACTTAAGGTGGATGACCTGATGAACGTGAATGGTAAGTAATTGGCCAATTCTTGAGGTATTGTCTTGAAATATGGTGTCAATGGAAAAATGATAATAATATTGAAAGAATGAAGCATGAGAGGGTTCAGGAGACACTTAGCTGGGATACTATTGAGACGGCTATAAGTCCCAGCAGTGAGAAGGCATGAGGTCCAGAGGAAGCCTAGCGAGGTCCCGACCAGATCGAGGAGATGCTTAGCTGGGATACTAAGGAGACGACTGTAAGTCCCAGCAGTGAGAAGGCATGAGGTCCAGAGGAAGCCTAGCGAGGTCCCGACCAGATCGAGGAGACGCTTAGCTAGGATACTAAGGAGACGCCTGTATGACCCAGTGAGAAGGCACGAGGTCTGGAGGAAGCCTAGCGAGGTCGCGACCGAGGGTCGAGGAGACGCTTAGTGAGGATACTACTCAGTCGCCTATAAGACCCAATGAGAAGGCACGAGGACCGGAGAAAGCCCAACGAGGTCTCGATTGCTGATATTAATATTGAAAAAATGAGGCATGAGGGCTAGAAGAAGAGTCTTGCCTTGAGGATACTACTGAGTCACTTGTAAGACCTAGGTGAGAAGAGTCTTGCCTTGAGGATACTACTGAGTCGCTTGTAAGACCTAGGTGAGAAGACGTGAGGACCGAAGGAAGCCTAGTTAAAGATCCCTACTGAGTCGCCTATAAGTCCCAGATAAAGAGGCATGAAAGCCGAAGGAAAAAGCTCAGTGAGATACATGCCAAGATGCCCATAAGACCCAATGAGAAGGCATGAGGTCCAGATAAAAGGTTCACTAAGGACCCTATCAGGTTTCTTATAAGAAAAAGAAACAAATAAAAACCAAAATGGAAATATTAAAAGCATAAGAAAATGATGTATTGATTTCTAGAATGCAGTTACTTATTGGATGTTGTAGTTTCAGGACCCAAGGGAGGACTCACCTTGTGGACTTTGAGAGATGAAGCTGACTTCCCAGACACATGGAGAGAAAGCATGTGGTTACTATTGACACAAAAGGTAGCACACTTGAGTGTCCATGGATGAGATTCTTCATCAGCATATACTTGTATGCTCTTCATCAGATTGGTGGAAACCATCTTCCCATAATCTCCTTGGTCTACCACCATCAATTTTTGTGGTTCTACATGATATGTCGTATAAGTTGAAGTAGCATGCATTTTACCCTCTAGCAGCCACTTATTCAAATATTTTCATGATGTACTTGGCATTGATAGGGGATAGTACACTCCCAACTAAACAAAGGGGAAGAGACATCCCCTAGCATCAATGCCATTAGCTTAGGCTAATGAGTTGTTGGATTTGGTTATCACATGATGTCACATTAAGAAGTGGTTACATGAGGGCTAGAGGAGAGTTAAGATCTTGTGGAGGATATGGGAGCCCAATAGTCACACATGGGTATCCCAAGAGTCACATGGTTGGATGGCTATATAAAGCCCCTCTTTTTTGAAAAATCGGACATGACATGATATGACTATTGTATGGACATGATTCATGTAGACACAATATGTGATACATGGATATGGAATACACTATGATGTTATGATGTTATGCTTGTATGTTTATCTTGTGTATTTTATCTTCTTGATCCATATCTCCTACTCCATGCTCATGTGTACATGTGTAATCCATGGCTATGTATGTAGGGGCATGTGTTCTCCTATGTTAGCGAGGATCATGCTAATAGGTGCAAAGGCCTGGGGGGTCCACTAAAGAATATGTAAGATAGCATGTGCGTTCAATAGAAGGGGTGTTTTCTTGGATAGAATTACATAAATATTTACATATATAAGGGGTTTTTAGTTAAACAGTGAAAATTTCCATACATAAGGGTTAGTTTCATTACCAAAATCCATACACGAGGGGTATGTTAAATATACAAGAATTTATTAATAAGGGTATTTTTAAATACCCCTTGAATGCACGTGCTATAGGTAGTGTTTGCATAGTGAACCCCCCCGGGTGCAAAAGGTAACAGAAATGGCAGAATATTTACTTTGGATTGAGTATGAATAAGGTAAAGATAGCCATGTTTGCGCATGGAACATGTGTCATTGCAGATATTGACATATGGCACAAGCGCATAGGTCATGTGAATATACAACAATTGAAGTCTATGGAGGGCCAAAATATTGTTCCAAGTTTGCCAAAGTTTAAGGTCAATTATATGCATGAAGTGTGTGAAGCATGCCAACCTAGTAAGCAGGCCAAGCATGCTTTCCCGCATGACAAAAATGTCAGTTGAAGTCCAGTAGATGTTATATATTCGGATGTATGGGGACCGACCAAGACTACAAAAATTGTAGGTTGCAGGTACTATGTCACATTCATTGATTACCACACTAGGAAAGTGTGGGTTTACTTCATGAAGGAGAAAAGTGAAGTGTTTTCTCACTTTCAGTGATTTAAAGTCTTGGTCGAGAAGGAAAAAGGCATGCAAAAAAAATGCATGAGATCAAATGGTGGGAAAGAGTATTTATCCAATGAGTTCATCAATTTCTTGAGAAAGCAGGGAATCAAGAGACACAATTTACATGTGCAGGTACACTCTACAACAGAATTTTATTGGAGAAAGAAAAAATAGGCGCATTATAGAAGTGGCACATTCCTTGATGGCTCAAAAGAATATGCTACATTATTTTTGGGCAAAAGCAATAGCAATTGATGTGTACATTATGAAGAAGACACCCAATACACCTATTCATGGTATGACCCTTGAACTAAAGTTTATAGGCATAAGACTACTGTGGGGTTACTCCTAGTGTAAGCCAAACCAGGGTTGTTTTGAGGACACCTGGAAATGATCTAGGTGTACGCAGGTCTATGAGGGTTAGGTACGCTATTGTTGACATTTTGAGATATGATGGATATACAACCTATCATTATGCTTACATGGTTAAAGAAATAAATGAGTTGGAGCCCATTTATTTTGAACAGGCACTTGGAAATAAGAAATGGGTAGATGCCATGAATGAGGAGATGGCAACATTGGATGCAAATGCAACGTGGGATTTAGTGCCTTTGCCTAAGGAAAAGAAGGCAATTTTATGTAAGTGGGTGTATGAGGTCAAGCATAATGCTGATGGTTTAAAGAGCAGGTATAAGCATGCAAAGCCTTGTATGGCTTAATAAAGGCACCCAGATCATGGTCAAACAAGATTGGAAAGTATCTTGTTATTAGATTTCAAATATCCAATGTAGATTTTTCACTTTATATGGGAAAGACAAATAGAGGGATGTATCATACAAAGGGAAGTAAGAGGTAGATTAACATTTTATGCCTGATCCGTTACGAGGTCACTCATATGTGGATGGTGATTCTGAGCAGAGCATTGATGTGAGGAGCTTGGGATTCTATCTAGGGTTACTCCTCATGTAAGGCAAACTGGGGCTGTTTTGAGGACACTTGGCAGTGATCCAGGTGTACACAGGTCTACGAGGGTTAGGTACCCTATTCTTGATAGGTTGAGATATGAAGGATATATGGCCCATCATTATGCTTACATGCACTACTAGTCCATGGGCTCGTAGTGATGATAAAAGCAACGCAAAAGCGTCGCTTATGCGACGTGTCGAGCCATCGCTACAGGCGTCGCTATTGTACGTCGCTTAAAGCGACAACAATAGCGACTTCTGTAGCAATGCATATGCGTCGCATAAGCCATGAAATTTTAAAAAGTTATGTAACATCTCATAAGCGAGGATTAGATCGCTTAAGTGACGATTCCGATGATTACGTCGCTTAAGCGATGACGCGCAACGATAAAAAACAGACAAATACAAAATTTATATACCGGTTGATTCATTTACATTAAACATAATGTTGTCTATATTTTTCTCATGATCTACCTACTGTTGCTCTCTTTGTCACTTGCTATCTTGCAATTGTGATTGCACTCCGTGCTGTCGTTGTTTTTGCGGAGATTGGTCAGACACCGGTGCATAAACGAACATGAATTCTGGTAAACAACGCTATCTAGCTCTCTTTTATTGTTAATTTTTGAAATTGAAACACTCTAACTTTAACTATTTTCAAGCCTTACTTTATCTTTATAATACATATACATATACATATACATACACATATACAATGTGCATGCATATACATAGTACATACACACATAGTAGTACATACATATGTTTAATGTTATGCATACATAATGCAAGCATGCATGCATTATATATGTATGTATGTAAGACATTATGTATATATGTATGTATATCACATGTATATATGTATCTACATTGTATGAATCCATGCATGTGTGTATGTATATACATGCATCTATGTATGTATGTACATTGTATGTATGCATGCATACATGCATGTATGTATGTATGTAAGCATTCCTGACGAACGGGAGAGGGGAAGGGGATAGGGCCATCCGGGGATAGGACAAAGATCGACAGTTCCAAAAACTTTATTTAACTTCAACTATTTTCAAGCTTTACTTTATCTATATAATACATGTACATAAACATATACATATATAATACATATACATATACATATACATACACATATACAATGTGCATGTACATACATAGTACATACACATATAATAGTACATACGTATGTTCTGCATACATAATGCATGCATGCATGCATTATATATGTATATATATATGCACAGATGTATGTCATATGTAGTACATATGTCATATTATATATATATCTATATAATACATATACATATACATATAAATATACATACACATACACATATACAATGTGCATGTACATACACATGTACATACATAGTACATACACACATAGTAGTACATACATATATACATGCATACATGCATTGTATATGTATACATAATGTATGTACATACACACATAGTAGTACATACATATGTTATGCATACATAATGCATGCATGCATGCATTTATATGTATGTATGTATGTATCTCATTCGGCATCTGCTCTCATCGGGTATCCCGTACTCTCTTATTTCCGTACAGAATCTGACTGGTTTTTCGTACGGCTTGCGGAAGGTTCCTGTCCCGCATTCTTCCGTACTGTATGCGGAAGGTTCCCATCCCGCACTCTTCCGGATCTCCTCTGTACTCGTCTCTCTGCCTTTCGGAACTCCATTCCGGTCTGCATTCCTGTTCATATAGATATTCCGGCTCCTTCCGGATCCGCATTCCAGACCGTATTTTCCTTCAAAATGAAGACTAGAAGCAAACGGTGGCGTACTTCTATTACGCCCCAGACATGTTAGTAATTGACTCAAAATATATTATTTTACTAAGAGGCAAAATATACACAACCAAAAATTAAGTCTTTATGCCAAAATTTTGTATATACATGTCTATATCAAAAAGGGTCCTTACAATATGTATGTCATATGTATGTATGTATATACATGCATGTATGTATGCATGCACATTGTATGCATGCATGCATGCATGTATGTATGAATGTATGTATGTAAGCAATCCCCGGCAAACGAAAACGGGGATGGACAAAAAACGGCAATAAAAAAACTTTTTTAATAATAACTATTTTCAAGCTACTTGGTACATGGTACTTGGTGCACTGTACTTGGTACATGGTAATTGGTACATGGTACTTGGTACATAATAATTGGTACATGGTCCATATAGTAATTGTTACATGGTACATGATAATTGGTACATGGTCCATACATGGTCCATAGTAATTGGTACATGGTACATGATAATTGGTACATAGTCCATAGTAATTGGTACATGGTACTTGATAATTGGTACATGGTCCATAGTAATTGGTACATGGTACTTGATACTTGGTACATGGTACTTGGTACTTGGTACATGGTACTTGGTACTAGATTCGGTGCTTGGTACTTGATTTAGTATCAGGCTCCATAATGAAACTTCAAACTCGCAATTGATACATGATATATGGTATCAATTGGTCGGTCTAACTTTGGGGTACCTTTTTCAATAAACATGGGAACAAAGAAAGCTTTTTAGTGTTAGACTTGGTACTTAAGTTGGGTATCATGTTGAAACCTCGTACTTGCAAATGGTTACATGGTACAGGTACGTGGTACATAAATTGGTACTTTGAAATCACGTGCTTTGAAACTTCATGGTTCGGATCTTTAAGCTTGAAAGTTAGCTTGAGTTGATACGTATCGTACAATCAGGGACCCCTGCAAAAAATATGAAAATCAAAAGCTTGACATATTTCTTGTCATCCTCGAGTTGATCGCTGTATTGCAAAATAAAGTCAGTTAGTAATTCAAATAAAAACTGTAATTCATATTCTTTATGTTAAATAATACTTACTGCCATGGTATATGAACTCGTTGTAGATATGACATGCAAAGATCTCTCATCCGTCGTCTAAAGGCGATGCCGGCTCTGACTTGAAGGATACCCCCGTCAGGTGTGATGTCGCATGTGACACCCAGAATCAGGTGTCACCTGAGTACTAGGAGGTACATCAGGAGTAAGCTGTTGACTCTCGTGATGTGATGTAGCTGGGATAGGAGTCCTAAGCAAACAAAGACATCAAAAGGATATATATATTAAGAATTCTATATGTAAAAAATGGATGACATTACTATTTTATCAATCAAGAAGCTTACCGATGTGCAATAGTATGTGCATGCCAAGACGTCTCCACTCCTGCATGTGGCTGGGAGGATGTACCCTCTCTAGGTCGTACGGGCATACTGAATCTCCCAAGAATCTCAATCGCGCCGTCTAAACCCGCATCATCCATCTCCACATAATCTGTCATGGCCTCTGACAGTGTATCTCCAGAAAGTCCAGTGCCTCATAGCAAAGACTTGATGATCGCCAACTTCACTTTACGGCCGTGGTCACTCATCGTATCTATATATTTAAAACAACTATATGTCAGACTAGAGATACATTGTTAGAGAAGAGCTGAATACATTGTTAGAGAGGAGCTCAATACATTGTTGGAGAGGAGCTCAATTGGGCCAAGGTTCATATTGGCAGCTGACCATAACAGAGCGAAGGGCTAAAAGATTACCCACGGTGAAACCCTGAGGCTTGGGAGGCAACCCTGAGGCGGCTGGTGAAACGGGGATATGGACACATAACGCAGTAATTCTTTCAATTAAATACCTGGTCTTTATGACACACACACAAACAGAATCCTCGCTCCCTCACTCAACACAAGATTGGCCCCGAAGTCCGGCGCCCCTTGCGGTATTTATTTCGTCATTAAGAGATTGAAAATAGGAAGCAGGAGTGCAATTGGGCACTCTACCTGTTCTTGCTGAAGTTTACAAGTTCTAGAAGAATTTTGCCAGCATAACAGCACTAAAACTGTCCCAAAACAACTCAGAATGAATCCCAACTGACTGAGTTCACTTCCACAGGTCTCAACCTACCCATTTGAGTCCCATTTCAGCTTGCTATATTTTCTGTACAGACTTGTTTTCAGCTTTGTACAACCACCACACTGTCCTGGTAGACCCTAGCAAGGTCCCTCTGTAATCTGGCATCAACTGGGCCTTGGAACAACCCCTGAACAGTCCAAAAATAGCATTGATTTAGTGCTGAATTAGACACCTGCGTGGTGAGGTAACTACCCTCACCTGTTCCTGCTTTGGAGCAGCAGTTAGCTGCTCCTGTTCCTGTCAAAGGAGGCTCTTGCCTCAGCCAAAAAGCATATTTCCCACACAGCTGTACATAATTCATGAGAGTAGCCCACTAGAGGGGCATTACCATAGCTGAATATAGGTTAAGAGAGGCTGTGGGGAGCAAGCTCAACCCTCAATGCATAGAGAACAGGGAAGGGGAAGCTCCAATAGCTCTTAACCTGCAACAATCCACCTGAAAAACCACAAAAATGAGCCCAGCCTCCTGTACTTAGAAACTGGCCTAAACGCTGCCACATGGCAGTCATGCAGCTCATTTCCCGTTCCAACCTTCCGGTCTAAAAATCTCCCAATCTGCTAACATTTTGACATCAGTCCTTTGGTGATTATTGATCCTTGCAACATTCCAGAGAGATTGACGTGAAGAGATTTCAAATTTGATCACTGTCCAAAAATAGCAGTTTTCCTAAATTTTAGGGATGATGTCATCTACATTCCTTATGGTCTCTTGACCATCTTTGACCTCTATGGTCACTTCAGAATCTGCCTAGAAATCAAGATACAGTGACCTTTCAGGCTAACTGGTGTGAACCGTCGCTTCTAGCCAAATCCATTGGCCTATCCTTTCATCCAGTGACCATGTCCTGTTCATTGGTAGTCACATTTCACTGCATATCTCAGGCTTGGCCATCCACTAGTCCAATGTCCCACTCGACCACCCAACTAACAATGCAATGGCCCTAGCTCTTCCAAGAGATCCGGGGGAAAGAAACAGCACCAAAGAAAGAAAAAGAAAAAGATATTTATATAAAGAAATAAATAGGGAAAACAACTGCAGCAAAGTACACCACCTCTGGTGACAGCTGGAGGACCCAGTAGCTGTCCGACTGCTCAAACATTAGTCGTGGAGTGTCTCACTGCTGGCCAACTGGATGTATGCAGTCGTGGGCCTCATGTGCTGCTGGTCGCCTATTGCTACAGTCGTGGAGGGCCTTTTCAGCAGGCCTGGGGGCATATAAATAGGCCCCCAGCCCCATACCACTCAGTGTATCATATCGAGATCTTCTTGTCTATATCAGAGTAGAGTTACACGCCTACAATTCTCTCTCTCTTGTGCTGTTTTTTTGCATGCGTTTTTTGCTCTTGTGTTTCCAGATCTGGTGATCATCTCCGCTGCGTATTCTGACAACAACGTGGGGACACAGAGGGAACTTCCCTGCAGAAAACAAATGCCCACCGATAAAGGAGAATGTGGACGGCCAGACAATGGAATTCTCATGGACGGATCGTGGGTGTAGAATAGATCCTGGCTAGAAAGGAACTCGAAACCCAAGCCAGGAGATACATGATAACCTGCCAAGAGACGACTCTTATGAAAAGATGAGATACAAAACCTCCATCCTCCATTCCTCTGGTGGTTGCATCCTCACTCTCCGTATTTTTTCCCTTATTTTTCCCATTTTTCTGTGGCTTGGGAGGCAACCTTGAGGCGGCTGGTGAAACCGGGCTATGGACACATAACGCAGTAATTCTTTCACCCTATGAACAGCATCACACCCTGACACATCCAATGCTTCTGCATCACAACACAGACTCCCAAACTATCTCGCAAAAGAGAACTCGTATCACAGCACAGCAGTCGACACACCTGTACCAACCCTCTCTACCTTCCAAGGGTACTATCCATCTCTGTCATGGATTCCCTGTCAAATCAGTAAGGCTGTACCAAACATGTGTCCATTCCTGTACCTTCTGCCTGCATGCGACCTATCTCCTAGGAGAAAACCAAAAACATGTTTCCTCGAGAAACCTACGACCTGTTTCCACATGAAACCTTTAGGCTTGTTTCCCTTTGAAACTTATGTCCTGTTTCCATACAGAACCATTCATGGCACCATTCAACAATAGTGCCAACAACAGCATACATCTAGTTACCTGTTCCCTCATGAAACAACTGGCAACATAGAGATGCCCATAACTGTAGGTCCCTCTATTCCTTTCTAGCAGGAAGAAAAACAATCTGCTCCATGAGCACGTAGCCATGCGAGCTTGCATCACTCCCATGCCAAGAAACATAACCAGGTGACCTTATACTTGCAGCCAATAACCCATGTACATAGCTGAATTTGCAGCAGCCAAACAAAGACAGCCCATAAACTGTCCTCGAACTGATGTCAAAACAGTCCCGAACCAAAGCAAAGAGAAGCTGAAAGTTCCATCAATTGAACGCCATCGACATGATGTCTATGTTCATGAAAAACCAGCCCCTGTCGGCCTTTATGTCCAGAGAAACCAGCCCTCTGGCCACCTAGGAGAAGAGCATGCAACCCTGACCTCCTGTGTACCAAGCGAGAGAGAGAGAAAAGAGCATGTGCCGCAGCTTCAGCCCTCCTTCTACTATTCAGCCCTCAACTTTTGCGCACATAGAGAAACACCCAAAAACAGGCCGCCAGCCCCTCCATAAGCATGTGTACCCCTTTAGCACTCAGCCCAACTAGTAGCAAGTAGGGGAGAACCCCCACCTGCGGTTGAGCTTCTGTGCGCCACTTGCAAACAGCCCAACAACGTGATATTGGACTCTCTGTTCAGTCCACGTGTAGTCCAGCCACGTGCAATCCAAGCTGATAGTCGCCACATAGAGAGAGAGAGGTTAAGTCGGCCCTGTATGTATTGCAGTGCTGCCACTTTCCAGAGAGAGAAAACGCACACCCTCCTCTGCTACAGCCCTGAAGCACACCTACAGTTCCAACCCATCTCCTGTCCTGCAGCCCTGCGCAGCTTTTCACCAAAGAGAGGGAGAGACCCACACACAGTTCAGCCCCTGCGCAATAGCCTTCTCCAGGAGAAAAGCGCACACTCCAGATTAAGTAGGCCTCTCCCAAAAGCATGAGAAAGAAAAAAAAACACATCCTCCAAAAGTGGAGTAGCCTACCAAAATAGCTTTTGGGCCACCCAAGGTTTTAAAACCTTTATAACTTTAATTTTTGCCCACCAAAGCTTATAAAACCTTTTTAAATTAAAGTCTCTTTGCCCCCTTCACACTTGAGGTTGTCCACACATGGGCTTCCTTTTTAACTCCAATCTGATGCCATTCACACTGTCCACCACGTCCCCGTGCACACCTACATACTATCCAGAGAAAAACACAGGGTCGTGACACACCCCCCACTTGAAAAATAGCAAGCGTCCTCGATTACACTCAATGGTACAGTAAGGCATCTTATGAGCAAAGATTCCCCATATGACAAAAGCAATGGCCCTCCAATGCATCTGGGTGATAAAACAATCATCTTGCACAATAGGCCACACTGTCATGCCAAAGTGACAAACACCTCTTGCTTGTTCCTTCAGAACCTACAGCAAAAGTCTAAAATCAAATGGAAACACATTAACTGTGTTAGCCAAAAATAAAACCATGCATCATTCTACATATGACAAACATATGCATGACACATATATGCATTCACAAACAATATGCTCCTCAAGATGCTCTACCTACTCTAAAGTAACAGTCTAAGGGCTGCTCGCAAGCCTTACGCCCATGGACATCCCGTAGGACCCACAACTGAAGGTAAAACATGAGCATATGAAAGCACTCAATGCATCCAAACACTACATCCACTAAGTACTTTCCCACGTATGTCTCATGGCCATCCCGCAAGAGTCATGCCTAGTGGTGCATCCATGAACATAATAAAGCACTTGATGTATCATACCAACATACATGCATCACACCACACAGTCCAGAGTGTTTCCCAATGTATTCTCAATGGTACCAGGATCCAATGGCACCAGAATACAAAAATATCTCTACCTCAAAAAGTGTATGCATACATGCACAAATAGAGTTTGATCCATATAGCCATGAACCAAACCAACTCTAGGATTGCTCTCGCAAGACTTATGCCCTCCATAGAGTTATCCATAGTTGCAGTTATAGTTCAAGGTGCGGTCGACTATGAACCATACCCAACTTTACCATCTCATGTGACTAGTACACAATATCATAGAAGTCCCATAAGCAGATGTACTGTCAGCCTCAGTACCTTCGGGTGAATACAAAGATGTCACCAAGCAACTCCCTAGATGACAACTGAGCTTGTCTGTAACAAGGGAGCGGAGGTGCTACCCCCCTCGAGCATCAGCTTATGCTCCAGACCTATGCTCTGCTGAACCTGACTGAGCCGTAACAAGAGTTGACTCCAACTCAAAGGCATCAAGACAAAGCTGCAAATCCTGAGGTGAATCTGCTAAGTCACCCTCCTCTATCCACTTCGCATCCATTAGTGAACCTCCTCCATCCACTTCGCATCCATCAGTGAACAGCTCTTGAACTTCACAAGATAGCGACGGGAAACTTTACCTTGTACCTTTCTTTCCTTATGTGCCAGTATCTGCTCGGGAATAAGAACCTCGTCAAGTTCCTTCGCTTCTGTCTGAGCCTCATCTGATACATCCTCAGGCACCCAAAACCTGCTTGCACTCCACCCAAGTGGTAAGCACAAGTCCTCGATGAAGCATAGTAGATCACCACTGCTAAACATAGAAAGAAATTGTCTTTTGAACCCATGAAGCCTCTATGAAGATACGACTGGTGACAAACTGTCAAATGTTTTGCACCATAACACTTCAACTACTTCTTGTTCTCCTGGCTGACTACTTCTTGTCCTTGGTGTCTTTTCTCCTGAGCTTCATTTTCAGCTTTTGCTCTTCACCTCATGTAGGCAAAGACACACAACCTTACACTGTCTCCTGCACTTCCTTTTCACTTTCTGAAGATTTTGATGTGACAACCACCACGGCGGGCTCACCTCCTTGAGAAAGTCGACGATGTCCCAACCAAAGCAACCCTGGGCTCGCCCACTTGAGAAAGTCGACGATGTCCCGGCACAACGGAACCTTGAAACCGGCTTGATGGTATGGGCGGTGAAACAAACACTCGCACATAAAACACTTAAACACCATTGAGGACCTAGAAAAGGAAAACAAACAGGGGGAGCTAGAGTGCTCCTACAAACAGTACACGGACACCGATTGGCCCCAAAGCGCAGTGGCGCCCCTTGCGGTATTTCTTTAATTGATTAAAAGAGCTTTGATTACAATAAGGCTGGGAACTTAGCCGTCACAGTAGAACCCCTGAAGCCTGCAAAGAAATCCCATCATTGGCTTCTTGTCCACTGGGCATCCACAAACAAGTCCAACCATTGTTCACTTTGAAAGACTCTCTCACATTGAGTTCTGCATACAGAAGTCTTCTCCCATGATTGTGGCTGCCACAACCATCCATAGCCTCTCACCCTATGAAGAGCATCACACCCTGACACATCCAATGCTTCTGCATCACAACACACACTCCCAAACTGTCTCTCAAAAGAAAACTCATACCACAGCACAACATACCATATAGTCGACACACCTGTACCAACCCTCTCTACCTTCCAAGGGTACTATCCATCTCTGTCATGGATTCCCTGTCAAATCAATAAGGCTGTACCAAACATGTGTCCATTCCTGTACCTTCTGCCTGCATGCGACCTATCTCCTGGAAGAAACCAAAAAACATGTTACCTCGAGAAACCTACGACCTGTTTCCACATGAAACCTTTAGGCTTGTTTCCCTTTGAAACTTATGTCCTGTTTCCATACAGAACCATTCATGGCACCATTCAACAATAGTGCCAACAACAGCATACATCTAGTTACCTGTTCCCTCATGAAACATCTGACAACATAGAGATGCCCATAACTGTAGGTCCCTCTGTTCCTTTCTAGCAGGAAGAAAAACAATCTGCTCCATGAGCACGCAGCCATGCGAGCTTGCATCACTCCCATGCCAAGAAACATAACCAGGTGACCTTATACTTGCAGCCAATAACCCATGTACATAGCTGAATTTGTAGCAGCCAAACAAAGACAGCCCATAAACTGTCCTCGAACCGACAACATACTATATAATCGACACACCTGTACCAACCCTCTCTACCTTCCAAGGGTACTATCCATCTCTGTCATGGATTCCCTGTCCAATCAATAGCAAGACTGTACTAAACATGTGTCCATTCCTGTACCTTCTGCCTGCATGTGACCTATCTCCTAGAGAAGCCCAAAAACATGTTTCCTCGAGAAACCTACAACCTGTTTCCACATGAAACCTTTAGGCCTGCTTCCCTTTGAAACTTCAGTCCTGTTTCCATACAGAACCATTCATGGCACCATTCAACAATAGTGCCAACAGCAGCATACTTCTAGTTACCTGTTCCCTCATGAAACATCTCGCAACATAGAGATGCCCATAACTGGAGGTCCCTCTGTTCCTTTCTAGCAGGAAGAAAAACAATCTTCTCCATGAGCACACAGCCATGCAAGCTTGCATCACTCCCATGCCAAGAAACATAACCAGGTGACCTTATACTTGCAGCCAATAATCCATGTACATAGCTGAATTTGCAACCAAACAAAGACAGCCCATAAACTGTCCTCGAACTGATCTCAAAACAGTCTCGAACCAAAGCAAAGAGAAGCTGAAAGTTCCATCAATTGAACGCCATTGACATGATGTCTATGCTCATGAAAAACCAGCCCGTGTCTGCCTTTATGTCCAGAGAAATCAGCCCTCTGGCCACCTAGGGGAAGAGCATGCAACCCTGAGCGCCTGCAGTCCAGCCCTCCTGTGTACCAAGCGAGAGAGAGAGAAAAGAGCATGTGCTGCAGCTTCAGCCCTCCTTCTACTATTCAGCCCTCAACTTTTGCGCACATAGAAAAACACCCAAAAACAGGCCGCCAGCCCCTCCATAAGCATGTGTACCCCTTCAGCACTCAGCCCAACTAGTAGCAAGTAGGGGAGAACCCCCACGTGCAGTTCAGCTTTTTTTGTCGCCACCTGTAAACAGCCCGACAACGTGATATTCGACTCTCTGTTCAGTCCACGTGTAGTCCAGCCACGTGCAATCCAAGCTGACAGTTGCCCACAGAGAGAGAGAGAGGTTCAGTCGGCCCTGTATGTACTGTAGCGCTGCCACTTTCCAGAGAGAGAAAACGCACACACCGGCAGTTCAGCCCATCTCCTGTCCTGCAGCCCTGCGCAGCTTTTCACCAAAGAGAGGGAGAGGCCCACATACAGTTCAACCCCTGCGCAGCAGCCTTCTCCAGGAGAAAAGCGCACACTCCAGATTAAGTAGGCCTCTCCCAAAAGCATAAGAAAGAAAAAAAAACACATCCTCCATAAGTGGAGTAGCCTGCCAAAATAGCTTTTGGGCCACCCAAGGTTTTAAACCTTTATAACTTTAATTTTTGCCCACCAAAGGTTATAAAACCTTTTTAAATTAAAGTCTCTTTGCCCCCTTCACACTTGGGGTTGACACATGGGCTTCCTTTTTAACTCCAATCTGATGCCATTCACACTGTCCACCACGTCCCCGTGCACACCTGCATACTGTCCAGAGAAAAACACAGGGTCGTGACACACAACACAACTAAGCTTGGGTGCCATCAAGTTTGGCGTTCTAGAATGTTGCATTGGATCGTCTCAAACAATGGCATGATTAACGTAGAGGACGAGCACAATCAACAAGAACATTGGAATACTTGTGTATGTTTCATTTTTGGTGAGTATGGGGATTTCATGGAACTCAACACAGTCCCCACTACACCCATGCAATGGTTACTAACGTGGGAGCATCAAATTGATCAAAGCAGTCAATCGTTTTACCCATGGACGGTACCAGGTCATGTAAACCCAATAGAAAACCCAACACAAAGAGATACAGGTCAGGTCGCATGCGAAATCATGCAGTCATCAAAAACAAGCTCACTCGAGGCTATGGAATGCATAGAAAAATAGGGGCTATGGCTGATTGCCTGGATCAATACATACATACACCGGCAAACCACAATAGCATACTATCAGCCCCCACTCTTCGCTGCTCTGCTGGTTCCGCTCCACTTTCCCACCCGCCCCTGGTCAGGCCCCCAAGGCAGCAACATAACTCTCCCTCTCTCTCTCTCTTTTTCCCGTTGCCCATCTCTCCTGCTACTCACATACGCACCTGTGCACCTATTGCCCACATGCGCACCTATTGCCCAACCTGCGCACCTTAGTTGTAGGGTAGGGTTGTAACCCACCTCCAAGCAGGTAAGGGCTTGCACCTCGTGGGGGTGGGGCTCGTGAAGAGAAACCTTTGAAACAGTCTAGCAGTTTGACATGGCCAGCAAGAAAACCTTCTCCGAAACCCTTATCTCCCCTTCTACCAAACCCAATGAAAAACCATCACCATGGGAGCAATACCTCCTGAGCATGATTCAACATCTTCAGCAAACAAATTCAGCCTTGCAAAATGAACTACATCAGACAAAACATCTTTCAACTCTTGAGAAACAGATTAAGGAACAACAACACGAAAAAGAAAACAGGGAGGAAATCACACAGGTAAATTTACTTGATCCACAGCCTAAAGAAATTCTCATTAAAGAAGTAATATCACAGATTAATGAAGAGAACGAGTAGCAATGGATTGCAAAAGAAATTAGGGTGGGTGGTTTGTCAGAGGGTTGGGAACAGGTGGAGGTATTGGAGGACGAGGAGATTGCGAATGATACTTATGTCCTGGAATGCGAGATTCTACAAAGAAAGTTGTGCAGAGCTATCCCTTTCATCAACATTGGAGATCCCTCAATGGCAATCAAAGGAAAACATGTGGTTTTGAGGTACGCAGATCTGAAAGAAAAAATTAAAGGTCACTTAAGGGAACGAAGGTGTGGATGGCGGATGAACTCACAGCCACACAACTAAAAAACAGGAAACAAGAACTCAATAAAGTATACGAAGCAAGGAAACAAGAAAAATGGGCAGTCTACCGTAGAGGTAGAGTTGTTATTTTGTAGATTTCAGGACAACCAAACATGGTAGTAATGAAGAGTAGCTGCTAGAGAAATCCTTCATGTTATCTAGGATTCTCTACGGTCATGTAGGGAATTTAAACTATTTTTAGTTTTATCTCTATTTTCATTTTGTTGCCCCCGAAGTGGAATGTAATCACATGGATGTATCTGATTAGTCCTATAGGTCAGATGTGGCCTCTAAAGGACATTAATATAGTTTTCTTTCTTTCTTCTCTCTCTCTCTCTCTCTCTCTCTCTATATATATATATATATATATATATATATACAAACACACTCTCTCTCTCTCTCTCCCTCCCTCTATATATATATATATATAGATATATATATATAGATAGAGAGAGAGAGCGTGCGTCAATAGCCCTCTTCTTTATCAGCAGCAACACATGGAAAGTAAGAAGTCTTTTGCCTCAGTCATCGCTTCACGATTACCGCCCATTCCTCCATCCGTGAGCAAGCCGACACCATGGGAAGCTTACCTCATGCAAGAACTGAAGAAACTCCAGGGAGAATTAGCAGCACTGAAACACGAGACTATCAAGAAAGATGAACAAATCAACGAACTGAAAGTGCAAGTGCAAGCCATGAAGACGAAGTAAGAGGAAGCACGAGAAGGACCCATACCTACAACACTACAAACAGAAAGGACAAACCATGTTTCAAGGTAAATTCAGTTAACTCACAAGATTTTGTTAAAGAAGTCATATCAGCGGTCAAAGAAAAGGAACGAATGGAAAGTAACAAAAAAGTAATCAGAGTCAGTGGTCTTCCTCAAGGCTGGGATAGGGCAGACATAGCTCAAGAGATTCGAGAAGACTACATATTAGATACAGATGTACTTACAGCACAACTGAGCAAAGTAGTCCCCTTCGTGGACTTAGGAGACCGTATCTCTATTATAGTAAAGGGTACATAGGCAAAAGTCTCCTATATGGACAACAATGAGAAAATAGCAGTGATGAAGCAAACAAGGTCTCTCCAAGGGACAAAGGTATGGATAGCTGTGACAAACTCACCCCGCTACAACTCAAGAATAGATCGGCAGAGCTGAATAAAGTTAAAGAAGCAAGAAAGAATGGCAAATGGGCAATATACAGAGGAGGACAAGCAATCATTAAAGAATTCCGTACCCCACCCCCCTCAAGAGCAAATCCATCCATGGATGAAATATAGCTATTTTTATTTTGAACCTCAATTTCGAACTAGATGTAATAGAACCCATTGTAATTTAAACTTTTAAGAGTCTTAAGAGTTCATTTTGAGTTATTTTTTTCAGTTTTATGCCTCTTTGGCATCGATACCCAGAGTGGAATGTAAATGGATGTACCTGATCTGTCCCATAGGTTGGATTCGGCCTCCCGTGGACACTAATATAACTTTCTTTCTTTCTTTCTCTCTCTCTCTCTCTCTCTCTCTCTCTATATATATATATATATAGAGAGAGAGAGAGACAGAGAGAGAGAGAGACGCACGCTCTCAGTTGTCACACACACACATACATACAAACACACACATACATACCTCTCCGTGCTCTCCCGTCGAAGAGAAATGAGGTTCTCGGTGAGCGCGGGAGTATAAAAAATGCGTAGCGTCGCTTAAGCGATAGCAAAAAAAACATCGCATAAGCGAGGATTTTTTTTATAAAAAATTTAACGTTGCTTATGCGACACTAGTCAGTCTGCAAGCGTCGCAAAAAACGCCGTTCAATAGCATCGCATAAGCGACATATTTTTTTAATATAATTTTTTTACATCGCTTAAGCGACATTCGTCATCGTGTAAGCGACGCATTCGTCATCGTGTAAGCGATGGTGTATATTTTTAACACCCTCGCTACAGTCCCCAATGGCTAGTAGTGATGGTTAATGTAATACAAGAGTTGGAGCCCATTTATTTTGAGCAAGAACTTGGAAATAAGAAATGGGAAGATGCCATGAATGAGGAGATGACAACATTGGATGATGCAAATGCACTATCGGAGTTATTGCCTTTGCCTAAGAAAAAGAAATTTTTTTTATGTAAGTGGATCAATAAGGTCAATCATAATGCTAATGGTTCAGTGAGCAGGTATAAGCATGTAAAGCCTTGTGTGGTTTGAAACAGAGCATGGTCAAACAGGATTGAGGAGTATCTTGATACCATTGGATTTCAATATCCAATGTACATTTGTCACTTATATGAGAAAGAAAAATAGAGGGATCATGCTATTAGTCATCTATGTGGATGACTTGAATATCACTGGTGATAGTGATGTGGACATACATGATGGTAGGAGGCTTTTGAAGCAGAAGTTTGAGATGAAGGATTTGGGTGAGTTGTAGTATTTCTTGGGCATAGAGGTGGTGATATCACCTCATGGAATTTTGCTATTTAAGAGGTAGTATAGCTTGGACATGTTGTTCAAGTATGGTACGATAAGCTATAAGTCTATTTTTTTGCCATTGGAGCATAACACAAAGCTTTTTGAAGGTACATGTGAGCTTTTGGAGGCCCCCACTACATATAGGTGCATAGTATGGGTAGCTTGATCTACATGATCATTACTAGGCCAGACATGATGTATGTTATTGGACTTGTGAGTCAATTTATGTAGGCTCCTAACAAGCCACACTTGGATGCGGCTAGACGGATTCTTAGGTATATAAAGTCCACAATTAATTATGGACTTTCTATGAGGTTGGTATACAGGCACATGGGCACACATATGGTGATTGGGGTGGCAATGTTACAGACATGCAATGGTCAAGTATGTTCTCATTTGGGAGTGTTGCTGTGAGTTGGAGCAAAAAGAAGCACCCAAAAGTTGCTTTGACGAGTACAGAGGCAGAGTACAGCGATGCTGATATGGCAGCTTGTGATGTAGCTTGGTTTCAAAAGCTACTTGGTGATATGGGTGATCTCGGGGATATGAAAATTTTAATTTATTGTTACAACATGGGTATCATAAAGTTGACCAATAGCCTAGTATACCATGCTAGGATGAAGCACATTGAGGTGCATTATCACTTTGTGAGGGAGAAGGTTCTAGCACGTGATGTAGATTTGGTATATATCAGCACACAAAGATCAGGTGTTTCGCATCTTCATGAAGGAATTGGGCATAGAAAAGCTCCATAGGTTTAGGAGCTTACTTGGAGTGTAGTGTGTGGAACTGAACTCAAAGGGGAGTGTTGAGATATCGAGCTCAACTAGTGCTATGGCGGCGGACATTGATGACCCGCCTAGGTGATAGTTTTCTCACTTATGCCACTGGCATGGTTGGTGAGATTATGAATATACTTCGAGTGGATGACAGGCTATGTGATAGCCACTTTGGAGTACTAGAGTTATGGCATAGTTATACCTCTAGCTCATATAGTCAAGTTTAGACTATGGACCAACCATTTTGTATGTTATTGTAGGAGAGTACTTTGCCTTTATGTATGTGCTCTTCATATTGTAGAAGAGTACTTTGTCTTTATGTATGTACTCTTCATATGGTTGTAGAGAACTGAAGAAGATAGAAAAAAATTTAGCCATCCATCTCTTTCTCTTGTCTCTTGAACTCTCTTGTGTGGGTGTTTGCTTGCAAGGAACTCAAGGTCTCTCTCTTCCCATCATTCTCTTTATGTTAGCGACACATAAAATTATCGCTTAAAAAACGCTTTAATATTTAAAAAATTATACATCGCTTATGTGACAATCTTTGTCTCATAAGCAATGAGTGTTATTTTTGCCTCTAAATTTGCCCCATGGCTAAAGGGGAGTCTTTCTTGTAGTGTCATAGGATAACTAAACCTAGAGAGGAAACAAGAGAATTTTAATATGATCAATTAATGCACAAACACAAATAGAATTAATCTAGGATATTTAGGAGTAGGAGTTATGTGTAAAAATTGATGCAAGATTAATATCTTGAGAAATATTCGAAGATGAAATGTGCATTTATGTGCATAAATATATGTAAGTGTGCAGTAACTCGGTGTAATTAAGCCTAAATAAGGGTAGATCTTTTAGTAAATCAAGATGGGGAATTGTGCTATGAAATTAGAGGGAGTTTTAGGGAATTACCATTCGAGATTTTAGTAAGCCAATAACTAATTGAATAGGCTAGAAAGAGAGAAGATACTAGAGGGTGATGTCCACCTTAACAAACTCAAGACTAAATTGATAGCATAGAGATGGATGATATTTATATATGAAGTACTTAGAATTACAACCCCTAGAATTATTGGAGAAAATGGTTCAATAGTTTTAGACAGAGAAGATTTCTGTAGAAATTGTGTCTCTTGAAAATATATTATGTTCAAAAGGCTAAAGAATCAAATCAATGGAAAAAAATGATGAAGTACATCTCATTTAGAGAAAGAACAAGGCCCTTAGAACAAGTTCATAAGTGTAATTTTCCTACTTAGTGTAGAGATTTGATCAAAGAAGTCCTTAAGGATAAAGTCTTAGACAAAGATCAAGAGCTTAGACCAAATTTGTAAGTGTAATTTTTCTCCTTAGTTTGGAGATTTGATGAAAGAAGACTTTGAGGATAAAGGCTTAATCTAGATAAACTTTATGAGAGAGAAAGAGAGGTATTTAAACATAAGTATCTAGCTGATGTATATAGGTATTAAGGTCTTAAAAGCCTAAAGCCCTAACTTAGAGAATATGGTGGAAATTTAGAATCCTTTATGGCGACCTAACAATGGTTATAACTTTAGAAATAACGGATGTAAAGCCATTATAAGTTCTAATCCAGTATTGATCCTAGTCTCTCTTAAGGATGTTAGAGAACTTATAAGGACTCTCTGTAAACTCAAGTAATCTGAATATTCTTTAGAGACCTTCCCTAAACTTTGCAGCAGGAGGATCTACGATTGGAATTGCGACTTGAGGACTATCATTAGGCAAAATTTGGACCAAAAAGGACCCTCTAAGTAATTCCATGTGAGCTTTCTGTTAGAAAATGAGTAGATGGTTAAATTTTTATAAATCAAATAAAAATTTATTGAAAGTTATTGATTTTGGGAATCTACTCTTCGAGATCTTTTCAATGATATATAGCATGATGGAAAATTTTGTATATTTAAGAAGTTCACAAATTGGTGATGATTTGCAAAAAATTAACCATTAGTCCATTTTTAAAGAAAAAGCTGACATGGCATTACTTAGAGGGCCCGTTTTGAGTCCAACATTTACCTAATGAGAAATCTCATCAGACTTGCGTGACAAGTACATTGATGTTACATTTTTTAGTTTTATAAGTTGAGATATCTTGAATATTTATATCTTGAATAAGGATGAAGACTTATCTATTATTTTTGGGTGGCACACTGTGTATCAAGAACATAAAGACAGAATCAATGCATCATGGTGTGCAGAGATATTGATGGATTTTACAGTGACCTATAGTGATTTATGATGATATATTCACGATATTATGATGATGATGTATTGGATAGTTTTGAGTTAAATCTTTCCATTAATTTTTATATTGAAAAAATTTGTTTAGTGTGGAGTGTGTGTGAGCTCTATTTTCTACTGAAGTAGGTGTGTGTGTGTAATGGAGAATGGAAATTTAATTACAGTTGTGTGAGTTCACACCGACTCTATAATCCTAATGGAGGGTGGTAGCCTAACCCATGGGATTGGATGGGGTTAGGCTAAGTCTATGGAACTCGTCAAAGTTGATAAAGGATTTTAATATTGGAAAACGGGTGGCTGGGTGGACCCAAATTACGGGTGCTTTCTAAACCTAGAGCCCAACCTTGATTACAAAGTTAGAAACTTGGGAGAAATCTAGGAATCAACTTTAGATCATAGAGTCTTTAGAAGAATTAAGGTAGAATTGTTCCCTTAATAATCAAGGATTAAGGCGTCATATTGAGCTCAAGGGAGCCACCAATGCCTCTTATTTGTGAGAATTATAAGGTGAATATTTTACTTGGAGGAATCATACAATCATACTCAATTCCTACCATAAGGCCTCTATTCTAGTCAGCTATATTGGGAAAGTTGTTGGATTGCTAAGCGATAGGATGTTGATGAATGGAGGCGCTGAGTTCGTTCTCTCTTTCCCTAGACTAGTCATCTGTTGTGGATTCACTTTTGGTAGGGGGTAGGGGTCTCAAATTGGTTAATCAAACGTATAATACTTGCCCATATCCCTTAATGTATAATTTCACTAGTATATGGGACATGCTTATGTAAATTCCCTAGCATTATGTATAGTAGAGAAAACGAGAATTAGGAGAAAAAAAGGTGTGCCGCATTGGAGGCTCCTTTTTCTTGTAATGTGAATGACTTAGTTTATTACACAATACAAAAAAGTTAGTAGGACATACTCGTATTTGGTGTAATTTTTCCTAGCTATATTTAATGTTTAAAGTATCTTGAAAATGAATGTAGAAATAAGTTCAAAACACAAAAGATGTAGTTTTTCGGTGTTTCTGAATAGTGAAAATTGTGTACCTACCTTCAAATCATGCATGCATTAATTTCTTTTGAATTAAACCAATGTATATATATATATATATATAGAGAGAGAGAGAGAGAGAGAGATATAGATATATATATATATCAATTAGTTGCGGATGCCTTGATAATTAGTTACGGACCCCTTGATAATTAGTTGCGGACCCCTTGATAATTTTGACTCCAATCAATATATATGTATGTATATATATATATATCAATTAGTTGTGAATCCCATGATAATTTTTTAGAAGAAAATGTATTTGAAAAAGATAAGCTTACAAAATGGCACTTGAGAAAAAATCAATGAAGCAAGTATGTGCACTATATTTTGAGTCATTGCACATTAAGTGGATGTGAGCAAAATCCACATATTGTGACAAGTACATTGATATTACAATTTTTAGCTTTATAAGTTGAGATATCTTGAATACTGATATCTTGAATAAGGATGAAGACTTGTTTGTTATTTTTGGCTGGCACACTATCTAGGCACACTATGTATCAAGAACACAAAGACAGAATCAATGGATAAACTATTTTTAAAGTCCTCGAATTTGTTTTGTTTTTTTTAAGGGGTAGAGAGGGGCGTCGTGATCTAAATTTTTTGTAAGAGAACACAAGGGAGAGTGCAAGAGTTCTTGAGAGAAGGGATATTTACCTGTACAAGAGTTACACGGAATGTACATTCTTCCAAACTCATGTACATTTAACTAGTCTCAAAGCTCATGTACACTTAGTCTCAGCCTCGCCAATGCTGCTCGTAAAACAAATAAAAACATTAGACGTGATGACAAGCAAGTGGTTATGAAATAACGAGATCACAACTTTAAACCTTGAAGGTGTTAAATGAGGGTGGGCATTTAGCCCCATGAAATGAGACCATTGAATGAAAGCAAAACCTTTTTGAATGGGTCTCCCATATTTTTCAAACCTTTCACAATCCCTAAATGGAACCCTTAGACCCAAGAAAGCAATCAAATTTGACCAAATCCACGTAAAAAGGTCTTTTTCATATGCTTTGACTGAATGAGAGCCAAGATACCAAAAAATTTGACCAAATCCACGTAATAAGGTCTTGTGCACGATGCTAGCGTCGTGGAAGTTCTAACCATAAATTCGCTCCCTACCTATGTGTAAAAACGTATGAACAAAGCGATTGTCTTCCATTCCATCTTTCATAATTTCCAGTACTTGTCTTCCATTCCATCTTTTATAATTTCCAGTACTTGTCGCCATCTTCGTCCCGTTTTGAGACGTTGGAAGCAACTTGACAGAGCAATATGGAGCAGCGTGGTCTTGCATCCACCCTCTTGGGCTGTACGCTAGTCCTCCTCGTAGCTACTTCAAAATCCTACGCACAGCTTAGCTCTAGTTTCTACGACGCATCCTGCCCGACTGTTGCGAGCATCGTGGAACAAGTGGTGCAGCAGGCAGTGCAGCAGGAGGCCAGGATGGCAGCGTCCTTGCTGCGCCTCCACTTCCACGATTGCTTCGTAAATGTAAGTGTGTAAACTAGTTATAAACGTTGATCAGAAAGCTATACTGCCCCAAGGAAATGAGTAATGATTAAGAGTACAGCTCGATTGCACTGATTTTTAATGCAATGTAGGGATGCGACGGGTCGGTATTGCTGGACAATACAGACACAACGACAGGCGAGAAGACGGCCCCTCCAAACAACAACAGCTTGAGAGGCTTCGACGTGGTGGACAACATCAAGTCCGCCGTGGAGGGAGTGTGCGAGGCGACCGTTTCGTGTGCTGACATTTTGGCGCTGGCGGCCAATGCGTCCGTGACCCTGGTAATACATATTAGGAGCAGACTCGTCACATGAGGAGCCTAATTCAATTAACTATCTCATGACTGCTAGACGTTTAAGACCTTATATGATTGATGTACGCAGGCCGGAGGACCCTCCTGGACGGTGCTCTTGGGAAGAAGAGATGCAACCACTGTAAGCGCCACAGCGCCTGTGCAGGACCTCCCAAATCCCAACACCGATATCAACACGGTCATCGGCAAGTTCACAGCCGTGGGCTTGTCCACGCAGGATGCAGTTGTGCTCTCAGGTTCAAACTCATTGAATATTGCATGGTGAAGTCTAGTAGAGACTAGAGTACTTTGAAGTAATAATTCCGTTACAATTTGTTGATTTGTGGCCCGCCCATGTGCATTTTCTGTCGTGGCTGCAGGTGCCCATACCATCGGGCGCGCCCGCTGTATCTCCTTCAGCTCGCGCCTCTACAACTTCAGCAACACAGGCAGCCCCGACCCCACCGTCGACTCCATGTACCTGGCCGCCCTGCAGAGCAACTGCCCGCAGAGCGGCGGGGACCCTAACGCGCTCAACTCGCTGGACACAACCACCCCAGACACCTTCGACAACAAGTACTACGCAAACCTGCAGCACAACAAGGGCTTGCTGCAGTCCGACCAAGAGCTCTACTCCACCTCCGGCTCCAGCACCGTCTCGCTCGTGGACACCTACAGTAGCAGCCAGAGCACCTTCTTCAGCGCCTTCGCCCAATCCATGATAAACATGGGGAACATCGGCCCTCTCACAGGCACCCAAGGAGAGATCCGTCTCAACTGTCGGAAGGTGAACGGCTAAGCTCGGTCAACAACATCTACGCGTAGCATTTATAGCTTTGGGCTTGCGCCCGCCGTTCAGGTCGTAGTCGGGAGAGGCGCCCTTCTATCTACTTTGTCGGCTTTTTAGAAAGAAGGCATTACCAGTTTATTGAGAGAGATATCATGTTGTTGCGACTGTTGAGTTCATGGGCTCTATACACAATCATTGGTGGTAATTGCGTTCTTTCAATTACCAGATTTGTTGATTGATTATATTAATTATTGCTCGAGGGTTTCTCTTGTTCTTCAGGAAAACTTTGAGATATAATTTGATGCTCAAGGCTTTTTGTTTGCAGAACACATGTGCACATTCTCTAGATCTCTTGTATAGCTTTGTCTTGTGTGCATTCTCTAGATCTCTTGTATAGCTTTGTCTTGTGTGCAACTTGGATTCATGCAGCTCTTGCTAATTCCTCTTGCGTGCTTTACCTTTCACCTAGCAGCTTTAGTACACCTTTACAATGATCTACGTGGAACACAATCAAAGCCTCTTGTTGTTGTTGATGGTGGGAAATTGGAATTAACATTTCATTTTGATTGGCAAAGTAATGGGCAGCTTCCATTGGGTCTCTTTCGCTTTTTCCAACACTAATAATGCCACATTTTGCCACACTAATATCGGCCATTGGGTCTCTTTTGCTTTTTCCAGTACTAATAATGTCACATTTTGCCACACTAATATCGGTTACCTGGCATAATGTGTGACATTATGCCATAAATATATGCACTTGATGCCCTTGCTTCTCGATAACTCCGTCCGGAGTCTCTTGAGGACGACAAAATTGGTGGCAACTCACGTAGAGGTCCCTTTTGCGGAATCTAACACAAAGAGCAATAATTGGTATTATCGCTTTAAAGACCTTCCGCTAGTTGACTAGATTGATCACTTTGTTACGGCATAGTTCTTTGCTCTTGAAGGAAAAAATGTGTGATTACTTGGGGTAGTAGTAAATGTTTTCCATGATGCTGAAGGTGGAAAAGTATGATATTCACTTTTTGGCTCTCATCTATTTTTGGGCTTCTTCATCTAATTAGGTTGATTGATTGCCCAGAGTCAACGAAATCACTTGCAGAGATTATTGTACATGATGAAATGGAGAAGGAATTTGTATGTGGCACAGTTGCTTCAGGCAAGCGCGTTAGTTATCTCTAATCATTTAGTTGTATCTAAAGAGTAGCATCATGCAAATAACAGTTTATGAATTTTTAAAGATTTGATTGATTAAGGTTATACGTCTTCTGTCTTCAATGTTGTCCTTTTTTTTGGCATTGATTTTTTTTTATTTTTTGCATTGTGCTTGCCTTGATTATTTTCTACATCGTCCATTCCACATGGTTAGTTACTTAATGTTGATGCCAATCTGATGCCTTTGGCACAATGGCCTTTCCTTGATTAGCAAAATTATTGAAGGATTTGCAATCTTTGAGCTTCGTCGAAGCCATAACTGCTCTAATACTGCTCTAGAAGGAAGACATAAATTTATCGAGAGAGAGAGAGAGAGAGAGAGAGAGAGAGAGAGGTCATGCAGTGTTTCTAAGTTAGTATGGTTATTGGAGACACCTTTTCAATTACAAGGACTGGTAATAATCGATTATTAGAAATTGTAATATATCATTTTAATTATTACACCCTTTCAAACAAGGTTTTCAAAGGTTTTTAATTCTTTTTTAAAAGAAAACATTGCAAAAACCATCGTAAGCAACCAAAAACTATGAGGGTTTTAATGACATTTTTTTTTGAACAAGCTACAATTGCGTCAAGATTGCCACATTACGTAGAAGGTATTTTAGTCATTTAGAAAATTTACAAATAGGTTCAATCCTAAATAAATAAGGCGAGTCAATGTCTAATAAATGTGAAGATTCATTTTTTTACATAGAAAATGGACATAAGAAAATAATAGAAAATATGCACACAAGAAAACTGTGATTATGCAATAAATAAAAATGTGAAAAAAAAGACTTGCTACCTTTTCATGGTGAATTTGGAGATGCATTTTGACTTGAAAAATTCAAACAAAAAAATTAAAGAGTCGTTTAGTTTGGTAACTAAATACCATATTAGATAATTTGGGAAATTTCTCATTCCCATTTGAAAAATGGGATCATGGTGAACTTGTTCAAAAGTTTGTCAAAACCCCCTCATGTGACATATCATTGGAAAGTTTCTCAACAACCGGAAGGTGAATGGCTAACACTACAAGGGATTGGGCTCATACCCGCGCTCTTAGCCGCTAAAAATGACTTGTGAAAAAAAGTAGCGGGCCCGTGTATCAGCGCGTGTATAATCGCGGCCAGAGACATGCGTGTAAAAACGCGTGTAAAATACCTCTCAGACGCGCGTATACACGGGTGTGTAGCCGCGTTTTTTTCGCAGACGCGTTAATACACGCCAGTATACACGCTTCTTATTCTATTAGACGCGGTTATACACGGGTGTATAGCCGCATCCTGTTCAGTTCCAATGTCCCAGACGCGTTTTTACTTGCGTCTATACACGCGTTTCTTTCATTTAGATGCGCTTATACACGCGTTATTGCCAGTTTATACGCGTTTATACACGCGTAATTTCCAGTGTATCCGCGCAGATACACGCAATTTTTAGCAGTTTTGACGCGTTTATACACGCGAACAGAGAGAAAAAAAAAATCCAGAGAGTGCTATTTGGTGCCTGAATACTGTTCCAGCATTCCAGCACCCAATAGCACTCTCTGGTTTAGGGTTTTTGGTGCATTAGACCATCCCATTAGACCATCCACGAAGAACATATGCACAAGGGAGATTAAGACAAGAACGACATGAATGCATACATTGTCATTACACGATTCAAGACAGCCATGAATGTAATACTATCGATCAATCAATTCAATATTACTATCAAAATTTCATACATGTATACAAGGGAGTCCATATCTCGAAGTAGCCCATGGCTTGAGTTTACAAAAAAATATATACAATCACATCCTAAATATGGAATGTGATACTACAAATCTGAGTACTACTCAGACCCAGATGATGACTCGGTGCTCCCCTCATGCTCAGATGAGCTCGCATCGGTCGGAATGTCCGAGGAGTAGTGCTCACGTCCACCCTCTGCAGCGGCGGCCGGTGGATCATCAGCAGCTTGTGCCTGTTCAAGTAATATATAG
Organism: Cibotium barometz; assembly: GCF_041138505.1. NCBI lineage: Eukaryota > Viridiplantae > Streptophyta > Polypodiopsida > Cyatheales > Cibotiaceae > Cibotium > Cibotium barometz. Next base: position 45,474,119 of record NC_141077.1, read on the forward strand.
TATATAAGTATATATATATATATATATGCAATTCAATAAACCAAAACCATTCGTTACGAATTTTCAAGTACCTGTCGACCGTATGGTCTCATGGCCAACTCAAACTGCGCGTCCGTAATACGTCCCTCGGCTCTGAAGATGGCCCACGTGTCACGTCTGCTATGCCGGCGAGCATACGCAGTATCGTGGGTTGTGGGCTTCCTCCCCGTAACCCGTCGCTGTATCATAATCAACACAATTTGTAAGATTAAAACAATTCATAGAATCAATGAATTAAGTAAACAATCAAATAAAGTGACAGGATACTTACGAACTCTGCCTCCCATGACTCGACGCCGCCAGATCCGAAATGCGAAGATCCAACGGTCTCCATCTGGATCCGTCGTGCCTCCACATGCTGCCTGCTCTTCACGCCACCCTCTGCTCGTTTCTTTGCCTCCTTCCACTCGCGTTTGTGCGCAGTGGCAGGTTTCTCGGCAGGATAGCCACCCGCAGCTACATTTAGCCGGTCATCGTACGCGAGTTTTTTAAGGTGAGATCTTTTATTACTTAAGATCTCCCTTATTCGCGTCCTTCCCCATACATCCGAGAATGTAGCATGTGGGGGATTGGGGTACCGACTGTGTACAGCCTCTATCACCTCCCCAACTAATCGGCTATTTTGATCTTTAAATTTAATAAAACAATTTCTATATGAGTTTGATACTACCCCACGCATGTACTCCATTACCTCCCTCCCCCTCGCATCCATCACTATCCCGCCCCTATCCGTCACATCATAGCAAACCACTCTCTCCATCTCTCTCATCTCCTCCTCTTCCGAACTGTCTCCTCTAACTCTTCTCCCTCTATCTCCTCTCTCATCCCGTGCCCAAAGCACCCGCCGCATCCTCCACTCCCACTCTTCCTACTGCTGCGGGTGGAGTCACGACTGGGGGATTGTCTACGTGACGGTGGCTGTGAGCCCTGACGTGACGGTGGCTCTGAGGGAGCACGTGATGGTGGCTGTGAGGGTGTACGTGAGTGTGTCTGGGACGAGGTATGTCTCCTCGGTGGACGTGGAAGAGGAGAAGCTGCATGCCGTCTCGTCGGACTCGGAGGAATAGACGGCACTGGAGTGCCCTGGATACTCGCGGTAGGGGTATAGACACCAGGCAGGGAAGGAGGGGGATGGGCATACATATACTCTGTAAGCTCAACCGGACCAGGTTGGCGCCCAAAGTGATTCATCATCTCCATCAACCAATTGCTATACGCAAATGGATCGGATGAAGAACCTAGAATATCCATAAAGAACCTGCAGCAAACATCATCATGTACATCATTGACTCACACATTGTCATTACACAAGTCAAATGCCTGCAAACCATGAAATCTGAAACGCCGCAGTTTTCTGTCTGCAGAAACGCGTGTATACACCCGTTAAAAAACGCGTGTATATACCCGGCAAAAAACGCGTGTATATGCGCGTGGAAAAACTCTGCAGACAGGTTACACGCGCTCCTACACGCGTTCGTACACGCGACCTGCGAAAAAAATTTCTCGAAAAGACCGACCCCCCGACAAAAATAGAATGTCCTTATAAAAGGACCAGCCATTGTCACCCCTGTCAGGATGCAGCAACCCAATCGTGTGCAAAAAGACAAACCCAAAGAGCAAAGAGCAAAGTAAACAAATCTGACAAAAGAGACAAGGCACAGGACAAAGTGACTCACCTCTGAAAAAGTGAGTCCTCTCTGCTCCTTCTCTGCTCCCTCCTTCTCCCGTGTGTGTGCTCCTTTCTCTGCTCCCTCCTTGCTGTTGGAAGAGGCGAAAACAGGCGAAAACGCATGCACTGTTGATTTCTAAGTTCAAAATCTATATTTGGGGAAGGCGGGCTATTTTTAGTTTAAATATGCCGCCGCGTTTATGGGCGCGTTTATGTTCGCGTTTATCAACGTAGGTATTTTCGCGTGTACATGATTTTAGCTGCGTTTATACACGCGTTTTGCAGAAATTAGCCGCGTGAATACACGCGTTTTTTAGGAAGTAGCCGCGTTTATACACGCAAGTTTTAGGAGATAGCCGCGTGAATACACGCGTTTTTGTGCTTTCATTAAAAATATATAATGAGTTTGTGTTTTCTGGTTTGTACACAGGATGTCATCAACCTCTTCAAGCAGTTCTGGGGAAGATGAGACAATGCGTCATCGTAATCGCGATGTGTGGTTGGGACAACGGATCAAATGTATGTGTAATCGATGTCAAGGATGCATTGTACGAGCACGTCGAATTACCTTGAATCACATCTCCATGTATGGAGAATGGAATCAAACAGGTTTAGAGGTGAGTAGATGTAAATTGATGGTATTCAAATGACTCATGGTATCCAAATTAAATTAATAGAGTTGTAACATATAATTTGATAAATTGAAGCAGGATGCAGTACCACACCCTAACATGGTACCCTACGCGCGACGAGAGCACGTAAAGCGTCGACGAGATGATGCTGGAGCTTCGGGATCTAATGTCAGAGATGAGTGGGAAAGGGACGACAATAGCCCTGCACCCCACGAAGTTGTGGAAGAGGAGGTGCTTGATGATATGGTGCGGAATCTTTTTAAGGATGATCCCAAAGGTATGGACGACGATGATATGGAACAAGAGCATCTTTATAAAGCTTCATCGACACCGGTGTTTGAAGGGTGCACATTCTCAGTTTTACGTGCTTCCCTTGAACTACTTAATATACAAACAGTTTATGGATGGAGCAATGCAAGTCTTGACGCATTGTTGAAGTAAGCATTCTAACTTATAAATTTGAATTAGTGGTTTAAGGTTTAGGATTTAAGACTAATTATAATTGATGATATTGGATGCAGGCTATTGTCAAACATGCTTCCAAAGGAAAATAGACTGCCCACCTCAAGAGACATAGCGAGGCGCTATGTGACATCTCTTGGAGGACTGGATTATGATAAAATACATGCATGCGTCAATGATTGCATTCTCTTTCGTGGGATGCATAAGGAGGCTCTGACATGTCCCACTTGTGGTGAAGCAAGGTACAGAACAGATATGAAGAGTTTTGATGTACCTCGTAAAGTCTTGCGACACTTTCCTATAATTCCTCGCATCAAACACATGTTCAAGTGCAAATCCATAGCAGAGCTCATGTCATGGCATTCCTCATATCGATCGGATGATGGCATGTGGAGAATTCCCGCAGACACTCCTGCTTGGAAGCATATTGAAGATGAGTGGCCCAGCTTTAAAACAGAGCCCAGAAACTTGAGACTTGGCCTGGGTATGGATGGAGTGAATCCATTTGGTTTTAAAAGCACCGCGTACAGCGTGTGGCCAGTTGTGCTGGTGAATTATAACCTTCCACCATCAATGGCGATCAAGAAGGGACATCTTATGTTATCCCTTCTAATTCCAGGGAAACATAAAGTCAAGCATATGGATGTTTATCTTGAACCACTGATTGATGAGTTGGAGGAACTATGGAGAGGTGTTGCGGTGGTGGACATTAGTAGGCCTCCCTCCTCTCGACACTTCGACTTAAAAGCAGTGTTGATGTGGACAATGCATGACTTTCCAGGATACAGCGATTGTTCTGGTAAGAATTCTAATTACCTCCCTACTCTATTACTATTGGCTATATATATTAATTAGACGGTTTGACTTTATTATTCTAACTTTTATTTATATTTTAACAGGTTTGAAAACATCGGGTAAACATGCATGTCCTGTTTGTGGCCCTTCGTTAGTACATGAGTATGCTGATGGTTTGTGTAAGACTATATTCGATAATCATCATCGATTTCTCCCCTCAGATCATCCTAAATATGTTGCTAGTAAGAGTAACATTCCTCCACAAACACTTCGTGCAAAAGATTGGAAGCGTATTTGGGAGTCTACAACTATTCTTCCTCCAGATGGCATGAACAGGTATAGTGATGTTTTTTCAATCTTGTTTTGTGTAGTCTCTAATTGGATTAAAGGTCACATAGAGCAATCCCTTGTGCAGGTACTCCATTTTTTTCCGGCTGCCATATTGGACCCATCTTAAGATCAACCATCTTCTTGATCCCATGCACATCTTCAAGAATGTGGGATCTGGTATTTGGGAACATATTACTGGTAAACGAGACAATGTTAGCGTACGTGAGGACTTGCGGGTCGCAGGACGTATGCGTCAAGCTTGGCCACGAGAGGTGGGTGGGCACGTTCGTCTTCCGCCTGCACCATGGATTATATCAAAGAAAGAGGAGAAGCAGGTAAAGCAGGCCATCACCACTTTGCGTACTCCCACTGGATGCATGAGATCATTGAAGGGAGCCTTTACAACCACTAAGAAAAGAGGCGTTGAGCAACTATATGGGTTGAAGTCCCACGATTGGCACAAGATGCTTCAAGTAAGTGTTTTCCAAGTCTTGTACGTACGTTGAAATTAAATTTTGTAATGCCATAAACCATAAATGTGCTCTTATGTGCGCAGTTCATACTACCTACTAGCATCGACCATTGTGCGAATAAGAGTTTGAAAAAATGTATTTATAAGATGGGCGAGCTTGTGAGGTATGTAAAACCCATGCTCAGATCACCCTTCATTATACCTTGCAAAATGAACGTGCATGAGGTATAACGTACTATTTATTTATTTTTCAGATATGTTAGTTCCAAAGCAATTGATCCAGCCACGTTGGATGATGCGCGTGTTATGGCAGTGGAGGTGGTTTGTTTGGTAGAGGAGACTTTTCCGCGAACCATTCTCACAAGTCAACTACATCTCATTGTGCATTTAGTGGACGAAATTGCTTTATGTGGTACTGTGCATGCACGTTGGATGTTCTTCCTAGAGCGCTTCATGAAGACCTTAAAAGACTTTGTGAGGCAAAGTGCAAGGCCTGAAGGAAGCATGGCCGAGGGTTGGTTGATACAAGAGTCTCTTGTATATATTTCAGAATTTCTTGGTCAGGTGGACAGCTCTTTGCCACGACTATGGAGCAATGAAGAGGACTTGAGGATGACCTCTATTGTGCCTCAAGGAAAAGGACAGAGTAAAGTAATTGACAGAACATTGATTGATGATCTCAATTTCACTTGTATCCTTAATAGTGATGTGATGAGCAGATGGGTTACAAGATATGAGGATGCAAAGACAAAAAGGCAAGCAGAAAGAGCTCTCTTTCGGAGGCAACATGGCTCTCGGAAGGCGTACCCTAAGCATCTAGCAACACTTCCGAATGATATCCATGTTGATTGGTTGCATGAGGAAATGGAGAGAGCAGAGAGTGACGAGGGGCTGCATATCACGGCGGAAGAATGGGAGTATGCACGAGGATGCATGTCAAAGGTACATAGAACTAATGTTTTGCATTAGTTGTAAGTGATTTTCTTTTAATATTTATTCACATTGCTTACACAAATATTGCTTCTATTTTGGTCCAGTGCACTATGTTCAATGCTATATGGTGTGAAGGCAAGCATTTTCGAACACAAAGAATTGATGAAAAGAGAAATACACAAGATTGACGGTGTCATTAGTAGCTTTGAGGGAGCTAATGGAAAAATGGATGATTATTGTGGTATAATCCAAGACATATTTAGGCTTGACTTTCGTCGCTTCTTTGTGTATGTTTTGGATGTCAAATGGCAAATGAACGTGGTGGAAAAAGGGCCTGATGCAACGATAAAACGCCATGCAAGTGGATATGTAACTATTGACTCTACAAAGTTCTGGCAAACAAAGAAAGATAGGCTCATATTGCCACAACAATGTGAGCAGGTATGCATTTTTTTACTAATGTGTTTCATGTACATATATATCTAAGCTCGCGTACCCCTTGACTTTTGATATGCTAATTAATTACTGTACTGTGTGTATTTGAGTAGGTTATCTATCTACCAATGGTGCATGACATCAAATGGTGGTACATCATCCCTATTGCACCACGTTCCAAAGTGATGTATAATACATTCACTGATATGGAGCATATGGAGGATGTAACAAGCTGCAATGAAGATGACGTCGAACATGCCATTGAAGATGTTGTGATCGATGATCAAGAAATAAGAGATGATCGTGATAATGAGGATGAGCATGCCATTTCTCATGATCATGAGAATGACCCTACCATTGAGGATGATGGTGATGATGATGAGGATGATCAGGACATCGATACCATTATCAATGGAGTACAGAATATCGATAGTGGAATAAATTTAATCGTAGCCTTACCAATTGATCAAATGGATATTGATGTTGATCGTTTGACAAGGATGGATCTTATTGAAGATGAGATCGAACCCTAACCAATCCGTCACTGTATGTTCTAAATTGATGACATTTCTATCATCTCATATGCATGATTTATTTTTGAATATATTTCATTGTTGTAAATGCATGTAGTGGGATTGTGTAATGATGTATACTGTAATGTACTATGAGATGGTTTAAGGAAAATAGTTTTTAATTTTGTTAAGGAATTCAGTTTTTTTTCAGTTTTTCTCTGCCATGCGTGTATTAATCCGTGTACAGTGGCGTGTATTTTTCCGTGTATGATAGCGAGTATTACCCCGTGAATATTATCGTGTATTTTTCCGTGTATAATAGCGAGTATTACCCCGTGAATATTATCGTGTATTTATGCGTGTATTATTGCGTGTATATAAACGCGTTTATACACGCGTTGATAAATGCAAATATACACGCGAAGTTAAATGCTAAAATACACGCGCCCGATTTTATTCAAATACAAGCGCGACCATACACGCGTTCGTAATTTATCGCGTGTATGAAACGCGTGTATGGTAGCATTGTCTTGTAGTGTAAGCTCGGTCAACAACATCTACCCATAGAGCATTTATAGCTTTGGGCTTGTGCCCGTTCAGGTCGTAGTCGGGAGAGGCACCCTTCTATCTACTTTGTCGGCCTTTTTAGAAAGAAGACATTAACAATTTATTGAGAGAGATATCATGTTGTTGGGATTGTTGAATTCATGGGCTCTATACACAATCATTGGTGGTAATTGCGTTCTTTCAATTACCAGATTTGTTGCTTGATTATATTAATTATTGCTCGAGGGTTTCTCTTGTTCTTCAGGAAAATTTTGGGATATAATTTGATGCTCAAGGCTTTTTGTTTGCAGAACACATGTGCACATTCTCTAGATCTCTTGTATAGCTTTGTCTTGTGTGCAACCTGGATTCATGCAGCTCTTGCTAATTCCTTTTGCATGCTTTACTGTTCACCTAGCAGCTTTAGTACACCTTTACAATGATCTACGTAGAACACAATCAAAGCCTCTTGTTGTTGATGGTGGGAAATTGGAATTAACATTTCATTTTGATTGGCAAAGTAATGGGCAGCTTCCATTGGGTCTCTTTTTCTTTTTCTAGCACTAATAATGTCACATTTTGCCACACTAATATTGGTTACCTGGCATAATGTGTGACATTACGCCATAAATATATGCACTTGATGCCCTTGTCTCTCGATATCTCCGTCCGGAGTCTCTTGATGAGGACGACAAAATTGGTTATAACTAACCTAGAGGTCCCTGCTAGGGAATCTAACACAAAGAGCAATAATGGGTATTATTGCCATGGTTAGTTACTTCATGTTGATGCTAATTTGATGCCTTTGGCACGATGGCCTTTCCTTGATTAGCAAAATTATTGAAGGATTTGTAATCTTTGAGCTTCGTCGAAGCCATAACTGCTCTAATACTGCATGATTATTGAAGGATTTGTAATCTTTGAGCTTCCTCAAAGCCATATTGAAGGACTTATCAAGAGAGAGAGAGAGAGGTCATGCATGATTGTGTTTCTAAGTTAGTATGGTTATTGGAGACTCTTAACATACCTTTTCAATTACAAGGATTGGTAATAATTGATTATTATAAATTGTAAAATATCATTTAAATTGGTATACCCTTTCAAACAAGGTTTTAAAAGGTTTTTAATTCTTTTTCAAAAGAAAACATTGCAAAAACCATCGTAAGCAGCCAAAAACTATGAGGGTTTTAATGACATTTTTTTAAAAACATGCTACAATTGCTTGAAGATTGCCACATTACGTAGAAGGTATTTTAGTCATTTATAAAATTTACAAATAGGTTCAATCCTAAATAAATGAGGCAAGTAATTGTCTAATAAATGTGAAGATTCATTTTTTTACATAGAAAATGGGCATATAAGAAAACAATAGAGAATATGCACCTAAGAAAACTATGATTATGCAATAAATAAAAATGTGAAAAAAAAGACTTGCTACCTTTTCATGGTGAATTTGGAGATGCATTTTGAGTTGAAAAATTCAAACAAAAAAATGAAAGAGTCATTTAGTTTGGTAAATAAATACCATATTAGATAATTTGGGAAATTTCTCATTCCAATTTGAAAAATGGGATCATGGTGAACTTGTTCAAAAGTTTGTCAAAACCCTCTCATGTGACATATCATTGGAAATATCTTCAAGTAGAATCTAAATCTATGATCTCCAATAAATTTGGAGTTTGTATGATATGTACAAAACTATATGGAGTAATTGATTCCCAAAATATGAGATTTTTCCCAAATTATATAATATTGACTTAATAGATCAATCGCATGTTTAGTTACTTCATGTCGATGCCAATATGATGCCTTTGGCACGATGGTATTTTCTTGATTAGAAAAATTATTAAAGGATTTGCAATCTTTGAGCTTCTCAAAGCCATAACAGCTCTAATACCTGTCGACTTTCTAGGAGGAAGACATAAATTTTTCGGGAGAGAGAGAGAGAGAGGGAGAGGAGTATCTAAATGGATAAACAATTCAAGAATAAATCCCTCAATAGATGATATCATAAGCTTGTATCCTCATGAACAAATGTCTCCCAATTTTCAAAGTCATTGCTTGGGGTGTAGCTCTCCTTGTAGATCAAAGTCACAAATAATACAACTCGTCATGTATGTCATGACTACATCCCTTAATAGATGACATTCTAAGCTTATATCTTCAACCACACATGTCTCTCCAATTTTGAAAGTCATTGCTTTGGGGTGTAGCTCACCCTCTAGATCAAAGTGACAAATAAAACAACTCAGACCATAGTAGGGAGTTTGGAAAAATCCCACTTCCCATTTTGCAAGATCAAAGAATGAGGGGAAGGATGAAAGCTTTTAAGATTTTATTAAACCCCCCTCATGTGGCATATCGTTGGTAAAGAGTAGGTTCTAAATCCACATTCTTGGTACGCTCAAGATACACCTAAAAGTAGATCGAGAAGAAAAATCCCAAATAATGGGATTTTTCCAAACTCCCTAATATGGTCTTAGTTACTCATCATATCAGTCACAAATAATGCAACATGTCATATCAAAGTCACAAATAATACACAATACATTAATATATTTCAAATATAAACATTTTTAGCAAAAAATTGAAATACTGATATTTTTTTAATGTAATCTATTTGATCACAAATTTCTGTTCGAGTAACAATACATTTTTAAAAACGTAAAAATAGTGGTTTGTTTGTTAGTATATGAGTATCTACATATTAAATCCTCCAAAAGTAAAAAGATTATGAAAGCCTTTGTACCCTAACCTCATCAAAATTAAGCAAATGTTAAGACCTCCTACCTTCTCCAACATGGCTCCTCCACTATTGATTGAGAATATAATGGGAAAGGGTTTCCTACGTGGTAAAGTTCCGTCTTTAGAAACTTGCAAGGCAGAGACATCTCCTAGTGAGGAAGCCATCCCTTGGAAACTAAGAGATGAGACGACTTTGCCCATGATAGCATTGTGGTTAAATGTTTCATTATTATCATACTACATAACATAAACAATGACATAAAAGCAAGCATGGGGTTCTCTTGACAAATGAATTTAGGCTAGGGGTAAAAAATCAAAGATAAGTCTAAAAATTCTATTTGTTGGCCTTCAAATTCATTTTCTGGACTCATATGTAGCACATGTAAGAAAACTTTATAAGTATTATGTAGAATCCTACAAGCAAACATTAGAAGTATTATGTAGTACCTTGCAAGTTGTTAACCCATTCTTAGGGTTAACAAGAGCTACTACCATTATCTTATATCAAGGAGTCAAGGTGGATACACCAAAAGGTCATACATATAAAACTTATGAAATTTCCCAACCACTTTCCAATGATACACGGTGAAATGTTTCTTGGACTTTCTACATAAATTCATGTAGATCTTTTCCTCAACAAGTGCTGGACTTATGGATTTTTCTTCAAAATAAATTAAAAAACCCCTTCTATAAATGTCTTTCTACTATAAATTTACCTTAAATTTTTGAATTAAAAAACTCCTTTATTTGAACTCACGTGCTATACTTACATATTTTTATGTCAGCCCCCCGAGTATGTATGAGATGTTATTGAAGACTCCACTTTAGATGATGGTGTATCAAATGTTGAACTTAGTGCCTACTTTTAGGGACTTCATTATTCAAAATTTAACTCAGGGGAGAAATGGTAAAATTGAGTTCATAAGGAGTTACATATTTGCCTATAGTTACTGTAGCTGAAATGGTAAAACAGAGTTCATAAGGAATTACAGATTTGGGAGTTTGTAAGGTGTATCAAGCCAGTGATGTTGTTTATAAGGTTCCCACTATTTATGTGTCTTTCAAAAAGGAAGTAGTCCACAAGGTAATTACTTGATGGTGGATGAGGGGTTAATTTACTTCCTGAATCAACATTCAAAAAATTTGGGTTCAAGAAGTTGGAACTTGCATCTTTTAAGGTAAAGATGGCTGATTCCAGAAAAATTCAACCACCGGGTATTCTCATAGGAGAAGAGATAAGTGTTATTGGTTTGAAGTTTGCAGACAGTTAACTTAACGTTCCTAAGATTCAAGGATGGAGTTAACACTTAATCAATGTTGTTGAGGAGATCCGATTTAGGACCTCAAAGATCAATCAAGATTGGGGAGTTGGAAGAGTAGTAATTACACAAGGAAAAATTAAAGTTAAGCTTGATATGATGCCCAAGGTGCTAATCAAATGATCATAGAGACCTTTGTGAATGCACAAGGAATAAATATGGTTGATGATGAAGAAGAAGAGTGGTTCTTAAAGTTGAATTCTTCATCGGTACCTTTTTTTCAGGTTGAAGTGGCAGATTGTGCAAGAGTATCAGGGCACGTATATAGCTTTGTTGGAAACTGGTACAATGTTCAAAGACTAGGATGAAGTAATTTCTTAGGTGTGGAAAATTCAAAATCTTCATTTAACATTCAAGCTATCATTCACACTGAGAAATATTATGATGAGGAGAATTTGTTCTAGAGTCAAAGAAAGAGGATGAATTGTAAGATATGAATCTGGGGTCACAAGAGGATCCAAGGATGATTAAAGTTTGTGTAATTTGGAGTGGCAGTGCAAGGATAATCTAAAGTTGTTGACAAAGGTTTGAGATGTTTTTTCATGGAGTTATACACATATGAAAGGGATAGACTCTAAGTTCTATCAACATAGGATCAACCTGAAGAAGGATGGAGTACCTATTGCTCAATGAAGGTATAAAATGAATCTACATTATGCTAAATAGGTTGAGTAATTGGATAGGTTACTTCAGGTTAGATTCATTCATTCTTTGGATAAAGTTTCATGGTGGTTATCTCCCATTGTTGTGGTTCCAAAGAAAAATGGAAAGAGCAGGGATTGTGACAGCGTTAGGCCTCTTATGAGCCTGAAGGGTCCAACCGACCATGGTTTAAGCGAGTCTGAACACTTATGGCCATGTATATAAGTGAATATCTCTCATAATACAAGGACTTCCCCATTGTGCAATAGAGTCTTGATCTTTTTAATCCTCTTACTAATCTCTCTCTAATGCATGCTAGTGAGTGTGTGAGTTATGTGAGGTGAGAGAAGGGACGAGTACACGTAGTGCAACATGACGGCATGACAATGCTCGTGGGAGATGCAACAGAATTACTTCTCAAGGAGTTGTAGAGCTTAGAGACCTCGAGGGTTGCGAGCTCAGCCATTGGAAGATCCTCACAATAGGCAGTTCACCAAGTAATCTCTCATTGGATGTGTTTCAAGGAGGGTTAGAGTGAGCCATAACACAAGCATTGGTGCTCCCATGAAGAGTGGTGATATCCATTCTCCCATTCACTTGCACGGGTGACCAACTACCAATTCCTATAAATAATCACCAAAACAACAATTCATCAGAAACAACATGCATATGGATATGAAATGTATGAGAATTTACAAATCTAGCAATCTAAGTCACCTTTCCTCTCATGAACCATATTTTGTGGCACCATACTTCTCTAATCAAGAATGATGTGTCACCTTTCTACGGCACCATGGATATGGATATGAAAGGTATGAGAATTTACAAATCTAGCAATCTAAGCCACCTTTTCTCATGAAACATATTTTGTGGCACCATATTTCTCTAATTGAGAATAATTTGCCACCTTTTCTTGTGGTAAGCCTAATTGAGAATGATGTGCCACCTTTTATTGTGGTAAGCCTTAATATTGTGCTTATGCTCTTTACATGCCTTCTATTACTCTTTTTCCATGCAGTGGGCCAGTAGACCTTTACATGCCTTCTATTACTCTTTTTCCATGCAGTGGGCCAGTAGACCTTTTCGTTCCCTCATGTTTCTTCTTATGTGTGACCTCCTATTGTTGAATATGGGATCCTATTCATTGGAAAACCACATGCTTCGGGGATTGGGAAATTGCTTATTCATGCATTGCACTATGTAGATAAAGTATCTACTCCTTTATTCTCCCCATGGTTTAAAGGCATCCTTGTAAGTTCTATTCACCAATTATCAAAAGTTATTGTAAGACCTTTTTCCCCTATCACCCACAAAGTGCTCGCCATCATCACCTAAGCTATAATATATGCCATCGTTTTCGGGGCCCTTATACCCCACCACTATGTGAAGGTAACTCAAAGCACCCAGCAAAAACACCCAGCATTAAAATAACGATGATGGCCCTCGGAACTCTTTATGCCTAAGTGGCAATGGGAGAGAGAACCACCATTCAAAGACATAGGGGGTATAGATGCATTTCTATCCATGGAGAAATGAAAGGATCTAGAGAGTGAAAAAATCATGTTTTGCAGTTATAAAAACAGATGCAACGTGACTATGTGGGGTTTGCAATTATGGGCCACTCTACAGTCTTATTTATAATCATGTTTATAAATACATCAATCATTTTTGGAAAAAACTTTATAACCACATTTTAATCGCATTTGTAACCATAAAACCAAAAACAAATCATAAAAAAATTAGGACAAGATGGGGGAGAATAATCTCTGCCATTTTGCCCCTATTTTTTGGTTCAAGTTTTTCACACGGGTTTGGTCAAATAACATGTTTGTGCGAAATGTTTTCTCTATTATGCATCATCTATTATGGCATCGATGTGGATATTAGTTTTTTCTAGATCTTAGTGGGGGCTTTCAGAAGCGAGCGATCATTTTCCCTAGTTCTTCACATTGCCAGTTGCCATTGTTTCTGTACGATAGTGCAAGGATAATCTAAAGTTGTTGACAAAGATTTGAGATGTTTTTTCATGGAGTTATACACATATGAAAGGGACGACCCCTAAGTTCTATCAACATAGGATCAACCTGAAGAAGGATGGAGTACCTATTGTTCAATAAAGTTATAAAATGAATCTACATTATGCTAAATAGGTTAAGGAGTAATTGGATAAGTTACTTCAGGTTAGATTCATTCATTCTTTGGATAAAGTTTTGTGGTGGTTATCTCCCATTTGTGTGGTTCCAAAGACAAATGGAAAGACCAGGGGTTGTGATAGCGTTAGGCCTCTTATGAGCCTGAAGGGCCCAACCGACCACAGTTTAAGTGAGTCTGAACACTTATGGCCATGTATATAAGTGAATATCTCTCATAATACAAGGACTCCCCCATTGTGCAATAGCATCTTGATTTTTTTAATCCTCTTACTAATCTCTCTCTAATGCATGCTAGTGAGCGTGTGAGTTATGTGAGGTGAGAGGAGGGAAGAGTACACGTAGTGCAACATGATGGCGTGACAATGCTCGTGAGAGATGCGGCGGAATTACTTCTCAAGGAGTTGTAGGGCTTGGAGACCTCGAGGGTTACGAGTTGAGACATTGGAAGATCCTCACAACAGGCAGTTCACCAAGTAATCTCTCGTTGGATGTGTTCAAAGGAGGGTTAGAGTGAGCCATAACACAAGCATTGGTACTCCCATGAAGAGTGGTGATATCCATTCTCCCATTCACTTGCGCGGGTGACCAACTACCAATTCCTATAAATAATCACCAAAACAACAATTCATAATAAGAAACAACATGCATATGGACATGAAATGTATGAGAATTTACAAATCTAGCAGTCTAAGACACCTTTCCTCATCATGAACCATATTTTGTGGCACCATACTTCTCTAATCAAGAATGATGTGTCACCTTTCTATGGCACCATGGATATGGATATGAAAGGTATGAGAATTTACAAATCTAGCAATCTAAGCCACCTTTTCTCATGAAACATATTTTGTGGCACCATACTTCTCTAATTGAGAATAATGTGCCACCTTTTGTTGTGGTAAGCCTAATTGAGAATGATGTGCCACCTTTTATTGTGGTAAGCCATAATATTGTGCTTATGCTCTTTACATGCCTTCTATTACTCTTTTTCCATGCAGTGGGCCAGCAGACCTTTTCCTTCCCTCATGTTTCTTCTTATGTGTGACCTCCTATTGTTGAATATGGGATCCTATTCATTGGAAAACCACATGCTTCGAGGATTGGAAAATTCCTTATTCATGCATTGCACTATGTAGATAAAGTATCTACTCCTTTATTCTCCCCATGGTTTAAAGGCATCCTTGTAAGTTCTATTCACCAATTATCAAAAGTTACAGTAAGACCTTTTTCCCCTATCACCCACAAAGTGCTCGCCATCATCACCTAAGTTATAATATATGCCATCGTTCTCGGGGCCCTTATACCCACCACTATGTGAAGGTAATTCAAAGCACCCAGCAAAAACACCCACCATTAAAATAACGATGATGGCCCTTGGAATTGTTTATGCCTAAGTGGCAATGGGAGACACAACCACCATTCAAAGACATAGGGGGTATAGATGCATTTCTATCCATGGAGAAATCAAAGGATCTAGAGAGTGAAAAAATCATGTTTTGCAGTTATAAAAACAGTTGCAACGTGACTATGTGGGGTTTGCAATTATGGGCCACCCTACAGTCTTATTTATAATCATGTTTATAAATACATCAATCATTTTTGAAAAAAACTTTATAACCACGTTTTAATCACATCTATAACCATAAAACCAAAAACAAATCATTAAAAAAATAGGACAAGATGGGGGAGAATAATCTCTGCCATTTTGCCCCTATTTTTTGGTTCAAATTTTTCACACGGGTTTGGTCAAATAACATGTTTGTGCGAAATGTTTTCTCTATTATGCATCATCTTATGGTGGCATCGATGTGGATATCAGTTTTTTCTGGATCTTAGTAGGGGCTTCCAAAAGCAAGCGATCATTTTCCCTAGTTCTTCACATTGCTAGTTGCCATTGTTTCTGTACGATTCATGTGGGCTTTATTCTTTGTGGGACTAGACTATTGGGGATTAAGTTTAGCATAGGAAAGCTTGAAGAGTTTATATTCCATGTAAATTTACAGGGTAGAGGAGATATATTTGTAAGGGGGAAATGGTTTTTGTAGTAGCTTTTTATAAAGATATCAATAGGTTTTCTCAAGGCTATATATAAGCCTTATTGACTTCATTGTATTAATGGAAGGGAGAATCTTATGAAGAGATTATTATGAAGGAAGAATACCATGGATTGGATGGCATTTTTTTTATAAGCTTTGAAGAGCTTTATGGCCATCTGTGCCTATATAACAGGGAGAGAAAGTGTGTTTTTGCTTTGTTGACCATGCTTATATCCACATTAAGAATAAATATTTTTTTCCAAAAAGATTACTTCTAAGGTTTTTGCACTTTACCTTCCAATCTTAGACGTTAGTCTTTCACACATTCAACCTTGGATTAATTAAAATGTGTAATCTATTTAGAAAGTTTACCAAGGTGAATACAAACACACCTTAGCATATATTAAGGATAATTATTATCATTTATCATTTATTTCTTTTTGAGAATTTACTAATATTATTTTTATTACTTTTTTCTCTTTCTAACGCCAATGTGCAAGGGGGTGCACATGTGCATATAGGAAATGAGAAAGTGCCAAACAATGAAAGAGAACTAAAATTCACAAATATAGGATACACAAGACCTAAAGGAAATGATATTCACTAAAAGCTGGTTACAAAGCTGGAGTAGGTAGCACGAGGCACACTATAGGTGCAACTAAGATTCCAAACAATGTGTTAAATGAGATGATACAAGTGAGAGTAGGGCCCTCACTTATACAGTACCTACTAGACCTAGTCAGCAAGCTGAAAGTAGGACAACTGGAGAACTAACGCACAAATGCTTGGAAGAGTGCTAGAAAATAAAAATCTAGAAAAATATGTAGATGTCGAGCAAGGTGCAGATGGTTCTCGAGAGGGCCACAAGGTGGAGAAAGACTTCAATCAAACTAGCTTTCAATCACTCTAGCCTCTTTTCCTGATATTCCTTTTGACATACATTTTGGTAAGTGGTATTCGGGCCTTATATTCTTCTATTTTTGAGTTTTACGCTAATATATTTTATTCCTCTTTTTTGAGCTCTAAATTTTGGGGACCCCTCTGACAAAAAATATCCATAATACATGGATCTAGAATCCAAGAGCTCTCATTGGCTGGCCTTATATTATTTCAATGGGCTCTAAAAGGGCCCATTTGGAGCTTGAATTTCCCCTAAAGATCCACCTTAATTCTTATTCTTAATCTTGTGTCTATTAATCCCATATTAGGACTGTTGAGAAATGGTATCAGAGCTAGGGTGGGCACTTGGTCATGGTGCATATCGTCTACTAGAGGCCGAACTCGACCTATGAGACAAATCAATGTACAACTATTGATGTCCTCTAGATGTCCAGAAAAGATTTCACATTGGTTTGCACCTTGGTTTCTTGAGAGAAACCAAAATGGAGAAGCACCCTTGAGTGGTGAATGCAAGGGAGAAGCATGCACATTTTGGAGCTCATTAAGTCCATGCAAATGGTTGTAGAAGACGTCATTTTGGCTGTTTGAGGAGGAAAATCATGGTTTGGCATAATAGAGCTCATTTGGGGATCTCATGAGGGCCATATTTTGTGGCTGTGCACACTTCTAGAAAGGATTGTAGCATTAACATTGACTAGGAACTTATTGGAGTGGATTAGAGGCTACACTCGAACCATTGGTTCAATTAAAAGAAGGCAACAATATAGAAATCTAGGAGATCACAATATTGAGCACCATGGATTAGGGAAGAAAGCTTGTAGAGAAGAGAAGAAAGCTTTATGGAAATTAAAGCTTGAGGTGAGAACAAGCAAACAGAAGCTCAAGATTAGAGCTCTCGCAACTCAAATCAGTATAGATACATCAAAGAAGAGTTATAAAGGTAGCATGTCTTGTGATTATGGAGGACTAAAGGAGAATTGGAAAGAGAAGATATGGAGGAGCTAAGAGCTTGTGTAGAAGAGTCTCAGATGGAAGTAGAGCTATGGAAGGCTCATTGGTTGAGAAGAGAAGAGCATGAGCAAGCTTTGCAAATTAGAAATGTTCACAATGAAGGTATAGATGCAAAATTCAAGTCTCAAGGTAACCATGAAAGCTTATGTGCAAGAGCTACGGTGGGAAGCACAGGTGTAGAAAGAATGGAGATTAAGACTAGGTACAATTGGAAGGAGTGGTTGGTTCTACTGTAAAAGAAAAAGATAAAGACAGTGTGCAGATGCTAGCAAACGGGGTATTTTCCTAATTGCATAATACACCAAATATTTATGATGCACTGCAGAATATGACGTGCTTATGGTGTGTGGGGTTTTTTTGTGTGCAGATCATCTTTGGCATGTAGAAAGAGGAAGTAATGAAGGCCAACATTGTAGACTCTAGTAAAAGACATGCCAAAAGAGCATAGTAATGGAGCCTGTGAGGGGTGCAAAAAATCTCAAAAATGACATGCAAATTTGACTTTTATTTTGTGGAAAGGTCCACAATCTTTCAAAACTTTAAAGGGTCTATTTTGAAAAATCCCTTGTTCACATGCTTAAAAAAGAATGTTTTTTTTCTATATTTATCGAAGAATATTGTTTACATATGGGTGCCCTGCCCCTACACATGCATAAAATGGTTGTATTTTTTCTTACCCAGACTTATGAGGGTTCCCTGCCCAAGCCTGTGGTTGGGTGTTCAAAAAGGATGGAATTGTGTTGTGCGTTGAGTTGTGCATGCATAGGCATTGCACTTCATGGGTTGGCTCCCACTGAACATTTATGTTCAAATTGGACTCAGTGGCTCCGTTGTGTGCAAGTGGGCTCAAAAAAGACTTCATGTCTAGGTTGGCCAGGCACATGCACACACACTTGTTGAACACTCCAATTTGCATTGAGGGGGAGTGTTGAGATTGGAAATGCCAAATTGTTGGGGGTGAGAAGTGAGTTAATCAAATTGATTGGAGAGATTGAATGCACAATTTGCATTGAGGGGAAGTGTTGAGATTGAAAATGCCAAATTGTTGGGGGTGAGAAGTGAGTTAATCAAATTGATTGGAGAGATTGAATGCACACACCCAAGTTTACATTAGGGAGAGGTGTTGAAATGTGCAATGTAAAATGTTTAAGAGTGAATTTTGGGCTTGAGTATGTGAACACACCCTAGGGGTGCTAGATATTATCTTGAGTGTGTGGATGGATAAGAATGCTACATAAGATGTGTGAATGTTGAGAGCCACATAAAAGAATGCGGAAAAGGGGGTTCCCCATGGTATGATGATGTGTAAAGTGGGATAAATCTAGAAAGCCTATATCATTTTATGGTTTACAATATATTGCAATAGAGTTATTGTTGAGTGTGTAATCTCTCTCTCTCTCTCTCTAGTCATGGAATTTTTTGTATGGTTTAATCCACCTTAATTCTTATGCTTAATCTTGTGTCTATCAGCATGATCAATCCCATCTTAGGATTGTTAAAAATATATATATTTATATATATCAATTAGTTATGGACTCCTAGATAATTTTGTATTAAAAGACATATTTGAAAAAGATAATCTTACAAAATGGGAGTTGAGAAAAAATCAACGAAGCAAGTAAAACTTTTGAGTCATTACACATTAAGTGTATGTGAGTAGAATCCACATATTGTGACAAGTACATTGATGTTACAATTTTTAGTTTTATAAGTTGAGATATCTTGAATAAGGATGAAGCCTTACCTATTCTTTCTAGCTAGCACACTATCTAGGCACACTGTATCAAGAATACAAAGAAGAATCAATGGATAAACTCTTTTAAAAGAACTTGACTTTGTTTCGCGGGGGGGGGGGGGGGGGGGGACTGTGACCTAAATTTTTGGTAAGAGAACACAAGGGAGAGTGCAAGAGCTCTTGAGAGAAGGGATATTTACCTTTACAAAACTCATATACAATTAGTTACACAAAATGTAAATTCTTCAAAACTCATGTACAATTAGTCTCAAAGCTCATGTACACTTAGTGTCAAAACTCATGTATGAGTCTCACCCTTGCCAATGATGCTTGCAAAACAAACAAAAAATTATAGATAATGACAAGCACTAGTTAACTAGATCACAACTTCAAACCTTGAAAGTGATATGACGGGTGGGAAATGAGGCCCATGAAATGAGATTTGACCATTGAATGAGAGTGAAACCTCTCTAACCTTTCTAAATGGGTCTCCCTATATTTTTAAAACCTTTCTTAGTCCCTAAATGGAACCCTTATACTGTTACATGATATTGGTAAAGTGCCATTATCTATGCAGGATGGCAAAGTGAAGTACTTGGAAGATGTACATCATGTTCCAAATATTACAAAGAACCTAGTTTTATTGGAAAAATGGTTGAGCAGGTGAGGTTTAATTCTCAAGGATATTTTGTGGAAGGCTTCAAAATTAGTGTCACTTGGTTGCTATTAACGGGTGTGTACATCCCCTAGCATTTTGGCATTAGCTTGGGTGTGAACACTCCCTAGCATTAGTAGCATTAGCTTAGACTAATGAGTTGTGAGATTTGGTTATTATAAGATGTCATATCAAGAAGTGGTTACAAGAGAGATAGAGAAGATTTAAGATCTTGTGGAAGTTATGGGAGCCCAATAGTCACATTAGTAGCCCAATAGTAACATGGGTAACCCAACAGTCACATGGGTATTCCAAGAGTCACATGGTTGGATGGCTATATAAATACACTCTTGTATGCAAAATTGGACATGACACGATATGATATGATATGACTATTGTATGGCAATGATTCTTATATAGGATTCTTGTACACACAATATGTGATACTTGCATATGGAATACACTATGATGTTATGTTGTCATGCTTGTATGTTTATCTTGTTCTTAATCCATGCCCCCTACTCCATGCTCATGTGTACATGTGTACTCCATGGCTATGTATGTAGGCATCTGTTCCCTCGTCTTGGCAAGGATCATGCTAACACTCACATGGATCATTTCCCCTCGTGTAAGGCTGCCATGGTAGCACATGAATCAAGAACACTCAAGAAGGACACAATGTTTGGCATAACACTTTCAAGTTGCATTCTGTTTAAAGAATCTAGAGCTTTGCTATCTTGCCCATGTTGGGTGTACACCGCAATCATGGCATTCTAAGAGAGCGTTCGGACTGAGCATTTGGCCAAACAAACTCCTCGCACTATCAACGCTCACACATTTACTGTTCTAAGTTTTCGTGCATGTAAGAAGAGGCATGGTTGGAATTCTTGCAGGCACAACTTTGTCAGACCATGCCTAGGTTTACTCCACGAATTGGCCTCTCTTCAGTGCTATCTGGGTGCATTGGTAGAACGAGGGCTTGAACCACCAACATTGATCATTGATCTTGTTGCCCTTCTTCTTGTCCTTTGTCCACTCAACAATTTACTATAAGCAATCCCAATTGGTTAAAGTAATGTGAGGAATGTTCAAAAAAAGAAGAAACTTCAAAATAAAGTCTATCTATTGAGGTTATGTATGTGAATAGGTTTTTTTAAAGGTGATGACCTTAGAAATTAAGGTTTGTAAGGTTTTTAACAAAACCACAAAAACTTTTGGAAGATGCCTTTACAAATTTTACATGCTAGCTCCTTGCGAAACAAGTGCAGGAGGAGTAGCAGTCCCATTCGCAAGGGCAAGGGCCCGCTCGGCAGCGCTTCCGAAATCATTGCAGATGGAGATCCCGTTCACACCCCATTCTTGGTTGGCGTCATCAACAAGTCCTTTGCCTTGTCGAAAAGGAGACACAACTGGTGAAGGTGTTACAGCCGGGGTGGTGGAATTCGGAGAGGGTGGCGCAGAAGCTTGGACCTTTGAGTGTTTCTCTGCGCGAATGATGGAAGGCCCTACGATGTTTGAGGGACACCTGTGAGAGACCCTTAGAGGGAAGCATTCAATAAAGATTGAAGCGGTGAGTTCAAATACTGGTTTGAGTGAAGAGTTTAAGGATGAGCTGAAGGCGAGCTGGTGGGCAACAGAAGGATGGAGGGATGGGTTGAAACTAGAAAGGACAGCGGGGGTAAGGGAATGCTGACACAAGATCACTTGATTCAATGGGAGCAATCTAGGAAGTGTGGAGTAGGGCAAATTGGGGGTTGCCCCAACAATACCCCCAGCCTGGGCCAAAGCTAAATCTGATACATCAAGCTTAGCCTTCTAGCCGCCATCAGAAGTGGCCATTTTACAATTAACTTGATGGCCATCAATGGTCTTGGTAGCCTCTTTGAGGACCTTTTTGGCATACTGTGTAGATTTGTAAATAATGACCCTCCAATGCAGCTACAGAAACACAGCCACAACCCATCATCAAGAAGAAAAGAAGCACTTAATGATGCATAATAAAAATATCAAGAACATCAAGAAACACTCCAATCTCCCTTGTCATGGGGTTTTGAGAAAAGTAACAAACATCATGGTGGGTAATCTAGAATCAAGAAAGAATCATGCATGCTACTAATCTCTCTTCTTTTGCAAGAAATGCATAGGGATTAGGCATTTGGCTTCTAAGCAAAAGCTTGTGGGCAATACTTCCGTTTTGAGGAAGATATAATAGTTGGAAATGCCCTTGTTAATATGTATAGATCATGCAGTAACACTTGATGCTATCCCTCACATAGTGGAGGAGGATGATTATATGTTCTTTGATGTAGATGTAGCCATGGCCGATGACGCACATGGGATACTAGATGTGACGACGCTTATGTCATTGAGGATGATACGCTTATTATGACTCCTTATTGGGAACCTTGGAATAATGCCTTTCCATGCACGAGAAACACATATAAGCAAGAGGTTTTTTATAACTAAAGTTAAGATCAAGCAGCCTTGTGTCTGAACGGCAAGAACCTTGGTATTGCACCAAGATCTACTTGGTGGGAGCACACTTGGTCTTGCACTAGTGTGGTGCACTAGTGTAGGGGCTTAGATCAATTCAAACACTAAAAGTGGGGAGAAAAAGAAGAACACAAATATGCAATATGACATGTTGGCTTTGATGATCCAAAATCATATATGCCTACTGCATGGAGTACATGGAATACATCCTTCACCTCCATGGCAAACTTAAGGTGGATGATCTGATGAACGTGAATGGTAAGTAGTTGGCCAATTCTTGAAGGATTGTCTTGAATTATGATGTCAATGGAAAAATGATAATAATATTAAAAGAATGAAGCATGAGAGGGTTCATGAGACGCTTAGCTGGGATACTATCAAGATAGCTATAAGCCCCAGTGAGAAGGCATGAGGTCCAGATGAAGCCTAGCGAGGTCTCGATCGGATCGAGGAGACGCTTAGCTGGGATACTAAGGAGACACCTGTAATGTTGAGATTCAAGCTCGATGTCAGCTTGTGCTAGTTGGACTATGTGCTGGCATGTTAGGTAGTAACATGTGTGAGACGTAAATGACCGTGTCCAGTTGGTCATAATGTGTGGACATTAGCTAGGGTTAGCTGTGTGTGGACACAACACATGTAGTGTGTTGTAGGTTATGGGTTATGGCTTTATGCATTGTGTGAGAAGGGAGATGGCTTCCCTCTATGGTTAGGGTTTGATAATACATAAGGGTGTGCTCTTGTGTGTGTGTCTCCTCTCCCTTTACCTGTTTTACATCATGGTATCAGAGCCTGGTGCTCTCTATTAGGATTTATGAGTGAGTGAGAGAAGAGGGAGAAGAAGCCATGAGAAGAAAAGCTGTGAAGCTTGCCATTGGAGCTGTGAAGCTTGGAGCACACCGATTTTCATCAAATCTGAGAGCTTGGTCTGTCGGGTAAGGACTACTAAACATCCTTGAGCGGATTGCAGGTGCCAAAACACAAACAACACCAGATTTGAGTTGGCCAAAGTAAAGAAAAATTCTGTTTTGCAGGCTCTCTATTGAAGCTTGAGTGTGGTGAATGTATGAGGCAAATAGTTGCAAATCTGAAAAAGAATCATGTATCTGGCAAATGGGAATTTATTGGCAACTCATGTGCAAGCCCTACATTGAATTTGGAGCAAAGTTGTTGCATATTAGTGAGTGAAAATTCACTGTTTTGAAGCCCTCACAAAAACAGAGAAGTGAGGTCCATTGTTGATGAAATTGGAGCTGGCCTCTTGCAAAAATCAAGCAATTGGTGGATTGTGCACATGCCTTGGAGTGTTAGGTAACTATACATGCCTTCAATTACCACTACAAACTCACCAAATCTCTCCTAAAGTAGGCGGCATAGATAGTAGTCAAGAAACAAAGCAGTTTTTTCTATATCTTGCAAAGTGGAGGCCAAATTCTACTTTGGTGATTGATTAGTCCCAAAATTTGCTTAGAAACTTTGTGGTACACACACCTGAGAAGATTAATATGTGTTTGGTTGGAGCAATTATGCATTATGGAGCTAATTATGAGGATATTAAACAGGCTATCTATAGTGATTAGTGAAACAGGCTGTCTATAGTGATTAGTGAAACAGAGGGTCATTAATCGGCTAATTACTCTCTCAACTTTTACAATTTGTCTAATTCCTTTTACATGCAGTTAGTAGATATCATTGCTAAGCTAATGAATTCCTGGTCTCTCAATTTGGACAAGAATCAAAAGAATTAGAGCACTTTTACTACTGGTTTTACTAGTTTTTCTCAAAATAGAGAAGGGGATTTGATATTTTTGGTATGTACGCACCTTGGTTGGTGTTGATATGCAACATTAAACTTGTTTAGGTGTCAATGCAAATTATCCACACTTGATTGAACCACTACATTGCAATTTGAAGCCTTGAAAAGCGCACCAGAACAGGATACTTTGGATTGCGTATGCTAGTTCAATTTGAATGCAATCAGTTTGATTTTCTACATCAACAGTGAAGTTCGTTGAGTACTTTGGAGTATTTGGAACACTTAATAGAGTGTGGTTGAACTGAGGAAGGCTCCTTTACAGAATTGGACGTGTGCGGAAGGTGCATTTGCATTGAGCAAATATGTTAGACAACCCAATACAGATTGTGGGTGAGAAGTTGGATAGAAAGAACTTCCAGGCATGGAAGTACAAGATTAAAAGCTTTTTGAAGGGAAAAGGATTTTGGAACCTTGTTATAGGTGCGAAGTGAGAGCTAGAACTACCCCGACAATCTACACAACAACAGGTTATAGCTCATAAGCAATGGTCAGAGAGAGCATACAAAGTTTTGCATTACTTGTCTATATGTATCTCGGATGCTATACTCATACATATACATGATGCTAGAATCCCAAGGATGCATGGGATACATTGGTAAAGCTGTTGGATACAGATACTAGTGCTCATAAGTCTCAATTGAGACAACAGATTCATAATGTGGAGCAGAAAGGAAGGAGTATCCATGATTATGTTCAAGACATAAGAAGTATGCAGATGCATTGGTAACTATCAATGCCCCCATGCCTGATGATGATTTGGCAACTATCAATGCTCCCATGCTTGATGATGATTTGGTAGACATTGCCTTGCGTGGTCTTGGCAAGGAGTACAAGTCTTTTGATACATCTATTTATGTTCGGAGTACAGGTTTACCAGATTTTGATGAGTTGGTTTCACTCTTGCTTGTTGAGGAAATCAAACTCAGTGACTCTTTTCATGATGCATCTACTAGCCATGATCATAATGGTAAGAATCAGGCTTTCTATTCACAAAGGGGATTTAGAGGCAGGGGAAGATTTGCATCACGAGGTTGTGGTAATGATAGTGGATTAATATGCAGGCAAGAGGCATTGTTAGTGGGCTGCCTAGATTAATCAAGTATGATGGGAATATGCATGTCTGTGATGCTTGCTAGTTTGGAAAGCAAGCAAGGTTGCCATTTCCTAAAGAAGGCAGCATGAGTAGCAAGCCACTTGAGATAGTTCATAGTGATGTATGGGGTCCTGCACAAAACCCATCCATTAAAGGTAGCTTGTATTATGTGACATTCATTGATGATTTCAGCACAATGACTTGGATTTAATTTTTCAAAGAGAAAAGTGAAGTGTTGGGAAAGTTTATGGACTTCAAAGCTTTTGTATAGAAGCAATATGGCTCTTGGATAAAATGTTTGAGGATAGATGGAGGTGGTGAATACACCTCACATGCTTTTTAGAATTTCTTGAGAAAGCATGGCATAAGAAGGTAGTTAACCTGCAAGTATACACCTCAACAAAATGGTGTTGCTGCTGAGAGGAAAAATAGAGTCATTTGTGATGTGGCCAGGGCGATGCTCAATGAAAAGAGCATGCCAGATTATTATTGGGTAGAAGTGTGTGCCATAGCGGTGTATGTACTTAATAAGACACCCATAGCAGCCATACATGGAAGTACACCTGAGATGCATCTTACAGGTTTTAGGCCAGACATTGGACACCTCAAAGTGTTTGGTTGCATAGCTTATGTGCATGTGCCAGACAAGAGAAGGAAGAAGTTGGATCCTAAGGCAGAAAAGTGCATTTTTGTTGGGTATGCACAGGATTACAAGCATATGAATGTTACAATCCATAAACTAGGCAAGTGGTTATCTCACGAGATGTGGTGTTTGATGAACTTGCTAGTTGGTACAAGGCAAAGGATAAGGGTGCCATTGATTCCGTTGATGCTAATCTACATGTGAACTTGCCACAAGCAAGTTCTATTTCTATGTCTGGGCCAGGAGAGTCTGAGAGTAGCACTATATGTCCATGGTCAGGACGCTTGAGACATGAGAGTGTGAGCACTGGGAGTAGTGTTGTGGATAAAGGGAAAATGAAGGTTGAAGGAATTGACATTATAGGTTATGAGTCGTCAAGTTCAGAAAGTTTGGATGAGGAACTTGGCATACCAGTTTTACGCACACCAGGTGCAAGGCAGGATAGATATGTGCCTCCACATGCTAGAGTGACAGGTGTTCAGAGTGATCTGCATGCATTGCGGAGATCCCCAAGGGTCAGGTATCCAATTGAGAGGTTGACATATCGTGACTTTGCTATGCATTACGCATATATGACCTCTTTGGTGAAGCATGTAGAACCTACATGCTATACAGAAGCTATTGGGAAGCATGTATGGGAGAAGGTAATGGATGTTGAGATGGACGGATTGGTTCAGAATTAAACTTGGGATTTGGTTGCCTTACCACAAGGAAAAAATGTCATTGGTTGCAAATGGGTTTATAAGGTGAAATGAAAATCAGATGGTTCCATTGAGTGCCATAAAGCGCGGTTGGTAGGCTAAGGGTTATGCACAAACCCAAGGCTTGGGCTATGATGAAACATTTAGTCCAGTTGCAAAGATGGGAATAGCGAGAGTAGTCATTGCTATGGCTGCAGCAAATGGTTGGGAAATGCATCAAATGGATGTGAAAATTTCTAAATGGTGATTTACAAGAGAAAGTTTATATGGCACATCCAGAAGGATATATACACCCGAGGTAGCCCACTCATGTATGCAGATTAAGGAAAGCATTATATGGTTTGAAGCAAGCACCTCGTGCTTGGAGTGATAAGATAAGCCGATATCTTATCTCCCTTGGATTTCAAGTTTCTTTAGCAAATTCTTCACTCTATGTGAAGAAAACAGATCATGGGATTGTCTTACTTGTCATCTATGTGGATGACTTTGATTGTCACAAGAGATCATGCTACAGATGTTATGCATGTCAAGAAGGCATTAAGTGGGCAGTTTGACATGAAAGACTTGGGTGAGTTGAGATATTTCTTGGGTTTGAAGTAAACAAAGACCATGCAGGGACATGGTTAGTGCAACACCAATATGCATTGGATATGTTGGCAAAATATGGGATGACAGGGTGTAAGTCAATGAGTACATCTTTGGAGCAGAATGTGAAGCTGCAGGCTGATTTTGGTGAAGAGTTGGATGATCCATCTATGTATAGAAAGATGGTTGGTAGTCTTATTTACATGACTATCACATGCCCGACGGATCTCAGTTATGCGGTGGGGCTAGTAAGCCAATTTATGCAAAGCCCCATATACATTGTGTGTTGTGTGCATTCTTGCTTCTTCTTCTCCAAGCTTTGTGTGCTTTCTTGCAACCCTAATTCCAACACATACTTCTCTAATTGATAATAATGTGCCACCTTTTGTTGTGGTAAGCCTAATTGAGAATGATGTGCCACCTTTTGTTGTGGTAAGCCTTAATATTGTGCTTGCACTACAAGATAATGCTTCCATACACGCGTTCGATACACGCGATAAGTTACGGGTGCGTGTATGGTCGCGCATGTATATGAGTAATATTGGGCGCGTGTATATGGGCATCTAAATTCGCGTGTATATTGAGTTCATAAACGCGTGTAACAGAGCATGTATATATACATAAACACTGTGTTTTAGACGCAGATATACATGCTTTATTACATGCGAGAGCAAATATTATTTAAGAAAAAATCCATACCTTTAAAAAAATATAAACCATCTCATAGTACATTACAATATATATCATTACACAATCCCACTACATGCATTTACAACAATATATATTCAAAAAAAATCATGAGATGATAATTAGAAGACAACATATACAATAGAATTGTGATCAATTTACAACGATACAATGATGGATTGGTTAGGATTCGATCTCATCTTCAATAAGATCCATCCTTGTTGCCAAACGATCAACATCAATATCCATTTGATCAATTTGTAAGACTATGATTAAATTTATTCCACTATCAATATTATGTCCATTGATAATGGTACCAATACCCTGATCATCCTCATCAACATCACCATCATCATCAATGGTAGGGTCATCCTCATGATCATGAGAAATGACACGCTCATCCTCATTATGATGATCATCTCTTATTTCTTGATCATCAATCACAATATCTTCATTGGCATGTTCGACATCATCTTCATTGCGGCCTACTACATCCTCCATATCCTCCATATGAGTGAATGTATTGTACATCACTTTGGAACGTGATGCAACAGGGATGAGGTACCACCATTTAGTGTCATGCACTATTGACAGATAGATAACCTACTCAAATACACATACTGCAATGTATTAGCATATCAAAAGTCAAGGGGTACACGAGCTTAGATATATATGTACATGAAATACATTAGTAAAAAAATGCATACCTGCTCACATTGTTGTGGCTATACAAGCCTATCTTTCTTTGTTTGCCACAAAACTTTGTAGAGTCAATAGTTACATAGCCACTTGCATGGCGTTTTATCGTTGTATTAGGCCCTTTTTCCACAATGTTCATTTGCTATTTGACATCCAAAACATACAAAAAGAAGCGACGAAAGTCAAGCCTAAATATGTCTTGGATTGTGCCACAATAATCATCCATTTTTCCATTGGCTCCCTCAAAGCTACTAATGACACCGCAATCTTGTGTATTCCTCTTAGCATCAATTCTTTGTGTTCCAAAATGCTTTCCTTTACACCATATAGCATTGAACATAGTGCACTCGACCAAAATAGAAGCAATATTTATGTAAGAAATATGAATAAATATTAAAAGCAAATCACTTACAACTAATGCAAAACATTAGTTCTATGTACCTTTAACATGCATCCTTGTGCATACTCCCATTCTTCCGCCGTGATATGCAGCCCCCCGTCTCTCTCTGCTCTCTCCATTTCCTCATGCAACCAATCAACATGAATATCATTTGAAAGTGTTGCTAGATGCTTAGGGTACACCTTACGAGAGCCATGTTGCCTCTGAAAGACAGCTCTTTTTTCTTGCCTTCTTATCTTTGCATCCTCATATCTTGTAACCCATCTGCTCATCACATCACTATTAAGAATGCAAGTGAAATTGAGATCAGCAATTAATGCTCTGTCAATTACTTTTCTCTATCCTTTTCTATGAGGCACAATAGAGGTCATCCTCAAGTCCTCTTCATTGCTCCATAGTCGTGGCAAAGAGCTGTCCAGTTAACTAAAAAATTCTGAAATATATACACGAGACTCTTGTATCAACCAACCCTTGGCCATGCTTCCTTTGGGCCTTGCACTTTGCCTCACAAAGTCTTTTAAGATCTTCATGAAGCATTCTAGAAAGAACATCCAACGTGCATGCACAGTGCCGCGCTGTCGTGATGTGTGCGGTATAGCCAGGAAAGTACGAGACTTCTAGCTGTGAGAGTAGGTACCAAACCTAACAAGGAAGCTCACACACAAAATTTTCCAAGGGGTATTGGAGATCTCCATTTTTTTAATGACATATACATGTGTCAATCACCTCAACACATCCTTGAATTCATCCTGATGATTGCACAAAACTGTATACCAAATGCTTGTCCCTTTTTAGGCATAGATTCACTGGCTCCTTTTTCCAAATCCTTCAAGCCAATCACATGTAGGCATATGTGAGATCCCTGTTCCCACCGAGCAACGGATTCAGGATACTGGCAGCGGAAGTAACACATCATGCGCGGGTAGGGGTCTCACACTCGGGGCCTCGTCCCACGGATATCCGGACAAGAGACTAATCCGTCGGTTTTTCAAAAATCGAACCCGAAAAAAACTTCCCTTATCCGGAAAGCATGGGCGATTCCACCAGGATAACTCTTTACTCTAACGTAGTCAAAACCCTTACTGATCAAACAGATCCGGCTACATCTATAAAGATACTTGGTCAGATCAAGGAAGAAACTTGCACTTGGATCATTGGGATCAACGCTTTTTTCCCCACCAAGGAGGCACAGCCGTTGATTCCTATCCATAGAACAATTCCTATCCGGGATTTACTTTATCTATCGTAATAACAGAAATTGAGTCTCGATTTACGGATCCATCAGTCCAGCCTAACCCCATCCGATCCCATGGGTTAGCCAACCGCCCAACCACTGTAGTGATGGTATCCAATTTGGAATTTGGTTAGGTTTTGTCCCGGGTACCAAGGAAAAGAGTTCCAAGGCCCCCTAGCCGGAAGTTCATGCAAACATAAAACTAGCCACACCACTTACACACCCAATATGAAAATTGCCTTTTTCTTAGCATCAGCTAACTTTAAAACAATCCTTTAATGAAACCATGGTACCACTGATCACAATCTTCCAATTTATCCAGTTGAATCATAATTTTCCATCATTCCTTCATCAGAGTATCTATGGCATCATTGGCAACTAGAACGCTCACCACCTGTCCACACAGAGGCCGTTTCCATAGTTCCTAGCCCATAATACTCGGCAATATAATCACTTATCAAGATGGACTCTCGTTGAAGATCAGCAAGATCAACCAACAGATCCATATAAAAGAGCCATGGACTCATCCGTTGAGGACCAGCAAGGTCAGTCAACCAGATCCATGCCCGGTTTCACAAAACAACTCTTACTCCTTGTTCCAATATCTTCCTCGACGCACGCGTGGGTATCCTAGGCGACCCAGAGCCCGAGCACCGTATGGTCAGCACCCTCTAGGATCCTTCGCAGGTGACCTAGCGCTTCACTCATAGGCCGCTTCCTTGGTCCCTCATCCACCGTACCGGAAGCTCACCATTTTAATCGAACCGAGGCTGGTCAAGACCTCGGTCGACCTTGCTACGCGAGACGTCCTCCATTGACTCTCCGTCAGCAGTTGCAACTTTATCAGTTAGGTCTCCACGACCTTAATCACAAGACGGTCAAAATGCTTCCCCAGCATTCTTGACATAAAACAGCCATTTATAAACAGCATTTACAAACAGTTTACAAATACAGTTTCTATATTAACTCTCATTTTTCCACATTATCCCTCATTAATCCACATTACTTATTCCACATTCCATGTATATGTGTACTCATCCAATCACCTCCTTTTCCATCTCTTCACTTCAGATTCCTTCACATCACATATCATATATTCACATCCATATCCACATCCATACATCCACATCCACATCCACATTCACATCTACATGCTTATCTCCATTTTTACATCCACATCCCATATCCACATTCATACATACACATCCATATATCCACATCTACATCCACATACATACATACATCCACATCCACATTCCACATTCACATCTATACATCCACATCTACATTCACATTCACATACATCCACATCCACATTCCCATACATCCACATCTATACATCCACATTCCACATTCACATCTACATTCACATACATGCATCCACATCTACATGCTTACCTCCATTTTCACATCCTCATTTATACATCCACATCCCATATCCACATTCATACATACACATCCATACATCCACATCTACATCCACATACATACATACATCCACATCCACACTCCACATTCACATCTATACATCCACATCTACATTCACATTCACATACATCCACATCCACATTCCCATACATCCACATCTATACATCCACATTCCACATTCACATCTACATTCACATTCACATACATCCACATCTACATTCACATTCACATACATCCACATCCCCATTCCCATTCACATCTATACATCCACATCTACATCCACATACATACATACATCCACATCCACATTCCACATTCACATCTATACATCCACATCTACATCCACATCCACATTTCCATTCACATCTATACATCCACATCCATTCACATCTATACATCCACATCTACATCCACATTTACATCTATGCATATACATCTTCATGCATATATCCATTTTCATGTTCATACATCCACACTCCCATCTCCATATCCACACATCCACATACATACATCTTTTCACATTCCCATTTATATAACCCCATATACTTTCACATCTAATCTTTTACATCACATCCATTCTCGCCCTATCACAACCCATATACATCTTATCCTATCACATACACTTCTTACCTCATCCCCCCATACACATCTTAATTCATCTTATCACATCCTAACTTATTTCATAAGCATCTTATCACCTCTTATCACACCTCTTATCACATCCTATCACTTTCCATACGCATCTTATCAATTCATATCACATCTCATACACCTCTTATCACATCTTATCACATTTCATATCTTTTTTTTTTTTTTAAAGAGAATTCTTTTATTTGATATAAGATTTCTCTACACATTTATTTATACATAAATTCCATTTAAGGAGACTAACACTTTCGAAATTAAAATCAATCTTTTATGCATCTTCTTATGCATGATTTCAATTTGGTAGGGAATTATACTTTTAGAATAAAAGAATTTCTCTTATGCATCTAAGTTAAGCATAAAATCCATTTATGAGGAACATCATACTTTTAGTATAAAAAGAATATCTTTTATGCATACCTATATGCATGAAATCCAATATGATAAAAGTAACACTTTTGATATAAAAATTTTTCCTTTATGCATACTTCTATGCATGAAAATTAAAAATGATAAAAGTAACACTTTTGATATAAAAATTTTCCTTTATGCATACTTCTATGCATGAAAATTAAAAATGATAAAAGTAACACTTTTGATATAAAAATTTTCTTTTATGCATACTTTTATGTATGAAATAAAAATGATAAAAGTAACACTTTTGATATAAAAATTTATCCATTATGCATACTTCTATGCATGAAAATAAAAATGGTAAAAATAACACTTTTGATATAAAAATTTATCCTTTATGCATACTTCTATGCATGAAAGTAAAAATGATAAAAGTAACACTTTTGATATAAAAATTTATCCATTATGCATACTTCTATGCATGAAAATAAAAATGGTAAAAATAACACTTTTGATATAAAAATTTATCCTTTATGCATAATATTAAAATTCAATTTCTCCATGATTATAATGAAATTCTTTCAATTAATCTAGGATGATGATTCCTAGAATATGGTAGGAAGTCCTCTTTTTATACTTTGAATGAGATTATTTTATGCATAATTTTTATAAAAATTTTGCCATAGCTCCGCTGCTATGACTGATAAATCTCAATTTTTCTAAGGGATAATGCTTATCATTAAGGAAATAATTAAAATGATCTCTAATTGGATTATTAATCCATAATGGATTGAATCATTAATATACATAAACTAAAAGCATAGAAAAAAGCCATTAATTTGGCCTCAAGCATAGCTTAATCTTGGGTTAAGGAAAAGCTTTATGAAAAGCTTGATTTGGATTGAGAATGGGTCATGAGTATGACCATTTCTTGAGTGAGAGAGAGAATTTACATAAAAGTCATTAGAATTTAAACATAAATGAAAATTAACTTCAATAGCATTATGTAACTCTTCACTACTATTCAAACTTCAATAGCATTTAAAAAAAAACCATACCAATTAAACTTCTCAAGCTTGAGAGGGGTTGAGAAGAGAGAAACATTGAGAAATTATAGAAAGATGAATATTCACTAATTACCTTACAACTTGCTTGATTCTTTGTTCACGGTAGAGGCCCCCAACCAATCAATTGGTTAAGTATGTTGATGGAGCCACTAATGGGGATTGAAGAAAGAGGGAAGCTCCAAAAACTAGTGAATTATTAAATGAATTCACAGTTCTTGGCTTAGGTGGAGTAGAGTAACGATGCATAAACACTAACTATTTTTCAACAAGGGGGAGGCTTCTATTTATAGGAAAAATTGAGCTCCTAACCAAACAAACTGATTCTAGAATTTTCTAAATCAGTTTGGTCAATATTTGACCATTTTTAGGTCAGTTAAGCTAACTTTTTGGAACTAGACTTGAATGAGGAGAGAGGAGAGATGAAATATCTCAATTTTTATGAGTTTAAAACTCATTCAAGCATGTGAAATATGCACCTCCTTTAAAGAACTCCCCTTCCTTACATATGTGTCATAATGGAATCATTTTAATATTGCTCATAGTTTTTTTACTAATAACCCTTGTACATTTTCAACTCTTCATCTTATGTGAAATATGCACCTCCTTTAAAGAACTCCCCTTCCTTACATATGTGTCATAATGGAATCATTTTAATATTGCTCATAGTTTTTTTACTAATAAACCTTGTACATTTTCAACTCTTCACCTTATGTGAGCATTTACTCATTTTTGGGTATCTTCTTTTTACAAATTGGATTTATCTCCTCCCTACACATGGATTGATGCTATTGGCCCATAGGAACCTTAATTGGACCATAGTCTAAAGATTTCTGAAAATCTAGACCCTTAGACTAAGGTTCTTTATACCTATTTCCAATTAATTCCAATTGCACATTGGAAAATTCTTTTTGAATTTCTGTTTCAGGGAAACTCATCAGAATTAGAAGAGATATTTTTCTATCCAAAAATATTCAAAATCTAAATATTCTCTCTCTAGAATATTTTTCTCTCTCTAGGCTAAAACAGATAGAAACAAGGTCTTTATATTTCTGAAGAGAGATTGATTACAGGGAAAGATACTAGACATCAAAAAGGGGGTGGGGGAGGAATCTTACATTCTACCCCACTTAAAAAATGCGAGATGTCCTCATCTCGCAAACTGGGATAATTTCGCAAGATGCACGAATATGAGACTTAGAGAAAAATTTTAATCAAGATTAACCACCAAGAAACGTCTTAAAGAGAGCAAGATTCACAATAAGAACAAGATTTAAACTTTATTCATTCTCGGAACTTATACAGTAAAGATAGAAGAACTCTTTACACTTCCATAAGCCCGTCCATCATATGGTCACAAAAGCAGTCCTCACAAGCTGCACAAGTATAAGGTAACTCATCTATGGGAATGATTCTGTGGGTTATTGCTGCGCCTATCTCAGTGGTATGAGGTGTTCTAAGAAAAGGACCTCTGAGAGGCAAGCCAAAAACGGGATAAAGGCATATCTTCTCATGAGGAAGAAAACATGCCAGTAAGAAGACCCGCTCAGAAAACCCAAGATGCCTTGATCTCATGACACAGTAGTATCGGGGACCCAAACCCAAAGCTTCAATAACCATGGCCAAGCGGACATTGTTACGAAAGTGCTGCTGACCCCAGGGTGTTACCCTAGTTATGTTTTGATAGGTCCGCCATTTGGTTTGCGCTACAGAAGTTCCCAAGTGAGGGAAAAGTGAGCGCTCATACTGCTCTATAAAATCCTTCTTCACAGATTCACTTGCGTCTTGAAGGTGAGGAATCATTATGGATAAAACTAGTTCTTGTTGCCAAGCCATGAAGGAGATTAAGAAAGAAAGGAGATCGATGGAAGTAAGATTACTGTGAGCGACAAGTAAAAGTTACGACTTATATAAAGGAAGGAGCTAGCGTAACTTAGAAGCCAACGGTAACTTGCCACTGAAGTTTTACCGTCTTTCCATGATTTGGGTTTGACACATTTTTCTATAGAAGGCATTAAGAATTTTGAGATGAAGAGATAAAAGAAGCTTGTAGGCTAAGTCACCTACTTTCATTGAGTGAATTCAGATATAAGGCTCACAATATCTGGGGGATAACTTCATATACTCCCCAAGAGATAAAGAACTTCTTTTGGGCCGTACTCGAATGAAGACCAAAACCTTGATATCCAAAACATCGATTCTCACTTCTGAACTCATTGTTCTGAATCCTTAAAACAGGTGGGACTCTTGAGAAGTATTCTAGGAAAAGGGTCTAGGAAAAGGGTCTTCCTTTGTTAAACAGAACTTTCTTTTATTTTAGAGAGGGAATAATTATAAGATCAGAAAGGGAGATTCTTACTCCTGTATACCTCGAAGGCTGGGGAGGAATCTTACATTCTACCCCACTTAAGTGCGAGATGTCCTCATCTCGCAAGGTAGAGGACAACTCTTTTTCTTAACATCCAATTTTATTTTGGGGTTCCTTATATTCTGGTCAACCCAACAGAACACTGGGATAAATATCCCTTATATAGAACTCATCATTAATATTCAGATCATATCATTCATATCTTTAACATGATAATGGTCCATTAGACCGAAAAATTTCCTTCTGAACATTCCTCCACGGGAATTTTAGTCAAGCAAGTTCTCAATTTGTCATCCCTTAACTTGATCTACTGATCAAGTGTTAACAGTAACAATTTGACAGCACAACCCACTAATCTCATAGTGATTTGCTGAATTCATTATCATCATTCCAGTTATGAATATCATCACTGGGACTCGTCCCATTCATCCTCATTGTGGTTTTGTTCAGATTTTTATATTTAAACTAATTTCAGAAATCATCATTTTTCAATCAGAATTTTCAATCAGAATCCAATTCAATTCATCAATTCTCAAACAGAATTAAAAATCATATCAACCACATTTGAATTCATCATCTGGATAGCATTAACGCTTACAATTTCAAGTCTTAGATTTACTCGTATATACTGTCAGTAAAGAGCTGCAGTATACTCTCGATATATACGGGTAGTCGTGGCTCTTGGAATTATAAGGTAAATACCATCATGTCTAGGCCTCAAGCAAGTCAGGGATTCTATATAATTGCGGTACTTCCATCTGAAGACCCAATTACCAAATTACGAATTTCAGTTTGAATATCAAAGTGTATGAATTATATCACACAATTACAACCTTTTTGTGCTTCTTGATAAATTTTTGATATATTTGTCTTCTCAGTTGATCTTTATTAACCAAATGCTCTGATACCAACTGTGAGATCCCTGTTCCCACCGAGCAACGGATTCAGGATACTGGCAGCGGAAGTAACACATCATGCGCGGGTAGGGGTCTCACACTCGGGGCCTCGTCCCACGGATATCCGGACAAGAGACTAATCCGTCGGTTTTTCAAAAATCGAACCCGAAAAAAACTTCCCTTATCCGGAAAGCATGGGCGATTCCACCAGGATAACTCTTTACTCTAACGTAGTCAAAACCCTTACTGATCAAACAGATCCGGCTACATCTATAAAGATACTTGGTCAGATCAAGGAAGAAACTTGCACTTGGATCATTGGGATCAACGCTTTTTTCCCCACCAAGGAGGCACAGCCGTTGATTCCTATCCATAGAACAATTCCTATCCGGGATTTACTTTATCTATCGTAATAACAGAAATTGAGTCTCGATTTACGGATCCATCAGTCCAGCCTAACCCCATCCGATCCCATGGGTTAGCCAACCGCCCAACCACTGTAGTGATGGTATCCAATTTGGAATTTGGTTAGGTTTTGTCCCGGGTACCAAGGAAAAGAGTTCCAAGGCCCCCTAGCCGGAAGTTCATGCAAACATAAAACTAGCCACACCACTTACACACCCAATATGAAAATTGCCTTTTTCTTAGCATCAGCTAACTTTAAAACAATCCTTTAATGAAACCATGGTACCACTGATCACAATCTTCCAATTTATCCAGTTGAATCATAATTTTCCATCATTCCTTCATCAGAGTATCTATGGCATCATTGGCAACTAGAACGCTCACCACCTGTCCACACAGAGGCCGTTTCCATAGTTCCTAGCCCATAATACTCGGCAATATAATCACTTATCAAGATGGACTCTCGTTGAAGATCAGCAAGATCAACCAACAGATCCATATAAAAGAGCCATGGACTCATCCGTTGAGGACCAGCAAGGTCAGTCAACCAGATCCATGCCCGGTTTCACAAAACAACTCTTACTCCTTGTTCCAATATCTTCCTCGACGCACGCGTGGGTATCCTAGGCGACCCAGAGCCCGAGCACCGTATGGTCAGCACCCTCTAGGATCCTTCGCAGGTGACCTAGCGCTTCACTCATAGGCCGCTTCCTTGGTCCCTCATCCACCGTACCGGAAGCTCACCATTTTAATCGAACCGAGGCTGGTCAAGACCTCGGTCGACCTTGCTACGCGAGACGTCCTCCATTGACTCTCCGTCAGCAGTTGCAACTTTATCAGTTAGGTCTCCACGACCTTAATCACAAGACGGTCAAAATGCTTCCCCAGCATTCTTGACATAAAACAGCCATTTATAAACAGCATTTACAAACAGTTTACAAATACAGTTTCTATATTAACTCTCATTTTTCCACATTATCCCTCATTAATCCACATTACTTATTCCACATTCCATGTATATGTGTACTCATCCAATCACCTCCTTTTCCATCTCTTCACTTCAGATTCCTTCACATCACATATCATATATTCACATCCATATCCACATCCATACATCCACATCCACATCCACATTCACATCTACATGCTTATCTCCATTTTTACATCCACATCCCATATCCACATTCATACATACACATCCATATATCCACATCTACATCCACATACATACATACATCCACATCCACATTCCACATTCACATCTATACATCCACATCTACATTCACATTCACATACATCCACATCCACATTCCCATACATCCACATCTATACATCCACATTCCACATTCACATCTACATTCACATACATGCATCCACATCTACATGCTTACCTCCATTTTCACATCCTCATTTATACATCCACATCCCATATCCACATTCATACATACACATCCATACATCCACATCTACATCCACATACATACATACATCCACATCCACACTCCACATTCACATCTATACATCCACATCTACATTCACATTCACATACATCCACATCCACATTCCCATACATCCACATCTATACATCCACATTCCACATTCACATCTACATTCACATTCACATACATCCACATCTACATTCACATTCACATACATCCACATCCCCATTCCCATTCACATCTATACATCCACATCTACATCCACATACATACATACATCCACATCCACATTCCACATTCACATCTATACATCCAC
This sequence comes from Cibotium barometz, assembly GCF_041138505.1. NCBI lineage: Eukaryota > Viridiplantae > Streptophyta > Polypodiopsida > Cyatheales > Cibotiaceae > Cibotium > Cibotium barometz. The sequence continues at coordinate 45,513,406 of NC_141077.1, forward strand.
ATCTACATCCACATCCACATTTCCATTCACATCTATACATCCACATCCATTCACATCTATACATCCACATCTACATCCACATTTACATCTATGCATATACATCTTCATGCATATATCCATTTTCATGTTCATACATCCACACTCCCATCTCCATATCCACACATCCACATACATACATCTTTTCACATTCCCATTTATATAACCCCATATACTTTCACATCTAATCTTTTACATCACATCCATTCTCGCCCTATCACAACCCATATACATCTTATCCTATCACATACACTTCTTACCTCATCCCCCCATACACATCTTAATTCATCTTATCACATCCTAACTTATTTCATAAGCATCTTATCACCTCTTATCACACCTCTTATCACATCCTATCACTTTCCATACGCATCTTATCAATTCATATCACATCTCATACACCTCTTATCACATCTTATCACATTTCATATCTTTTTTTTTTTTTTAAAGAGAATTCTTTTATTTGATATAAGATTTCTCTACACATTTATTTATACATAAATTCCATTTAAGGAGACTAACACTTTCGAAATTAAAATCAATCTTTTATGCATCTTCTTATGCATGATTTCAATTTGGTAGGGAATTATACTTTTAGAATAAAAGAATTTCTCTTATGCATCTAAGTTAAGCATAAAATCCATTTATGAGGAACATCATACTTTTAGTATAAAAAGAATATCTTTTATGCATACCTATATGCATGAAATCCAATATGATAAAAGTAACACTTTTGATATAAAAATTTTTCCTTTATGCATACTTCTATGCATGAAAATTAAAAATGATAAAAGTAACACTTTTGATATAAAAATTTTCCTTTATGCATACTTCTATGCATGAAAATTAAAAATGATAAAAGTAACACTTTTGATATAAAAATTTTCTTTTATGCATACTTTTATGTATGAAATAAAAATGATAAAAGTAACACTTTTGATATAAAAATTTATCCATTATGCATACTTCTATGCATGAAAATAAAAATGGTAAAAATAACACTTTTGATATAAAAATTTATCCTTTATGCATACTTCTATGCATGAAAGTAAAAATGATAAAAGTAACACTTTTGATATAAAAATTTATCCATTATGCATACTTCTATGCATGAAAATAAAAATGGTAAAAATAACACTTTTGATATAAAAATTTATCCTTTATGCATAATATTAAAATTCAATTTCTCCATGATTATAATGAAATTCTTTCAATTAATCTAGGATGATGATTCCTAGAATATGGTAGGAAGTCCTCTTTTTATACTTTGAATGAGATTATTTTATGCATAATTTTTATAAAAATTTTGCCATAGCTCCGCTGCTATGACTGATAAATCTCAATTTTTCTAAGGGATAATGCTTATCATTAAGGAAATAATTAAAATGATCTCTAATTGGATTATTAATCCATAATGGATTGAATCATTAATATACATAAACTAAAAGCATAGAAAAAAGCCATTAATTTGGCCTCAAGCATAGCTTAATCTTGGGTTAAGGAAAAGCTTTATGAAAAGCTTGATTTGGATTGAGAATGGGTCATGAGTATGACCATTTCTTGAGTGAGAGAGAGAATTTACATAAAAGTCATTAGAATTTAAACATAAATGAAAATTAACTTCAATAGCATTATGTAACTCTTCACTACTATTCAAACTTCAATAGCATTTAAAAAAAAACCATACCAATTAAACTTCTCAAGCTTGAGAGGGGTTGAGAAGAGAGAAACATTGAGAAATTATAGAAAGATGAATATTCACTAATTACCTTACAACTTGCTTGATTCTTTGTTCACGGTAGAGGCCCCCAACCAATCAATTGGTTAAGTATGTTGATGGAGCCACTAATGGGGATTGAAGAAAGAGGGAAGCTCCAAAAACTAGTGAATTATTAAATGAATTCACAGTTCTTGGCTTAGGTGGAGTAGAGTAACGATGCATAAACACTAACTATTTTTCAACAAGGGGGAGGCTTCTATTTATAGGAAAAATTGAGCTCCTAACCAAACAAACTGATTCTAGAATTTTCTAAATCAGTTTGGTCAATATTTGACCATTTTTAGGTCAGTTAAGCTAACTTTTTGGAACTAGACTTGAATGAGGAGAGAGGAGAGATGAAATATCTCAATTTTTATGAGTTTAAAACTCATTCAAGCATGTGAAATATGCACCTCCTTTAAAGAACTCCCCTTCCTTACATATGTGTCATAATGGAATCATTTTAATATTGCTCATAGTTTTTTTACTAATAACCCTTGTACATTTTCAACTCTTCATCTTATGTGAAATATGCACCTCCTTTAAAGAACTCCCCTTCCTTACATATGTGTCATAATGGAATCATTTTAATATTGCTCATAGTTTTTTTACTAATAAACCTTGTACATTTTCAACTCTTCACCTTATGTGAGCATTTACTCATTTTTGGGTATCTTCTTTTTACAAATTGGATTTATCTCCTCCCTACACATGGATTGATGCTATTGGCCCATAGGAACCTTAATTGGACCATAGTCTAAAGATTTCTGAAAATCTAGACCCTTAGACTAAGGTTCTTTATACCTATTTCCAATTAATTCCAATTGCACATTGGAAAATTCTTTTTGAATTTCTGTTTCAGGGAAACTCATCAGAATTAGAAGAGATATTTTTCTATCCAAAAATATTCAAAATCTAAATATTCTCTCTCTAGAATATTTTTCTCTCTCTAGGCTAAAACAGATAGAAACAAGGTCTTTATATTTCTGAAGAGAGATTGATTACAGGGAAAGATACTAGACATCAAAAAGGGGGTGGGGGAGGAATCTTACAGCATAGCTTAACCTTCGAATATTTCCAACATACATGTGTCCATTCACATTCCATACATCCAGTATCATTGATTTCATCATTTCAAGATGTCCTTTATCACCTGAAAGCCTGCTTTTAAATTCTAACATCATGCAAACAAAAGATAGCATATGGCATAACTATACATGCTCATGAATTCCAAAATTGGATCGAGTAGAAGTAGAACCAACTTCCCACAGCTTGAATATATTTTTGATGCCTTTTTCCCACAATTCTCCAAGTTCCAAAGCCTTTAAATTTTTCTCCAAAGCCTTTCTCTCATTTTCTAAATCCTTAAGGATTTATGAGATATGCCCTTTTTCTTAAAAAAAGTAGAACAAAGAAAACACTTATCTGAACGAGTGAATTTTCTTTTTGATTTTTATTTTTGCTAATCTCAAAGTTGCCTTAGCACACACGCGATGGAGATCGCCTCAGTACACACACGATGGAGGTCGCCTCAGGACACACACGATGGAGGTCGCCTCACAGAAGATAGCTCGATGGAGAAAAAAAAACATGAAAATGGTTGAAGCATCTCTTCATATAGCTCTCAATTCCCTCTTCAATTCTAGCACCTACACGGTGTAAACAGTAGAAATATTTTTCGTTTGAAATTAACTGGTAGATAAATGCACTGGTTTTTTCTGCAGAGTTCTCCCCCTTCTCCCTGATATGCGCCGTCCGTCCCAACTCTGGTTATTTCCCTTTTTTTTTCCCGCAACAAATGCGGCGCCTCACCACCTTTTGCAGCTTAAGAATCGGAATTCCATTTTAAAAAAGCTGCGCTCGTTTATAGTTTGCATAACATCCAGAAATTTCCCCAAGGTATTCCTTTTTATACACGTAGGCTGCCACCCGCCCGTGATTGTGTGATGTTCAGTTCATTATCGATTTCTCTTTGTTTTAAAGATCACCATGACACAAGTGGTGGCAGTGCTCATGACCTATACCTTGCTCTCTTGTTTCAATCACTGCTCAGAATTTCCCCTTCTTGCTCTCTCGGCAGCCTCGGCAGCTTTCATGAGGATTTGAGCAGTCTCCTGGCCAGTATTGGCCACCATATTTGCAAAAAGATGATCTCCCTCCTCAAAAGATTCTTCTGCATGTCGTAAAAGATTTGCTGGAGAGTCAAACTCCGAAATGTGCCCCGCATATGCCAAAACCAAGAGTCTATCACAATAAATGACAGTGTTGATTCTGTGGGCAATAGTAAGAACTGTGCACCATTGCAACTGCCCATTTATATGGTCAAAATCTGCCCACGCCAGCTCTGGACCAACAAGCTGAGAGAAGCTCTTTTTGATGGCTCGACGGACTTGGATGAGTTCTCGCAACACTGGCTCCCACTGAATTTCTTTTAACTCATCTGGCATCAAACCTTTGCATTTCCATACATGTTAAGAAGGGTGTTCCCTACTACAAGGTCCACCATATGCATAAAACTCCATAATTCACACCACACTCATGTACAAAAACTCCTAGATCTAGCTCAGCCTCAGCTCGTCTTATTGAACCTCATTTACAATATGAACATATGTACATGGCATCATATAATGACTCGTCATGGCACTTAACTCATGCATCTGGATTTGTATTTGATGGCCTCACATGCATGGTTTCACACCATAGACGTGCCATGGCACGACATCCACCCCCTCTAAACCTGCACATCCTCTGGTATGTGCCAAATCATCATCAAGGTCCACATATAACTGGATGTCATCTTCATCTTCTGCATTACTAGGAGGATCATCCTCTTCCTCTTCAACCATATCCATACTACCACTGTCAAGCCTCTCATCCTGAGTCTCTTGTGAATCAAAAGGATCATTATCATGCCTTCTTTTAAATATCTTGATTCTTTTGCCTGCCACAAGATTCTTTATTTCTGTTCCATCAAGCTCACACAGAGTATACGTGGCATTTCCATGCACATGCTTGACAATGTAAGGGCCAAATCATCTTTTTGCAAATTTTCTTTGAACAGTGAATTGGTTGTCAAGGCTACTATCATACATTAGAACCCAATCACCTTCTTCAATAGGTTTTGGCTGGAGTCTGTGTCTACTATCAAATCTTTCTTTATTTTTCAACCTTGCATCTTTCAAGCGAGCTTTAGCAAGCTCTACATCTTCAGGCCTCCTCTCCAACTGTCTTATTCGCAATGCAAGGAGGTCATCTCTGCTCAATCCTTCCACCCAGGGCAATACATTCCAAGTTAGAACTACTTCTTCAACTGGCATCACTGGCTTCTGACCATACATTAATTCTGCAGGCATGTATCCTGTCACTGAGCTATGAGTTGTACGGTCAGCCCACAAGGCATATGGTAGCAGCTTTGGCCACTCTCGCATTCTTTCTCTGCATGCCTTAGCCAAAGCTTTAATGATTGGAGGATGTCCTCGCTCACTTTTCTCATTGCCCTCAGGATTGTAAGCACATGTTAGGGACAGTTTGATACCAATTCTAGAGAAGAATTCCCTTGCTTCTTCAACATCTAGCTCACCCCTATCAGCTGTTATTTTCCCAACACAACCATACCGGCAGATCACATCTTCCAAGAGAAATTTGCATACTGTTTCCGTACTCTTTGTTCTAAGGGCACGCCCCTCTACTTGATTTGTCAAATCTTCTCTTGCAAGTGCTATATATCGCATCTGCCAAATTCCCAAAGGCATTGTAACTAGATCCACTACCCATTTATAGTGCATGGCAGGTGGGTAGGTTGGTTGCAAGCCATCACGATGCCGTACATTTGAGTACATTTGGCATACCATGCATGTTTCCACATATTGGGAAATATCCATGTACATTCCTTTCCACCAATATTTTTCCTTTATTTTGGTAAAGGTGGCCCACACACTTCTATGTCCAGCCCAGAGACTCTCATGGAATTCTTTCACAAGCTTTCCTTGAGTCTCTTTATCACATATGACTCTCTGTGGCATAGCATTCCTCTGCTTAGGATGCTTCTAGAGGTACCCATCCTTTAGGAAATAACCATATGCTTTTCTGCGGATCCTCTTAAATTCTGAGTCAGACCAATTTTCTTGCCTTGTCAGAGTACTCAAATATTGACCAATAAGCAACCAATCTCCTTCATATATTTCCTCAATAAAAGACTCAAGTGCATTTGACAGGCAAATATGGTCCCTTTTTGCATATGCTGTAGTATAGAACTTTGTACCCACATCATCAATGTCACTAATCATCTCTTTCTCATCTTCATACCTGGCTCTTGATAGCATATCTGCAACTGGATTATCTTTTCCCACAATATGCTCAAACTCAGGATTTAGTGACTTGATATAAGCAATCCACCTAAGCATAGCAATATCTGGAGTGGTACAACTTGCTATCATCCCAAGAAGTGGCAAGCAATCAGTTTCCACAAGTACAGATGCCCCAATAAGATATTCTTTTTCACATTTTAGAGCAGTGACTATTCCCCATAACTCTCTCTTGATCTGTGGATACTTTTGTTGTCGAAAGCTTAATACCTTTGCTCCAAATCTGATTACATACCTGTGATCATCCTCATCATCTTGCCCTACTGCCCATCCTATCCCAGTAGGACTAGTATCAACTATAACAATCACAGGCCTGCCACACTCATAATCTGCCTTTCTCAGAGTCGGTGATGATTGGAGCAAACATTTCAGCTTCCTCATAGCTTTAATATGTACTGCACTCCACAGAAATTTTTGATTTTTCCTCAAAAGTTGATAAAGAGGATCTGCTACATACGCATAATGTGGGATCCAAATAACATAAAAGACACATGCTCCAAGAAATCTCCTCAGCTCTGTAACATTAATGCATGTCTCTTTCATTCTTTGTATTGCATCTATCTTGGCTGGACAAGGTCGGCGTCCACTAGTACTACAAAGATGTCCCACTATTAGCACTTCACCAACTCCAAACACTGATTTCAGCCCAGATAAAGTAAGATTCACTTCTTCAAGCCTGGATAGAATCATATCACAATCCTTTATATGATTCGCCACAAACTTGCGGCACCCTTTTGAATCTAAATCCTCATCTTTGTCTTTCTCATCACAGCCCTTTATTGGCACATCATCCAAAAATGGCATAGTTTTTTGTGGTATGAAGTCTCGTAAGACTTTATTCATTCCATTCATCATATGTGCTACTGAGCTGGTGGCTCCCTGTGGTAAGGTACACATCCTTACTAATCCCAAAGGAGTTCTCATTGTGGTCAAGTCCTTGCTTTGTATATCCAGCTGGAACTGATCATATCCCGAATATAGATCACCCATGGAGTATATAGCTTTCCCTGCAAATGCTTCTCCAAACTCATCCACAATTGGACCTGCTCCCACATTCCTGATTGTGACTTTGTTTACAGGTTGCATGTCTTGAATAAAGCACAATGTACCATTTTTCTTTGGTACAGTAAACCATCTGTTGGAATATGGGGCACATGATGGCTCCAAGATTCCCATCCTGATCTTTTCTTTTAGTAATTCCATCAGCTTTGGCAAGAGAGCCTTTGGTACTGGAATTGGCCGCAGGTTCCAGGGCACATGTGGAACAGTAAAGATCACCATTGGTGCTGTTACACTTGGATCAACACAGCCTATCTCATGCGGCTGAAAAGCAAAGGCTTTCCCAGGTTTTACAAGCATCTCCTCAAAGCATTCCCTTTCAACTGGCAACAAAAAATCCTTCTCACCAATCTTTAGCTCTTTTAGAGTTTCTTGAGTAAACTTATGCCCAATTTTCTTCGGATCTCTAAGATTTGGTTGCATAGAAGCTTCATCTATCTTCTCCTTGCTTCCTGGTGGCAAAGGCAAGGCAACTGGTTTCACCTTCTTTGCAACTGTTTTGTACTTTGTATCAACATGAGCATCCATCTCGCAATTCATGTTTTTACATTCCACCCCCTCGAATTCCTGGATTATATCATACATCTCCACAGATGACACCTCTATCATTTCATTTCCACCCTGTAAGCATGCTCTTCCCATCTCAAGAAGCACATCCATAGTATCTACAAATGACATTTCATCAAGCACCCCTGAAATAAACTCATTCTTCTCCAAAAAACCACACTGCTCAAGACTTTTTTGTTCATTTTGTATATGTTTTCGCATGCCATGCTTCAAGTCCTTGCTTTTTACAAAAACCAGTGACCCATAGCTGGAGAACCCCTGAAAATTTGCTGAAAAGCTATTTACATTGATTGAGTCCTGCGAGAACTCATTTTCCCTGCACCATTGGAATCCCGCTTTACAATGGCACCTGGCCAAAATCCCTCATTTCCCTGTAATTCATGAATTCTCTATTTATCTTTGGAAGTGAGTGTGCCCGAAGAGACTCACGATTCCTTTCATGGTTAATACAAACTGTCAAAAACTGAACAGCTTTTTTGCCATCTTTACTCCTTATTCTTGCATATGCTGAACCATCATCCAAAACCTTTGTTTCCATCCTTAGAGCTGTAATGTAGGGTTGCCCAAGAATGAGGGGATACGATGACATCTCCTGAACAAAGAAGTTTTGATCATCTTTCACATCCCCTATAGTTACCCTTACATTTGGACATGCTGCATAAAGCTCTCCAGATGAGTTATTAGCTGCTTTAATCATCCACCCATGATCCACATCCATTGGCCACTTACATTTGTTGTAGAGATTTTTAGCCATAAGATTTATTTCAGACCCATGATCAATTAGAGCGACATATGGCTCTTCCAAATCACCTATCTTGACAAGGGTTTCAGTAGTTGCTCTTGCCCAATGACTCCTGGAGTAATGACTTTTTGTAAGAACTTCTTTTTCATCATCCTCTTCCACAAAGCGCACTTGTCGTGCCCCATCAGCAGAGTGATTACATTCCACCACATTTTCTCTCTCTTCCTTTTTCTGTACCTGTACTCCATGAGTCTTGGAAGTGCTTGCCTCCCCTTGTGATGGAATAGATTCAATTATGGACTACCTTTTTCTTCGTATAATATCAATTATCTCATCATGAAATTCTTTCTTTGCAATCCCCAAAACTTCCCCTAGTGTAAATTCCACCCTGCTATTTAGAATCCTCTCTTCAAGCACCTTTTTAAGATCTGTTGTTGCAGCTTCAATATCAGATTGAAGCTTGTAGAGTGGACTTTTCCCTTTACCCTTCTCCTTTTCATGCTTCATTTTTGCTGGCACTTCTTCCATTGATACTTCCTGTGGAGGTCTGCTATGCGGTGGAGGCATTTGTGATGGCCCAGAATCCTTCTTTTCACTTCCACGTGTAACTCTTTTTGATAGCCCTCCTTCCTCATTTTCCCTTTTTTGCTTCTCCTCTACCTGTGCCTCATTATTTTGGCATTTGGCAATATAGGCATGAATAGATAAAGAATCCACAGGCTCCTCCCAGCCAGTCTCAAGACGTATACAATCACCTGCCTCATGCAAAGCTTGATTAGACACTTTCTTTGACGCAATTAATTCCATTGTTGATGGCCAAAAATCCTCATTCTCATAATCCTCATCATTTTCAAATCCCTGCTTTAATTGACCAACCTTTAATCCTATTGCTGCCTCAACCATAGAAATGGCATGACTAGTAGCCATATCCTCTACCAGCTTTTTCATCCCTCATTTCCCAAAGTTTGTACTCAATGGAAGACCAGTCTCTGTAAGATGGATTTTCCCATCTTTGAAAAACACAAGTTGATTTTTAAGAGCTTCTTTATAGCTAGCACAATCCTTCTTTGCATGTTCTGGGTCATCACACCATATGCATCTATATGTAAACCCTTCTTTGCTTTGAGGCCTTTGCATAGAAGCCTGCCCCAATGGTAGACCCTTTTCTTCAATCTTGGACATCTTCAATTTTAGGTCACGCATACCCTTGATAAGCTCATCCATCGGCCCATCTACCTTTGGAATTGTAGCAGCTGGTTTGGGTAGATTCTCAGGGGTAACAGCAGTTATGGGGGTTGCAGAGCCCATCACCATTTTATCCCTCCTCCGCTGCCGCTTTGCTAACATGGTGATTGCATCCTCAACATCATTCCAATCACTCTTTAATCCCTGCTCTGTATCCTTATCCTCAAGGAGGATTTCCAGTTTCTCTTGGAGATCTTTCCCAGCTGCTTGTAAGAAGAGCTCTGTTTTTTCTCTATCCAAAGTTGTACGTTCTATCCTTGACAGCTGGGCATAGTGCTTCTCAAACTCTCTTAGCAATTCTGTGGCAGAAATTCCCATTTTAGGTTTTGTGACCCATTCCAAGAAAGTTCGTTTAGTCACTCGCTCAGAATCCTCCATGAAATATTCATCCTTTAAAGCAAGCTTGAACTCCTCCCAATTTCTGCCACCATGTGCTGTCTGCAATCCTCTTATGCGCTCTCTTATTTCAGGAACACATACCAGCTCGAAACTTCGAACCATATCCTCCTCAGTCACCCTGTTTAGCTCCATCTCCTTTATATAATTGCGCAGGTACTTTGTGATGTCCTTCCCATCAAATTGGTCCACCTTTTTCACAATTGATTGTAATGCTTTGGTCGTGGAAATTTGTCCCCTCTCAGTAGCTTGTTGCTGTTGCATGTACATGGTAAACATCTAAAACATCTGCATAACTCCGGGGTCAAAATGAACCCCCTGACCCTCAGAATTCTCAGCCATAGCTTCCCTGTATATTTCACCACACTCTCACCCCAGCAGTTTCACGTCGGGTTCACCAAAAATCTGTCGTGATGTGTGCGGTATAGCAAGGAAAGTACGAGACTTCTAGCTGTGAGAGTAGGTACCAAACCTAACAAGGAAGCTCACACACAAAATTTTCCAAGGAGTATTGGAGATCTCCATTTTTTTAATGACATATACATGTGTCAATAACCTCAACACATCCTTGAATTCATCCTGATGATTGCACAAAACTGTATACCAAATGCTTGTCCCTTTTTAGGCATAGATTCACTGGCTCCTTTTTCCAAATCCTTCAAGCCAATCACATGTAGGCATAGCTTAACCTTCGAATATTTCCAACATACATGTGTCCATTCACATTCCATACATCTAGTATCATTGATTTCATCATTTCAAGATGTCCTTTATCACCTGAAAGCCTGCTTTTAAATTCTAACATCATGCAAACAAAAGATAGCATATGGCATAACTATACATGCTCATGAATTCCAAAATTGGATCGAGTAGAAGTAGAACCAACTTCCCACAGCTTGAATATATTTTTGATGCCTTTTTCCCACAATTCTCCAAGCTCCAAAGCCTTTAAATTTTTCTCCAAAGCCTTTCTCTCATTTTCTAAATCCTTAAGGATTTATGAGATATGCCCTGTTTCTAAAAAAAGGTAGAACAAAGAAAACACTTATCTGAACGAGTGAATTTTCTTTTTGATTTTTATTTTTGCTAATCTCAAAGTTTCCTTAGCATACACGCGATGGAGATCGCCTCAGTACACATGTGATGGAGGTTGCCTCAGTACACATGCGATGGAGGTCGCTTCACTACTCACACGATGGAGATCGCCTCAGTACACACACGATGGAGGTCGCCTCAGGACACACACGATGGAGGTCGCCTCACAGAAGATAGCTCGATGGAGAAAAAAAAACATGAAAATGGTTGAAGCATCTCTTCATATAGCTCTCAATTCCCTCTTCAATTCTAGCACCTACACGGTGTAAACAGTAGAAATATTTTTCGTTTAAAATTAACTGGTAGATAGATGCACTGGTTTTTTCTGCAGAGTTCTCCCCCTTCTCCCTGATATGCGCCGTCCGTCCCAACTCTGGTTATTTCCCTTTTTTTTTCCCGCAACAAATGCGGCGCCTCACCAGCTTTTGCAGCTTAAGAATCGGAATTCCATTTTAAAAAAACTGCGCTCGTTTATAGTTTGCATAACATCCAGAAATTTCCCCAAGGTATTCCTTTTTATACACGTAGGCTGCCACCTGCCCGTGATTGTGTGATGTTCAGTTCATTATCGATTTCTCTTTGTTTTAAAGATCACCTTGCTCATGACCTATACCTTGCTCTCTTGTTTCAATCACTGCTCAGAATTTCCCCTTCTTGCTCTCTCGGCAGCCTCGGCAGCTTTCATGAGGATTTGAGCAGTCTCCTGGCCAGTATTGGCCACCATATTTGCAAAAAGATGATCTCCCTCCTCAAAAGATTCTTCTGCATGTCGTAAAAGATTTGCTGGAGAGTCAAACTCCGAAATGTGCCCCGCATATGCCAAAACCAAGAGTCTATCACAATAAATGACAGTGTTGATTCTGTGGGCAATAGTAAGAACTGTGCACCATTGCAACTGCCCATTTATATAGTCAAAATTTGCCCATGCCAGCTCTGGACCAACAAGCTGAGAGAAGCTCTTTTTGATGGCTCGACGGACTTGGATGAGTTCTCGCAACACTGGCTCCCACTGAATTTCTTTTAACTCATCTGGCATCAAACCTTTGCATTTCCATACATGTTAAGAAGGGTGTTCCCTACTACAAGGTCCACCATATGCATAAAACTCCATAATTCACACCACACTCATGTACAAAAACTCCTAGATCTAGCTCAGCCTCAGCTCGTCTTATTGAACCTCATTTACAATATGAACATATGTACATGGCATCATATAATGACTCGTCATGGCACTTAACTCATGCATTTGGATTTGTATTTGATGGCCTCACATGCATGGTTTCACACCATAGACATGCCATGGCACGACAGCGCATAAAGAAATTTTGTCCACCTAATGCACAATGAGATGTAGTTGGCTTGTGAGAATGGTTCGCGGAAAAGTTTCCTCTACCAAACAAACCACCTCCACTGCCATAACGTGCGCATCATCCAACGTGGCTGGATCAATTGCTTTGGAACTAACATATCTGAAAAACAAATGAATAGTATGTTATACCTAGCCTCATGCACGTTCATTTTGAGAAACTATCAAATCAAAGTGCAAGGTATAATGAAGGGTGATCTGACATGGGTTTTACATACCTCACAAGCTCGCCCATCTTATAAATACATTTTTTCAAACTCTTGTTTACACAATGGTCAATGCTAGTTAGGTAGTATGAACTGCGCACATAAGAGCACATGTATATATGGTTTGAGGCATTACAAAATTTAATTTCAACGTACAAGACTTGGAAAACACTTACTTGGAGTATCTTGTGGCAATCGTGGGACTTCAACCCGTATAGTTACTCAACACCTCTTTTCTTAGTGGTTTTTTGTAAAGGCTCCCTTCAATGATCTCATGCATCCAGTGGGAGTACGCAAAGTAATGATGGCCTGCTTTACCTGCTTCTCCTCCTCCTTTGATATAATCCATGGTGCACGCGGAAGACGAACGTGCCCACCCTTCTCTCGTGTGGCCAAGCTTGACGCATCCGCCTTCGACCCGCAAGTCCTCCCGTATGTTGACATTGTCTCGTTTACCAATAACATGTTCCCAAATACCAGATGCCACATTCTTGAAGATGTGCATGGGATAAAAAAGTTGGTTGAGGTCCAATATAGTAGCCAGAAAAAAATGGAGTACCTACAAAAGAGATGCCATGACACGATTGCTCTACGTGATCTTTAATCCAATTAGAGACTACACAAAAGAAGATTCAGGAAACATTGCTGTACTTGTTCATGCCATTTGGAGGAAGAACATATGTAGACTCCCAAATGCGCTTCCAATATTTTGCACGAAGTGTTTGTGGAGGAGTGTTACTCTTACTAGCAACATATTTAGGATGATCTGACGGGAGAAATCGATGATGATTATCGAATATGGTCTTACACAAACCATCAGCATACTCATGTACTACAAACAGGACATGCATGTTTACCCGATGTTTTCAAACCTGTTAAAATATAAATAAAAGTTAGAATAATAAAGTCAATAGTTGTAATTAATATAACCAATAGTATTAGAGTAGGGAGTTATTTGAATTCTTACCAGAACAATCGTTGTATCCTGGAAAGTCATGCATTGTCCACATCAACACTGCTTTCAAGTCGAAGTGTCGAGAGGAGGGAGGCCTACTAATGTCCACCACCGCAACACCTCTCCATAGTTCCTCCAACTCATCAATCAACATGGAGATGTGATTCAAGGTAATTCGATGCGCTCGTACAATGCATCCTTGACATAGATTACACATACACTTGATCCTTTGTCCCAACCACACATCGCGCGATTACGGTGATGCATTGTCTCATCTTCACCAGAACTGCTTGAGAAGGTTGATGACATTCTGTGTACAAAAGAGCAAATATAGAATCATAATCAGTTTTTAATCAAAGTATAAATCAAAGTATAAAAAGTATCTGTATTGCGTGTATAACCAGGTGTATCTATGCGTTTACCCTGTGTCAAAATGCATGTATTTACATCACAATGTTAACATACATGCGATTATACATGCGATCATACACGCAGCGGTCAATGTCATACTTAAAACAAAAGCTATCGCCTACTCCAAAACCCTATCGCTTTCTTCAATTTCATCTTCTTCGTCGTCGCCATCAAAGCATCACGTGTAAGGAGCATACACACGGGTGCACACAAAAGCCAAAAAGGAGACTCACTTGTCAAGAGGTGAGTCAGTTAGTCCTGTCTCTTCCCTTCCTTTTCTTTATACAAATGTCCCTTTTCTTTATGCAAGTGTCTCAGTCCTTTCTTCTCTTTCCTGCAAGTGTCCCATTTCTTTATGCAAGTGTCCTTTTCTTTATGCAAAAGTGACGGTCGGTAGGCGGCCTTTTTTCGGTACTTTTTTCGCAGAATCGCGTGTATAATCGTGTGTATGCCTGCGTGTACTCTGCTAGACAATTTTTTCACGCGGAGATACACGCAATCCTGGACAAGATTTTACATGCGATACACTTCATGATGCATGATACACTTCATGATACATGATGCATACAAATGGACTCTTTTTGTAGATTCTTCATGGATCCCGATTCTTCATTCGATCCATTTGCATGCAGCACTTGGATGATGGAGATGCTAAATCATTTTGGGCACCACCCTGGCCCACCAGTTGAGCTTACAGAGTATATGTATGCCCATCCTCCTCCTAGATTCCTTGGTATAGTCACCCCACTCCTCCCAAGTGCCCATATCACTCCACAACCTTCTGTGCTTGCGAGTCCGGCGAGGAGACGTACCCCTTCCCAGGCACACTTACGTACCCCCTCCCAGGCACCGCCATGTCAGCGCTCATAGCCACCATCACGTACTCCCTCATAGCCACCATCACGCTCACTGTCATGTCCACAGTCACGCACACAATCCTCCAGTCGTGACTCCACTCGTAGTACAGAGGAGAGCAGACGCCGCAGTAGGGAGAGCAGACGCCCTAGTAGGGAGAGTGGGAATGGAGGATGGGGAGGATGCGGTAGATGCTTTGGTTGGGGAGGTGGTAGGGCACGCGATGAGAGAGGAGATAGAGGGAGAAGAGTTGGAGGAGACAGTAAGGATGAGGAGGTCGTGAGAGAGGTAGAGGGAGAGATATACTATGATGTGACGGATAGGGGCGGGATAGTGATGGATGCGAGGGGGGAAGAGGTAATGGAATACATGCGTGGGGTAGTATCAAACTTGTATAGAAATTATTTTATTAAATTTAAAGTTCAAAATAGCCAATTAGTTGGGGAGGTGATAGATGTTTTCGGTACCCCAATCCCCCACATGCGACATTCTCGAATGTATGGGGAAGGACGCGAATAAGGGAGATCTTAAGTAATAAAAGATCTCACCTCAAGAAACTCGCGTATGATGATGGGGTAAATCAAGCTGCGGGTGGCTATCCTGCCAAGAAACCTGCTCACAGCTGCCCACAAATGCGAGTGGAAGGAGGCAAAGAAACGAGCAAAGGGTGGTGTGAAGAGCAAGCAGCATGTGGAGGCAAGACAGATCCAGATGGACATCATTGGATCTTCGCATTTTGGATCTGGAGGCATCGAGTCGTGGGAGGCGGAGTTCGTATCTTGCCACCTTATTGATTTTTTACTTATTTCATTAATATGCTAATTGTTTTAATCTTACAAATTGTGTTGATTATGCTATAACGACAGGTTATGGGGAGGAAGCCCACAGCAGCCCCATGAGACTGCGTGTATGCTCGCCGGCATAGCCAACGTGACATGTGGGCCCTCTTCAGAACCGAGGGATGTATTACGGACCCGCAATTTGAGATGGCCATGAGATCGTACAGTCGACAGTTACTTGAAAACTCTAAACAAATGATTTTGGTTTATTAAATTTTACATTACATATATATATACTTATATATGATATATTACTTGAATAGGCACAAGCTGCTACTGTACCTGCTGATGCTCCTGTCGTCGCTGATGATCCACTCGCCGCCACTGCTCCTACTGTTGTTGGATGTGAACGATAGGGTGAGCACTACTCTTCAGACATGTATACTGATGTGAGCTCATCTGATCATGGAGGGAGCAGCTTGTCTCATCATCTAAGTCTGAGTAGTACTCAGACTTATAGTATCACATCTGTATTGAGGATGTGGTTGTATATATATTTTTGTAATTGAAGCCATGGGCTTTTTTAGACAAACCAGTTTGATTTTGTATATTTTTGTTTATATTGAAGCCATGGGCTACTTCGACATATGGACTCCCTTGTATATATGTTTTTACATAATGAAAGCCATGGGCTTATTTCAGCACACATAAAATTTTGCTAGTATTGAATTCATGTCTTTCTTAAATCGTGTATTGATAATGTCGTTCTTGAATCGTGGTAATTACAATGCACAAAATGTTCTCCGCGTGGATGGTACAATGCACCAAAAAATAAATCCAGAGAGTGCTATTGGGTGCTGGAATGTTGGAATAGATTTCAGGCACCAAATACCACTCTCTGGATTTTTATTTTTGCTCTCTGTTCACATGTATCTGCCTCTAAAGTCTACCAAAGTCGCGTTTATACATGCGAAAAATCTGTTAAACACGAGTGTATCAGTGCAACAAAACCGGTAAAACGCATGTATAAGCCCATGTATCAATGCATCTGATGGGCATCATACACGTGCTTTTACACGCATGTTTGTGGCTGCGATTATACACGCGCTCGTACACGAGCCCGCTACTTTTTTTTTACAAGTCATTTTCCGCGGCTAACAGCGCGGGTATGAGCCCAATCCCTTGTAGTGTTATGCTCTTTACATGCCTTCTATTACTCTTTACATGCCTTCTATTACTCTTTTTCCATGCACGACGGGTCAGCAGACCTTTTCCTTCCCTCATGTTTCTTCTTATGTGTGACCTCCTAATGTTGAGTTATGAGATCCTATTCATTGGAAAACCACATGCTTCGAGGATTGGGATATTGCTTATTCATGCATTGCACTATGTAGATAAAGTATCTACTCCTTTATTCTCCCCATGGTTTAAAGGCATCCTTGTAAGTTCTGTTCACCAATTATTAAAAGTTATAGTAAGACCTTTTTCCCCTATCACCCACAAAGCACTCGCCATCATCACCTAAGTTATAATTACCATGCCCTGGGAGCTTTAGAATAGGATAACTAAACCTAGCAAATCTAGAGAGAGGAAACTCGAGAGTTGTAATATGATCAGTTAATGCACGAATAGAAATAGAATTAAGCTAAGATATTTGACATGTGCATTTATGTGCACAAATATATGCAAGTGTGAAGCAACTTGGTGTAATTAAGCCTATCTAAGGGTAGATCTTTAGTAAACCAAGATGGTGAATTGTGCCATGAAATTAGAGGGAATTACCCTTTGAGATTTTAGTAAGCCAATAAGTAATTTAATGGGCTAGAAAGAGAGAAGATACTAGAGGGTGATGTCCACCTTAACAAACTCAAGACTAAATTGATAGCATAGAGATGGATGATTCTTATCTAGGAAGTACTTAGAATTACAACCCTTCAAATTATTAGAACAAATGGTTCAATAGTTTTAGATAGAGAAGATTTAAATAGAAATTGTGTCTCTTGAAAGGATATTATGTTCAAAAGGCTAAAGAATCAAATCAAAGGAAAAAAATGATGAAGTACATCTCATTTAGAGAAAGAATAAGGCCCTTAGAACAAGCTCATAAGTGCAATTTTCCTACTTCGTTTGGAGATTTGACCAAATAAGTCCTTAAGGATAAAGCCTTAGAGAAAGATCAAGACCCTTAGACCAAATTTGTAAGTGTAAATTTTCTCCTTAGTTTAAATATTTGACCAAAGAAGACCTTGAGGAAAAAGACTTAATCCAGATAACCTTTATAAGGGAAAAGGAGAGGTATTTAGATATAAGTATCTAGTTGATCTAGATATGTATTAAGGTCTTAAAAGACTAAGGCCCTAAGTGAGAGAATATGGTGGAAGTTTAGAATCCCTTTTGGAGACCTAGCAATGGTTATGATTTTAGAAATAAGGGATGTAAAGCCACTATAAGGTTTAATCTAGTATTGATCCCAGTCACTCTTAAGGATGCTAAAAAACTTATAAGGACTCTCTATAAACTCAAGTAATCTCAAAGAACTGAATATTCAGAGACCTCCCCTAAACTTAGCAGTTAGAGGATATATGATTGGAATTGCCACTTGACTATCATAGGTAAAATTTAGACTAAAAAAGGGTCCTCTGAGCAATGCCATGTCAGTTTTTTGTTAAAAAATGGATAGATGGTTAAAGTTTTACAAATCAAATAAACATTTGTTGGAAAATATTGATTGGGAATCTACTCTTCAAGATCTTTCCAATGATATATAGCATGATGGACAATTTTGCATATTCAAGAAGTTCACGAATTGGTGATGATTTGAAGAATTTGACCATTACTACATTTTTATAGAAAAAGCTGACATGGCATTGCTTAGAGGGCCCTTTTTGAGTCCAAATTTTACCTAATGAGAAATCTCATCGGACTTGCAATGGTTTTGAAGATTATTTGATCATGTTTTACTCATTTTCTTATAATTGTTCTAAAATTATTTGCTATGAATAGCTTTGAAGGTACCACATAGGTGTGTGGTTTATTGCGCAGATGTCACTCGAGTGGTGAGTCTTGTCATGAAGATGGTCACCTTAGACCTTGACCCATGTCAATTGGACGTGGGCGTGCTCTTGACAAATACAATTGGTGTGATGGACAAGGAGTGGCTTCGATTTATACTAGACAGAGCACATCTAAAGATTTCAACAAGGAGCAAGGATGCCCAAGATGTGTGGTTGCCATAGAAAGGAAAAAATGCAAAAAGAAGTAACATTTATACAACATCATGTAGACTAAAGATAACTCTTGAGATTTTATTATGGATGGAAAGATTACAATATCAAGGTTTCCACAACCTCTAGGATATGTGTTTCGATATAAACAGAGGAGGTTTTGGAAGCTTCACTCCTACTTTCGATTTTCGTACCATCTAACTTAAAATAGAAATCCCTCGGTACATCACAACGGATCAATTGTATCTCTTGTCGAAGAAAGGCAGATCGCCAATGGCTTTCTAGATTGACCACTACGGGTCTCGACCTTGTAATTGGATGACAACATCGATGCATGTCTTGATCCAAGCTTTCCCAAATGCCTCTCCATAGTCGCCATCTTCTATAACAAAATCATGCATAATGTTTACCTCCCAATGAAATACTTGGTGATAAAAACAGTCAATACTTAAAAGTAACGGATGCCACCCTAACAGAATTTTCTACAAACACAAACAAACTTTATGTTTTGATTTCACTTGAATGTAACATCTGGTATTCTTACTTTACATTCAATGGCATCTTCTACAAAGGTCCTGTTTGCATCCCATTCCTCCCCCAAAAATTGGTTCATCCAACCATTATAAAGGGATCTCACTTCATATGTTAACTTTGTTTTCTTGTCACCCTCACATGATGCAAAGGCGTTAAATGGTATAAACCAACTCAAATGGACGTCCTTAGAACCTATTGATGGTTTCATTGCTGCATGCATATCTATTCTTATCTTATTCTTGTATGCTACAATGATGTCTGCGCAAGAACAAACCCATTCTTGGCTAGATAATAGTAGTAGTGGGATAGACTCCACTCTACAAACATTATCATTTGCATAAGCCAAAACATACATGGAATTATAAAACAAGATTCCCTGTGCTGCTAAATGTCTGGGTGGGTTATCATATTGCAATGTGCCTATCTCTATATGGAAGACATTAATTCTTCCACTGATGCACTCTACATTTTTCCACTCCTCCACATTCGATGAATATAAAGGTGCAAGAAAATTTTAAAGCTTAGCTATAGAGCACAAAACAATTAGGCATTGAACACAGAAAACAAAGACTACTTATTGAATCTTACTATTTGTCTTAGATCTTGTACTTTCATCATGGTGATGTAGCATTATGTCCATGTGCATATAAACTTGCTGCACAAGGACCTCGATTGCACCATTTCGTCCCCTGGAGAACTCCACGATTCTATCTTTCCAATGCTTGTTTGGATCACCAATATTTTTTTGTTTTACCTTGAATGCTCCTCGAGTGCTGGGTCTCATCGTGATCTAGTATGACTTCCTAAACCGCTGAGGGATCCAGCTGCCCACCCACAAAGCATCCTTCTTATTGAAAATCTCCACACTTTCAATGCCACAGATGTGTTTTCTCCTAGAGCTCATCTACAAAGAGAAAAGAGAACATTATTACCATTTCATTGATCTCAACAATCTAAATAACAAAAATAAAACTTTAAAGAAATGTTGTGAACCTTGCACTCTATTTTCCTTCTAGAGGCGAGTTGACAAAAAACCCTGTAAGTTTTCACAAATTGACATACATCATGGTTAGGAAGATTAACGAACATAACAAATAAAATAGAAATCATGATTAGCAAACATAGCTTAATGAAGTTTACCAGACTATTAAGATGGAATAAAAAAAGAGGTTGAGAGAAGAAGAAGAAGAGATGAAGCAAATATGGTGGAAATAAGTGATGCTGTAAGAGAGGTCGAAAATGAAGAGAACTAAGTTCAAATTGTGGAGAAAGGCTTCAATCAGACTAGCTTTCAATCAGTCGAGCCTCTTTTTCTGATATTCCTTCTGACATACATTTTGGTAAGTGGTATTGGGCCTTATATTCTTCTATTTTTGAGTTTTAAGCCGATATATTTTATTCCTCTTTTTTGAGCTCAAAATTTTGGGGACCACTCTGACAAAAAATATCCATGTTACATGGTTGTAGAATCCAAGCACTCTCATTGGCTGGCCTTATATTATTTTAATGGGCTCTAAAAGGGTCTACTTGGAGTCTAAATTTTAATGGGCTCTAAAAGGGCCTACTTGGAGTCTAAATTTTTCCTAAAAATCCACCTTAATTATTATGCTTAATCTTGTGTCCATCGCCACGATTAATCCCATATTCGGATAGTTGAAATCGTATTAGAGAGCTCGCTGGGTGGGTGCTTGGTCATGGTGCATATTTATGTATAGTTTTCTTTTTAGTGAGAGTTCATTTGATTAAGCATATTTTCAATTTTAGAATTTCTATTACAAGAAAGTTATGCACACTAATCATTATGGATTGAATTTGGAGCCTTGGAAGCTAATCATGGAGATTTGGAGATTAGGGTGCTGCCATGGAAACTAAAAATGAATATTTTAGCAATATGAATACTATGAAGTCTTCACATCAACGTAAAAGAAGATTCCAAGGAGACTTGCAAATGGTATTTTTGCAACATGGAGAGCGTGCGCATCATCAAAAAAGCTGAAATAAGGATTTTTAACAAATATAAAGGCTATGGAGTCTTCTGTGTCAACAAGGAAGTTTCCAAGAAGATTACCAAAGAAGGTATATGTGATTATTTGCCTCGTTAATTTTTGGTTTGAGCATGGAAGAATGCTCAATGTAAAGAAGGGTTGCTAATTTATGGGATGAGAGGATCCTCATGGTTCTCTGCATTTGGGCAAAGAGTGTAAGAGGTGCAATGCTTGTCTAAGAAGGGACAAGCGATTATGGGCTTGGAAGAAGTCCATGGTTGAGCATATTGGAAAGAGTGATGCTCATGGTTTTTCTCATGGGGAAGAAGGGCAATGTTTGGTGGAAGCCTTTGGAGATTTCACATTGGTTTGCACCTTGGTTTCTTGAGAGAAACCAAAATGGAGAAGCACCCTTGAGTGCTGCATGCAAGGGAGAAGAATGCACATTTTGGAGCTCATAAAGGTCATGCAAATGGCTTTGGAAGACCTCATTTTGGCGGTTTGAGGAGGAAAATCAGGGTTTGGCATAATAGAGCTCATTTGAGGATCTCATGAGGGCCATATGTTGTGGCTAAAAGGATTACAGCATTAAGTTTGACTAGGAGCTTATTGGAGTGGATTAGAGGCTACACTCAGACCATTGGTTCAATTAAAAGAAGGCAACAATATAGCAAGCGAGGAGATCACGATAATGAGCACCATGGATTAGGGAATAAAGCTTGTAGAGAAGAGAAGCAAGCTTTATGGAAATTAAAGCTTGAGGTGAGAACAAGCAAATGGAAGCTCAGGATTAGAACTCTGGCAACTGAAAGCAGTATAGATACATCAAAGAAGAGTTATAAAGGTAGCATGTCGTGTGATTATGGAGGACTGAAGGAGAATTGGAAAGAGAAGATATGGAGGAGCTAAGAGCTTGTGTAGAAGAGTCTCAGATGGAAGTAGAGCTATGGAAGGCTCATTGATTGGAAGAGAGAGCATGGGCAAGCTTTGCAAATTAGAAATGTTCACAATGAAGGTATAGATGCAAAATTGGAGTCTCAAGATAACCACCATCATGAAAGCTTACGTGCAGGAGCTATGCGCAGGTGTAGCAAGAATGGAGATTAAGACTTGGTACCACTAGAAGGAGTGGTTGGTTCTACTGTAAAAGAAAAAGGTAAAGACAGTGTGCAAATGCTAGCAAAGCGGGTATTTGCCTAATTGCAGAATACACCAAATATTTATGATGGGGTACAAAATACTACGTGCTTGTGGTGTGTGGGGTTTTTTTGTGTGCAGGTCATCTTTGGCATGTAGAAAGAGGAAGTAATGAAGGCCAACATTGTAGACTCTAGTAAAAACATGCCAAAAGAGCATCGTAATGGAGCTTGTGAGGGGTGCAAAAATTTTCAAAAATGACATGCAAATTTGACTTTTCTTTTGTGGAAAGGTCCATAATCTTTCAAAACTTCAAAGGGTCTATTTTGATAAATCCCTTGTTCACATGCTTAAAAGGCATGTTTTGTTTTCTATATTTATCAAGAAGATTGTTTACATATGGGTGCCCTGCCCTTGCACCTGCATAAAATGGTTGTATTTTTTCTCACTCAGACTTATGAGGGTTCCCTGCCCAAGCCTGTGGGTGTTCAAAAAGGACAAAATTGTGGTGTGCATTGAGCTGTGCACGCATAGGCATTGCACTTCATGGGTTGGTTCCCACACCTAAACATTTATGTTCAAATTGGACTCAGTGGCTCTGTTGTGAGCAAGTGGGCTCAAAAAGGACTTCGTGTCTAGGTTGGCTAGGCACATGTGCACACACTTGTTGAACACTCTAATTAGCATTGAGGGGGAGTGTTGAGATTGGAAATGCCAAATTGTTAGGGGTGAGAAGTGAGTTGGTCGAATTGATTGGAGAGATTGAATGCACACACACAAGTTTACATTAAGGAGGGGTGTTGAAATGTGCAATATAAAATGTTTGAGAGTGAATCTTGGGCTTGAGTATGTGAACACACCCCAGGGGTGCTAGATATTATCTTGAGTGTGTGGATGGATAAGAATGCCACATAAGATGTGTGAATGTTGAGAGTCACATAAAAGAATGTGGAAAAGCGGGTTCCTCATGGCATGATGATGTGTAAAGTGGGATAAGGCTAGAAAGCCTATATCATTTTATGGTTTATAACGTATTGCAATAGAGTTATTGTTGAGTGTGTAATCTCTCTCTCTCTCTCTCTCTCTCTAGTCATGGAGTTTCTTGTGTGGTTTAATCCACCTTAATTCTTATGCTTAATATTGTGTCAATCATCATGATCAATCCCATCTTAGGATTGTTAACAATATATATATTTATATATATCAATTAGTTACAGACTCCTAGATAATTTTGTAGAAAAAGACATATTTGAAAAAGATAATCTTACAAAATGGGAGTTGAGGAACCTTTGAATAAGTTATCTTCTAAAGGGTGTCTCTTTCTTGATGGATAATCAATCCACTGAGGACACATGTCCAACTACCATTTTGTGCTGATACGAGCCATAAGACTTGGCGGATACATGATGGTAAAGAAGCCATTGCTAATCATCGAATCATGACACTCTATCAAGATATTTATAATATATTGATCTCGAAGTAGGTGCATAACCCACCTACAATCCCAAATTTAGTTTCATCTACGCATACATAAGGTATATTATTGAACTTGTTAAAGGGTCATCTAAACAAGTCACTTGTAAAACAAGATGATGGATAGATATATCCGTGCATGGTTATTTGTTTGCAACATGGTGTCTCATGTTGTCCTCAATGTCTAAGAATGCATTCTTGAAATGTAGTTGCCAATCTCAGGGGGTTCAGCACTAAGTAACCCCATGTATCACATGTGTTCAAGGGGTATTTAAAAAACCCTGTGCCTATGATTTTTCATGAATAAAATGACCCTTTTTTTATGTACTTATGGGTTTTTTTCAAAATAGATTAAAAAAACCCCTTTTGTAAATGTATTTCTATAAATTTACCTTAAATTTTGAATTAGAAACCCCTTCAATTGAGGATCATACTAACAACCATGTCTATTGCAACATCAATCATTTAACTCCAATATGTCTCCTTAGAGTTGTACTTGTGCAGAATGATTTATTGTTAGCCTTCATACCATGAGCTTCCCATGTGCTCAAAACTAAACCAAGGTGCTTCACCACTTCTTTCTTTCTCTGTAGTTCAATAAAGAAGTGTTGTTACATGCAAAATAGTGATCAAAGTATTACAATACAATGAACATGGGTAAGTGCAAAATAAAGTACTTCACTTGGGTTTAGGGTAAATGAACCATACTTCTCAGGTCCAATCTTGCTTGCACATAGGTACCTGAGTTTCTCTTTGGTAATCTATTTTCATGTTTGCTCAAAATTTATGGAGAATAGCATTTGAAAAAAATCCTTCACCATGAATAGGATTTGCCAACTGCATCAACCTTATATCCTTTGCCTTTTACCATTTCCTCCACTTTCTTTATTTTTTGCCCCATGTGCCTCCTCAGGGCATCTCCATTTACTTTAGACATCTCCTCCTCATACTTCTTTGCAAACTTATCAAGATCAACCAATAATTGACTATTTCATACACAACCCACACGAGAAAACATAATATAAGTAAGTTTATACCTTGTAAATAAACTGAGACAAAACCACATAAGACAATCATACCAAGGTTTTTTTAATCCTTTCATCTCTTTTCTCATCATAAGAGAAATTATTTTTTCTCATAAACTTTTGCATGAGAAAGATATCATGGGCTGCTCTTGTATTAGCCTCGGGTAAAAGAGTATCCATGTCAGAATTATGTTACATCAAATTGTAACTTGATGAGACAGCATGTGAGTGGAGACATTGGATGAGGTGTTCCTTGTTTGTTAATACCTCCATAACCATAGCTTCAAGCTTTTCAAATAAACAAGAAGGAGATAAATATAGTAACTATGCACGACAAAAAGAGTAGGTTCAATCTCCCCCCATGCATGAGTGAGCACGCTTCCTCATGTATATATTTATGTATAAGCAAAAAAGTAAGTGCTCATAAAATATAGCTTGATACATTCTACTTTGGGCCATTAATATCAAAAAGTAACTTGGTCCCCAAGCTTGGCAATTTACATTAAAAGTGTTATAATTTAATTAAATGAAACTATGGGTGGGCGACCATCATCGCACATCAAAATACGATGACCGTGCACCAACCAAAATCCATTGCACCCACGCTACTCCATGCATTGATTTGCTCACCAAAAACACAAGACACATTGAATCTTGCTTATCCACCCCCAACATGATGCGACCACTACTTCACACCCTCGCACATAGCCAGTCACATGATCATGTGGCAAATAAGTGTACCATAAATATCACATAAAATAGCAAATAATTCCATAATTAATTCCACAATTCTCATTTCCATAACATTTCCTACTCAACAACATTTGACTAGAATCTTGCCACAAAAAGAGACATCATCAAAGACCAATTCTTAAAGTGATGAATGTCGCTTCAATGAATCAAATAAGAATCAAAATCTCGTTCTGATTATTTTGTCTACGTTCCTCCAGATCCTTCCTTCTTTCTCCCACATTATTAAGATCTCTTAGCTTCCTAACTAACTCAAATAACATGTAACTCTACTTATGATTGCCAAAAACATAGTGAGTAAAAAATATAACCCAGAGAAAAAAATGCTCACAAGCATTAAAAAATGCAATCACTCAAAAAAACCCCACCACGTTAGGGATTTCCACTAATCTCTAACCCTTTCATTTACTAACTAGCCTTTCTAATTCCTTTTGGAGAAACAAGGACCATTGAATGTTAGTCAACATAAAAAGCCATCAACAAAACTTGTTAATTCTCCCCACACAAAGGTCTTTTAACGCGATCACTAGGACACGATTGGCATCAAGAAGGGGGGGATGTTAACCCATTTTCAGGGTCAACAAGATCTACCACCATTATCTTACATCAAGGAGTCAAGGTAGATACACTAAAAGGTCATACATTCAAGATATGAAGCAATGGTGTCCAAATCTAAAACTTGAATGGGCACCCATAATGGTCTGATGGAATACTTATGGCTATTTTCACTTCAAGAGCATATGGTAGTAAGTTAGGACGAAGTCCAAAGTGATGTACTTCATGGATATATTATGAGAGTAATCATTGTAATAGCATTAGGCCTCTTATGAGCCTAAGGTGCCTGGCTAGCCACCAAAGTTTTAGTGAGTGTGAATACTTATGGCCATGTATATAAGTGAAAATCTCTCATAATACAAGCAACTCTTCAATTGAGCAATAGCCGAAAGCATCAAAAGAAGAATCGGAGTTACCTGTGTCCTGGCCCTTTGATGAAGACGAAGATTTGTCGTTGCCTTTGGCCATGTTCTTCATCTTCGACTTGCAATCCTTAGACAAATGATCTTTCTTCCCACACGAGAAGCATCGACTCTGAACTTTCTTTTACTAAACAGAAGCAAGTTCTTGAACTCGACCATGAGACATCTGTAACTTACCCTATGACATGAGGACGCGCTCTTCCTCCTTGTTTTTATAGGGGGATCCATATCCACTACAAAAGTTAGACCTCCACAAGCATGCCTTGAAATGCAAAGAGTCTCATCACTCTAATCCAATCTGGAACACTCTCCACGCACCATGGAAGACAAGGACCTTGCAACCCCCTCTCAAAACTGGGAGATAAAGGGATTAGACATTAGCAAAACAGTCCCAAAATCTTACCGAAAACATCCAATGAAGGCAAGATGAAGTCGAGGAAGAAGAGGATATGCCACAACTGCTTGTCAGGCTGCTCCACATGCACAAAAAACACCTTCCACTACTGTCCAAATAGAAAAAACAGCCACAACAC
The DNA here is from genome assembly GCF_041138505.1 of Cibotium barometz. Taxonomy (NCBI): domain Eukaryota; kingdom Viridiplantae; phylum Streptophyta; class Polypodiopsida; order Cyatheales; family Cibotiaceae; genus Cibotium; species Cibotium barometz. Next base: position 45,540,879 of record NC_141077.1, read on the forward strand.
CAAAATGTAGCCATATGGGGAAGAAGAAAAGTGCATAAGCTATGGAAATTCTAAAATAGGTCAAAAAAGGAGAAAATAGGACTAATTATGTGCAAAAATAAAAAACCCTAATTTCATGCCTATAAACCCTAATTTTCAGTAGATTTTCAACGATGGAAAGGTAGTCCACTCAACCTTAAGCGACGATACCATGTTAGTTGCACTAGAAGTGGAAGCAGAAAAAGAGGAGAGAGAGAGAGAGAGAGAGAGAGAGAGAGAGAGAGAGAGGGCGATAGAGATCTCAACAAAGTAGCTTTATTAATAGAGGTTACAATGCGATATTTCAATCAGCTAGATGGTGCAAGACATGTACAAGAATAATGGATGAACAATAATGAGGGGGAAGGACTCCTTTATATAGGGAAGCTAGGTTACCCATTTAAGTTATCAACTTAAATAAAGTTAATAACCAACTAGTAGCTTGACTAAATAATAAAATACCCAATTCCCACAAAAACACATGAGGAGCACAATAATTCTAACAGCTAATACCCGTGTACTGCTTGCTTTGCCTTCGTAGCTTCCTTTTCTTATCGCTCAACTCCTTAGCATGAACCAAGCTTTGATACCATGGAAAGATTAGGGGAGAAGAAAGAACTTGAGCTCTTGCAACAAGCACACACCCACTCACATAATAATGGATAAGACACACACCAAGAGGGAAGGCTGAAATCTTCTTCTTCTTGTTGTTATCAAAGGAGGTCTACACAAAAGATAAGTGAAAACCAACATAAGTACCAGATTACTATGTACAAGCGGTCCATAATGTAACATGCTAAGTAGGTGAGCTGGCAAGATAAGTTTGCCATAACTCGATTGGACTAGGTAGGTGTAGTCTAGTTATAGACTCATTACTAGTGTAGGCAAATTTACGAGCAGCCCTAATATTAGCTACTCCTTATCAACATTTTCCCTTGTCGACTCCACAGAGTCCGGGCTCATTAGATCTTGAGCCCTTTGCTTTTCTAGCTCTTGCTACTATGTAGCTCTTTAATTTGTGCATCTTTCCTTACCAGCTATGTTGTATGCAAATTGTTTGTGTTTTGGGCCACTATTGTAAAAGTCTTTAAACTTTCTATTGTCAGGCAAGAAATTACGGTCGAGTCTCATTCCTTCTATAGTTTGCATAAGGTTTGTCTTTTTTTGTGGACTAGAGAGTTTGGAGAGACTAGTTATCGTGGAGCTAGGGCTTGTCTCTCTTTCAAAGATGGTTAGAGTGGGAAGAGATCTTACCTAGTTATACCACATGCTAGACATTGGACTTGGACGGGATCCTTTGATTGGGTTTCCTCCATCTTATTGATGGTTCTTGATAATGCATCTTGCTTACCCATAATCTCATACTTCTGTGCCTCTAGTTGCCTGTGCAGATTTTCTCCTATAGCATTGGAATTTATAGCCATTTTGATGACATGCATCTCAGGACAATTGGGCGGCATAGTGTTGGATAATTTTGATACATCCTTCCTAGATGTCCGATTATCCATGGGCAATCAGTTGTTACTCTCATAGGCTGACCGTGATATAGCACATACACCTTTTGTTGTCCATTCTACTACTTGCTTGGCAATAGATGGCATCAATCCTACCATCTATGTGAAAGGAGAAGTAGGTTGAAGGGGGCTACGTATTATAGGTACACGAGCGGGATTAGGCATTGTGTCTGCTGCCATTTGTGCTTGTGTTTGAGTATCATCTGCCTCTTTTGCATGCTACTAGGCTTAGTTATCTTCTCTAGTGGTGTGGCAAGTTTGGTCTCCTTGTCGTTCCTCCTAAGAGAGAGTTCTCTTTGAGTCTTAGTTTGATTTTGAGACCATAACACGGTCTACTACTCTTAGTACCAAGTTTTCTTTCTAAGTTGGCCTACGATGGCCCTAATGAGGTGGTTTGTGAGGTCTCTTTCACTCTTGGTTTCTTTGGTGGTGGTGGAGTGGGTATAGGTAATTTTTCTTCTCTTCTTTTCTTTGAGTTCTTAGGTATTTATATAGAGGCTTGGTTTTTTATTGGCCTCTCCATGGGCTCTTAAAAGTGGCATGTGTAGAAGCAATCCTACATCAAGGTCCCTCCAAGGCTAAGAGCTTCTCGATTTCTCTCTATTGATGTGCTTTGTAAAATTTTGCATTGATGCATCATCATCTAGCTCTTTGTGTATGATCCGTATGTTTAAGAGGAGCACTCTCGAGTCCATGAGTCCACCACTACGAATCTATTTTTCTTATAAAGGAGAGTGTAGATGGCTTTTTGGGCTTTATTATAGATATGGTAGGTTCACAACTGTCATTTCATGCTCGTACAAAACACATAAAGGTACACTATCACTTTATCAGAGAAAAAGTTCTGTAAGGTCAAGTTGATCTAAGATTTGTGAATACTGAAGATCAGATTAGAGATATCTTCACCAAAGCATTGCTCAGTGAAAAGTTTGACATTTTTTGACTACTTGGAGGTGAAGACATAAACATCACCTCAACTTGAGCTTGAGGGGGATTATTGAAAGTAAGAAATCTCAAGTAGAAGATATTATGTAGAGCATGTGAATAAAATCTTAGGCTAATAGTTTTTTTTAATTGTTAATGGTATTTTGTAAAAAGAACATTTTACGTTTTGAGGAAAATCAAAATTATTTTTGTAAGATTGTATATAAGGTCGTCGACTCAAGAATAATAGATGAGTCATAATTTATGGGTTCAAGAGTCTCATTGAGTTTATGTCAGAAGTTAGTACATATACGGTGGTAATTTTTACGAGTGATTGCCATTTATATATAAAAAGTTTTTTTTTAAATCTTTCTTTCTTCCTCAGGAAATCCCAAGCAAGTTTACATTTTTTAATTCAAGTTAGTGGTGATTTGAAGGCTTGTTAGCAATGGAGGAGAAGAGATGGGAGAGGGAGGAGAGGGTCTAGAAGAACGTTGATGCAATCATCAAAAGGAGAGGGCGAATCTCAGTTCCTTATTTGTTACATTAAAGTGATGCAAATGTAGTTTTTTGGTTGTTACTAATCTATTTTCAGGACTTTGTTAGATGATCTTGAATTGTTCTTGAAGTGAATCTGTCCTTGCATTCTTCATCCCATGTGCCTTTTATTTTTTTATGTATAAATATATATTTTACTCTTACAAAAGTAGATAAATATAAATATATTTTTTCTCTTACAATGAAGTGCATTAAAGTGAGTCAAGAAGACTCTTGAAGTAGTTGCTGTTGAAGTTAAAATCATCGGAGGGGCATAAAAGAATTCTTTTTACTTGCAAGTGTAAGATTCCTCCCCAGCCTCTCAAAATGTCCAACATATTCCCCTGTAATCAATTCCCTCTTCAAAAATATAAGAGATCTTGTCTCTGCCTGTTTTGGCATAGAGAGAGAAAATATTCTAGAGAGAGAATATTCAGATTTTGAATATTTTTGGATAGAAAAATAGCTCATCTTATTTAAGTGAATTTCCCTGAAAGAGAAATTCAGAAAGAAATTTTCAATGTGCAATTGGAATTAATTGGAAATGGGTATAAAGGACCTTAGCCTAAGGGTCTAGATTTTCAAAAAATTTAGATTATGGTCCAATTAAGGTTCCTTTGGGCCAATAAGATCAATCCATGTGTAGGGAGGAGATAAATCCAATTTGTAAAAGAAGATACCCAAAAATGAGTAAATGCTCACATAAGATGAAGAGTTGACTATGTACAAGGTTTATTAAGAAGAAACTATGAGTAATATCAAAAATATGAGATATTTTGGGTATCCAAAAATGAGTAAATGCTCACATAAGATGAAGAGTTGAAAATGTACAAGGTTTATTAGAAAAAAACTATGAGCAATATTAAAAATATGAGATATTTTGGGTATAATAATTCCATTTTGACACATATGTAAGGAAGGGGAGTCCATTAAAGGAGGTGCATATTTCACATGCTTGAATGAGTTTTAAACTCAAAATTAATGTGATATTTTTATCTCTCCTCTCTCTTGAATCAAACCAAATCAAAATGGAACCAAACCGAATAAAAAAGGAACCAAACTAGATCCAAATCTAGTCCGAATTCAACCAAACTGAATTTGAAAAATTCTAGAATTTAGTTAGCTTTGGTTAGAGCTTCCCTCTCCTATAAATAGAGCATGAGTCCTTTGAAAAAAATAGAAGAATTTTACTATACTAGAGTTATGCTGAAATAATGCTAATTTCTACTATTCTCTAAAATTCTCTCCAAATTGAAGAAATTGGAGCTTCCCTCTTTCTTCAATCCCCATTGGTGGCTCCATCAACATACTTAACCAATTGATTGGTTGGGGGCCTCTACCGTGAACAAAGAATCAAGCAATTTGTAAGGTAATTAGCGAATTTTGATCATTTTCTATAATTTCTCAATGTTTCTCTCTTCTCAACCCCTCTCAAGCTTGAGAAGCTTAAATGGAATGGTTTTTGAATGTTATTGAAGTTAATTGATGAATGGTAGTGAAGAGTTACATAATTTGATGAATGCTATTAAAGTTAATTGATTAATTATAGTTAAGAATTACATAAATTTTCATTTATGCTTAATTCTAATGGTTTTTATGTAATTTCTCTCTCTCACTCAAGAAATGGTCATACTCATGACCCATTCTCAATCCAAATAAAGCTTTTCATAAAGCTTTTCCTTAATCCAAGATTAATATATGCTTGAGGTCAAATTAATGGCTTTTTTCTATGCTTTTAGTTTATGTATTTCATGAATATTAATGATTCAACCCATTATTGGGTTAATGATCCAGTTAGGGATCATTCTAATCATTTTCTTAATGATAAGCTTTATCCTTCAAAATAAATTGAGATTTATCAGTCATAGTAGCGGAGCTATGGTAAAATTTTTATAAAAAGTATACATAAAATAATTTTATTCAAAGCATGAAAAGAGAACTTCCTACCATATTCTAGGAATTATCATACTAGATTAATTGAAAGAATTTTATTGTAATCATGGAGAAATTGATTTTTATGTTATGCATAATTGATGATTATTTTATTGTAAAAGTGTTACTTTTATCATATTTGGATTTCATGCATAGAGGTATGCATAAAAGAATTATTATTTTAATATAAAAGTGTTTCTTTTATCATATTTGGATTTCATGCATAGAGGTATGCATAAAAGAATTATTATTTTAATATAAAAGTGTTTCTTTTATCATATTTGGATTTCATGCATAGAGGTATGCATAAAAGAATTATTATTTTAATATAAAAGTGTTTCTTTTATCATATTTGGATTTCATGCATAGAGGTATGCATAAAAGAATTATTATTTTACTATAAAAGTGTTACTTTTATCATATTTGGATTTCATGCATAGAGGTATGCATAAAAATTGATTATTTTATTATAAAAGTGTGACTTTTATCATATTTGGATTTCATGCATAGAGGTATGCATAAAAATTGATTATTTTATTATAAAAGTGTGACTTTTATTATATTTGGATTTCATGCATAGAGGTACACATAAAAGTTGATTATTCTATTATAAAAGTGTGACTTTTATCATATTTGAATTTCATGCATAGAGGTATGCATAAAAGTTGATTATTTTATTGTAAAAGTGTTACTTTTATCATATTGGATTTCATGTATAGAGGTATGCATAAAAGATATTCTTTTTATACTAAAAGTGTGATTTTCATCATAAATGGATTTTATGCATAACTTAGATGCATAAGAGAAATTCTTTTATTCTAAAAGTGTAATTCCTACCTAATTGAATTTATGCATAAGAAGATGCATAAAAGATTGATTTTTAAATTCAAAGTGTCATTCTCATCTAAATTGAATTTATGCATAGGAAGATGCATAAAAGAATGGAATTTCAATTCAAAAGTGTTATTCTCATCCAAATTGAATTTATGCATAGGAAGATGTATAAAAGATGGATTTTTAATTCAAAAGTGTCAATTCTCATCTAAATTGAGTTTATGCATAGGAAGATGCATAAGAGATGGAATTTTAATTCAAAAGTGTCATTTTTATTTAAAATGAATTTATGCATAGGAAGATGCATAAAAGATTGATTTTTAAATGAGATGTGATAATATGTGATAAGATGCGTATGGGAAGTGATAGGATGTGAGAAGAGGTGTATGAGATGTGATAAGATGTGATAAGATGCATATGGAAAGTGATAGGATGTGATAAGATGTGTATGAGATGTGAAAAGATGTGATAAGATGTGTATGAGATGTGATAGGATATGATAAGAGGTGTATGAGATGTGATAGAATGTGTTAAGATGAGTTAGGATGTGTTAAGATGTGTATGGGACGAGGTAGAGAGTGTATCTGATGGGATAAGATGTATATGGGATGTGTTAGGGCGAGAATGGATGTAGTATGGATGTATGGATGTAGATACGGATGTATGTATGTATGTGGATGTGGATGTATGAATGAGGATGTGAAAATGGATGTATGTATGTAGATGTGGATGTATGGATGTGAATGTGAATGAAGATGTGGATGTGGATGTATGGATGTAGATTCGGATGTAGATTCGGATGTATGTGAATGTGGATGTATGAATGAGGATGTGAAAATAGATGTATGCATGTAGATGCGTATGTATGAATGTGAAATTGGATGTATGTATAATGTGGATGTATGAATGAGGATGTGAAAAATAGATGTATGCATGTAGATGCGTATGTATGAATGTGAAATTGGATGTATGATGTGGACGTACGAACATGGATATGTATGTAGAATAATAAATGTGAATGTGTATGTGAAATAATGTGTAGTCTATATGAGTGAATGGATGAGAATGAGTACACATTGAATGGAATAGGGAATAAGTAATGTGGTCCGAGAGTGGATAATGTGGAAAGACGAGAGTTCGTTATAGAAACTGTATTTTGTGATTGTTTGTAAATGACTATTTTATGTCAAGAATGCTGGGGAAGCATTTTGACCGTCTTGAGGATTAAGGTCATGAAGACCAAACTAATAAAGTTGCAACTGCTGACGGAGAGTCAATGGAGGACGTCTCGCATAGCAAGGTCGATCGAGGTCTTGACCAGCCTCGGTTCGATTTAAATGGTGAGCTTCCGGTACGGTGGATGAGGGACCAAGGAAGCGGCCTATGAGTGAAGCGCTAGGTCACCTGCGAAGGATCCTAGAGGGTGCTGACCATACGGTGCTCGGGCTTTGGGTCGCCGAAGATACCCACACGTGCATCGTGGAAGATATTGGAACAAGGAATAAGAGTTGTTTTCTGAAACCGGGCATGGATCTGGTTGATTGACCTTGCTGGTCCTCAACGGATGAGTCCATGGCTCTTTTATATGGATCTGTGGGTTGATCTTGCTGATCTTCCACGGAGATTCCATTCTGTTATATGAATATATTGCCGGTTACTATGAGCTAGGAACTATGGAAAAGGCCCCTGAGTGAACAGGTGGTGAGCGTTCTGGTTGCCAATGATGCCATAAGTATACCGATGAATGAATGACTGGAAATAAGAATTCAACCAGAGACTATGAGGATTGTCATCAGTGACATAATGGTTTCATTAAAGGATTGTTTTAAAGTTAGCTGATGCTAGGAAAAAGGCAATTTCATATTGGGTGTGTAAGTGGTGTGACTAGTTTTATGTTTGCATGAACTTCCGGCTAGGGGGACTTGGAACTCTTTTCCTTGGTACCCGGAAACAAAACCTAACCAAATTCCTTATTGGATCCCATCACTACAGTGGTTGGGCGGTTGGCTAACCCATGGGACTGGATGGGGTTAGGCTGGACTGATGGATCCGTAAATTGAGATTTAATTTCTATTACTACGATAGATGAAGTAAATCCCGGATAGTAATTGTTCTATGGATAGGAATCAATGGCTGTGCCTCTTGATGGGGAAAAAAGCGTTGATCCCAATGATCCAAGTGCAAGTTTCTTCCTTGATCTGACCAAGTACCGTTAGAGGTGCAGTCGGATCAGTTTGATCAGTAATGACCTTGACTACGTTAGAGTAAAGAGTTATCCTGGTGGAATCGCCCGTGCTTTCCGAATAAGGGAAGTTTTTTTGGGTTTGGTTTTGGAAAAACCGACGGATTAGTCTCTTGTCCGGATATCCGTGGGCGAGGCCCCGAGTGTGAGACCCTGACCCGCGCAAGATGTGTTACTTCCGCTGCTAGCACCCCGAATCCGTTGCGCTGTGGGAACGGGGATCTCACAGTTGGTATCAGAGCTTTTTGGTCAATGAGGATCAACCGAGAAGCCAAACATATCAAAAATTTATCAAGAATCAAAAAGGTTGTAATTGTGTGATATAATTCATACAAATTGATATTCAATCTGAAAATTCATAAATTAGTAATTGGGTCTTCAAATGGAAGTACCGCAATTGTATGGAACCCTGACTTGCTTGAGGCCTAGACATGATGGTATTTACCTTATAGTTCCAAGTATTATGACGACCCATATATACCGAGGGTATAACTGCAGCTCTTTACCGGCAGTATATACGAGTAAATCTAAGACTTGAAATTATAAGCGTTATTGCTATCCAGATGATGATTTCGAATGTGGTTGATATGATTTTAATTTTGTTTGAGAACTGATGAATTGATTTGGATTCTGATTGAAAAATGATGATTTCTGAAATTTAGTTGAAATATAATAACTTGAGCAAAATTACAATGAGGATGAATGGGACGAGTCCCTGTGATGATAATGATTTCAGCAAATCACTATGAGATTAGTTGATTGTGCTATCAAATTGCTACTGTTAACACTTGACCGTTAGATCAAGTTAAGGGATGACAAATTGAGAACTTACTTGACTGAAATTCCCGTGGAGGAATGTCCAGAAGGAAATTTTCGGTCTAATGGACCATTATCATGTTAAAGATATGAATGATATGATCTGAATGAATTGTTATTTAATGATGAGTTCTAAGGGATATTTATCCCAGTATTCTGTTGGGTTGACCAGAATATAAGGAACCCCAGAATAAAATTGGATCTTGAGAAAAAGAGTTGTTCTCTACCTTGCGAGATGAGGACATCTCGCACTTTTTTAAGTGGGGTAGAATGTAAGATTCCTCCCCAGCCTTCGAAGTATACAAGAGTAAGAATCTCCCTTTTTGATCTTATAATTATTCCCTCTCTAAAATAAAAGAAAGATTCTATTTAAAAAAAGGAAGACCCTCTCCCTAGAATACTTCTCAGGAGTCACGCCTGTTTTAAGGATTCAGAACAATGAGTTCAGAAGTGAAAATCGGTGTTTTGGATACCAAGGTTTTGGTTTTCATTCGAGTACGGCCCAAAAGAAGTTCTTTATCTCTTGGGGAGTATAAGAAGTTATCCCCCAGATATTGTGGACCAAAGAAAGTAAGTGACTTAGCCTACGAACTTCTTTTATCTCCTCATCTCAAAGTTCTTAATGCCTTCTATAGAAATATGTACCAAACCCAAATCATGGAAAGATGGTAAGACTTCAGTGGCAAGATACCGTTGGCTTCTAGGTTACGCTAGCTCCTTCCTTTATATAAGTCGTAACTTTTACTTGTCGCTCACAGTAATCTTACTTCCATCGATCTCCTTTCTTTCTTAATCTCCTTCATGGCTTGGCAACAGGAATTAGTTTTATCCATGATGATTTCTCACCTTCAAGACGCAAGCGAGTCTGTGAAGAAGGATTTTATAGAACTGTATGAGCGCTCACTTTTTCCTCACCTAGGAACTTCTGTAGCTCAAACCAAATGGCGGACCTATCAAGACATAACTAGGGTAACACCGTGGGGTCAGCAGCACTTTCGTAACAATGTCCACTTGGCCATGGTTATTGAAGCTTTGGGTTTGGGTCCCCGATACTACTGCGTCATGAGATCAAGGCATATTGGGTTTTCTGAGCGGGTCTTCTTACTGGTGTGTTTTCTTCCTCATCAGAAGATATGCCTTTACCCCGTTTTTGGCTTGCCTCTCAGAGGTCCTTTTGTTAGATCACCTCATACCACTGAGATAGATGCGGCAATAACCAGCAGAATTATTCCCATACATGAGTTACCTTATACGTGCGCAGCTTGTGAGTGCTGCTTTTGTGACCATATGATGGACGGGCTTATGGAAGTGTAAAGAGTTCTTCTATCTTTACTGTATATGTTCCAAGAATGAATAAAGTTAAAATCTTGTTCCTGTCTTGAATCTTGCTCTCTTTGAGACTTTGCTGGTTAATCTTAAATAAATTTTTCTCTAAGTCTCATATTCGTGCATCTTGCGAAATTATCCCAAGTCTGCGAGATGAGGACATCTCGCGTTTTTCAAGTGGGAGAGAATGTAAGATTCCTCCCCAGCCTCTCAAAATGTTGAGCATATTCCCTTGTAATCAATTCCCTCTTCAAAAATATAAGAGATCTTGTCTCTGCCTGTTTTGGCATAGAGAGAGAAAATATTCTAGAGAGAGAATATTCAGATTTTGAATATTTTTGGATAGAAAAATATCTCATCTTGTTTAAATGAATTCCCCTGAAACAGAAATTCAAAAAGAATTTTTCAATGTGCAATTGGAATTAATTGGAAATGGGTATAAAGGACCTTAGCCTAAGGGTCTAGATTTTCAAAAATTTTAGATTATGGTCCAATTAAGGTTCCTTTGGGCCAATAAGATCAATCCATGTGTAGGGAGGAGATAAATCCAATTTGTAAAAGAAGATACCCAAAAATGAGTAAATGCTCACATAAGATGAAGAGTTGACTATGTACAAGGTTTATTAGTAAGAAACTATGAGTAATATCAAAAACATGAGATATTTTGGGTATCCAAAAATGAGTAAATGCTCACATAAGATAAAGAGTTGAAAATGTACAAGGTTTATTAGAAAAAAACTATGAGCAATATTAAAAATATGAGATATTTTGGGTATAATAATTCCATTTTGACACATATGTAAGGAAGGGGAGTCCATTAAAGGAGGTGCATATTTCACATTCTTGAATGAGTTTTAAACTCAAAATTAATGTGATATTTTTATCTCTCCTCTCTCTTGAATCAAACCAAATCAAAATGGAACCAAACCGAATAAAAAAGGAACCAAACTAGATCCAAATCTAGTCCAAATTCAACCAAACTGAATTTGGAAAATTCTAGAATTCAGTTAGCTTTGGTTAGAGCTTCCCTCTCCTATAAATATAACATGAGTCCTTTGAAAAAAATAGAAGAATTTTACTCTACTAGAGTTATGCTGAAATAATGCTAATTTCTACTATTTTCTAAAATTCTCTCCAAATTGAAGAAATTGGAGCTTCCCTCTTTCTTCAATCCCCATTGGTGGCTCCATCAACATACTTAACCAATTGATTGGTTGGGGGCCTCTACCGTTGTCGTGCCATGGCACGTCTATGATGTGAAACCGTGCATGTGAGTTCATCAAATATACATCCAGATACATGAGGTTATGTGCCATGACGAGTCATTATATGATGCCATGTATATATGTTCATATTGTATATGAGGTTCAATAAGACAAGCTGAGGCTGAGTCAGATTTAGGAGTTTTTTGTATATGAGTATGGAGGATAATGTTTTTGCTGTTACTCTGAGTTCATGGGCAAGTTAGAAGCATCCAGATATATATGATGGCATGAGGGCATACCAATGCACAAAGGAATGCAATTATAAAGGCATGAAGAAATACTGAATGGGCAATTGGAGATTCTAGAGTTCATTGAATGTTGGGGAAATGTTCGGATAGAAAATTGCACTTGGACTTCATGGATCATCATGTAGAAGCATATGTATCTTACGTTTATCTAATGCGGAGAGTGGAGATATGGAACATGAAGCTAGTAAGCATGTTTTCATAGAGGTGCTAATGCCTTGGGAGTCTTGTGGTTAAAACTTAAAACATGGTGCTAATGCCTTGGGAGTCTTGTGGATAAGGCTTGCTACCTTAATGCTAAGGTTATATTTTATAACCTTAGTGCTAAGGTTAACAATACGTTGGGGATTTCTAGAAAATACGCAGCTTAATGATATATACAGCTGGCAGAAGCTGGCGGGTAGGGGCACCGAAATCGCCGCGGGAAAGAGAGAAGAGACCGGAGCTTCACGGCGGCGAACCAGAGAGGAAAGGAATTTTGCAGAGTCGAGAGGAACAGCGTCGTTGGCGACCAGTCAAATTGATAGGAAGGGAATATCTTTTGTGTACTGCTTTTAGGTGCTAGAAATGATGGCAAAATGGAGTGCTATTCAATGATATGCCTCTGGAAAAATACGAGCTTACAGTCAGCAGCAGAGGGATCTTCCGCGTTTCTTCCTCCTCCGTGTACCGGCGCTGAAGCGGCTACTTTGGATTATTAAAAACAAAGAAAAAAAATCGACGTGTTTACTGGTTGCTTATTTCAGATAAGCATAATTTAATACTTACCTTGTTACTTAGAAAAAGTGTATGGTAAATAAACCCTTTAAAGGTTTTGGAATATATGGGCAAGGATGATGAACAAGATAGAAATTTTGGAGAAATTGAAGTTTGTAAAATCATGGAAGATGGTCTTGTGACTGCTTGACTGAGTTTTGGAAATTATGTACATGAAATAGCTATGCCGTATTCTATCTTTTGCTTGTGAAATGTTAGAATATTAAGGCAGGTTTTCAGGTAAAAAAGAGCATCATGATTCAATGGTTTTGAGGACACTGGATGAAATGGATGTAGCTGGCCACATGTATATTGGAAAAATTAGAAAGCTTTATCATGCCCACATGTGAATGGTTCAAAGGGATTTCATGCAATTCTGTGCAATCATCTGAATGAATTCAAGGATGTATTGAGGGAAGTGGACACATGTATTTGTCATTGGAAACAATGATGTTCAATACTCCTTGGGAAATCTTGTACGTGAAATTCCTTGTTGGATTTGACATTCACTCTCACAGCTAGAAGTTTCGTACTTTCCTGGCTGTACCGCACACTTCACGACAACTTTGGTGAACCCGACGTGAAGCTGCTGGGGTGAGAGTGTAGTGAAACATACAGGGAAGCTATGGCTGAGAATTCTGAGGGCCAGGGGGTTCATTTTGACCCTGGAGTTATGCAGATGTTCCAAATGTTTTCCATGTACATGCAACAGCAACAAGCTGCTGAGAGGGGACAGATTTCCATGACCAAAGCTTTACAATCAATTGTGAAAAAGGTAGATCAATTTGATGGGAAGGACATTACAAAGTATCTGCGCAATTATATAAAGGAGATGGAACTAAATAGGGTGACCGAGGAGGATATGGTTCGAAGTTTCGAGTTGGTATGCGTTCCTGAAATAAGAGAGCGCATAAAAGGATTGCAGACAGCACAGGGTGGCAGAAATTGGGAAGAATTCAAGCTTGCCTTAAAAGATGAATACTTCATGGAGGATTCTGAGCGAGTGACTAAACGAACTTTTTTGGAATGGGTCACAAAACCTAAAATGGGAATTTCTGCCACGGAATTGTTAAGGGAGTTTGAGAAGCGTTATGCCCAGTTGTCAAGAATAGAGCGTGCAACTTTGGACAGAGAAAAGACAGAGCTCTTCTTGCAGGCAGCTGGGAAAGATCTCCAGGAGACATTGGAAATCCTCCTTGAGGATAAAAATACAGAGCAAGGATTAAAGAGTGACTGGAATGATGTTGAGGATGCAGTCACTATGTTAGCAAAGCGGCAGCGGAGGAGGGATAAAATGGTGATGGGCTCTGCAACCCCCATAGCTGCTGTTATCCCTGAGAATTTATCCAAGCCAGTAGCTACAATTCCTAAGATAGATGGGCCGATGGACGAGCTTATCAAGGGTATGCGTGATTTAAAATTGAAGATGTCCAGAATCGAAGAAAAAGGTCTACCATTGGGGCAGGTTTCTATGCAAAGGCCTCAAATCAGAGAAGGGTTTACATATAGATGCATATGGTGTGATGACCCAGAGCATGCAAAGAAGGATTGTACCAGCTATAAAGAAGCTCTTAAAAATCAACTTGTGTTCTTCAAAGATGGGAAAATCCATCTTACAGAAACTGGACTTCCATTGAGTACAAACTTTGGGAAAGGAGGGATGAAAAAGCTGGTAGAAGATATGGCTGCTAGTCATGCCATTTCTATGGTTGAGGCAGCAACCTATGGATTAAAGGTTGGTCAACAAAAGCAGGGATTTGAGAATGATGAGGATTATGAGAATGAGAATTTTTGGCCGTCAACAATGGAATTAATTGCATCAAAGAAAGTGTCAAAGCAAGCTTTGCATGAGGCAGGTGATTGTATACGCCTTGAGACTGGCTGGGAGGAGCCTGTGGATTCTTTATCCATTCATGCCTATATTGCCAAATGTCAAAATAATGAGGCACAGGTAGAGGAGAAACGTAAAAGGGAAAATGAGGAAGGAGGGCCATCAAAAAGAGTTACACGTGGAAGTGAAAAGAAGGATCCTGGGCCATCACATATGCCTCCACAGCAAAGCAGACCTCTACATGATGTTTCAATGGAAGAAGTGCCAGCAAAAATGAAGGAGAAGGGTAAAGGGAAAAGTCCACTCTACAAGCTTCAATCTGATATTGAAGTTGCAACAGATCTCAAAAAGGTGCTTGAAGAGAGAATTCTAAACAGCAGGGTGGAATTCACACTAGGGGAAGTCTTGGGGATTGCAAAGAAAGAATTTCATGATGAGATAATTGATATTATACGAAGAAAAAGGCAGTCCATAATTGAATCTATTCCATCACAAGGGGAAGCAAGCACTTCCAAGACTCATGGTGTACAGGTACAGAAAAAGGAAGAGAGAGAAAATGTGGTGGAATGTAATCATTCTGCTGATGGGGCACGACAAGTGCGTTTTGTGGAAGAGGATGATGAAAAAGAAGTTCTTACAAAGAGTCATTACTCCAGGAGCCATTGGGCAAGAGCCACCACTGAAACCCTTGTCAAGATAGGTGATTTGGAAGAGCCATATGTCGCTCTAATTGATCATGGGTCTGAAATAAATCTTATGGCTAAAAATCTCTACAACAAATGTAAGTGGCCAATGGATGTGGATCATGGGTGGATGATTAAAGCAGCTAATAATTCATCTGGAGAGCTTTATGCAGCATGTCCAAATGTAAGGGTAACTATAGGGGATGTGAAGGATGATCAGAATTTCTTTGTTCAGGAGATGTCATCGTATCCCCTCATTCTTGGGCAACCCTACATTACAGCTGTAAGGATGGAAACAAAGGTTTTGGATGATGGTTCAGCCTATGCAAGAATAAGGAGTAAAGATGGCAAAAAGGCTGTTCAGTTTTTGACAGTTTGCATTAATCATGAAAGGAATCGTGAATTTCTTAGGGCACAGTCACTCCCAAAGATAAACAGAGAGTTTATGAATTACAGGGAGATGAGGGATTTTGGCCAGGTGCCATTGTAAAGCGGGATTCCAATGGTACAAGGGGAAATGAGTTCTCGCAGGACTCAATCAATGTAAATAGTTTTTCAGCAAATTTTCAGGGATTCTCCAGCTATGGGTCACTGGTTTTTGTTAAAAGCAAGGATTTGAAGCGTGGCATGCAAAAACATATACAAAATGAACAAAAAAGTTTTGAGCAGTGTGGTCTTTTGGAGAAGAATGAGTTTATTTCAGGGGTGCTTGATGAGGTGTCATTTATAGATACTATGGATGTACTTTTTGATATGAGAAGAGCATGCTTACAGGGTGGAAATGAAGTGATAAAGGTGTCATCTGTGGAGATGTATGATATAATCCAGGAATTTGAGGGGGTGGAATGTAAAAACATGAATTGTGAGATGGATGCTCATGTTGATACAAAGTACAAAACGGTTGCAAAAAAAGGTGAAGCCAGTTGCCTTGCCCTTGCCACCAGGAAGCAAGGAGAAGATAGATGAAGCTTCTATGCAGCCAAATCTTAGAGATCCGAAGAAAATTGGGCATAAATTTACTCAAGAAACTCTGAAAGAGCTGAAGATTGGTGAGAGGGATTTTCTGTTGCCAGTTGAAAGGGAATGCTTTGAGGAGATGCTTGTAAAACATGGGAAAGCTTTTGCCTTTCAGCCGCATGAGATAGGCTGTGTTGATCCAAGTGTAACAGCACCAATGGTGATCTTTACTGTTCCACATGTGCCTTGGAATCTGCGGCCAATTCCAGTACCAAAGGCTCTCTTCCCAAAGTTGATGGAATTGCTAAAGGAAAAGATCAGGATGGGAATCTTGGAGCCTTCATGTGCCCCATATTCCAACAGATGGTTTACTGTACCAAAGAAAAATGGGACATTGCGCTTTATTCAAGACATGCAACCTGTAAACAAAGTCACAATCAGGAATGTGGGAGCAGGTCCAATTGTGGATGAGTTTGCAGAAGCATTTGCAGGGAAAGCTATATACTCTATGGGTGATCTGTATTCGGGATATGATCAGTTCCAGCTGGATATGCAAAGCAGGGACTTGACCACAATGAGAACTCCTTTGGGATTAGTAAGGATGTGTACCTTACCACAGGGAGCCACTAACTCAGTGGCACATATGATGAATGGAATGAATAAAGTCTTACGGGACTTCATACCACAAAAAACTATGCCATTTTTGGATGATGTGCCAATAAAGGGCTGTGAGGAGAAAGACAAAGATGAGAATTTGGATTCAAAAGGGTGCCGCAAGTTTGTGGCAGATCATATAAAGGATTGTGACATGATTCTATCCAGGCTTGAAGAAGTGAATCTTACTTTATCTGGGCAAAAATCAGTGTTTGGGGTTGGTGAAGTGCTAATAGTGGGACATCTTTGTAGTACTAGTGGACGCCGTCCTTGTCCAGCCAAGATAGATGCAATACAAAGAATGAAGGAAATATGCATTAATGTTACAGAGCTGAGGAGATTTCTTGGAGCATGCGTCTTTTATGTTATTTGGATCCCACATTATGCACATGTAGCAGATCCTCTTTATCAGCTTTTGAGGAAAAATCAAAAATTTTTGTGGAGTGCAGTACATATTAAAGCTATGTGGAAGCTGAAATATTTGCTCCAATCATCACCCATTTTGAGAAAGGCAGATTATGAGTGTGGCAGGCCTGTGATTGTTACAGTTGATACTAGTCCTACTGGGATTGGATGGGCAGTAGGGCAAGATGATGAGGATGATCATAGGTATGTAATTAGATTTGGAGCAAAGGTATTAAGCTTTCGACAGCGAAAGTATCCACAGATCAAGAGAGAATTATGGGGGATAGTCACTGCTCTAAAATGTGAAAAAGAATATCTTATTGGGGCATCTGTACTTGTGGAGACTGATTGCTTGCCACTTCTTGGGATGATAGCAAGTTGTACCACTCCAGATATTGCTATGCTTAGGTGGATTGCTTATATCAAGTCACTAAATCCTGAGTTTGAGCATATTGCGGGAAAAGATAATCCAGTAGCAGATATGCTATCAAGAGCCAGATATGAAGAAGAAGAAGAGATGGTTAGTGACATTGATGATGTGGGTACAAAGTTCTATACCACAGCATATGCTAAGGGGGATCATATTTGCTTATCAAATGCACTTGAGTCTTTTATTGAGGAAATATATGAAGGGGATTGGTTGCTTATTGGTCAATATTTGAGCACTTTGACAAGGCAAGAGAATTGGTCTGACTCAGAATTTAAGAGGATCCGCAGAAAAGCATATGGTTACTTTCTAAAGGATGGATATCTCTGGAAGCATCCTAAACAGAGAAATGCTATGCCACAGAGAGTCATATGTGATAAAGAGACTCAAGGAAAGCTTGTGAAAGAATTCCATGAGAGTCTCTGGGCTGGGCATAGAAGTGTGTGGGCCACTTTTACCAAAATAAAGGAAAAATATTGGTGGAGAGGAATGTACAAGGATATTTCCCAATATGTGGAAACATGCATAGTATGCCAAATGTACTCAAATGTGAGACATCGTGATGGCTTACAACCAACTTACCCACCTGCCATGCACTACAAATGGGTAGTGGATCTAGTTACAATGCCTTTGGGAATTTGGCAGATGCGGTATATAGCACTTGCAAGAGAAGATTTGACAAATCAGGTAGAAGGGCGTGCCCTTAGAACAAAGAGTACGGAAACAGTATGCAAATTTCTCTTGGAAGATGTGATCTGCCGATATGGTTGTGTTGGGAAAATAACAGCTGATAGGGGAGAGCTAGATGTTGAAGAAGCAAGGGAATTCTTCTCTAGAATTGGTATCAAACTGTCTCTAACATGTGCTTACAATCCTGAGGGCAATGGGAAAAGTGAGCGAGGACATCCTCCAATCATTAAAGCTTTGGCTAAGGCATGCAAAGAAAGGATGAGAGTGTGGCCAAAGCTGTTACCATATGCCTTGTGGGCTGACCGTACGACTCATAGCTCAGTGACAGGATACATGCCTGCTGAATTAATGTATGGTCAGAAGCCAGTGATGCCAGTTGAAGAAGTAATTCTAACTTGGAATGTATTGCCCTGGATGGAAGGATTAAGCAGAGATGACCTCCTTGCATTGAGAATAAGACAGTTGGAGAGGAGGCCTGAAGATGTAGAGCTTGCTAAAGCTCGCCTGAAAGATGCAAGGCTGAAAAATAAAGAAAGATTTGATAGTAGACACAGACTCCGGCCAAAACCTATTGAAGAAGGTGATTGGGTTCTAATGTATGATAGTAGCCTTGACAACCAATTCACTGTTCAAAGAAAATTTGCAAAGAGATGGTTTGGCCCTTACATTGTCAGGCATGTGCATGGAAATGCCACATATACTCTGTGTGAGCTTGATGGAACAGAAGTAAAGAATCTTGTGGCTGGCAAAA
The DNA here is from genome assembly GCF_041138505.1 of Cibotium barometz. Lineage (NCBI taxonomy): Eukaryota > Viridiplantae > Streptophyta > Polypodiopsida > Cyatheales > Cibotiaceae > Cibotium > Cibotium barometz. Next base: position 45,559,686 of record NC_141077.1, read on the forward strand.
GAATCAAGATATTTAAAAGAAGGCATGATGGTGATCCTTTTGATTCACAAGAGATTCAGGATGAGAAGCTTGACAGTGAAGGTATGGATATGCTTGAAGAGGAAGAGGATGATCTTCCTGGAGCTGCAGAAGATGAAGACGACATCCAGCTATATGTAGATCTTGATGATGATTTGGCACATACCAGAGGATGTGCAGGTTTAGAGGGGGTGGATGTCGTGCCATGGCACGTCTATGATGTGAAACCGTGCATGTGAGTTCATCAAATATACATCCAGATACATGAGGTTATGTGCCATGACGAGTCATTATATGATGCCATGTATATATGTTCATATTGTATATGAGGTTCAATAAGACAAGCTGAGGCTGAGTCAGATTTAGGAGTTTTTTGTATATGAGTATGGAGGATAATGTTTTTGCTGTTACTCTGAGTTCATGGGCAAGTTAGAAGCATCCAGATATATATGATGGCATGAGGGCATACCAATGCACAAAGGAATGCAATTATAAAGGCATGAAGAAATACTGAATGGGCAATTGGAGATTCTAGAGTTCATTGAATGTTGGGGAAATGTTCGGATAGAAAATTGCACTTGGACTTCATGGATCATCATGTAGAAGCATATGTATCTTACGTTTATCTAATGCGGAGAGTGGAGATATGGAACATGAAGCTAGTAAGGATGTTTTCATAGAGGTGCTAATGCCTTGGGAGTCTTGTGGTTAAAACTTAAAACATGGTGCTAATGCCTTGGGAGTCTTGTGGATAAGGCTTGCTACCTTAATGCTAAGGTTATATTTTATAACCTTAGTGCTAAGGTTAACAATACGTTGGGGATTTCTAGAAAATACGCAGCTTAATGATATATACAGCTGGCAGAAGCTGGCGGGTAGGGGCACCGAAATCGCCGCGGGAAAGAGAGAAGAGACCGGAGCTTCACGGCGGCGAACCAGAGAGGAAAGGAATTTTGCAGAGTCGAGAGGAACAGCGTCGTTGGCGACCAGTCAAATTGATAGGAAGGGAATATCTTTTGTGTACTGCTTTTAGGTGCTAGAAATGATGGCAAAATGGAGTGCTATTCAATGATATGCCTCTGGAAAAATACGAGCTTACAGTCAGCAGCAGAGGGATCTTCCGCGTTTCTTCCTCCTCCGTGTACCGGCGCTGAAGCGGCTACTTTGGATTATTAAAAACAAAGAAAAAAAATCGACGTGTTTACTGGTTGCTTATTTCAGATAAGCATAATTTAATACTTACCTTGTTACTTAGAAAAAGTGTATGGTAAATAAACCCTTTAAAGGTTTTGGAATATATGGGCAAGGATGATGAACAAGATAGAAATTTTGGAGAAATTGAAGTTTGTAAAATCATGGAAGATGGTCTTGTGACTGCTTGACTGAGTTTTGGAAATTATGTACATGAAATAGCTATGCCGTATTCTATCTTTTGCTTGTGAAATGTTAGAATATTAAGGCAGGTTTTCAGGTAAAAAAGAGCATCATGATTCAATGGTTTTGAGGACACTGGATGAAATGGATGTAGCTGGCCACATGTATATTGGAAAAATTAGAAAGCTTTATCATGCCCACATGTGAATGGTTCAAAGGGATTTCATGCAATTCTGTGCAATCATCTGAATGAATTCAAGGATGTATTGAGGGAAGTGGACACATGTATTTGTCATTGGAAACAATGATGTTCAATACTCCTTGGGAAATCTTGTACGTGAAATTCCTTGTTGGATTTGACATTCACTCTCACAGCTAGAAGTTTCGTACTTTCCTGGCTGTACCGCACACTTCACGACACCGTGAACAAAGAATCAAGCAATTTGTAAGGTAATTAGCGAATTTTGATCATTTTCTATAATTTCTCAATGTTTCTCTCTTCTCAACCCCTCTCAAGCTTGAGAAGCTTAATTGGAATAGTTTTTGAATGTTATTGAAGTTAATTGATGAATGGTAGTGAAGAGTTACATAATTTGATGAATGCTATTGAAGTTAATTGATTAATGATAGTTAAGAATTACATAAATTTCCATTTATGCTTAATTCTAATGGTTTTTATGTAATTTCTCTCTCTCACTCAAGAAATGGTCATACTCATGACCCATTCTCAATCCAAATAAAGCTTTTCATAAAGCTTTTCCTTAATCCAAGATTAATCTATGCTTGAGGTCAAATTAATGGCTTTTTTCTATGCTTTTAGTTTATGTATTTCATGAATATTAATGATTTAACCCATTATTGGGTTAATGATCCAGTTAGGGATCATTCTAATCATTTTCTTAATGATAAGCTTTATCCTTCAAAATAAATTGCGATTTATCAGTCATAGTAGCGGAGCTATGGTAAAATTTTTATAAAAATTACACATAAAATAATTTTATTCAAAGCATGAAAAGAGAACTTCCTACCATATTCTAGGAATTATCATCCTAGATTAATTGAAAGAATTTTATTGTAATCATGGAGAAATTAATTTTTATGTTATGCATAATTGATGATTATTTTATTGTAAAAGTGTTACTTTTATCATATTTGGATTTCATGCATAGAGGTATGCATAAAAGAATTATTATTTTAATATAAAAGTGTTTCTTTTATCATATTTGGATTTCATGCATAGAGGTATGCATAAAAGAATTATTATTTTAATATAAAAGTGTTTCTTTTATCATATTTGGATTTCATGCATAGAGGTATGCATAAAAGAATTATTATTTTAATATAAAAGTGTTTCTTTTATCATATTTGGATTTCATGCATAGAGGTATGCATAAAAGAATTATTATTTTAATATAAAAGTGTTACTTTTATCATATTTGGATTTCATGCATAGAGGTATGCATAAAAATTGATTATTTTATTATAAAAGTGTGACTTTTATCATATTTGGATTTCATGCATAGAGGTATGCATAAAAATTGATTATTTTATTATAAAAGTGTGACTTTTATTATATTTGGATTTCATGCATAGAGGTACGCATAAAAGTTGATTATTCTATTATAAAAGTGTGACTTTTATCATATTTGAATTTCATGCATAGAGGTATGCATAAAAGTTGATTATTTTATTGTAAAAGTGTTACTTTTATCATATTGGATTTCATGTATAGAGGTATGCATAAAAGATATTCTTTTTATACTAAAAGTGTGATTTTCATCATAAATGGATTTTATGCATAACTTAGATGCATAAGAGAAATTCTTTTATTCTAAAAGTGTAATTCCTACCTAATTGAATTTATGCATAAGAAGATGCATAAAAGATTGATTTTTAAATTCAAAGTGTCATTCTCATCTACATTGAATTTATGCATAGGAAGATGCATAAAAGAATGGAATTTCAATTCAAAAGTGTTATTCTCATCCAAATTGAATTTATGCATAGGAAGATGCATAAAAGATAGATTTTTTATTCAAAAGTGTCAATTCTCATCTAAATTGAGTTTATGCATAGGAAGATGCATAAGATATGGGATTTTAATTCAAAAGTGTCATTTTCATTTAAAATGAATTTATGCATAGGAAGATGCATAAAAGATTGATTTTTAAATGAGATGTGGTAATATGTGATAAGATGCGTATGGGAAGTGATAGGATGTGAGAAGAGGTGTATGAGATGTGATAAGATGTGATAAGATGCATATGGGAAGTGATAGGATGTGATAAGATGTGTATGAGGTGTGAAAAGATGTGATAAGATGTGTATGAGATGTGATAGGATATGATAAGAGGTGTATGAGATGTGATAGAATGTGTTAAGATGAGTTAGGATGTGTTAAGATGTGTATGGGACGAGGTAGAGAGTGTATCTGATGGGATAAGATGTATATGGGATGTGTTAGGGCGAGAATGGATGTAGTATGGATGTATGGATGTAGATACGGATGTATGTATGTATGTGGATGTGGATGTATGAATGAGGATGTGAAAATGGATGTATGTATGTAGATGTGGATGTATGGATGTGAATGTGAATGAAGATGTGGATGTGGATGTGGATGTATGGATGTAGATTCGGATGTATGTGAATGTGGATGTATGAATGAGGATGTGAAAATAGATGTATGCATGTAGATGCGTATGTATGAATGTGAAATTGGATGTATGTATAATGTGGATGTATGAATGAGGATGTGAAAAATAGATGTATGCATGTAGATGCGTATGTATGAATGTGAAATTGGATGTATGATGTGGACGTACGAACATGGATATGTATGTAGAATAATGAATGTGAATGTGTATGTGAAATAATGTGTAGTCTATATGAGTGAATGGATGAGAATGATGAGTACACATTGAATGGAATAGGGAATAAGTAATGTGGTCCGAGAGTGGATAATGTGGAAAGACGAGAGTTCGTTATAGAAACTGTATTTTGTGACTGTTTGTAAATGACTGTTTTATGTCAAGAATGCTGGGGAAGCATTTTGACCGTCTTGAGGATTAAGGTCATGAATACCAAACTAATAAAGTTGCAACTGCTGACGGAGAGGCAATGGAGGACGTCTCGCGTAGCAAGGTCGATCGAGGTCTTGACCAGCCTCGGTTCGATTTAAATGGTGAGCTTCCGGTACGGTGGATGAGGGACCAAGGAAGCGGCCTATGAGTGAAGCGCTAGGTCACCTGCGAAGGATCCTAGAGGGTGCTGACCATACGGTGCTCGGGCTCTGGGTCGTCGAAGATACCCACACGTGCGTCGTGGAAGATATTGGAACAAGGAATAAGAGTTGTTTTCTGAAACCGGGCATGGATCTGGTTGATTGACCTTGCTGGTCCTCAACGGATGAGTCCATGGCTCTTTTATATGGATCTGTGGGTTGATCTTGCTGATCTTCCACGGAGATTCCATTATGTTATATGAATATATTGCCGGTTACTATGAGCTAGGAACTATGGAAAAGGCCCCTGATGAGTGAACAGGTAGTGAGCGTTCTGGTTGCCAATGATGCCATAAGTATACCGATGAATGAATGACTGGAAATAAGGATTCAACCAGAGACTATGAGGATTGTCATCAGTGACATAATGGTTTCATTAAAGGATTGTTTTAAAGTTAGCTGATGCTAGGAAAAAGGCAATTTCATATTGGGTGTGTAAGTGGTGTGACTAGTTTTATGTTTGCATGAACTTCCGGCTAGGGGCCTTGGAACTCTTTTCCTTGGTACCCCGAACAAAACCTAACCAAATTCCTTATTGGATCCCATCACTACAGTGGTTGGGCGGTTGGCTAACCCATGGGACTGGATGGGGTTAGGCTGGACTGATGGATCCGTAAATCGAGATTTAATTTCTATTACTACGATAGATGAAGTAAATCCCGGATAGTAATTGTTCTATGGATAGGAATCAATGGCTGTGCCTCTTGATGGGGAAAAAAGCGTTGATCCCAATGATCCAAGTGCAAGTTTCTTCCTTGATCTGACCAAGTACCGTTAGAGGTGCAGTCGGATGAGTTTGATCAGTAATGATCTTGACTACGTTAGAGTAAAGAGTTATCCTGGTGGAATCGCCCGTGCTTTCCGAATAAGGGAAGTTTTTCCGGGTTTGGTTTTGGAAAAACCGACGGATTAGTCTCTTGTCCGGATATCCGTGGGGGCGAGGCCCCGAGTGTGAGACCCTGACCCACGCAAGATGTGTTACTTCCGCTGCTAGCACCCCGAATCCGTTGCGCTGTGGGAACGGGGATCTCACAGTTGGTATCAGAGCTTTTTGGTCAATAAGGATCAACCGAGAAGCCAAATATATCAAAAATTTATCAAGAATCAAAAAGGTTGTAATTGTGTGATATAATTCATACAAATTGATATTCAATCTGAAAATTCATAAATTAGTAATTGGGTCTTCAAATGGAAGTACCGCAATTGTATGGAACCCTGACTTGCTTGAGGCCTAGACATGATGGTATTTCCAAGTATTATGACGACCCGTATATACCGAGGGTATAACTGCAGCTCTTTACCGGCAGTATATACGAGTAAATCTAAGACTTGAAATTATAAGCGTTAATGCTATCCAGATGATGATTTCGAATGTGGTTGATATGATTTTAATTTTGTTTGAGAACTGATGAATTGATTTGGATTCTGATTGAAAAATGATGATTTCTGAAATTTAGTTGAAATATAATAACCTGAGCAAAACTACAATGAGGATGAATGGGACGAGTCCCTGTGATGATAATGATTTCAGCAAATCACTATGAGATTAGTTGATTGTGCTATCAAATTGCTACTGTTAACACTTGACCGTTAGATCAAGTTAAGGGATGACAAATTGAGAACTTACTTAACTGAAATTCCCGTGGAGGAATGTTCAGAAGGAAATTTTTCGGTCTAATGGACCATTATCATGTTAAAGATATGAATGATATGATCTGAATGAATTGTTATTTAATGATGAGTTCTAAGGGATATTTATCCCAGTATTCTGTTGGGTTGACCAGAATATAAGGAACCCCAGAATAAAATTGGATCTTGAGAAAAAGAGTTGTCCTCTACCTTGCGAGATGAGGACATCTCGCACTTTTTTAAGTGGGGTAGAATGTAAGATTCCTCCCCAGCCTTCGAAGTATACAAGAGTAAGAATCTCCCTTTTTGATCTTATAATTATTCCCTCTCTAAAATAAAAGAAAGATTCTATTTAAAAAAAGGAAGACCCTCTCCCTAGAATACTTCTCAGGAGTCACGCCTGTTTTAAGGATTCAGAACAATGAGTTCACAAGTGAAAATCGGTGTTTTGGATACCAAGGTTTTGGTTTTCATTCGAGTACGGCCCAAAAGAAGTTCTTTATCTCTTGGGGAGTATAAGAAGTTATCCCCCAGATATTGTGGACCAAAGAAAGTAAGTGACTTAGCCTACGAACTTCTTTTATCTCCTCATAATCTTACTTCCATCGATCTCCTTTCTTTCTTAATCTCCTTCATGGCTTGGCAACAGGAATTAGTTTTATCCATGATGATTTCTCACCTTCAAGACGCAAGCGAGTCTGTGAAGAAGGATTTTATAGAACTGTATGAGCGCTCACTTTTTCCTCACCTAGGAACTTCTGTAGCTCAAACCAAATGGCGGACCTATCTAGACATAACTAGGGTAACACCGTGGGATCACCAGCACTTTCGTAACAATGTCCACTTGGCCATGGTTATTGAAGCTTTGGGTTTGGGTCCCCGATACTACTGCGTCATGAGATCAAGGCATATTGGGTTTTCTGAGCGGGTCTTCTTACTGGCGTGTTTTCTTCCTCATCAGAAGATATGCCTTTACCCCGTTTTTGGCTTGCCTCTCAGAGGTTCTTTTGTTAGATCACCTCATACCACTGAGATAGATGCGGTAATAACCAGCAGAATTATTCCCATACATGAGTTACCTTATACGTGCGCAGCTTGTGAGTGCTGCTTTTGTGACCATATGATGGACGGGCTTATGGAAGTGTAAAGAGTTCTTCTATCTTTACTGTATATGTTCCAAGAATGAATAAAGTTGAAATCTTGTTCCTGTCTTGAATCTTGCTCTCTTTGAGACTTTGCTGGTTAATCTTAAATAAATTTTTCTCTAAGTCTCATATTCGTGCATCTTGCGAAATTATCCCAAGTCTGCGAGATGAGGACATCTCGCGTTTTTCAAGTGGGAGAGAATGTAAGATTCCTCCCCAGCCTCTCAAAATGTCCAGCATATTCCCTTGTAATCAATTCCCTCTTCAAAAATATAAGAGATCTTGTCTCTGCCTGTTTTGGCATAGAGAGAGAAAATATTCTAGAGAGAGAATATTCAGATTTTGAATATTTTTGGATAGAAAAATATCTCATCTTATTTAAATGAATTCCCCTGAAACAGAAATTCAAAAAGAATTTTTCAATGTGCAATTGGAATTAATTGGAAATGGGTATAAAGGACCTTAGCCTAAGGGTCTAGATTTTCAGAAATTTTAGATTATGGTCCAATTAAGGTTCCTTTGGGCCAATAAGATCAATCCATGTGTAGGGAGGAGATAAATCCAATTTGTAAAAGAAGATACCCAAAAATGAGTAAATGCTCACATAAGATGAAGAGTTGACTATGTACAAGGTTTATTAGTAAGAAACTATGAGTAATATCAAAAATATGAGATATTTTGGGTATCCAAAAATGAGTAAATGCTCACATAAGATAAAGAGTTGAAAATGTACAAGGTTTATTAGAAAAAAACTATGAGCAATATTAAAAATATGAGATATTTTGGGTATAATAATTCCATTTTGACACATATGTAAGGAAGGGGAGTCCATTAAAGGAGGTGCATATTTCACATTCTTGAATGAGTTTTAAACTCAAAATTAATGTGATATTTTTATCTCTCCTCTCTCTTGAATCAAACCAAATCAAAATGGAACCAAACCGAATAAAAAAGGAACCAAACTAGATCCAAATCTAGTCCAAATTCAACCAAACTGAATTTGGAAAATTCTAGAATTCAGTTAGCTTTGGTTAGAGCTTCCCTCTCCTATAAATATAACATGAGTCCTTTGAAAAAAATAGAAGAATTTTACTCTACTAGAGTTATGCTGAAATAGTGCTAATTTCTACTATTGTCTAAAATTCTCTCCAAATTGAAGAAATTGGAGCTTCCCTCTTTCTTCAATCCCCATTGGTGGCTCCATCAACATACTTAACCAATTGATTGGTTGGGGGCCTCTACCGTGAACAAAGAATCAAGCAATTTGTAAGGTAATTAGCGAATTTTGATCATTTTCTATAATTTCTCAATGTTTCTCTCTTCTCAACCCCTCTCAAGCTTGAGAAGCTTAATTGGAATGGTTTTTGAATGTTATTGAAGTTAATTGATGAATGGTAGTGAAGAGTTACATAATTTGATGAATGCTATTGAAGTTAATTGATTAATGATAGTTAAGAATTACATAAATTTTTATTTATGCTTAATTCTAATGGTTTTTATGTAATTTCTCTCTCTCACTCAAGAAATGGTCATACTCATGACCCATTCTCAATCCAAATAAAGCTTTTCATAAAGCTTTTCCTTAATCCAAGATTAATCTATGCTTGAGGTCAAATTAATGGCTTTTTTCTATGCTTTTAGTTTATGTATTTCATGAATATTAATGATTTAACCCATTATTGGGTTAATGATCCAGTTAGGGATCATTCTCATCATTTCCTTAATGATAAGATTTACCCTTCAAAATAAATTGAGATTTATCAGTCATAGTAGCGGAGCTATGGTAAAATTTTTATAAAAATTACACATAAAATAATTTTATTCAAAGCATGAAAAGAGAACTTCCTACCATATTCTAGGAATTATCATCCTAGATTAATTGAAAGAATTTTATTGTAATCATGGAGAAATTAATTTTTATGTTATGCATAATTGATGATTATTTTATTGTAAAAGTGTTACTTTTATCATATTTGGATTTCATGCATAGAGGTATGCATAAAAGAATTATTATTTTAATATAAAAGTGTTTCTTTTATCATATTTGGATTTCATGCATAGAGGTATGCATAAAAGAATTATTATTTTAATATAAAAGTGTTTCTTTTATCATATTTGGATTTCATGCATAGAGGTATGCGTAAAAGAATTATTATTTTAATATAAAAGTGTTTCTTTTATCATATTTGGATTTCATGCATAGAGGTATGCATAAAAGAATTATTATTTTAATATAAAAGTGTTACTTTTATCATATTTAGATTTCATGCATAGAGGTATGCATAAAAATTGATTATTTTATTATAAAAGTGTGACTTTTATCATATTTGGATTTCATGCATAGAGGTATGCATAAAAATTGATTATTTTATTATAAAAGTGTGACTTTTATCATATTTGGATTTCATGCATAGAGGTATGCATAAAAGTTGATTATTCTATTATAAAAGTGTGACTTTTATCATATTTGAATTTCATGCATAGAGGTATGCATAAAAGTTGATTATTTTATTGTAAACATGTTACTTTTATCATATTGGATTTCATGTATAGAGGTATGCATAAAAGATACTCTTTTTATACTAAAAGTGTGATTTTCATCATAAATGGATTTTATGCATAACTTAGATGCATAAGAGAAATTCTTTTATTCTAAAAGTGTAATTCCTACCTAATTGAATTTATGCATAAGAAGATGCATAAAAGATTGATTTTTAAATTCAAAGTGTCATTCTCATCTACATTGAATTTATGCATAGGAAGATGCATAAAAGAATGGAATTTCAATTCAAAAGTGTTATTCTCATCCAAATTGAATTTATGCATAGGAAGATGTATAAAAGATGGATTTTTAATTCAAATGTGTCAATTCTCATCTAAATTGAGTTTATGCATAGGAAGATGCATAAGAGATGGAATTTTAATTCAAAAGTGTCATTTTCATTTAAAATGAATTTATGCATAGGAAGATGCATAAAAGATTGATTTTTAAATGAGATGTGATAATGTGTGATAAGATGCGTATGGGAAGTGATAGGATGTGAGAAGAGGTGTATGAGATGTGATAAGATGTGATAAGATGCGTATGGGAAGTGATAGGATGTGATAAGAGGTGTATGAGATGTGAAAAGATGTGATAAGATGTGTATGAGATGTGATAGGATATGATAAGAGGTGTATGAGATGTGATAGAATGTGTTAAGATGAGTTAGGATGTGTTAAGATGTGTATGGGACGAGGTAGAGAGTGTATTTGATGGGATAAGATGTATATGGGATGTGTTAGGGCGAGAATGGATGTAGTATGGATGTATGGATGTAGATATGGATGTATGTATGTATGTGGATGTGGATGTATGAATGAGGATGTGAAAATGGATGTATGTATGTAGATGTGGATGTATGGATGTGAATGTGAATGAAGATGTGGGTGTGGACGTATGGATGTAGATTCGGATGTAGATGTATGTATGTGAATGTGGATGTATGAATGAGGATGTGAAAAAAGATGTATGCATGTAGATGCGTATGTATGAATGTGAAATTGGATGTATGTATAATGTGGATGTATGAATGAGGATGTGAAAATGGATGTATGCATGTAGATGCGTATATATGAATGTGAAATTGGATGTATGATGTGGACGTAGGAACATGGATATGTATGTAGAATAATAAATGTGAATGTGTATGTGAAATAATGTGTAGTCTATATGAGTGAATGGATGAGAATGAGTACACATTGAATGGAATAGGGAATAAGTAATGTGGTCCGAGAGTGGATAATATGGAAAGACGAGAGTTCGTTATAGAAACTGTATTTTGTGACTGTTTGTAAATGACTGTTTTATGTCAAGAATGCTGGGGAAGCATTCTGACCATCTTGAGGATTAAGGTCATGAAGACCAAACTAATAAAGTTGCAACTGCTGACGGAGAGTCAATGGAGGACGTCTCGCGTAGCAAGGTCGATCGAGGTCTTGACCAGCCTCGGTTCGATTTAAATGGTGAGCTTCCGGTATGGTGGATGAGGGACCAAGGAAGCGGCCTATGAGTGAAGCGCTAGGTCACCTGCGAAGGATCCTAGAGGGTGCTGGACCATACGGTGCTCGGGCTCTGGGTCGCCGAAGATACCCACACGTGCGTCGTGAAAGATATTGGAACAAGGAATAAGAGTTGTTTTCTGAAACCGGGCATGGATCTGGTTGATTGACCTTGCTGGTCCTCAACGGATGAGTCCATGGCTCTTTTATATGGATCTGTGGGTTGATCTTGTTGATCTTCCATGGAGATTCTATTCTGTTATATGAATATATTGCCGGTTACTATGAGCTAGGAACTATGGAAAAGGCCCCTGAGTGAACAGGTGGTGAGCGTTCTGGTTGCCAATGATGCCATAAGTATACCGATGAATGAATGACTGGAAATAAGGATTCAACCAGAGACTATGAGGATTGTCATCAGTGACATAATGGTTTCATTAAAGGATTGTTTTAAAGTTAGCTGATGCTAAGAAAAAGGCAATTTCATATTGGGTGTGTAAGTGGTGTGACTAGTTTTATGTTTGCATGAACTTCCGGCTAGGGGGCCTTGGAACTCTTTTCCTTGGTACTCGGGACAAAACCTAACCAAATTCTTAATTGGATCCCATCACTACAGTGGTTGGGCGGTTGGCTAACCCATGGGACTGGATGGGGTTAGGCTGGACTGATGGATCCGTAAATCGAGATTTAATTTCTATTACTACGATAGATGAAGTAAATCCCGGATAGTAATTGTACTATGGATAGGAATCAACGGTTGTGCCTCTTGATGGGGAAAAAAGCGTTGATCCCAATGATCCAAGTGCAAGTTTCTTCCTTGATCTGACCAAGTACCGTTAGAGGTGCAGTCGGATCAGTTTGATCAGTAATGATCTTGACTACGTTAGAGTAAAGAGTTATCCTGGTGGAATCGCCCATGCTTTCCGAATAAGGGAAGTTTTTCCGGGTTCGGTTTTGGAAAAACCGACGGATTAGTCTCTTGTCCGGATATCCGTGGGCGAGGCCCCGAGTGTGAGACCCTGACCCGCACAAGATGTGTTGCTTCCGCTGCTAGCACCCCGAATCCGTTGCGTGGTGGGAACAGGGATCTCACAGCAAGGTTGATTAAAAAGTTCTCCACCTTCTTAAGGTAATTATTGGATTTTATGGTAAAGATACTATTATTAAAGGGGTTCGTTTTGCTGATGAGGTCTAAATGGGTGCCATTAAGGACAACGTATTGTGCTTGCACCTTTCCAAGGGGAATCCAAGTGATGTGTTGTACCATAGACCAAGATTTCAACCACCATGGCCCCCCCATCCATAAATGTACCTAGAAGGATGTCGATGATGAGTCTATGGTGCGTAAAAAAATGAATCTTCACATTTATTAGACAATGACTTGCCTCATTTATTTGGGATTGAACCTATTTGTAAATTTTCTAAATGTCTAAAATACCTTCTACGTAATGTGGCAATCTTCAGGCAATTGTAGCTTGTTCAAAAAAAACATCATTAAAACCCTCATATTTTTTGGCTGCTTACGATGGTTTTTGCAATGTTTTCTTTTGAAAAAGAATTAAAAACCTTGTTTGAAAGGGTATAATAATTAAAATGATATTTTACAATTTCTAATAATCAATGATTACCAATCCTTGTAATTGAAAAGGTATGTTGAGAGTCTCCAATAACCATACTAACTTAGAAACACAATCATGCATGACCTCTCTCTCTCTCTCTCTCTCTCTCTCTCTCTCTCTCTCTCTCTCTCTCTCTCTCTCTCTCTCGATAAATTTATGTCTTCCTTCTAGAGCAGTTATGGCTTCGGCGAAGCTCAAAGATTGCAAATCCTTCAATAATTTTGCTAATCAAGGAAAGGCCATTGTGCCAAAGGCATCAGATTGGCATCAACATGAAGTAACTAACCATGTGGAATGGACGATGTAGAAAATAACCAAGGCAAGCACAATGCAAAAAACAAAAAAAAAATCAATGCCAAAAAAAAGGACAACATTGAAGATAGAAGATGTATAACCTTAATCAATCAAATCTTTAAAAATTCGAATGTGAAGTGTGAGTTTCATAAACTATTATTTGCATGATGCTACTCTTTAGATACAACTAAATGTTTAAAGATAACTAACGCCTGCCTCAAGCAACTGTGCCACATACAAATTCCTTCTCCATTTCATCATGTACAATGATCTCTGCAAGTGATTTCGTTGACTCTGGGCAATCGATCAACCTAATTAGATGAAGAAGCCTAAAAATAGATGAGAGCCAGAAAGTGAATATCGTACTTTCCCACCTTCAGCATCATGGAAAACATTTACTACTACCCCAAGTAATCACACATTTTTTCCTTCAAGGGCAAAGAACTATGCCGCAACAAAGTGATCAATCTAGTCAATTAGCGGAAGGTCTTTAAAGCGATAATACCAATTATTGCTCTTTGTGTTAGATTCCCCACCAACAGGGACCTCTATGTGAGTTGTCACCAATTTTGTCGTCCTCAAGAGACTCCGGACGGAGTTATCGAGAAGCAAGGGCATCACGTGCATATATTTATGGCATAATGCCAGGTAACCGATATTAGTGTGGCAAAATGTGACATTATTAGTGCTGGAAAAGGCAAAAGAGACCCAATGGAAGCTGCCCATTACTTTGCCAATCAAAATGAAATGTTAATTCCAATTTCCCACCATCAATAACAAGAGGCTTTGATTGTGTTCCACGTAGATCATTGTAAAGGTGTACTAAAGCTGCTAGGTGAAAGGTAAAGCACGCAAGAGGAATTAGCAAGAGCTGCATGAATCCAAGCTGCACACAAGACAAAGCTATACAAGAGATCTAGAGAATATGCACATGTGTTCTGCAAACAAAAAGCCTTGAGCATCAAATTAGATCTCAAAGTTTTCCTGAAGAACAAGAGAAACCCTCGAGCAATAATTAATATAATCAATCAACAAATCTGGTAATTGAAAGAACGCAATTACCACCAATGATTGTGTATAGAGCCCATGAACTCAACAATCGCAACAACATGATATCTCTCTCGGTAATGCCTTCTTTCTAAAAAGCCGACAAAGTAGATAGAAGGGCGCCTCTCCCGACTACGACCTGAACGGCGGGCGCAAGCCCAAAGCTATAAATGCTACGCGTAGATGTTGTTGACCGAGCTTAGCCGTTCACCTTCCGGCAGTTGAGACGGATCTCTCCTTGGGTGCCTGTGAGAGGGCCGATGTTCCCCATGTTAATCATGGATTGGCGAAGGCGCTGAAGAAGGTGCTCTGGCTGCTACTGTAGGTGTCCACGAGCGAGACGGTGCTGGAGCCGGAGGTGGAGTAGAGCTCTTGGTCGGACTGCAGCAAGCCCTTGTTGTGCTGCAGGTTTGCGTAGTACTTGTTGTCGAAGGTGTCTGGGGTGGTTGTGTCCAGCGAGTTGAGCGCGTTAGGGTCCCCGCCGCTCTGCGGGCAGTTGCTCTGCAGGGCGGCCAGGTACGTGGAGTCGACGGTGGGGTCGGGGCTGCCTGTGTTGCTGAAGTTGTAGAGGCGCGAGCTGAAGGAGATACAGCGGGCGCGCCCGATGGTATGGGCACCTGCAGCCACGACAGAAAATGCACATGGGCGGGCCACAAATCAACAAATTGTAACGGAATTATTACTTCAAAGTACTCTAGTCTCTACTAGACTTCACCATGCAATATTCAATGAGTTTGAACCTGAGAGCACAACTGCATCCTGCGTGGACAAGCCCACGGCTGTGAACTTGCCGATGACCGTGTTGATATCGGTGTTGGGATTTGGGAGGTCCTGCACAGGCGCTGTGGCGCTTACAGTGGTTGCATCTCTTCTTCCCAAGAGCACCGTCCAGGAGGGTCCTCCGGCCTGCGTACATCAATCATCGGTCTTAAACGTCTAGCAGTCATGAGATAGTTAATTGAATTAGGCTCCTCATGTGACGAGTCTGCTCCTAATATGTATTACCAGGGTCACGGACGCATTGGCCGCCAGCGCCAAAATGTCAGCACACGAAACGGTCGCCTCGCACACTCCCTCCACGGCGGACTTGATGTTGTCCACCACGTCGAAGCCTCTCAAGCTGTTGTTGTTTGGAGGGGCCGTCTTCTCGCCTGTCGTTGTGTCTGTATTGTCCAGCAATACCGACCCGTCGCATCCCTACATTGCATTAAAAATCAGTGCAATCGAGCTGTACTCTTAATCATTACTCATTTCCTTGGGGCAGTATAGCTTTCTGATCAACGTTTATAACTAGTTTACACACTTACATTTACGAAGCAATCGTGGAAGTGGAGGCGCAGCAAGGACGCTGCCATCCTGGCCTCCTGCTGCACTGCCTGCTGCACCACTTGTTCCACGATGCTCGCAACAGTCGGGCAGGATGCGTCGTAGAAACTAGAGCTAAGCTGTGCGTAGGATTTTGAAGTAGCTACGAGGAGGACTAGCGTACAGCCCAAGAGGGTGGATGCAAGACCACGCTGCTCCATATTGCTCTGTCAAGTTGCTTCCAACGTCTCAAAACGGGACGAAGATGGCACGACAAGTACTGGAAATTATAAAAGATGGAATGGAAGACAAGTACTGGAAATTATGAAAGATGGAATGGAAGACAATCGCTTTGTTCATACGTTTTTACACATAGGTAGGGAGCGAATTTATGGTTAGAACTTCCACGACGCTAGCATCGTGCACAAGACCTTATTACGTGGATTTGGTCAAATTTTTTGGTATCTTGGCTCTCATTCAGTCAAAGCATATGAAAAAGACCTTTTTACGTGGATTTGGTCAAATTTGATTGCTTTCTTGGGTCTAAGGGTTCCATTTAGGGATTGTGAAAGGTTTGAAAAATATGGGAGACCCATTCAAAAAGGTTTTGCTTTCATTCAATGGTCTCATTTCATGGGGCTAAATGCCCACCCTCATTTAACACCTGCAAGGTTTAAAGTTATGATCTCGTTATTTCATAACCACTTGCTTGTCATCACGTCTAATGTTTTTATTTGTTTTACGAGCAGCATTGGCGAGGCTGAGACTAAGTGTACATGAGCTTTGAGACTAGTTAAATGTACATGAGTTTGGAAGAATGTACATTCTGTGTAACTCTTGTACAGGTAAATATCCCTTCTCTCAAGAACTCTTGCACTCTCCCTTGTGTTCTCTTACAAAAAATTTAGATCACAACGCCCCTCTCTCCCCCTTAAAAAAAACAAAACAAATTCGAGGTCTTTTAAAGTAGTTTATCCATTGATTCTTTCTTTGTGTTCTTGATACATAGTGTGCCTAGATAGTGTGCCAGCCAAAAATAACAGACAAGTCTTCATCCTTATTCAAGATATCAGTATTCAAGATATCTTAACTTATAAAGCTAAAAATTGTAACATCAATGTACTTGTCACAATATGTGGATTCTGCTCACATCCACTTAATGTGCAATGACTCAAAATATAGTGCACATACTTGCTTCGTTGATTTTTTCTCAAGTGCCATTTTGTAAGCTTATCTTTTTCAAATACATTTTCTTCTAAAAAATTATCAAGGGATTCACAACTAATTGATATATATATATATACATACATATATATTGATTTGAGTCAAAATTATCAAGGGGTCCGCAACTAATTATAAAGGAGTCCGTAACTAATTATCAAGGCATCCGCAACTAATTGATATATATATATATATATCTATATCTCTCTCTCTCTCTCTCTCTATATATATATATATATATACATATATACATTGGTTTAATTCAAAAGAAATTAATGCATGCATGATTTGAAGGTAGGTACACAATTTTCACTATTTAGAAACACCGAAAAACTACATCTTTTGTGTTTTGAACTTATTTCTACATTCATTTTCAAGATACTTTAAACATTAAATATAGCTAGGAAAAATTACACCAAATACGAGTATGTCCTACTAACATTTTTGTATTGTGTAATAAACTAAGTCATTCACATTACAAGAAAAAGGAGCCTCCAATGCAGCACACCTTTTTTTCTCCTAATTCTCGTTTTCTCTACTATACATAATGCTAGGGAATTTACATAAGCATGTCCCATATACTAGTGAAATTATACATTAAGGGATATGGGCAAGTATTATAGGTTTGATTAACCAATTTGAGACCCCTACCCCCTACCAAAAGTGAATCCACAATAGATGACTAGTCTAGGGAAAGAGAGAACGAACTCAGCGCCTCCATTCATCAACATCCTATCGCTTAGCAATCCAACAACTTTCCCAATATAGCTGACTAGAATAGAGGCCTTATGGTAGGAATTGAGTATGATTGTATGATTCCTCCAAGTAAAATATTCACCTTATAATTCTCACAAATAAGAGGCATTGGTGGCTCCCTTGAGCTCAATATGACGCCTTAATCCTTGATTATTAAGGGAACAATTCTACCTTAATTCTTCTAAAGACTCTATGATCTAAAGTTGATTCCTAGATTTCTCCCAAGTTTCTAACTTTGTAATCAAGGTTGGGCTCTAGGTTTAGAAAGCACCCGTAATTTGGGTCCACCCAGCCACCCGTTTTCCAATATTAAAATCCTTTATCAACTTTGACGATTTCCATAGACTTAGCCTAACCCCATCCAATCCCATGGGTTAGGCTACCACCCTCCATTAGGATTATAGAGTCGGTGTGAACTCACACAACTGTAATTAAATTTCCATTCTCCATTACACACACACACACCTACTTCAGTAGAAAATAGAGCTCACACACACTCCACACTAAACAAATTTTTTCAATATAAAAATTAATGGAAAGATTTAACTCAAAACTATCCAATACATCATCATCATAATATCGTGAATATATCATCATAAATCACTATAGGTCACTGTAAAATCCATCAATATCTCTGCACACCATGATGCATTGATTCTGTCTTTATGTTCTTGATACACAGTGTGCCACCCAAAAATAATAGATAAGTCTTCATCCTTATTCAAGATATAAATATTCAAGATATCTCAACTTATAAAACTAAAAAATGTAACATCAATGTACTTGTCACGCAAGTCTGATGAGATTTCTCATTAGGTAAATGTTGGACTCAAAACGGGCCCTCTAAGTAATGCCATGTCAGCTTTTTCTTTAAAAATGGACTAATGGTTAATTTTTTGCAAATCATCACCAATTTGTGAACTTCTTAAATATACAAAATTTTCCATCATGCTATATATCATTGAAAAGATCTCGAAGAGTAGATTCCCAAAATCAATAACTTTCAATAAATTTTTATTTGATTTATAAAAATTTAACCATCTACTCATTTTCTAACAGAAAGCTCACATGGAATTACTTAGAGGGTCCTTTTTGGTCCAAATTTTGCCTAATGATAGTCCTCACGTCGCAATTCCAATCGTAGATCCTCCTGCTGCAAAGTTTAGGGAAGGTCTCTAAAGAATATTCAGATTACTTGAGTTTACAGAGAGTCCTTATAAGTTCTCTAACATCCTTAAGAGAGACTAGGATCAATACTGGATTAGAACTTATAATGGCTTTACATCCGTTATTTCTAAAGTTATAACCATTGTTAGGTCGCCATAAAGGATTCTAAATTTCCACCATATTCTCTAAGTTAGGGCTTTAGGCTTTTAAGACCTTAATACCTATATACATCAGCTAGATACTTATGTTTAAATACCTCTCTTTCTCTCTCATAAAGTTTATCTAGATTAAGCCTTTATCCTCAAAGTCTTCTTTCATCAAATCTCCAAACTAAGGAGAAAAATTACACTTACAAATTTGGTCTAAGCTCTTGATCTTTGTCTAAGACTTTATCCTTAAGGACTTCTTTGATCAAATCTCTACACTAGGTAGGAAAATTACACTTATGAACTTGTTCTAAGGGCCTTGTTCTTTCTCTAAATGAGATGTACTTCATCATTTTTTTCCATTGATTTGATTCTTTAGCCTTTTGAACATAATATATTTTCAAGAGACACACAATTTCTACAGAAATCTTCTCTGTCTAAAACTATTGAACCATTTTCTCCAATAATTCTAGGGGTTGTAATTCTAAGTACTTCATATATAAATATCATCCATCTCTATGCTATCAATTTAGTCTTGAGTTTGTTAAGGTGGACATCACCCTCTAGTATCTTCTCTCTTTCTAGCCTATTCAATTAGTTATTGGCTTACTAAAATCTCGAATGGTAATTCCCTAAAACTCCCTCTAATTTCATAGCACAATTCCCCATCTTGATTTACTAAAAGATCTACCCTTATTTAGGCTTAATTACATCGAGTTACTGCACACTTACATATATTTATGCACATAAATGCACATTTCATCTTCGAATATTTCTCAAGATATTAATCTTGCATCAATTTTTACACATAACTCCTACTCCTAAATATCCTAGATTAATTCTATTTGTGTTTGTGCATTAATTGATCATATTAAAATTCTCTTGTTTCCTCTCTAGGTTTAGTTATCCTATGACACTACAAGAAAGACTCCCCTTTAGCCATGGGGCAAATTTAGAGGCAAAAATAACACTCATTGCTTATGAGACAAAGATTGTCACATAAGCGATGTATAATTTTTTAAATATTAAAGCGTTTTTTAAGCGATAATTTTATGTGTCGCTAACATAAAGAGAATGATGGGAAGAGAGAGACCTTGAGTTCCTTGCAAGCAAACACCCACACAAGAGAGTTCAAGAGACAAGAGAAAGAGATGGATGGCTAAATTTTTTTCTATCTTCTTCAGTTCTCTACAACCATATGAAGAGTACATACATAAAGACAAAGTACTCTTCTACAATATGAAGAGCACATACATAAAGGCAAAGTACTCTCCTACAATAACATACAAAATGGTTGGTCCATAGTCTAAACTTGACTATATGAGCTAGAGGTATAACTATGCCATAACTCTAGTACTCCAAAGTGGCTATCACATAGCCTGTCATCCACTCGAAGTATATTCATAATCTCACCAACCATGCCAGTGGCATAAGTGAGAAAACTATCACCTAGGCGGGTCATCAATGTCCGCCGCCGTAGCACTAGTTGAGCTCGATATCTCAACACTCCCCTTTGAGTTCAGTTCCACACACTACACTCCAAGTAAGCTCCTAAACCTATGGAGCTTTTCTATGCCCAATTCCTTCATGAAGATGCGAAACACCTGATCTTTGTGTGCTGATATATACCAAATCTACATCACGTGCTAGAACCTTCTCCCTCACAAAGTGATAATGCACCTCAATGTGCTTCATCCTAGCATGGTATACTAGGCTATTGGTCAGCTTTATGATACCCATGTTGTAACAATAAATTAAAATTTTCATATCCCCGAGATCACCCATATCACCAAGTAGCTTTTGAAACCAAGCTACATCACAAGCTGCCATAGCAGCATCGCTGTACTTTGCCTCTATACTCGTCAAAGCAACTTTTGGGTGCTTCTTTTTGCTCCAACTCACAGCAACACTCCCAAATGAGAACATACTTGACCATTGCATGTCTGTAACATTGCCACCCCAATCACCATATGTGTGCCCATGTGCCTGTATACCAACCTCATAGAAAGTCCATAATTAATTGTGGACTTTATATACCTAAGAATCCATCTAGCCGCATCCAAGTGTGGCTTGTTAGGAGCCTACATAAATTGACTCACAAGTCCAATAACATACATCATGTCTGGCCTAGTAATGATCATGTAGATCAAGCTACCCATACTATGCACCTGTATGTAGTGGGGGCCTCCAAAAGCTCACATGTACCTTCAAAAAGCTTTGTGTTATGCTCCAATGGCAAAAAAATAGACTTATAGCTTATCGTACCATACTTGAACAACATGTCCAAGCTATACTACCTCTTAAATAACAAAATTCCATGAGGTGATATCACCACCTCTATGCCCAAGAAATACTACAACTCACCCAAATCCTTCATCTTAAACTTCTACTTCAAAAGCCTCCTAACATCATGTATGTCCACATCACTATCACCAGTGATATTCAAGTCATCCACATAGATGACTAATAGCATGATCCCTCTATTTTTCTTTCTCATATAAGTGACAAATGTACATTGGATATCTGAAATCCAATGGTATCAAGATACTCCTCAATCCTGTTTGACCATGCTCTGTTTCAAACCACACAAGGCTTTGCATGCTTATACCTCCTCACTGAACCATTAGCATTATGATTGACCTTATTGATCCACTTACATAAAAAAAATTTCTTTTTCTTAGGCAAAGGCAATAACTCCGATAGTGCATTTGCATCATCCAATGTTGTCATCTCCTCATTCATGGCATCTTCCCATTTCTTATTTCCAAGTTCTTGCTCAAAATAAATGGGCTCCAACTCTTGTATTACATTAACCATCACTACTAGCCATTGGGGACTGTAGCGAGGGTGTTAAAAATATACACCATCGCTTACACGATGACGAATGCGTCGCTTACATGATGACGAATGTCGCTTAAGCGATGTAAAAAAATTATATTAAAAAAATATGTCGCTTATGCGATGCTATTGAACGGCGTTTTTTGTGACGCTTGCAGACTGACTAGCGTTGCATAAGCAACGTTAAATTTTTTTTTAAAAAAATCCTCGCTTATGCGATGTTTTTTTTGCTATCGCTTAAGCGACGCTACACATTTTTTATACTCCCGCGCTCACCGAGAACCTCATTTCTCTTCGACGGGAGAGCACGGAGAGGTATGTCTGTGTGTGTTTGTATGTATGTGTGTGTGTGACAACTGAGAGCGTGCGTCTCTCTCTCTCTCTCTCTCTATATATATATATATATATATATATATAGAGAGAGAGAGAGAGAGAGAGAGAGAAAGAAAGAAAGAAAGTTATATTAATGTCCACGGGAGGCCGAATCCAACCTATGGGACAGATCAGGTACATCCATTTACATTCCACTCTGGGTATCGATGCCAAAGAGGCATAAAACTGAAAAAAATAACTCAAAATGAACTCTTAAGACTCTTAAAAGTTTAAATTACAATGGGTTCTATTGCCTCTAGTTCGAAATTGAGGTTCAAAATAAAAATAGCTATATTTCATCCATGGATGGATTTGCTCTTGAGGGGGGTGGGGTACGGAATTCTTTAATGATTGCTTGTCCTCCTCTGTATATTGCCCATTTGCCATTCTTTCTTGCTTCTTTAACTTTATTCAGCTCTGCCGATCTATTCTTGAGTTGTAGCGGGGTGAGTTTGTCACAGCTATCCATACCTTTGTCCCTTGGAGAGACCTTGTTTGCTTCATCACTGCTATTTTCTCATTGTTGTCCATATAGGAGACTTTTGCCTGTGTACCCTTTACTATAATAGAGATACGGTCTCCTAAGTCCACGAAGGGGACTACTTTGCTCAGTTGTGCTGTAAGTACATCTCTATCTAATATGTAGTCTTCTCGAATCTCTTGAGCTATGTCTGCCCTATCCCAGCCTTGAGGAAGACCACTGACTCTGATTACCTATTTGTTACTTTCCATTCGTTCCTTTTCTTTGACCGCTGATATGACTTCTTTAACAAAATCTGGTGAGTTAACTGAATTTACCTTGAAACATGGTTTGTCCTTTCTGTTTGTAGTGTTGTAGGTATGGGTCCTTCTCGTGCTTCCTCTTACTTCGTCTTCATGGCTTGCACTTGCACTTTCAGTTCGTTGATTTGTTCATCTTTCTTGATAGTCTCGTGTTTCAGTGCTGCTAATTCTCCCTGGAGTTTCTTCAGTTCTTGCATGAGGTAAGCTTCCCATGGTGTCGGCTTGCTCACGGGTGGAGGAATGGGCGGTAATCGTGAAGCGATGACTGAGGCAAAAGACTTCTTACTTTCCATGTGTTGCTGCTGATAAAGAAGAGGGCTATTGACGCACGCTCTCTCTCTCTATCTATATATATATATATCTATATATATATATATAGAGGGAGAGAGAGAGAGAGAGAGAGAGTGTTTGTATATATATATATATATATATAGAGAGAGAGAGAGAGAGAGAGAGAGAGAGAAAGAAGAAAGAAAGAAAACTATATTAATGTCCTTTAGAGGCCACATCTGACCTATAGGACTAATCAGATACATCCATGTGATTACATTCCACTTCGGGGGCAACAAAATGAAAATAGAGATAAAACTAAAAATAGTTTAAATTCCCTACATGACCGTAGGAGAATCCTAGATAACATGAAGGATTTCTCTAGCAGCTACTCTTCATTACTACCATGTTTGGTTGTCCTGAAATCTACAAAATAACAACTCTACCTCTACGGTAGACTGCCCATTTTTCTTATTTCCTTGCTTCGTATACTTTATTGAGTTCTTGTTTCCTGTTTTTTAGTTGTGTGGCTGTGAGTTCATCCGCCATCCACACCTTCGTTCCCTTAAGTGACCTTTAATTTTTTCTTTCAGATCTGCGTACCTCAAAACCACATGTTTTCCTTTGATTGCCACTGAGGGATCTCCAATGTTGATGAAAGGGATAGCTCTGCACAACTTTCTTTGTAGAATCTCGCATTCCGGGACATAAGTATCATTCGCAATCTCCTCGTCCTCCAATGCCTCCACCTGTTCCCAACCCTCTGACAAACCACCCACCCTAATTTCTTTTGCAATCCATTGCTGCTCATTCTCTTCATTAATCTGTGATATTACTTCTTTAATGAGAATTTCTTTAGGCTGTGGATCAAGTAAATTTACCTGTGTGATTTCCTCCCTGTTTTCTTTTTCGTGTTGTTGTTCCTTAATCTGTTTCTCAAGGGTTGAAAGATGTTTTGTCTGATGTAGTTCATTTTGCAAGGCTGAATTTGTTTGCTGAAGATGTTGAATCATGCTCAGGAGGTATTGCTCCCATGGTGATGGTTTTTCATTGGGTTTGGTAGAAGGGGAGATAAGGGTTTCGGAGAAGGTTTTCTTGCTGGCCATGTCAAACTGCTAGACTGTTTCAAAGGTTGCTCTTCACGAGCCCCACCCCCACGAGGTGCAAGCCCTTACCTGCTTGGAGGTGGGTTACAACCCTACCCTACAACTAAGGTGCGCAGGTTGGGCAATAGGTGCGCATGTGGGAAATAGGTGCACAGGTGCGTATGTGAGTAGCAGAAGAGATGGGCAACGGGAAAAAGAGAGAGAGAGAGGGAGAGTTATGTTGCTGCCTTGGGGGCCTGACCAGGGGCGGGTGGGAAAGTGGAGCGGAACCAGCAGAGCAGCGAAGAGTGGGGGCTGATAGTATGCTATTGTGGTTTGCCGGTGTATGTATGTATTGATCCAGGCA
The DNA here is from genome assembly GCF_041138505.1 of Cibotium barometz. Classification (NCBI taxonomy): domain Eukaryota; kingdom Viridiplantae; phylum Streptophyta; class Polypodiopsida; order Cyatheales; family Cibotiaceae; genus Cibotium; species Cibotium barometz. The sequence continues at coordinate 45,584,446 of NC_141077.1, forward strand.
ATCAGCCATAGCCTGTATTTTTCTATGCATTCCATAGCCTCTAGTGAGCTTGTTTTTGATGACTGCATGATTTCGCATGCGACCTGACCTGTATCTCTTTGTGTTGGGTTTTCTATTGGGTTTACATGACCTGGTACCGTCCATGGGTAAAATGATTGACTGCTTTGATCAATTTGATGCTCCCACGTTAGTAACCATTGCATGGGTGTAGTGGGGACTGTGTTGAGTTCCATGAGATCTCCATACTCACCAAAAATGAAACATACACAAGTATTCCAATGTTCTTGTTGATTGTGCTCGTCCTCTACGTTAATCATGCCATTGTTTGAGACGATCCAATGCAACATTCTAGAACGCCAAACTTGATGGCACCCAAGCTTAGTTGTGTTGTGTGTCACGACCCTGTGTTTTTCTCTGGAGAGTATGCAGGTGTGCACGGGGACGTGGTGGACAGTGTGAATGGCATCAGATTGGAGTTAAAAAGGAAGCCCATGTGTCAACCCCAAGTGTGAAGGGGGCAAAGAGACTTTAATTTAAAAAGGTTTTATAACCTTTGGTGGGCAAAAATTAAAGTTATAAAGGTTTAAAACCTTGGGTGGCCCAAAAGCTATTTTGGCAGGCTACTCCACTTATGGAGGATGTGTTTTTTTTTTCTTTCTCATGCTTTTGGGAGAGGCCTACTTAATCTGGAGTGTGCGCTTTTCTCCTGGAGAAGGCTGCTGCGCAGGGGTTGAACTGTATGTGGGCCTCTCCCTCTCTTTGGTGAAAAGCTGCGCAGGGCTGCAGGACAGGAGATGGGCTGAACTACCGGTGTGTGCGTTTTCTCTCTCTAGAAAGTGGCAGCGCTACAGTACATACAGGGCCGACTCAACCTCTCTCTCTCTCTGTGGGCAACTGTCAGCTTGGATTGCACGTGGCTGGACTACACGTGGACTGAACAGAGAGTCGAATATCACGTTGTCGGGCTGTTTGCAGGTGGCGACAAAAAAAGCTGAACTGCACGTGGGGGTTCTCCCCTACTTGCTACTAGTTGGGCTGAGTGCTGAAGGGGTACACATGCTTATGGAGGGGCTGGCGGCCTGTTTTTGGGTGTTTTTCTATGTGCGCAAAAGTTGAGGGCTGAATAGTAGAAGGAGGGCTGAAGCTGCGGCACATGCTCTTTTCTCTCTCTCTCTCGCTTGGTACACAGGAGGGCTGGACTGCAGGCGCTCAGGGTTGCATGCTCTTCCCCTAGGTGGCCAGAGGGGTGATTTCTCTGGACATAAAGGCAGACAGGGGCTGGTTTTTCATGAACATAGACATCATGTCAATGGCGTTCAATTGATGGAACTTTCAGCTTCTCTTTGCTTTGGTTCGAGACTGTTTTGAGATCAGTTCGAGGACAGTTTATGGGCTGTCTTTGTTTGGTTGCAAATTCAGCTATGTACATGGATTATTGGCTGCAAGTATAAGGTCACCTGGTTATGTTTCTTGGCATGGGAGTGATGCAAGCTTGCATGGCTGTGTGCTCATGGAGCAGATTGTTTTTCTTCCTGCTAGAAAGGAACAGAGGGACCTCCAGTTATGGGCATCTCTATGTTGCGAGATGTTTCATGAGGGAACAAGTAACTAGATGTATGCTGCTGTTGGCACTATTGTTGAATGGTGCCATGAATGGTTCTGTATGGAAACAGGACTGCAGTTTCAAAGGGAAGCAGGCCTAAAGGTTTCATGTGGAAATAGGTTGTAGGTTTCTCGAGGAAACATGTTTTTGGGCTTCTCTAGGAGATAGGTCACATGCAGGCAGAAGGTACAGGAATGGACACATGTTTAGTACAGCCTTGCTATTGATTGGACAGGGAATCCATGACAGAGATGGATAGTACCCTTGGAAGGTAGAGAGGGTTGGTACAGGTGTGTCGATTATATAGTATGTTGTCGGTTTGAGGACAGTTTATGGGCTGTCTTTGTTTGGCTGCTGCAAATTCAGCTATGTACATGGGTTATTGGCTGCAAGTATAAGGTCACCTGGTTATGTTTCTTGGCATGGGAGTGATGCAAGCTCGCATGGCTGCGTGCTCATGGAGCAGATTATTTTTCTTCCTGCTAGAAAGGAACAGAGGGACCTACAGTTATGGGCATCTCTATGTTGTCAGATGTTTCATGAGGGAACAGGTAACTAGATGTATGCTGTTGTTGGCACTATTTTTGAATGGTGCCATGAATGGTTCTGTATGGAAACATGACATAAGTTTCAAAGGGAAACAAGCCTAAAGGTTTCATGTGGAAACAGGTCGTAGGTTTCTCGAGGTAACATGTTTTTTGGTTTCTTCTAGGAGATAGGTCGCATGCAGGCAGAAGGTACAGGAATGGACACATGTTTGGTACAGCCTTACTGATTTGACAGGGAATCCATGACAGAGATGGATAGTACCCTTGGAAGGTAGAGAGGGTTGGTACAGGTGTGTCGACTATATGGTATGTTGTGCTGTGGTATGAGTTTTCTTTTGAGAGACAGTTTGGGAGTGTGTGTTGTGATGCAGAAGCATTGGATGTGTCAGGGTGTGATGCTCTTCATACGGTGAGAGGCTATGGATGGTTGTGGCAGCCACAATCATGGGAGAAGACTTCTGTATGCAGAACTCAATGTGAGAGAGTCTTTCAAAGTGAACAATGGTTGGACTTGTTTGTGGATGCCGAGTGGACAAGAAGCCACTGATGGGATTTCTTTGCAGGCTTCAGCGGTTCTACTATGACGGCTAAGTTCCCAGCCTTATTGTAATCAAAGCTCTTTTAATCAATTAAAGAAATACCGCAAGGGGCGCCACTGCGTTTTTGGGCCAATCGGTGTCCGTGTACTGTTTGTAGGAGCACTCTAGCTCCCCCTGTTTGTTTTCCTTTTCTAGGTCCTCAATGGTGTTTAAGTGTTTTATGTGCGAGTGTTTGTTTCACCGCCCATACCATCAAGCCGATTTCAAGGTTCCGTTGTGCCGGGACATCGTCGACTTTCTCAAGTGGGCGAGCCCAGGGTTGCTTTGGTTGGGACATCGTCGACTTTCTCAAGGAGGTGAGCCCGTGGTGGTTGTCACATCAAAATCTTCAGAAAGTGAAAAGGAAGTGCAGGAGGCAGTGTAATGTTGTGTGTCTTTGCCTACATGAGGTGAAGAGCAAAAGCTGAAAATGAAGCTCAGGAGAAAAGACACCAAGGACAAGAAGTAGTCAGCCAGGAGAACAAGAAGCAGTTGAAGTGTTATGGTGCAAAACATTCGACAGTTTGTCACCAGTCGTATCTTCATAGAGGCTTCATGGGTTCGAAAGACAATTTCTTTCTATGTTTAGCAATGGTGATCTACTATGCTTCATCAAGGACTTGTGCTTACCACTTGGGTGGAGTGCAAGCAGGTTTTGGGTGCCTGAGGATGTATCAGATGAGGCTCAGACGGAAGCGAAGGAACTTGACGAGGTTCTTATTCCCGAGCAGATACTGGCACATAAGGAAAGAAAGGTACAAGGTAAAGTTTCCCGTCGCTATCTTGTGAAGTTCAAGAGCTGTTCACTGATGGATGCAAAGTGGATGGAGGAGGTTCACTGATGGATGCGAAGTGGATGGAGGAGGGTGACTTAGCAGATTCACCTCAGGATTTGCAGCTTTGTCTTGATGCCTTTGTTGAGTTGGAGTCAACTCTTGTTACGGCTCAGTCAGGTTCAGCAGAGCATAGGTCTGGAGCATTGGCTGATGCTCAAGAGGGGGGTAGCACCTCCGCTCCCTTGTTACAGACAAGCTCAGTTGTCATCTAGGGAGTCGCTTGGTGACATCTTTGTATTCACCCGAAGGTACTGAGGCTGACAGTACATCTGCTTATGGGACTTCTATGATATTGTGTACTAGTCACATGAGATGGTAAAGTTGGGTATGGTTCATAGTCGACCGCACCTTGAACTATAACTGCAACTATGGATAACTCTATGGAGGGCATAAGTCTTGCGAGAGCAATCCTAGAGTTGGTTTGGTTCATGGCTATATGGATCAAACTCTATTTGTGCATGTATGCATACACTTTTTGAGGTAGAGATATTTTTGTATTCTGGTGCCATTGGATCCTGGTACCATTGAGAATACATTGGGAAATACTCTGGACTGTGTGGTGTGATGCATGTATGTTGGTATGATACATCAAGTGCTTTATTATGTTCATGGATGCACCACTAGGCATGACTCTTGCGGGATGGCCATGAGACATATGTGGGAAAGTACTTAGTGGATGTAGTGTTTGGATGCATTGAGTGCTTTCATATGCTCATGTTTTACCTTCAGTTGTGGGTCCTACGGGATGTCCATGGGCGTAAGGCTTGCGAGCAGCCCTTAGACTGTTACTTTAGAGTAGGTAGAGCATCTTGAGGAGCATATTGTTTGTGAATGCATATATGTGTCATGCATATGTTTGTCATATGTAGAATGATGCATGGTTTTATTTTTGGCTAACACAGTTAATGTGTTTCCATTTGATTTTAGACTTTTGCTGTAGGTTCTGAAGGAACAAGCAAGAGGTGTTTGTCACTTTGGCATGACAGTGTGGCCTATTGTGCAAGATGATTGTTTTATCACCCAGATGCATTGGAGGGCCATTGCTTTTGTCATATGGGGAATCTTTGCTCATAAGATGCCTTACTGTACCATTGAGTGTAATCGAGGACGCTTGCTATTTTTCAAGAGGGGGGTGTGTCACGACCCTGTGTTTTTCTCTGGATAGTATGTAGGTGTGCACGGGGACGTGGTGGACAGTGTGAATGGCATCAGATTGGAGTTAAAAAGGAAGCCCATGTGTGGACAACCTCAAGTGTGAAGGGGGCAAAGAGACTTTAATTTAAAAAGGTTTTATAACCTTTGGTGGGCAAAAATTAAAGTTATAAAGGTTTTAAAACCTTGGGTGGCCTAAAAGCTATTTTGGTAGGCTACTCCACTTTTGGAGGATGTGTTTTTTTTTCTTTCTCATGGTTTTGGGAGAGGCCTACTTAATCTGGAGTGTGCGCTTTTCTCCTGGAGAAGGCTGTTGCGCAGGGGCTGAACTGTGTGTGGGTCTCTCCCTCTCTTTGGTGAAAAGCTGCGCAGGGCTGCAGGACAGGAGATGGGTTGGAACTGTAGGTGTGCTTCAGGGCTGGCAGAGGAGGGTGTGCGTTTTCTCTCTCTGGAAAGTGGCAGCACTACAATACATACAGGGCCGACTTAACCTCTCTCTCTCTCTGTGGCGACTATCAGCTTGGATTGCACGTGGCTGGACTACACGTGGACTGAACAGAGAGTCGAATATCACATTGTTGGGCTATTTGCAGGTGGCGCACAGAAGCTCAACCGCAGGTGGGGGTTCTCCCCTACTTGCTACTAGTTGGGCTGAGTGCTAAAGGGGTACACATGCTTATGGAGGGGCTGGCGGCCTGTTTTTGGGTGTTTCTCTATGTGCGCAAAAGTTGAGGGCTGAATAGTAGAAGGAGGGCTGAAGCTGCGGCACATGCTCTTTTCTCTCTCTCTCGCTTGGTACACAGGAGGTCAGGGTTGCATGCTCTTCTCCTAGGTGGCCAGAGGGCTGGTTTCTCTGGACATAAAGGCCGACGGGGGCTGGTTTTTCATGAACATAGACATCATGTCGATGGCGTTCAATTGATGGAACTTTCAGCTTCTCTTTGCTTTGGTTCGGGACTGTTTTGACATCAGTTCGAGGACAGTTTATGGGCTGTCTTTGTTTGGCTGCTGCAAATTCAGCTATGTACATGGGTTATTGGCTGCAAGTATAAGGTCACCTGGTTATGTTTCTTGGCATGGGAGTGATGCAAGCTCGCATGGCTACGTGCTCATGGAGCAGATTGTTTTTCTTCCTGCTAGAAAGGAACAGAGGGACCTACAGTTATGGGCATCTCTATGTTGCCAGTTGTTTCATGAGGGAACAGGTAACTAGATGTATGCTGTTGTTGGCACTATTGTTGAATGGTGCCATGAATGGTTCTGTATGGAAACAAGACATAAGTTTCAAAGGGAAACAAGCCTAAAGGTTTCATGTGGAAACAGGTCGTAGGTTTCTCGAGGAAACATGTTTTTGGTTTTCTCCTAGGAGATAGGTCGCATGCAGGCAGAAGGTACAGGAATGGACACATGTTTGGTACAGCCTTACTGATTTGACAGGGAATCCATGACAGAGATGGATAGTACCCTTGGAAGGTAGAGAGGGTTGGTACAGGTGTGTCGACTGCTGTGCTGTGATACGAGTTCTCTTTTGCGAGATAGTTTGGGAGTCTGTGTTGTGATGCAGAAGCATTGGATGTGTCAGGGTGTGATGCTGTTCATAGGGTGAAAGAATTACTGCGTTATGTGTCCATAGCCCGGTTTCACCAGCCGCCTCAAGGTTGCCTCCCAAGCCACAGAAAAATGGGAAAAATAAGGGAAAAAATACGGAGAGTGAGGATGCAACCACCAGAGGAATGGAGGATGGAGGTTTTGTATCTCATCTTTTCATAAGAGTCGTCTCTTGGCAGGTTATCATGTATCTCCTGGCTCGGGTTTCGAGTTCCTTTCCAGCCAGGATCTATTCTACACCCACGATCCGTCCATGAGAACTCCATTGTCTGGCCGTCCACATTCTCCTTTATCAGTGGGCATTTGTTTTCTGCAGGGAAGTTCCCTCTGTGTCCCCACGTTGTTGTCAGAATACGCAGCGGAGATGATCACCAGATCTGGAAACACAAGAGCAAAAAACGCATGCAAAAAAACAGCACAAGAGAGAGAGAATTGTAGGCGTGTAACTCTACTTTGATATAGACAAGAAGATCTCGATATGATACACTGAGTGGTATGGGGCTAGGGGCCTATTTATATGCCCCCAGATGGGCAGTCAGCCTGCTGAAAAGGCCCTCCACGATTGTAGCAACAGGCGACCAGCAGCACATGAGGCCCACGACTGCATACATCCAGTCGGCCAGCAGTGAGACACTCCACGACTAATGTTTGAGCAGTCGGACAGCTACTGGGTCCTCCAGCTGTCACCAGAGGTGGTGTACTTTGCTGCAGTTGTTTTCCCTATTTATTTCTTTATATAAATATCTTTATCTTTTTCTTTCTTTGGTGCTGTTTCTTTCCCCCGGATCTCTTGGAAGAGCTAGGGCCATTGCATTGTTAGTTGGATGGTCGAGTGGGACATTGGACTAGTGGATGGCCAAGCCTGAGATATGCAGTGAAATGTGACTACCAATGAACAGGACATGGTCACTGGTGGTGGATGAAAGGATAGGCCAATGGATTTGGCTAGAAGCGACGGTTCACACCAGTTAGCCTGAAAGGTCACTGTATCTTGATTTCTAAGCAGATTCTGAAGTGACCATAGAGGTCAAAGATGGTCAAGAGACCATAAGGAATGTAGATGACATCATCCCTAAAATTTAGGAAAACTGCTATTTTTGGACAGTGATCAGATTTGAAATCTCTTCACGTCAATCTCTCCGGAATGTTGCAAGGATCAATAATCACCAAAGGACTGATGTCAAAATGTTAGCAGATTGGGAGATTTTTAGACCGGAAGATTGGAACGGGAAATGAGCTGCATGACTGCCATGTGGCAGCTTTTAGGCCAGTTTCTAAGTACAGGAGGCTCGGCTCATTTTTGTGGTTTTTCAGGTGGATTGTTGCAGGTTAAGAGCTATTGGAGCTTCCCCTTCCCTGTTCTCTATGCATTGAGGGTTGAGCTTGCTCCCCATAGCCTCTCTTAACCTATATTCAGCTATGGTAATGCCCCTCTAGTGAGGTACTCTCATGAATTATGTACAGCTCTGTGGGGAATATGCTTTTTGGCTGAGGCAAGAGCCTCCTTTGACAGGAACAGGAGCAGCTAACTGCTGCTCCAAAGCAGGAACAGGTGAGGGTAGTTACCTCACCACGCAGGTGTCTAATTCAGCACTAAATCAATGCTGTTTTTGGACTGTTCAAGGGTTGTTCCAAGGCCCAGTTGATGCCAGATTACAGAGGGACCTTGCTAGGGTTTACCAGGACAGTGTAGTGGTTGTACATAGCTGAAAACAAGTCTGTACAGAAAATATAGCAAGCTGAAATGGGACTCAAATGGGTAGGTTGAGACCTGTGGAAGTGAACTCAGTCAGTTGGGATTCATTCTGAGTTGTTTTGGGACAGTTTTAGTGCTGTTATGCTGGCAAAATTCTTCTAGAACTTGTAAACTTCAGCAAGAACAGGTAGAGTGCCCAATTGCACTCCTGCTTCCTATTTTCAATCTCTTAATGACGAAATAAATACCGCAAGGGGCGCCGGATTTCGGGGCCAATCTTGTGTTGAGTGAGGGAGCGAGGATTCTGTTTGTGTGTGTGTCATAAAGTCCAGGTATTTAATTGAAAGAATTACTGCGTTATGTGTCCATATCCCGGTTTCACCAGCCGCCGCAGGGTTGCCTCCCAAGCCTCAGGGTTTCACCGTGGGTAATCTTTTAGCCCTTCACTCTGGTATGGTCAGCTGCCAATATGATCCTTGGCCCAATTGAGCTCCTCTCCAACAATGTATTGAGCTCCTCTCTAACAATGTATTCAACTCTTCTCTAACAATGTATCTCTAGTCTGACATAAAGTTGTTTTAAATATATAGATACGATGAGTGACCACGGCCGTAAAGTGAAGTTGGCGATCATCAAGTCTTTGCTATGAGGCACTGGACTTTCTGGAGATACACTGTCAGAGGCCATGACAGATTATGTGGAGATGGATGATGCGGGTTTAGACGGCGCGATTGAGATTCTTGGGAGATTCAGTATGCCCGTACGACCTAGAGAGGGTACATCCTCCCAGCCACATGTAGGAGTGGAGACGTCTTGGCATGCACATACTACTGCGCATCGGTAAGCTTCTTGATTGATAAAATAGTAATGTCATCCATTTTTTACATATAGAATTCTTAATATATATATCCTTTTGATGTCTTTGTTTGCTTAGGACTCCTATCCCAGCTACATCACATCACGAGAGTCAACAGCTTACTCCTGATGTACCTCCTAGTACTCAGGTGACACCTGATTCTGGGTGTCACATGCGACATCACACCTGACGGGGGTATCCTTCAAGTCGGAGCCGGCATCGCCTTTAGACGACGGATGAGAGATCTTTGCATGTCATATCTACAACGAGTTCATATACCATGGCAGTAAGTATTATTTAACATAAAGAATATGAATTACAGTTTTTATTTGAATTACTAACTGACTTTATTTTGCAATACAGCGATCAACTCGAGGATGACAAGAAATATGTCATCAACACACTGGAGACAGAGTTTGGGGCAGGATGGAGTCGAAAGTGGTTGCTGAAACAAATGTGTAAACTCCTGAGTCATCGACGCGACAATGCACGGTAAGTAGAGAGAGAGAAATGAAACAAAATGAAATGCTATATTTACGTCTTCAAAAGGCCAAAATGACCTATGAGACCAAAAAGTTACCACCAGAGAGCTCTGATACCAATGGGCAGCATGGGGTGTGTTGCGGTTAAGGGTACTGCGGGTAGTCACTGAGGGTGCTGCTGGAACTACTGCCACGAAATGCTAGAAGACTGCTGGCTTCGATGGTCTACTACTAGGCCAAGTCGATCCAGGGAACCTTGCTTGATTGCGGGTACTGAAGATTGAGATGCTGATACTGGGGTTGAAACGCGAGATAGAAGCCTGTACACAACTAGAGTAAGAAAAACGAGTCTGAGGGGAATCGAACCCCGACACTAGCCATATGAGGCTATCACCACGATACTCCCCACCACCCACCCTTGTTAGTAAGTTTATAAAAAAAAAAAACAAGACTTCACAATGAATGATTTTGAGATTAAATCTTACCGAACATAGGCTGATCCGTGAGTTGATACGTAAGACTACTGGTCCTCATCATCATCTCTGAGATAAACCGTCAATAAAATTTCATCTTCATTATCCTTGACTTCTTCGAACTCCTCGATCGTTAAATTTGTGTTCACGTTCATTTCCTCCGTAGGCTCGACATCCATTGTTTCCTCCTGTTCAGTGTCTGTAGTGTCAGAGTCTGGATCGTTGTCATTCTCATCACCTACAATGTCATCATGATCGATGGATAGAAGAATTCTACACCTCTCTGAGGTCGATGTGTCTAGATTCGAGGATGTAATCAAATCATCCTGATCCGCTGTCTCAGAGTCAATGCTATCAAACAAGTGTCGACCTCTAGGTTGGACATGCACAACTTACCACCATGGATGAGCATCTGTATTCTTGTAAAAGAATGCTTGTTCAACATGAGTTGGCAGAATGTAAGGCTCTTTTGTTGCACGCAATAACTTCGAGGAGTCGACGGCCAAAATCCGGATGGTTCTCTTTTCATTGTGGCATTATTGCCTTTATACCCGACACGGAACCAATTCACCTTCAAAACCACCTGTCAAAATACATGAATCAAAACTTTAGAATTATGTTTAGCTTTAAGAAATCTACATGTTATTGTTGCATGAAGAGAGATCTCATTTACCTGCTTGAAGATACGATATGATACTTCATAAATGCCGACTATGGTTCCCACATAACCAAGTTCACTGTCGATAAGATTTGTGTCTCTAATTGCTTAAAAGAGGCAACAACGCAAGAATCCTGAGTTAGACGTAAGTCGTCAATAGATTTTATCCGAAGATGTTGTCCATAATCCCACATGTTGGTATACATTCGATCCTACACCAGAACATAAATTATTAAAAAATTTTGAGATTCATTTGTTTAGTTCAGAGTTTTCAAACCCAAACAAGTTACCTGTTTTTCACACCCGATCATAAACTCTCTTTGTTCCGTAGAGATTGGCTCATGATCACTAACCGCACGTTGCATAAATACGGGTGTATAACCAATCCATGAAAGTAGGTATGTCCCCGTCGTTACTTACATTGGTTTGACATCTGGATCTCCTCTTTTTACGTCTACCAACTCGTTTGCTTGCAAGTTCCTCCTCGTACTCATCAACGAATTGTTGCATGCATTCACTATTATAGACAATGAAAGTAGAAATATCCAATTTATCTTGGATCTTAAGTCGAAAAGGGACTCCCTTACCACCGGACAATACCTCGTCATACATGGTAGAAGACGACTCATTTGTCCATACGCGTGGAGCTTTAGAATCGGTTTTCTCAAGGTATTCGCAAACGTAATACATGCATTCTTCAAGCATCCATCCCTCCGCCATAGAACCCTGTGGTCTTGCTTTTTGACGTACATAACCTTTCAATACTCCCATAAACCTCTCGACCCAAAACATCCATCGAGTGCTGACAATACCAGCAAGCTCTATCTCGTCTACTAGATGGATTAGAAGATGAACCTGGATATCAAAAAACGAGGTTGGAAATTCCTTTTCCATTAAACAAAGAAGCTCTATACATTCACACTTCTTTTGTGGAATTGACCCTTTGGCAATCTCTTTAGATATAATCCATCTATTAGTAAAAGAAAGAAGATATTAGAGATGTTATTGAATAAAGAAGATATGAAATAAAATTTTATACTAAAAATTAATGAGCGATAAATACCTTGCAAGCGATCCAAGGCGATATATCACATCTCGGACTCCTCTTGTAGTACATCCATCAATAACAAGGGGTAGAACATGCTACATACATGATTAATCCGATCAACAAACATACAAGAAAATAAATACTTTCAAAGATTTGAATAGATTTACCTTCACAAAATTGTGCCAATCGTGTGTTTTTAAACCAGACAAGCTCTTGTCATCTAGAGTGAACATGTTTCGAGAAGATGCTCCATATCCTGTAGGCGTACGAATCGACTAAGTCTTCCTGTTGATAGTCTCCAGCTCTTCTGTCTCTTGAGCACCCATGGGGCAGGCTCGTAGGTTGTCTCACGTCGAGTTTCATCATAAAGTGGCCATAGATTGGGCTTTGAGTTTTGATCCTTTAAGTCATTTCTTGCAGCCGCTGTGTCTTTCAAGCCAACGAGGTGTTGCCATAAGGTTTGACCAACGTTCTTGAATATGTGCATGGGATCAAGAAGATGACATATCCTCAAATCCTTCCAATATTCCAAAGTATATCATATCGAAGGACTTTGAGCTACAGTACGTTTTCCTCTCACTCGCTACTTTATAGTGTCATCATCATCGCCGCTTATGATCTCCGACTCCGGATTGATATCGGGTCCAACAGTCCACTTTAGATACCAATCCTTTGGTGTCATTGGTATTGGACATCTCCCTTCTTCTACGTTTCCATTAAAATGTATGGCTTGCCTTCTATCTCGTAGATAATGATCCTCAGATAAAAATTGTCTATGTCGAAGATATATATTTTTGTTGAGGTTTTTGCTATAAGTCGATCTCAACCAATCACCACAAATTGGACAAGCTTTATAACCCTTGGTACATATCCCTGCATGGAAAACATAACAAGATGATTAGTGTAATGAACATCGTACAAACTTATGAAAGAATATATATATTTAAACCATTTACCTGAGCAAAAACCATATCCTGGAAAGTCGTGGATAGTCCATGCTAAAATTCCACGAACAATGAACTGTCTTTGACCGATGCTTCTGGACATATCCATGACATCAATCCCTCTCCACAAATCTTGAAGATCGTCGATGAGAGGGGCCAAATAAACATTCAGATCTTTAACTTGTCGTTTTTCCGGAATTAAGAGTGAGAGCATTAAATGCTCTTTCTTAATGCTGAGATACAGGGGTAGATTATAGTTAATAACTATCACTGGATCTCATTGAAAATGGATTCATGCCATCCAATGCTATACCCATCTTTAAATGGCGTGGTTCTTTTGCAAAATCTGGCCATCGCAGATCAATATGCTCAAATGCAGAAAAGATAGATACAAAACAGTTACAGACAATAAAAAATGATTATCAAATTAAAATAGAGACAGTAGAGAACGTGGTGCAAATTAAACTATAGAATTAGGGTACAAGAGGTCCAATAACATTAGGAAATGTATACAATGAAGCTCTCAATCCTCATCTAGTAAGGATGCTTGTGGAGGTCTACGCCATCCATAATTGACCAGCAATTCATCACCAGCATGTAACTAATAGCATTGACAACTATGTATCTTTCTACATCCCTACTCATATGTTCTGGTTCATGACTATTCTCACACTCCACAAACGTGCAATTGGTTCTTGAACTCATCCCTCGACTACTATTGATTAAACCTGCTATGTTTCCTTGAGAGTAAGTTCTTCCATCAACATAGAGTCTTTGTCCTTCTACATGTGTGATCCCTCTATCAAAAAGAGAGGCTGCATTGAGACATAATCCATAAGTACTCACGCTCTAAATGTAGCGAGTAATCTGATGCCATGGACCCCATCTATGTATAGGTCCACAGAAAGACATAAGGGTGACCTCTGTATGAGGGGGCACATGTAAATCCTATGCAATAAAGAGGCCTCGTCCTGCTCCACTAATGGTAGATGGAGCAATCATGTAGCGACTGCCCCAGAAGCTGAAAACCACTCCATCATCTAAAGGAAGTGATCCTCTCTGCCATCCTCTGTATCGTCTGCGATCATACGTCTGTACTAGAGAATGCAAACGAGTAGGCAACGGATGATCTCCACCCGTCTCGGCCTCCAAAGCAGGAGGTAGAGGATGTCGAGAAACCTCGAGCTGCAGTTGACAAGTGGCCTGTCTGTGCCGTGTGCGAGGGACATGTGCACCACTGATAGTGAAGTCATCCTCGTCTCATCAAGTGAATATACCTACATATATGAAATGGTTACATTATATATGAGCCTTTGATTTATACAATAACCAATAATAAAACTAAGGGAGAACAATCACATACCATAGGTCGATGTCGCTCCTCAGGTGGCGGTGCTCGCTCAAAAGTACCATGAGTCATCTCATGTTTAAAGCACTCCTGTCGTGGCCTCCGATAGGTGCCACGACAACGAGCGCACCAGCATATAATAGACTCGTTGTCATAGTAGAAATCATCATAAATGGGTTCATGTGTAGTATTGGAACTCTGTGCACCCGAATCACCATGAGTAGGAGGTGGTGGTGTACCCTCTGATTGGTCCGAATTTGATTTTCAAGTACCATAAAAACACGAGTCATTAATCAAATGATCGAGAAGAAAAAAGCAATGCATGAAAAAAAACATTGAAATCTAACAAGTTCTATGGTATGCAATATGAAAAATAAACAGACGCTACTGTATGGCGGAGACAAACAAGAGGAGGGCTGATATGTGCATGGAGACATGGCAATACTTTCGCAAGGAGAGACGCCTACGCATCACTTTTCCTCAACAGAAGGTGCGTGCCTTTGCTAATGTATATTAGAATTAATTTGAACTTTGATAGATTGATTCTAAATATTCTCTAATCTATGTCATTTTGTTTAATGAAATTTACATAGACGGCAGCACGAAAGAGAATGCAAGTTGGTCACACATCTAGACTAGGCCGGATGGGTCGAGATGGATTTGTGGCCACATTTGTGAGTATAAATCATTCTAATTTTAACTTTCAAAGATACTATTATTGAATGAAGAAATCAATAAGTCTTTGGTTCTGTCTTGATGCAGACCAAAGACTATGGTCGTGCACCTACGCGGCGCAGGAGATGGAGTACGCTACATACTACGGGTACCACGCTTTGCAGGCAACACTTCCGGACACGCCTGATCCACTTGTGGGTATCACTGATTTATTTTGTGGTTTATTTTCATATTAACTATAATATATTCTTATTTGATAAGTAATGCAGGAGCAACATGGCGAGGAGGACATGACAGAGGTGGCTGGACAGGAGGCCGAGGGGCGACGACGAGAGTCTGAGGCGGGTGGCGACAGCGGTGTGATCCCGGGTGGGGACACGGGTGGTGGCGGTGGTGATGGTGGTGTTGTGGTTGGGGGCACGGGTGGTGGTAGTGCTGATGTTGATGATGATTCTGAGTCTGATAGTAGCGACTCATGTAGTGATGGCTCACGTAGTGATACTTAGTGATCTGTTTTGTATATGAGAGGATTGACCACCACACACTGTAGACACATGTACATATATTTGTTGATGATATATATTGACATATGTTCTCGTTGCATCGTTGAATTTGTCTATTGTCAAACAATTAATTATTTGTCGGTAAGTTAATTAGCCTAAGTATGTGCGAGAAGCTAGAACGCTATTTACTTATCTGTATGTTTTAGAACAAAACAAATCCTAAACAAGAAAAGAGGCGAGCCCACAATGTAACACATCAAAAGAAGCAAAAGATTGGCAAGCATCACCAATTTCTCAAAAAAAGATCTTGGAAAGCTAGATAGAGACAAATCAAAAACTTTATCATAGTTCCAGTGACTGTTTTTCTATGTTAGGCTCTAATATTAACAAGCTTTTGATTTTCATATTTTTTGCTAGGGTCTCTGATTGTACGATACGTATCAACTCAAGCTAACTTTCAAGCTTAAAGATCTGAACCATGAAGTTTCAAAGCACTTGATTTCAAAGTACCAATTTATGTACCACGTACCTGTACCATGTAACCATTTGCAAGTACGAGGTTTCAACATGATACCCAACTTAAGTACCAAGTCTAACACTAAAAAGCTTTCTTTGTTCCCATGTTTATTGAAAAAGGTACCCCAAAGTTAGACCGACCAATTGATACCATATATCATGTATCAATTGCGAGTTTGAAGTTTCATTATGGAGCCTGATACTAAATCAAGTACCAAGCACCGAATCTAGTACCAAGTACCATGTACCAAGTACCAAGTACCATGTACCAAGTATCAAGTACCATGTACCAATTACTATGGACCATGTACCAATTATCAAGTACCATGTACCAATTACTATGGACTATGTACCAATTATCATGTACCATGTACCAATTACTATGGACCATGTACCAATTATCATGTACCATGTAACAATTACTATATGGACCATGTACCAATTATTATGTACCAAGTACCATGTACCAATTACCATGTACCAAGTACAGTGCACCAAGTACCATGTACCAAGTAGCTTGAAAATAGTTATTATTAAAAAAGTTTTTTAATTGCCGTTTTTTGTCCATCCCCGTTTTCGTTCGCCGGGGATTGCTTACATACATACATACATACATACATGCATGCATGCATGCATACAATGTGCATGCATACATACATGCATGTATATACATACATACATATGACATACATATTGTAAGGACCCTTTTTGATATAGACCTGTATATACAAAATTTTGGCATAAAGACTTAATTTTTGGTTGTGTATATTTTTCCTCTTAGTAAAATAATATATTTTGAGTCAATTACTAACATGTCTCGGGCGTAATAGAAGTACGCCACCGTTTGCTTCTAGTCTTCATTTTGAAGGAAAATACGGTCTGGAATGCGGATCCGGAAGGAGCCGGAATATCTATATGAACAGGAATGCAGACCGGAATGGAGTTCCGAAAGGCAGAGAGACGAGTACAGAGGAGATCCGGAGGAGTGCGGGACGGGAACCTTCCGCATACAGTACGGAAGAATGCGGGACAGGAACCTTCCGCAAGCCGTAAGAAAAACCAGTCAGATTCTGTACGGAAATAAGAGAGTACGGGATACCCGATGAGAGCAGATGTCGAATGAGATACATACATACATACATATAAATGCATGCATGCATGCATTATCTATGCATAACATATGTATGTACTACTATGTGTGTATGTACATACATTATGTATACATATACAATTCATAATGTATATGTATACATATACATTATGTACTACTATGTGTGTATGTACATACATTATGTATACATATACAATGCATGTATGCATGTATATATGTATGTACTACTATGTGTGTATGTACTATGTATGTACATGTGTATGTACATGCACATTGTATATGTGTATGTGTATGTATATATGTATTATATAGATATATATATAATATGACATATGTACTACATATGACATACATCTGTGCATATATATATACATATATAATGCATGCATGCATGCATTATGTATGCAGAACATACGTATGTACTATTATATGTGTATGTACTATGTATGTACATGCACATTGTATATGTGTATGTATATGTATATGTATATGTATTATATATGTATATGTTTATGTACATGGATTATATAGATAAAGTAAAGCTTGAAAATAGTTGAAGTTAAATAAAGTTTTTGGAACTGTCGATCTTTGTCCTATCCCGGGATGGCCCTATCCCCTTCCCCTCTCTCGTTCGTCAGGAATGCTTACATACATACATACATGCATGCATGCATGCATACATACAATGTACATACATACATAGATGCATGTATATACATACACACATGCATGGATTCATACAATGTAGATACATATATACATGTGATATACATACATATATACATAATGTCTTACATACATACATATATAATGCATGCATGCTTGCATTATGTATGCATAACATTAAACATATGTATGTACTACTATGTGTGTATGTACTATGTATATGCATGCACATTGTATATGTGTATGTATATGTATTATAAAGATAAAGTAAGGCTTGAAAATAGTTAAAGTTAGAGTGTTTCAATTTCAAAAATTAACAATAAAAGAGAGCTAGATAGCGTTGTTTACCGGAATTCATGTTCGTTTATGCACCGGTGTCTGACCAATCTCCGCAAAAACAACGACAGCACGGAGTGCAATCACAATTGCAAGATAGCAAGTGACAAAGAGAGCAACAGTAGGTAGATCATGAGAAAAATATAGACAACATTATGTTTAATGTAAATGAATCAACCGGTATATAAATTTTGTATTTGTCTATTTTTTATCGTTGCGCATCATCGCTTAAGCGACGTAATCATCGGAATCGTCGCTTAAGCGATCTAATCCTCGCTTATGAGATGTTACATAACTTTTTAAAATTTCATCGCTTATGCGACGCATATGCATTGCTACAGAAGTCGCTATTGTTGTCGCTTTAAGCGACGTACAATAGCGACGCCTGTAGCGATGGCTCGACACGTCGCGTAAGCGACACTTTTGCGTTGCTTTTATCAGCTACGAGCCCATGGACTAGTAGTGCATGTAAGCATAATGATGGGCCATATATCCTTCATATCTCAACCTATCAAGAATAGGGTACCTAACCCTCGTAGACCTGTGTACACCTGGATCACTGCCAAGTGTCCTCAAAACAGCCCCAGTTTGCCTTACATGAGGAGTAACCCTATATAGAATCCCAAGCTCCTCACATCAATGCTCTGCTCAGAATCACCATCCACATATGAGTGACCTCGTAACGGATCAGGCATAAAATGTTAATCTACCTCTTACTTCCCTTTGTATGATACATCTTTCTATTTGTCTTTCCCATATAAAGTGAAAAATCTACATTGGATATTTGAAATCTAATAACAAGATACTTTCCAATCTTGTTTGACCTTGATCTGGGTGCCTTTATTAAGCCATACAAGGCTTTGCATGCTTATACCTGCTCTTTAAACCATCAGCATTATGCTTGACCTCATACACCCACTTACATAAAATTGCCTTCTTTTCCTTAGGCAAAGGCACTAACTCCCACGTTGCATTTGCATCCAATGTTGCCATCTCCTCATTCATGGCATCTACCCATTTCTTATTTCCAAGTGCCTGTTCAAAATAAATGGGCTCCAACTCATTTATTTCTTTAACCATGTAAGCATAATGATAGGTTGTATATCCATCATATCTCAGAATGTCAACAATAGGGTACCTAACCCTCGTAGACCTGCGTACACCTAGATCATTTCCAGGTGTCCTCAAAACAACCCTGGTTTGGCTTACACTAGGAGTAACCCCACAGTAGTCTTATGCCTATAAACTTTAGTTCAAGGGTCATACCATGAATAGGTGTATTGGGTGTCTTCTTCATAATGTACACATCAATTGCTATTGCTTTTGCCCAAAAATAATGTAGCATATTCTTTTGAGCCATCAAGGAATGTGCCACTTCTATAATGCGCCTATTTTTTCTTTCTCCAATAAAATTCTGTTGTAGAGTGTACCTGCACATGTAAATTGTCTCTTGATTCCCTGCTTTCTCAAGAAATTGATGAACTCATTGGATAAATACTCTTTCCCACCATTTGATCTCATGCATTTTTTTTGCATGCCTTTTTCCTTCTTGACCAAGACTTTAAATCACTGAAAGTGAGAAAACACTTCACTTTTCTCCTTCATGAAGTAAACCCACACTTTCCTAGTGTGGTAATCAATGAATGTGACATAGTACCTGCAACCTACAATTTTTGTAGTCTTGGTCGGTCCCCATACATCCGAATATATAACATCTACTAGACTTCAACTGACATTTTTGTCATGCGGGAAAGCATGCTTGGCCTGCTTACTAGGTTGGCATGCTTCACACACTTCATGCATATAATTGACCTTAAACTTTGGCAAACTTGGAACAATATTTTGGCCCTCCATAGACTTCAATTGTTGTATATTCACATGACCTATGTGCTTGTGCCATATGTCAATATCTGCAATGACACATGTTCCATGCGCAAACATGGCTATCTTTACCTTATTCATGCTCAATCCAAAGTAAATATTCTGCCATTTCTGTTACCTTTTGCACCCGGGGGGGTTCACTATGCAAACACTACCTATAGCACGTGCATTCAAGGGGTATTTAAAAATACCCTTATTAATAAATTCTTGTATATTTAACATACCCCTCGTGTATGGATTTTGGTAATGAAACTAACCCTTATGTATGGAAATTTTCACTGTTTAATTAAAAACCCCTTATATATGTAAATATTTATGTAATTCTATCCAAGAAAACACCCCTTCTATTGAACGCACATGCTATCTTACATATTCTTTAGTGGACCCCCCAGGCCTTTGCACCTATTAGCATGATCCTCGCTAACATAGGAGAACACATGCCCCTACATACATAGCCATGGATTACACATGTACACATGAGCATGGAGTAGGAGGCATGGATCAAGAAGATAAAATACACAAGATAAACATACAAGCATAACATCATAACATCATAGTGT
The DNA here is from genome assembly GCF_041138505.1 of Cibotium barometz. Classification (NCBI taxonomy): domain Eukaryota; kingdom Viridiplantae; phylum Streptophyta; class Polypodiopsida; order Cyatheales; family Cibotiaceae; genus Cibotium; species Cibotium barometz. The sequence goes on from NC_141077.1 coordinate 45,604,524, forward strand.
ATTCCATATCCATGTATCACATATTGTGTCTACATGAATCATGTCCATACAATAGTCATATCATGTCATGTCCGATTTTTCAAAAAAGAGGGGCTTTATATAGCCATCCAACCATGTGACTCTTGGGATACCCATGTGTGACTATTGGGCTCCCATATCCTCCACAAGATCTTAACTCTCCTCTAGCCCTCATGTAACCACTTCTTAATATGACATCATGTGATAACCAAATCCAACAACTCATTAGCCTAAGCTAATGGCATTGATGCTAGGGGATGTCTCTTCCCCTTTGTTTAGTTGGGAGTGTACTATCCCCTATCAATGCCAAGTACATCATGAAAATATTTGAATAAGTGGCTGCTAGAGGGTAAAATGCATGCTACTTCAACTTATACGACATATCATGTAGAACCACAAAAATTGATGGTGGTAGACCAAGGAGATTATGGGAAGATGGTTTCCACCAATCTGATGAAGAGCATACAAGTATATGCTGATGAAGAATCTCATCCATGGACACTCAAGTGTGCTACCTTTTGTGTCAATAGTAACCACATGCTTTCTCTCCATGTGTCTGGGAAGTCAGCTTCATCTCTCAAAGTCCAGAAGGTGAGTCCTCCCTTGGGTCCTGAAACTACAACATCCAATAAGTAACTGCATTCTAGAAATCAATACATCATTTTCTTATGCTTTTAATATTTCCATTTTGGTTTTTATTTGTTTCTTTTTCTTATAAGAAACTTGATAGGGTCCTTAGTGAACCTTTTATCTGGACCTCATGCCTTCTCATTGGGTCTTATGGGCATCTTGGCATGTATCTCACTGAGCTTTTTCCTTCGGCTTTCATGCCTCTTTATTTGGGACTTATAGGCGACTCAGTAGGGATCTTTAACTAGGCTTCCTTCGGTCCTCACGTCTTCTCACCTAGGTCTTACAAGCGACTCAGTAGTATCCTCAAGGCAAGACTCTTCTCACCTAGGTCTTACAAGTGACTCAGTAGTATCCTCAAGGCAAGCCTCTTCTTCTAGCCCTCATGCCTCATTTTTTCAATATTAATATCAGTAATCGAGACCTCGTTGGGCTTTCTCCGGTCCTCGTGCCTTCTCATTGGGTCTTATAGGCGACTGAGTAGTATCCTCACTAAGCGTCTCCTTGACCCTCGGTCGCGACCTCGCTAGGCTTCCTCCTGACCTCGTGCCTTCTCATTGGGTCATATAGGCGTCTCCTTAGTATCCCAGCTAAGCGTCTCCTCGATCTGGTCGGGACCTCGCTAGGCTTCCTCTGGACCTCATGCCTTCTCACTGCTGGGACTTACAGTCGTCTCCTTAGTATCCCAGCTAAGCATCTCCTCGATCTGGTCGGGACCTCGCTAGGCTTCCTCTGGACCTCATGCCTTCTCACTGCTGGGACTTACAGCCGTCTCAATAGTATCCCAGCTAAGTGTCTCCTGAACCCTCTCATGCTTCATTCTTTCAATATTATTATCATTTTTCCATTGACACCATATTTCAAGACAATACCTCAAGAATTGGCCAATTACTTACCATTCACGTTCATCAGGTCATCCACCTTAAGTTTCCCATGGAGGTGAAGGATGTATTCCATGTACTCCATGGCATGAGATGATTTGGATCATCAAAGCCAACATGTCGTATTGCATATGTGTGTTCTTCTTTTTATCCCCACTTTTAGTGTTTGATTTGATCTAAGCCCCTACACTAGTGCAAGACCAAGTGTGCTCCCAACAAGTAGAGCTTGGTGCAATACCAAAGTTCTTGCCGTTCAGACACAAGGGTGCTTGATCTTAACTTTAGTGTTTATTTTATTAAAAACCTCTTGCTTATGTGTATTTCCTGTGCATGGAAAGGCATTATTCCAAGGTTCCCAAGGAGTCATAATAAGCGTATCATCCTCAATGACATAAGGGTTGTCACATCTAGTAGCCCATGCATGTCATCGGCCATGGCTACATCTACATCAAAGAACATATAATCATCCTCCTCCACTATGTGAGGGATAGGATCAAGTGTTACCTGCATGATCTATACATATTAACAAGGGTATTTCCAACTATTATATCTTCCTCAAAACCGAAGTGCAAAATGGCTACATGGATCGTTTCCCCTCGTCTAAGGCTGCCATGGTAGCACATGAATCAAGAACACTCAAGAAGGACACAATGTTTGGCATAACACTTTCAAGTTGCATTCTTTTTAAAGAATTTAGAGCTTTGCTATCTTGCCCATGTTGGGCGTACACCATAATCATGGCATTCTAAAAGAGTGTTCGGACTGAGCATTTGGCCAAACAAAGTCCTCGCACTATCAAGGCTCCCACATTTGCTGTTCTAAGTTTTCGCGCATATAACAAGAGCCATGGTTGGAATTCTTGTAGGCACAACTTTGTCAAACCACGCCTAGGTTTACTCCACGAACTAGCCTCTCTTCATTGCTATCTGGGTGCATTGGTAGAACCAGGGTTTGAACCACCAACACTGATCATTGATCTTGTTGCCCTTCTTCTTGGCCTTTGTCCACTCAACAATTTACTATAAGCAATCCCAAATGTTGAAAGTAATGTAAGGAATGTTCAAAAAAAGAAGAAACTTCAAAAGTTAGTACACACGTGTAGTCTATCTATTCAGGTTATGTATGTGAATAGGTTTTTTTAAATATGTATATATATATATATATATCAATTAGTTGCAGATCCTTGGATAAATTTGTAGAAGAAAATGTATTTAAAAAAGATAATCTTACAAAATGGCAGTTGAGAAAAAATCAACGAAGCAAGTTTGTGCACTATATTTTGAATCATTGCACATTAAGTGGATGTGAATAGAATCCACATATTGTGACAAGTACATTGATGTTACAATTTTTAGTTTTATAAGTTGAGATATCTTGAATATTGATATCTTGAATAAGGATGAAGACTTATCTATTATTTTTGGGTGGCACACTATGTATCAAGAACACAAAGACAGAATCAATGCATCATGGTGTGCAGAGATATTGATGGATTTTACAGTGACCTATAGTGATTTATGATGATATATTCACAATATTATTATGATAATGTATTGGATAGTTTTGAGTTAAATCTTTCCATTAATTTTTATATTGAAAAAAATGGTTTATTGTGGAGTGTGTGTGGGCTCTATTTTCTACTGAAGTATGTGTGTGTGTTTAATGGAGAATGGAAATTTAATTACAGTTGTGTGAGTTTACACCGACTCTATAATCCTAGTGGAGGGTGGTAGCCTAACCCATGGGATTGGATGGGGTTAGGCTAGGACATACTCGTATTTGGTGTAATTTTTCCTAGCTATATTTAATGTTTAAAGTATCTTGAAAATGAATGTAGAAATAAAAAGATGTACTTTTCGGTGTTTCTAAATAGTGAAAATTGTGTACCTACCTTCAAATCATGCATGCATTACTTTCTTTTGAATTAAACCAATGTATATATATATATATATATCAGTTAGTCGTTGACCCCTTGATAATTAGTTACGGACTCCTTTATAATTAGTTGCGGACCCCTTGATAATTTTGACTCAAATCAATATATATGTATGTATATATATATATATCAATTAGTTGTGAATCCCTTGATAATTTTTTAGAAGAAAATGTATTTGAAAAAGATAAGCTTACAAAATGGCACTTGAGAAAAAATCAACGAAGCAAGTATGTGCACTATATTTTGAGTCATTGCACATTAAGTGGATGTGAGCAGAATCCACATATTGTGACAAGTACATTGATGTTACAATTTTTAGTTTTATAAGTTGAGATATCTTGAATATTGATATCTTGAATAAGGATGAAGACTTGTCTGTTATTTTTGGCTGGCACACTATCTAGGCACACTATGTATCAAGAACACAAAGACAGAATCAATGGATAAACTACTTTAAAAGACCTCGAATTTGTTTTGTTTTTTTAAGGGGGAGAGAGGGGCGTTGTGATCTAAATTTTTTGTAAGAGAACACAAGGGAGAGTGCAAGAGTTCTTGAGAGAAGGGAGGTGTACAAGAGTTACACGGAATGTACATTCTTCCAAACTCATGTACAATTAACTAGTCTCAAAGCTCATGTACACTTAGTCTCAGCCTCGCCAATGCTGCTCGTAAAACAAATAAAAACATTAGACGTGATGACAAGCAAGTGGTTATGAAATAACGAGATCACAACTTTAAACCTTGAAGGTGTTAAATGAGGGTGGGAATTTAGCCCCATGAAATGAGACCATTGAATGAAAGCAAAACCTTTTTGAATGGGTCTCCCATATTTTTCAAACCTTTCACAATCCCTAAATGGAACCCTTAGACCCAAGAAAGCAATCAAATTTGACCAAATCCACGTAAAAAGGTCTTTTTCATATGCTTTGACTGAATGAGAGCCAAGATACCAAAAAATTTGACCAAATCCACGTAATAAGGTCTTGTGCACGATGCTAGCGTCGTGGAAGTTCTAACCATAAATTCGCTCCCTACCTATGTGTAAAAACGTATGAACAAAGCGATTGTCTTCCATTCCATCTTTCATAATTTCCAGTACTTGTCTTCCATTCCATCTTTTATAATTTCCAGTACTTGTCGTGCCATCTTCGTCCCGTTTTGAGACGTTGGAAGCAACTTGACAGAGCAATATGGAGCAGCGTGGTCTTGCATCCACCCTCTTGGGCTGTACGCTAGTCCTCCTCGTAGCTACTTCAAAATCCTACGCACAGCTTAGCTCTAGTTTCTACGACGCATCCTGCCCGACTGTTGCGAGCATCGTGGAACAAGTGGTGCAGCAGGCAGTGCAGCAGGAGGCCAGGATGGCAGCGTCCTTGCTGCGCCTCCACTTCCACGATTGCTTCGTAAATGTAAGTGTGTAAACTAGTTATAAACGTTGATCAGAAAGCTACACTGCCCCAAGGAAATGAGTAATGATTAAGAGTACAGCTCGATTGCACTGATTTTTAATGCAATGTAGGGATGCGACGGGTCGGTATTGCTGGACAATACAGACACAACGACAGGCGAGAAGACGGCCCCTCCAAACAACAACAGCTTGAGAGGCTTCGACGTGGTGGACAACATCAAGTCCGCCGTGGAGGGAGTGTGCGAGGCGACCGTTTCGTGTGCTGACATTTTGGCGCTGGCGGCCAATGCGTCCGTGACCCTGGTAATACATATTAGGAGCAGACTCGTCACATGAGGAGCCTAATTCAATTAACTATCTCATGACTGCTAGACGTTTAAGACCTTATACAAGGATGATTGATGTACGCAGGCCGGAGGACCCTCCTGGACGGTGCTCTTGGGAAGAAGAGATGCAACCACTGTAAGCGCCACAGCGCCTGTGCAGGACCTCCCAAATCCCAACACCGATATCAACACGGTCATCGGCAAGTTCACAGCCGTGGGCTTGTCCACGCAGGATGCAGTTGTGCTCTCAGGTTCAAACTTATTGAATATTGCATGGTGAAGTCTAGTAGAGACTAGAGTACTTTGAAGTAATAATTCCGTTACAATTTGTTGATTTGTGGCCCGCCCATGTGCATTTTCTGTCGTGGCTGCAGGTGCCCATACCATCGGGCGCGCCTGCTGTATCTCCTTCAGCTCGCGCCTCTACAACTTCAGCAACACAGGCAGCCCCGACCCCACCGTCGACTCCACGTACCTGGCCGCCCTGCAGAGCAACTGCCCGCAGAGCGGCGGGGACCCTAACGCGCTCAACTCGCTGGACACAACCACCCCAGACACCTTCGACAACAAGTACTACGCAAACCTGCAGCACAACAAGGGCTTGCTGCAGTCCGACCAAGAGCTCTACTCCACCTCCGGCTCCAGCACCGTCTCGCTCGTGGACACCTACAGTAGCAGCCAGAGCACCTTCTTCAGCGCCTTCGCCCAATCCATGATTAACATGGGGAACATCGGCCCTCTCACAGGCACCCAAGGAGAGATCCGTCTCCACTGCCGGAAGGTGAACGGCTAAGCTCGGTCAACAACATCTACGCGTAGCATTTATAGCTTTGGGCTTGCGCCCGCCGTTCAGGTCGTAGTCGGGAGAGGCGCCCTTCTATCTACTTTGTCGGCTTTTTAGAAAGAAGGCATTACCGAGAGAGATATCATGTTGTTGCGATTGTTGAGTTCATGGGCTCTATACACAATCATTGGTGGTAATTGCGTTCTTTCAATTACCAGATTTGTTGATTGATTATATTAATTATTGCTCGAGGGTTTCTCTTGTTCTTCAGGAAAACTTTGAGATATAATTTGATGCTCAAGGCTTTTTGTTTGCAGAACACATGTGCACATTCTCTAGATCTCTTGTATAGCTTTGTCTTGTGTGCAGCTTGGATTCATGCAGCTCTTGCTAATTCCTCTTGCGTGCTTTACCTTTCACCTAGCAGCTTTAGTACACCTTTACAATGATCTACGTGGAACACAATCAAAGCCTCTTGTTGTTGATGGTGGGAAATTGGAATTAACATTTCATTTTGATTGGCAAAGTAATGGGCAGCTTCCGTTGGGTCTCTTTTGCTTTTTCCAGCACTAATAATGTCACATTTTGCCACACTAATATCGGTTACCTGGCATTATGCCATAAATATATGCACGTGATGCCCTTGCTTCTCGATAACTCCGTCCGGAGTCTCTTGAGGACAACAAAATTGGTGACAACTCACGTAGAGGTCCCTGTTGGTGGGGAATCTAACACAAAGAGCAATAATTGGTATTATCGCTTTAAAGACCTTCCGCTAATTGACTAGATTGATCACTTTGTTGCGGCATAGTTCTTTGCCCTTGAAGGAAAAAATGTGTGATTACTTGGGGTAGTAGTAAATGTTTTCCATGATGGTGAAGGTGGGAAAGTACGATATTCACTTTCTGGCTCTCATCTATTTTTGGGCTTCTTCATCTAATTAGGTTGATCGATTGCCCAGAGTCAACGAAATCACTTGCAGAGATCATTGTACATGATGAAATGGAGAAGTGACCTGCATGATCCATACATATTAACAAGGGCATTTCGAGCTATTATATCTTCCTCAAAACCAAAGTGCAGAATGGCTACACGGATCTTTTCCCCTCATCTAAGGTTGCCATGCTAGCACATGAACCAAGAACACTCAAGAAGGACACAATGTTTGGCATTACACTTTCAAGTTGCATTCTTTTTAAAGAATCTAGAGCTTTGCTATCTTGCCAATGTTGGGCATACACCGCAATCATGGCATTCCAAGAGAGTGTTCAGACTGAGCATTCGGCCAAACAAAGTCCTTGCATTATCAAGGCTCCCGCATTATCAAGTCCTTGTATGTGAATAGGTTTTTTTTTAAGGTGATGACCTTCGAAATTAAGGTATGTATGGTTTTTAACAAAACCACAAAAACTTTTGAAAGATGCCTTTACAAATCTTACTTCATGCTAGCTCCTTGCCAAACAAGTGCAGGAGGAGTAGCAGTCCGAGTCAGTGGGCTCGGCTCATTCGCAAGGGCAAGGGCCCGCTCGGCAGCGCTTCCGACATCATTGCAGATGGAGATCCCGTTCACACCCCATTCTTGGTTGGCTTCATCAACAAGTCCTTTGACTTGTGGAAAAGGAGACACAACAGCCGGGGTGGCGGAATTCGGAGAGGGTGGCGCAGGAGCTTGGACCTTTGAGTGTTGCTCTGCGCGAATGATGGAAGGCCCTACGATGTTTGAGGGACACCTGTGAGAGACCCTGAGAGGGAAGCATTCAATAAAGATTGAAGCGATGAGTTCAAATACTGGTTGAGTGAAGAGTTTAAGCATGAGCTGAAGGCGAGCTGGTGGGCAACAGAAGGATGGAGGGATGGGTTGAAACTAGCAAGGCCGTTGTTTGGTTTTAAGCATGTGAGTAGCCTTTGTGCCGCAAGGACGGCGGGGGTAAGGGAATGCTGACATACGATCACTTGATTCAATGGGAGCAATCTAGAAAGTGTGGAGTAGGGCAAATTCGGGGTTGCCCAACAAAATACCCCCAGCCTGGGCCAAAGCTAAATCTGATACATCAAGCTTAGCCTTCTAGCCGCCATCAGAAGTGGCCATTTTACAATGAACTTGATGGCCATCAATGGTCTTGGTAGGCTCTTTGAGGACTTTTTGGGCATACTCTGTAGATTTGTAAATAATGACCCTCCAATGCAGCTACAGACACACAGCCACAACCCATCATCAAGAAGAAAAGAAGCACTTAATGATGCATAATAAAAATATCAAGAACATCAAGAAACACTCCAATATCCCTTGTCATGGGGTTTTGAGAAAAGTAACAAGAAAAGTAACAAACATCATGGGTAATCTAGAATCAAGAAAGAATCATGCATGCTACTAATGTCTCTTCTTTTGCAAGAAATGCATAGGGATTAGGCATTTGGCTTCTAATCAAGAGCTTGTGGGCAAAGATTGAAGCTTCTCATCTTGTCGTGATGGCCAAGTGTTAGCATGATCCTTGCCAACACGGGGGAACACATGCTCCTACATACATGAGCATGGAGTAGGGGGCATGGATTACGAACAAGATAAAAGATAGCGCCCCCCCTCCTACCACGAAACAAAATCAAAACAAAGTCAAGGTCTTTTAAAAGTGTTTATCCATTGATTCTCTCGTTGTATTCTTGATACAGTGTGCTAGACAAAAAGAACAGGTAAGGCTTCATCCTTATTCAAGATATATCAAGATATCTCAACTTATAAAACTAAAAATTGTAACATCAATGTTCTTGTCATAATATGTGGATTCTACTCACATCCACTTAATGTGTAATGACTCAAAAGTTATACTTGCTTCGTTGACTATACATGTTTGATGAGATGCTTTACATGAAAGAGTGGTTGAGGTGAAAAGAGCAAATTATGAAGGCTCTTGAGCAAGGAGGAGTTAAGATCTAAGAAAAAACATGATGCCTTGAGCATTAAGAAGAACCTCTTTGATTCAACCCCTCAATGGCACAGATGAGCTGGGGGATGATGTGGAAGGCATACACGGCCACCACAAAAAGGAAACTAGTGAAATGCAAAGTAAGAATCTTGAACCTTGGTCTAAAATGAGGTTGAATACTTGGCAAGGATTTGTTTACTAATTCTTAATCATGATGGAGGAGGTTCTTCGTCAAGATTTTTGTACCATCACATCATAAAAGGTAGAAAGCTAAAATAAGTATAAAAATCCTATTTTTATCATATGGTAAAAATAAATATTAGACAACTAGTTTTGTGTAAGAAAAACTCCTAATAAAATACACAAGGAAAAACTCCTAATAAATAGAACTCCTAATAAAATACAATTAGTTTTGTGTAAGAACAACTTGTAATAAAGAACCTAATAAAATACAGTAGGGAAAATTCCTGCATGTAAACCATTACCAAGGAAAAATTTAAAATCAAGAATAATTTTTTCCTAGCCTAAGATTTCATAAATATAAGGAATAAATCACTAATGACGTAGTACTAAATAACTAATTAATTAATTTAAATAGACATAGCTTCTAGGGTTAGCGATGGTTTTGAACAGGGGATTTATCCCTAGAATATTTTCTCTTACTAGACCAAAAACAAAGGAAAACAATGTTTTCTTGCATTTTGAAATAGGGGATGTTTACATAGACTAAAGGGGAGGTTCTTACACCTTTACATCTCAAAATATGGAGGAGGGATAAATCTTACAAATTTGGTTTTTCCTTGGAGGAATCGCCTATGCTTTCTAGGCAAGGGAGGTTTTTTTTGGGTTCGATTTTGGAAGAATCGAGGGATTAGTCTCTTCCCTATACATTCATGAGTGAGGCCCTGACTGGGAAGCTCTGCCCTGCATGAGAGGTTGCTACTTTCGCTGCCAGCACTCCAAAGTTCGATGCAAAGAGAGGGCGGGGATCTCACAACTGGTATCAGAGCGATTTGGTTGAAGATGATAAACCAAGAAGCAAGAAATGTCAAAAATTTATGAGTTACCAGTGAAAAATTGTAATTGTCTGTTGAAATTCGTACGAGTTGATATTCATAATGGAGATTCATAAATTGGGAATTGGGTTTTTAGATGGAAGTACCGCATTTGTGTGGAATCCCTGACTTGCTTGAGGCCTAGATATATGATTGTATTTACCTTATAGCCCCAAGGACCGTGACTACCCATATATACCGTGGGTACACTGTAGCACACTGCAGCACTTTACTGACAATATATACGAGTGAATCTAAGACCTTGAAGTTATGAGCAAAAATGGTATCCTAGATGATGATTTTTTGAATGCTGGTTGATATGATTTTAGAATTCTGATTGGAAATTGATGAATTAACTTGGATTTAGATTGAAGGATAATGATTTTTTGAATCCTGGTTTAAAGTAGATGAGTTAAATAAAGTTATGATAATGATTAATGGAGAGAATTCCAGTGATAGACGACCAAGACTTTCAGCAGATCACTATGAGATTAGTGGATTGTGCTGACAGATTGTTTGTAGCTTGACCTTTAGCCCAGTGGACCCAATTGTGGAATGACAAATCGAGAACCTGTATAACTGAAATTTCTGTGGTGGAAAAATGTTCAAATGTTAAATTGGAAATTACTAGTCTAGTGGACCATTATTGTGTTAAGGATATGAATGAACTATTTTTTGATAATGAGTTCTATATGTTTCTTCTTACAGAAGGGATCTTTATCCCAGGGATTCTGAGAGGGTTGAACAAACTTTAAGGAACCCTAGAATCACGTGGATCTAAAGTATAATTCTTTTTTGGATTTGAATCATAAATAAAGTGGTCTTTTCACCTAATATTCCTTGAGCATCTTGTTAAGTTGGAAAAATAGACTTGACAAAGAAAAGAAAGAGTTCCACCCCAGATAGTCGTACATCGAGAGCCACCACAATAGCTAATATAGTGGAGGAAGAAAGAGGACGGATAGATTTATGTCGCCATTGATGATCAAGTCTAAAATCTTCAGCTCCCTATCAGGAATTTGATTTTTGAATTAAGTACCGCCCTAGGTGTAATTTTGGGCATTCTCGTTTCATAGGAAATGCGGGGAAACTATGGCAAAATTTTATCATTAGAAAATGAAGGATTTGCATAAATTAATTTTTATGCTAAAAGTGAAATTTTAAGCATTCTCATTTCATAGAAAATATGGGAAAGTTCTCGTAAAATCTTTATCATTAGAAAATGACATTTATGAAGAGATAATTTTTATATTAAAAGTGAAATTTTGGTATTATCATTTCATAAAAAATGTGGGAAAGCTATGGAAAAATTTGTATCATTAGAGAATGAATTTATGCATTTTTAATTTTATGCTAATAAAAGAGGAGTTTTGAACACTATTCATTTACTAGAAAAATAAAGGAAGTTATGCACAAATTTTCTAGATTCATTCAAATTAGGAGAATTATGAAAATTATGAGGAATATAATTCATTTAGATTAAAATGAATTAGTGTTTATGCTAAAAGATGAAATATGGGTAGAATTGATTTTGTAAATCCCATGAGGTTGTATGCATAAATCTTTTATTCAAAAAGAATAATATTGAGCATATTTTATTTTAGGGAAATTAAGAAAAGAATGTGAAAATATTCATAGGAATGCATAGAGAAAACATGGATAAATTTTAATCAGAAAGAGGAATTATGAACGCATTAACTTTTGGAATTATGGGGTATACGTCTAGATTCTCGAGAAATAGAATCTTGGGTACATTCCGAAGAATAGGAAAAGGGACTCCTTGAAAAAAGACCAGAAAGAGGAATCATGAACACATTAACTTTTGGAATTATTGGGTATACGTCTAGATTCTTGAGAAATAGAATCTTGGGTACATTCCGAAGAATAGGAAAAGGAACTCCCTGAAAAAAGACCAAAAACATGCGTGGTTGAATGAACGTAAATAATTGTGACTGATTTATTTCTAGATTCCCTGGGAAAGGAATCTCAAATTCCTCAAAGGATCGAAGATCCAAAAGAGAGAACAAAAATTTAGACTTAATTGAATTAAGTCGCGAAAAAGTTACCTTTAAACTACGCCAAGTAATGTCCGAGACTTAGAAGCTCTGTCAGTGTGAAAAGTAGAGTAATTTTACTCTTAACCTGGTTGATTGTGGAACACAAATTCTAATAACTAGATCAAGGAAAGTTGATAATCAAACCTAATTCGCTCAAAGTAAAAAGACACCATCTTGTTTGTGGGAATTGGATTGAGGTGTAGAATGATGTGGATTGATTTGCAGTGATGTGGGAAATGATGAGGAGTGATGAGAAGTGATGTGTGGGATGTGGGGAATGATGAGGAGTAATGAGAAGTGATGTGTGGGATGTGTGGAATGATGTGGAGTGATGAGAAGTTCCTGTAAGAGAAGTATGAGGATCTTCAAAATGAAACTCCTTACAAGTTTTTTAAACAAAATGGAAATGATGTGGATTGATAGAGTTAATGTGCATTGATGTGGATTATGTGGATTAATGTGTGGATGATGTGTGGATGATATGTGGATGATATGGAAATGATATGAGATGATGTGAAAATGAATGTGAAAATCATGTGATTGAATGTGGGAATGATGTGAATGAATGTGGAAATGATATGGGATGATGTGAATGAATGTGAAAATGATGTGGGAAGATGTGAATGGATGTGAATTAATGTGGGATGATGTGAATGGATGTGAATTAATGTGGGATGATGTGAATGGATGTGAATTGATGTAGGATAATGTGAATGGATGTGAATTGATGTAGGATAATGTGAATGGATTTGAATTGATGTGAAATGATGTGATATGAAAAGATGTAAAAAATGTGGGATAATGAGAAATGATGTGGAATGATGAGAATTGATGAGGAATGATGTGAAAGGATGTGGAATGACAAGGAAAGATGAGAATTTTGTTTAGGAATTGTATTTAAAACCTGTTTTTTAAAGATTGTTTTATGTCCAGAATGTTGGGGAAGCATTTTGACTATCTTGTGGAATGAGGTCGTAGGGACCTAAGTGGAAATGTTGCAACAGCTCTGCTGACGGAGAGTCAAAGAAGGACGTCTCGCGTGGCAAGATCCGTCCAGGTCTTGACTAACCTCAGTTTGGTTAAAATGGTGAGCTTTCAGTAGTACGATGGATGAGGGATCAAGGAAGCGGCCTATGAGTGAAGTGCTAGGTCACCTGTGAATGAACCTAGAGGGTGCTGATCATACGGTGCTTGAGCTCTGGGTTTCTCAGGATACCCACGCGTGCGCCAAGGAAGAAAAATGAATTGGAGTTGTTTTCTGAACACGGGCATGGATCTGGTGCTGGTCTTCAAACGAATGAGTTCATGGCTCTTTTACATGGATCTTGTTGGTTGATCTAGATGATCTTCAAAATGGAGAGTCCATATGGATTTTATTCGATTATACTCCTAGGTAATATGGGCTAGGAACTATTGAAAAGGCCCTTGAGTGAGGAGGTGGTGAGCGTTTTGGTTTGCCAATGATGACATAGGTATGCTGAGGAAGAAATGAGTGGAAACTTGATTATACTCGTGGGTACTATGGGCTAGGAAGAACTATTGAAAAGGCCCTTGTGTGAGTAGGTGGTGAGCGTTCTCGTTGCCAATGATGCCATAGGTACACCGAGGAAGGAATGATTGGAAATTGGACTTGGAACTGGAATACTGAGGATTGTGATGGAAACACTGTGGTCTTATTGCAATGCTGTTTTGGAGATAGTTGAGTCTAAGAAAAGGTAATTTCATATTGGGTGCGTAAGTGGTGTGTCTATTTGAGTTTTGCACGAGAGCCAGCTAGGGGACCTGGGAACTCTTTTCCCTGGTACTTGGGACAAAACCTAACCAAATTTTTATAATGGATCCTATCAAAATGGGATTGGATGGAGTTAGGCTGGATCGATGGATTGCTATAAATAAATTAAATTATGTTCAAGTTACAATAGCTAAACTAAGTCACGGAATAATTCTTGTTCGATGGAAAAGAATCAATGGATGTGCCTATTTTGATGGGGAAAAAAGCGTTGGTCTCTATAAACCAAGTGCAAGTTCCTCCTTTTATTTGGCTATGTGACCCATGGGTTCGGTCAGAATACAAAGGATAGGTAAGGCTTTTGACTACATTAGAAGATTTTCCCTAAAGGAATCGCCTACGCTTTTTGGGCAAGGGAAGTTTTTTTCGAGTTCGGTTTTGGAAGAACCGAGGGATTAGTCTCTTGTCCGGACATTCGTGGTGGTGGCGGCGAGGCCCTGAGCCTTGTCACCACAAGTTGCACCACTTCCACCACTTGGGACGGTAGCCCTCTCTGCTTCTCCTCACTACCACTCAGGTAAACCACTCAGGTATTATAGCACCCTTGTCACCAGATCTTGCACCACCCTTGTCACCACTTGTTGACCACTTCCACCACTTGGGACGGTATCCCTCTCTGCTTCTCCTCACTACCACTCAGGTATTACAGCACCCTTGTCACCAAATCTTGCACCACCACCACTCCAGATGGTAGCCCTCTCTTCTCTTCATCACCATTCAGGTATAGCAGCATCCTTTTCACTAGAGTCTGCACCATCATCCACATCAACATCACTTCACCTTCCACTATTGTGCTGAAGTGTAGACGAGAGTGGGCTATTGTCCCATGAGCTAAGGTAAAACACTAGTATGCTCCACTGTAGGCAGAGAGGGATGTTGTCCCATGAACTAATATGAAACGTTGATGTGATCTATGTGGCAGAGAGGGCTATCATCCCAAAGTTTAGCTAGATGTAAAACATTGAAGTATTGTGTTGTAGCAGAGCCGGATATTGTCCCAAGGTGTGGCCTAATGTAAAATGCTGAAGTACTAGAGAGCTGACAACAGGCAATGATGATAAAGCATATGTGGTGTAGGGCCAATCAACAACAAGAGAAGATGGTACGTGATATGATATCTGATGTGGTACAAGTGCTGAATGGTGAGGAAAATGATATATATAATCAAGGGGGCTGCTCGTTGACCACTGAAAGGGTAGTCGGCCAACACGCAAGACACAAAAAGATGAATTAAAATCTAATACATCTAGAATAATCGAGATAAATCCCCTTTTTTGGGATGGACAAAATGCCATTTTCAAATAGGGCAAAGCAACATCCACAAAACCAAAGCCTTTCAAAAAGTAGCACATGTGAAGGCATCATTAGCATCATAAGAACTTTAGCAACCTAGGCATCCCAACTGATCAACCCCTTTGGTGGCTTAGGTGACTAGTCGGCCATGCTAAGACAACCAATTGGCCACAGCCAACCAGCAGTGGTGGGAATAATACAACAGCCTCGATAGGATCATTAAAGTATCCAACTAAACATTTACATCAGCTAATAGTACTAGTTCTCTATTTTTTAAGTACATCTACGTATAGTAGTCATCCTAGTAGTCCAGTATAGACAGTCATCCTAGCAGTCCATTATAGACAGTCATCCTAGCAATCCATTATAGACAGTCAGTCTAAGCATCTTACATCTGCAAGGCATACAAGATATACCCATGAGTTTTCTGGGTGACATCCATCAAGGAGAAAATGGAGTTTTGGGCTGCAACTGGCATCACAGGAGGTTCTCTTCCACATAAGAAGTGGCTCTAACATCACCTCAAGAGGTACAAAGTTCCATGAACGACGCTGTGTGGACAAAATAGGAGTTGGAAATGTGTACATACATGTACATGGCATGTGTGAAGTTTTGCTTTCGAGAGCATTGCCAGGTGTACAGAGTAAATGTATTGATGTGAGCATGTACAAGCCTGTCCGGTGAGAGGTCCACTGAGGATGATATCAGCTGCTCGATGGCTTTGATTGTGGGCGCGTCAAAGAAAATGAACGGGCACTCAAAGCTGTATTGAAGTGTGTGTGGAAGGCATGGGCAATAAAAGATTGGAAGGGGCCAAGGTAGCTTTGGACATGGTGTGAAATGAAGACATATTATAGTGGCCATCTTTTAGGCAAAGAAAAAAGTGTATAATAATTTTTACGTGGCAAAAAAAAAGGAAAGCCATGTGGAAGGCCTATGAGCTGCCAGCTAGATGTCTGGAAGCATGGCGAAGGAGTGAAGAGGTGGCGGATGAGTCGGCGCAGCGGGAAAGAAGTGGAGGCGGTATTGTTGGGGGGCTCTGATTGAATTACAGCGAAGGCAAAAGAAGCAAAGGGTGAGCGCAACTGGCGTGAGAGCTGGTGAAGAAGCAGCCGCGGAGAGAGAACAAAACGGGTAAAGAGGATTCGCATGGAGCGCAGCTACTGGTGTAGATAGGCCGACGTGTGGTGAACTACAGCTGAGTGCAGGTCGGGCTGACAGCGCAGGAGAGCAGCGTCTGGGCGAAGGCGTGGTGAGCGAAGAGAAGCCTAGAAGCTGCTGTTCAACTTGGTGACGGGCTGGCTACAACTGGTGCTGTGGTGACAGAGAAGGGTGGTGGGTAGCGCAAGAGGAAGAGGAAATGCGAAGGCTGCTCTAGTGGGCGTCCAGGTGCTGAAGTGAGCCAACGACCAAGGTTGGTCGCCTGGTAGAGGAAAGAACGCCTGGTGTGAAGGGCAACTTATGCGAAGGCTGTGGAGCTGCTGTTGTTAAAGAGGCTGGCGAAGAGAGAGGACTAGCTGAAGGCACTTTGGTGTGTGGCTAAAAATAGTAGCAGACAGGCGTGGAGAGTAAGTAAAAAGCCAACTGAGCACAAAAAAGAAGAGATAGCCGCCTAGGAAACAGTGAAGGGGAGGAAGCAAAGAGGTGAGGCAGCAGCATCCGCCAAGAGAAAGAAAGGGACCGCCAGCTCGAAGTGGTAGTACACTGAGAGGAAGATTGAGCTGGTAGCAACCACAGGGCAGCTAGGAGTTCAAGCTGTAAAAACATGGGAGCAGTGTAGCAGTGAAGTAGAGAGTGATGATTGAATTGCTTCTGCAGTGTCTGGTAACAAAGGATGCTTGCTGTGTATAGCTGTGTAGAGCTAACAGGGAGAGCCAGAGAGAGAGGGTGTGTGTGTGGTTTTTTGTGGATTTCCACCTCTTCTGGAGAGTCAGGCCAGAGTTCTAAATACTTTTGATTAGTTGTGGATGGAGTTTGGTGATGCCAGAGAGTTCTTATTGTTTCTTAGTTTGTTTGGGTACAAGTTGTGACAGTCAAATCTAAAATATAAGTCTTGTTCATGCTTCTTGGTCTGGTGTTCTGGTGTGTTTATATGCGTGTGTGGAAGTGTGGCATTCTATAAGGGCGTAAACAGCTTTACCGCTTCTGTGCCATCACTTTTTGGTGCCTCCACAGAGGAGCAGATTTCCTCTGGTTTGTGAAAGAAGGCAGGGGTTGTGTGAAGCAAAATTTGGAAGAATGGCTCAAGATTTTTCGGAGTATTGGGGATTGCCACAGGAGAGTGCAATCAGGTTTCTAGAGAAAATGGAATTTACAGCCTTAATGAAAGACAGGGCAATTCCGAAAATCCTTTCTCAGATTTTGGCTTATTGCTTGCAAGGTGATGCAAAAACATGGCTATAGATATTTGTGACTACACACAGGAACATTCATCAACAGGATCCTGAGTACCGTGTAGTCAGAGCTGCATTTTTGGCACAGTTTGCCCGTGTGAGGAGTCCGAATGAAGTGTGGAAGGAGTTGTGTAACATTCAGCAGAAGGACGGTCAGGATGTGGATTAGTATCTGATAGAGTTTGGTAGACTGTGGAGTCTATGGTGTGAGGCTCTCATTCCTGAAGTACCCCCGCAGATGATAAAGAGGGACCGGTTTGTGGCTGGTCTGGAGCCAACCCTCCGTCTGAAGGTGGAGCTGAAGAACCTAGATAGCTTTGAGGAGGCTGTCAGAGTAGCTCGAGAGAAGGAGTGGAAGGTGAAGCATCTGAGGCAGATGGGAATACAGGAAGAGCCAAAGAAGTTTGTGAAGATGCCAGAGATTGAGAGTATACATCCTAAAAGGGAAGCTGATGTTGTTCCAGAATAGGAGGACACTTTGAAGAGGGACATACATGATGCAGTGGAGCTCATGAAGTCTCTAAGTTTGAATTGGATGGAAGCAGGTGGAAAGGGAAAAAGCCGAGGTGCACCAAATAATAGAAGAGACAATATGTCAACAGGTGAAGGGAATATGGGAGGAACAGGAGAGGACGGGGCTATTATTTAAGCAATGTCCAATGCTGGAACTGTGGAGAGCGGGGACATATCAGCCCTCAATGTGACAAACCACCCAGAGCAGGTGGTGGAATGTATCCTGTGATGCAGAGGACTAATGATAGATCAGGGGATCATAGTGTTGAAGTAAAAGATCCAAATCAACCCTCTACCAATGGAGTTAAATGGGAAGATAAAGGGAAAGGACCGGCTCTCAGCTTGATAGGAGTGGAGACCATTCCAGAGATTATGCCTGTGGCAAAGAGGACGAGGAGTACAATGGCAGAACCTGAACCATCTTCTAAGAAAGGTAAACATGTCCAATTTGATATAAGCCCTCAACCAGAGAAGAAGAAGAGGAAGCCAAGAAGACATTATAAAACTTCAGATTTGCATATTGGTCAAGGTCAGGAGGAGTATACATTGATGGGAGATTTAAAAGGAAGGGTAGCCAATATAACTTTTGCCCAATTGCTTGGATTGTGTCCGAAGCTTAAGAGGGAGTGGAAGAAGTTGGCAAATCCGAGGAAAGTAAATGAGCAGGAGCCCACACAAGGCGAAATGGAGCTGATGTCTGTGGAAGACCTTCCTGATATTTGTCCATCAGTTGATGCCTGGTGTGGAAGTGTGAGTGTTGGAGAAGCATATGTTGATGGCGGTGCACAAATCAGTGTGATGACTCAGTCCTGTATGGAGAGATTGGGGTTGAAGCTAAATGCTAGTTCAGATTTTAGACTCCGTCTGGCAAATCATGCAAAAGTGGTGTCTGGGTATATGTACAGAAGTGCCAGTGACTGCTTTTGGTGTGGTTTGCAACATAAATTGCCATATCATGCCGGTTGGTTTGGGAGCATATCCCCACTGATTTTGGGCAGACCTTGGCTTAGACAGGTGAGTGCCATCCAAAATTGGAAAAGGGGAACTATAACAGTACATAATAGGAGAGGGAGAGCCAGGAAATTCAACGAGTAGTAAGCGGGAAATGAAGAGTGAACCTGAAGAAACAAGTGCCGATGAGTATACAGATAGTGAAACTGAAGAAGAGAGTTCTACTTCTGATGATGAGAGCCAGGTATCATTTATAATGAAGGAAGAAAACGAGCATGTGATGCAAGCTGAAGAGGAGTTAAAGAAGGAAGAAGAGAGCAGACTTGAAGATATGGACAGTCTGATGCAGCCTCCATCACCCAGTGCAGAGAAAGAGAAGCTGTTACAGGGCATGCTGAATCCTAATTTGCAGCCAGTGGAGAAAGAAGAGTATATGAAGGTAATACATAAATTCCCTCATTTGTTCATTACTTATGATATGAAGAGATTCGAGGATTCAAATGTGAACCAATGCCTATAGTATTGAAAGAGGGTGTGAGGCCAGTGTTTCAGAAACTGAGGAGGCTAAATAGGGAGCTATTGCCTGTATTAAGGGAAGAGTTGAGTAAGTTGTTAAAAGCAGGGTTAATTTATCCAGTAGATCACTCAGATTCGGAAATTCCAGTGGTCTTTACTCCAAAGCATACAGGTGGGTGGAGAGTCTGTATTGATTACAAGCCTCTGAATGCTGCAACAAAAAGCAATCACTATCCTCTACCGTTCATTGATGATATTTTGGACAGGGTGGCTGGATATGAGAGGTATAGTGTATGCGATGGATTCTCTGGGTATTTTTAGATCTCAATTGCTAAGGAAGACCAGGCTAAAACCACTATCATTACACCGTGGGGTTGCTTCTATTACCGAGTGGTACCATTTGGTTTGAAAAATGCACCCTCGTGGTATCAGATTAACACTGATAGAGAACTTGCACCTCTTACAGATCATTTTGTGAGAGCTTTTTTGGATGATATATGTGTGTATAGTTCTCAAAAGGAGCATGGTAATAAATTGGAGCAAGTATTTTCTAAAATGGATGATGCAGGTGGACAGCTGAATCCAAAGAAGTGTCATTTAGGATATTCAAAGGTGAAGCTGTTGGGGCATATGATATCTCAGAATGGAATTGAACCTGATCCAGAGAAGATAAAAGCTCTTGTCTTATTATCTGCACCATCAACATCCAGGCAGTTGTAGACTTTTGTCCAAAAGGTAAAATATATGGCAAGATTTGTTCCTTTAATGTCTCAACTGCTTTACCCTCTTCAGCAGGCTATGAAGAAGGAACCATTGCAATGGAATGAAGAATGCGAGGAAGTGTTTGAGAAAGTGAAAGAGGTATTGGGAGGTATTTCCAGTGTAAAAGCCCCGGATTTCTCTCAGGTCTTTTATGTGAATCCATCTTTTGGTCGGATGTAGTTGGAGCAATCTTAATGCAGAGAGGAGATGAATCTAGATATATGAAGCCTGTGTATTATGCAAGTAGAGTGAAGACAGAAGCAGAGAGGAAATATACTGAGGCTGAATTGGTTTTGTCAAGTCTGGTGTATGCTTGCAGGAAATTCAGGTCATATCTCCTGATGAAACCATTTGTGGTGTTGTCAAACTATACTCTACTCCCTCAGCTGGTGAATGGTACTTCACTCTCAAAAGGTATGATGCGATGGTTAGTGGAGCTTCAAGAATATGATTTCTCATTTTTTATTGAAGATACTTGCAAGGCAACTCTGGCAGATATTCTAACATACAAGGATGGCCCGATACTGGTGAAGGAAGTGGATTCAAAGATAGAAAAAGAGGAACAAATTATCATTCCTGGAGCTCATGTTTTATTCTTTGACGGTTCATATAAGAGGAGTATACATCAAGCCACCGGGGGGTATGTAATCCAGGATTCAGAAGGCGTGCTGATTCTAAAGGATGGGATACTTCTGGAAGCTGAAAGTAACAATGAGGCTGAATACACAGCATTGTTTCAAGGGTTGCAGGCTGCTTTAAAACAGAAAATTCAGAAGTTAATCATAAAGGGAGATTCTCTATTAGTAGTAAAGCAGGTCTTGGGTAGCTGGCGAGCAAAGAATCCAAGATGAAAAGAATGTTTGGCTAATATTAGAAGGCTGCTACATCAATTTACAGCATGGAGTATTCAACATGTGCAGCGGGAGGACAATCATATGGCACATGAGTTGGCTCAGGAGGCAATTAATCAGGATCCAGTAATTGCAAACATCGAAGAGCCATTATACAGAGGGAGGGAATACCTGTCCAGAGTGGTGGATTATTTACTCTCAGGTCGCTAGCCTGAGGAGCTCAAAAAAGGCCAAAAGTATCATTTTATCAGGAAAAGTAAGCATTATGTCATGATTGGGGATGAATTATATATGCAGGGAGCAGATCAGGTATTGAGGAGAATTCCCTGGAGGGAAGAAATTTATTATATTCTATCTTCAAATCATGAGGGAGCATGTGGGGGTCATTATGCATTTAAGATCACCTTGCAGAAGGTATTACTGGAGGGTTATGTATGGCCTTCCATTCAGAAGGATATTCAGCACTGGTGCAGGTCTTGCCATGAGTGCCAGAGAATGGGGAAGAGGATCTTAAAAATGGAGCCGAGAAATATTATGCTGGTATATGACATTTTTGAAAGATGGGGAGTGGATGCAGTTGGACCACTTCCCAGGACAGCCAGAGGAAAGTGTTATGTGCTTACTGCAGTGGATTACCTATCAAAGTGGGCAGAAGTGAAGGCAGTAAAGAGAGTGGATAGTAAAGAGGTGGCTGATTTTGTGTATGAGCATATATGCTGCAGATTTGGTATTCCTCTGGAGATATTATCAGATAATGGACCTGAATTTCGAGGAGAGGTAGTTGATCATTTATGCAGAAGATTGAATATCAACCACAAGTACTCCACTCCTTATCACCCTCAATGCAATGGCTTAAATGAAAGATTCAATGGTGAATTTAAGCTGGTGATAACCAAAATGACAGAAGGCCATATCAAAAATTGGGATATAGAGATGAATCGTGTATTATGGGCATACAGGGTTGCAGTAAAATCCGGTACACAATTCTCACCCTTACATTTAGTCTATGGGAAAGAAGCACTCATGCCTATTGATGTGGAAATTCCAGCTTTGAAGTTCCTGATTGAAGAAGGGCATGAGCCTATTAATTGTTACAGAGAAAGATTACTGGCCTTGCAAACGGTCCAATTGGACAGAGAGCTAGCATTTGATCACTATGCGGCTATGCAATTGAAAAGACAAGAGAGAGAGAATGAGAAAGTAGAGCAGAAAGAAATTAAAGAGGGTGATCTCGTTCTCAGGTATAATAGCAAGCTGGAAAGTACTTTTCATACTGCATTTCAGACAAAGTGGGAAGGTCCGTATAAAGTTGAGAGAAAATTTGATAATGGGAGTTATCAGCTTGCTGATTTAAATGGAAAGAAGCATAAAAGAAGAGTGAATGGTTTATGACTGAAGAAATATTTTGCTCGATTGATGTTAGCCGTGAAAGAAGAAGATCAGGAAGCTTGTGATGCATGTCAGGAGGATGTGGAGAGTACAGAGGAAGATCTGAATATTTCATCCCTGTTTGTACAGCTGCTGGACATGAATGTCTCAGCAGAAGTAGGGGGTTGCTAAATATGTGTGGACAAAATAGGAGTTGGAAATGTGTACATACATGTACATGGCGTGTGTGAAGTTTTGCTTTCGAGAGCATTGCCAGGTGTACAGAGTAAATGTATTGATGTGAGCATGTACAGGCCTGTCCGATGAGAGGTCCACTGAGGATGATATCAGCTGCTCGATGGCTTTGATTGTGGGCGCGTCAAAGAAAATGAACGGGCACTCAAAGCTGTATTGAAGTGTGTGTGGAAGGCATGGGCAATAAAAGATTGGAAGGGGCCAAGGTAGCTTTGGACATGGTGTGAAATGAAGACATATTATAGTGGCCATCTTTTAGGCAAAGAAAAAAAGTGTATAATAATTTTTATGTGGCAAAAAAAAAAGGAAAGCCATGTGGAAGGCCTATAAGCTTCTAGCTTGATGTCTGGAAGCATGGCGAAGGAGTGAAGAGGTGGCGGATGAGTCGGAGCAGCGGGAAAGAAGTGGAGGCGGTATTGTTGGGGGACTCTGATTGAATTGCAGCGAAGGCAAAAGAAGCAAAGGGTGAGCGCAGCTAGCGTGAGAGCTGGTGAAGAAGCAGCCGCAGAGAGAGAACAAGACGGGTAAAGAGGATTTGCATGGAGCGCAGCTACTGGTGTAGACAGGCCGACGTGTGGTGAACTGCAGCTGAGTGGAGGTCGGGCTGACAGCACAGGAGAGCAGCGTGTGGGCGAAGGCGTGGTGAGCGAAGAGAAGCCTAGAAGTTGCTGTTCAACTTGGTGACGGGCTGGCTACAACTGGTGCTGGCGACAGAGAAGGGTGGCGGGTAGCGCAAGAGGAAGAGGAAATGCGAAGGCTGCTCTAGTGGGCGTCCAGGTGCTGAAGTGAGCCAACGACCAAGGTTGGTCGCCTGGTAGAGGAGAGAACGCCTGGCGTGAAGGGAAACTTATGCGAAGGCTGTGGAGCTGCTGTTGTTAAAGAGGCTGGCAAAGAGAGAGGACTAGCTGAAGGCACTTTGGTGTGTGGCTAAAAATAGTAGCAGACAGGCGTGGAGAGTAAGCAAAAAGCCAACTGTGCACAAAAAAGAAGAGATAGCCGCCTAGGAAACAGTGAAGGGGAGGAAGCAAAGAGGTGAGGCAGTAGCATCCGCCAAGAGAAAGAAAGGGACCGCCAGCTCGAAGTGGTAGTACACTGAGAGGAAGATTGAGCTGGTAGCAACCACAGGGCAGCTAGGAGTTCAAGCTGTAAAAACATGGGAGCAGTGTAGCAGTGAAGTAGAGAGTGATGATTGAATTGCTTCTGCAGTGTCTGGTAACAAAGGATGCTTGCTGTGTATAGCTGTGTAGAGCTAACAGGGAGAGCCAGAGAGAGAGGGTGTGTGTGTGGTTTTTTGTGGATTTCCACCTCTTCTGGAGAGTCAGGCCAGAGTTGTAAATACTTTTGATTAGTTGTGGCTGGTGTTTGGTGATGCCAGAGAGTTCTTATTGTTTCTTAGTTTGTTTGGGTACAAGTTGTGACATCCAGATCTGAAATATAAGTCTTGTTCATGCTTCTTGGTCTGGTGTTCTGGTGTGTTTATATGCGTGTGTGGAAGTGTGGCATTCTATAAGGGCGTAAACAGCTTTACCGCTTCCGTGCCATCAACGCACATGATGTGTGAAAGGATTCCAGAGACAGGTTAGTGGTCTTTCAAGTTTTCTAAGTGGATTTTCAAGTTCAATAGGCTAGCAGAGGGGAATGTCACATGGACACCCAATTAGCAATCCTGTTTGCTCCTCACTTGAAAGGTTTGAAAGCATGTCACATTAATCGTGATGTTTTTAAAGGTTTGGAAGCATGTGACACATTGAGACTAGGGGAATTATTCGAGAAGTATGACTATACCTAAGTTTCAAGGACTAGACTCGAGAAAAATGTCAATATAAAAGAGTGGTTCATCGTTGTCCTTTCTAGCTTCTTATACTTCTTCTTCTATTAGGTCTAGCATAGGTGGTGACATTACATGCTCAGTTGCCTACTCAATGCCAAAATCAGGTAGGTCTTTGTCCCCCTTGTCCTCGTCTTCCTCCTCTCATTCCTTATTCACATTAGATGGTCCTAGTCTATCTTCTTGAGCAATCACCATCATGGTGAGGTCAAGATGTGTATACTCCTCCTCAGCCAATGATGTATCTCGTGGATATCTATATGGTTGCTATCCTTGAGCAAAGAGGCTAGTGTGCTATCCAAAAACTTCATCAACCTTGAGGATTGACTTGCACAATTTGCCACCATGGATTGCCATCTGGATTCTTGTAAAAGAATTCTTGTTCACAATTCATTGGAAGAAGGTAAGGTTTTTTGCTTGCTTTTAGCAACTTGGAGGAGTCGATAGACCAAAAACCCATGGGCTCTCTTTTCATGGTAGCATCTTTGCCTTTGTATTGTGTATACAAAACTAGCAAACGTTCAAAATGACCTATAATAAACATGCTCTCAAACTAGCACCAAATACACCAACATGTGAGAGAATGAATCAATTTCTAGAATGACTATACTTGTTTCATAAAATGATAATTAACTTCATATATTCTCTCTAGATCCCTAACGTAACCTAGCTCGTCGTTGACAAGGTTTGTGTCATGGGCACTTGCACGAGATTGTTATTGAAATGATGCAACAATGCATGAGTCTTCAATACGACACATATCATCAATCCTTTTGACTTGAAGATATTGTCCATAGGCCTAGATACTACTATATGCCCGAACCTAAAATAAAAAATGTAGAGAATATTAACATCACAAAAACACACATATAGAATACTAGAAGTGTAGGCCATGCCATATCTTACCTTCTTGTCACACTCGAGAGACTGAGCTCAAACTCCTCATGTGTAAGTTGTGCACCTTCTTCTTGTGCCTTTTTTATTCGCTCTTGTATCCATGTCATTGACATGGTGGGGGTCACCTGTTGTCTCTTCGATGTTGCTCACATGTTATCTTGCCATTCTTTATCATGCTCTTTGGTCCATTTTTGCATACATTCTAAATTATACATTATAAAAATACTTAAATTATATCCTTCATCGTGATCAAGACATACTGGGAGTCCCTTTTTTCCACACTTTTGATAATTTACTTGATTCTTTTGCCATCCAAACAAGGGGAGCCTCCTCATCAACAAGGGGAGCCTCCTTATCAACAAGCTACAAGTACTCAAAGAGATAGTACATACACTCATGATGCAACCATCCCTCTGCCATAGATCCTTTGGGCCTTGATCTCTGATGCACAAGACCCTTCAAGACTCCCATGAATCTTTCAACCCAAAACATCCATCGTGTGCTTATAACTATAGCAAGCTCCACCTTGGATGTCAAAAAAGGACGTAGGCAACTCTTTTTCCATCAAGCATAGGAGCTCTATGCACTTCAACTTTTTTGGTGGAATCTCGTGAGTGTCTATTTCCTTTGATGTAATCCACCTGGAAAATGATAAAACACCAATCAATAACTAACTTCAATTGCAAAGAAGGAGAAGTACCTTGCAAGCGACCCCAAACGGTAAATGATATCTCGAATGCCCTCGGTTAAGCATCCATCAATTACAAGTGGCAAGATATGTTGTAAATAGTCCACCTTTGACGTTAGTATCCATACAAATTAACAAATGTCAAGAATAAGATAAAGCCATGGCCTACCTTTAGAAATTTATGCCAATCATGTGTCTTTAATAGAAAGACTTCTATAGTCCATAGTAAACATGTTTCGCAATGATGCACCATAGCCTATACAGGTGTACGGATTGACCATCCTATCATTGATCATGCTCAGCTTGTCCTTTATTAGTACCCATGGTGCATGACGATAAGTCGTATTTCTTATTTTAGGAATTACTAATATAGGCCATAAAGATGGTTTATAGTTTTTTTCCTTCAAATCCACCCTGGCAGGCTATGTATCTTTGATACCCACAAGATGTTTCCAAAGCGAGTGTTTTTTGAAAATATGCATGGGGTCAAGAATGTGTGATTTTCAATTCTTTCTAATATTTCAAACTATACCATATTTAAATCTGAAGTGTTTTTTCCCTTTGTCTTTGAATCCTCGTCTTCCTCATTGCTTGTGAGCTTCGCATCTGGATCTATAATAGGTCCAATGGTCCATTTCTGGTACCACTCTCCATAGGAGTAATTCTATAGGGAACGCTGCACTCTCAATGCTTCTATTGAAATGTCTTGCCAGTTCTTTCGATCACAATATGTGTCCTTCTAGAAGAAATCTTCTAGGTCAAAGATATATATTTTTGTTGAGATTCTTGCTATATTTTGATCGTAGCCGATCTCCGCATGGTACTGGACATGCCTTGTAACCCTTTGTTGATAGACCTACGAACAATCAAAGTATTAGTGCAATCGTTATTTCACGTCACTTCAAATCCAAACAAAGTAACTATAATCATGTACCTAAATAATAATTATAGGTAGGATAGTCATGAATAGTCCATGTCAGAATTCCGCAAACTCAAAGCCTCACACAGTTGCAAAGTCACATCAAATTAAATTTTGACATCATTTACACATGTTGTTTTAAATATACTCAAATTAATAGGACCTTTGGTGCCATAAGATATAATAAGTAAAAAATATAAATATACTACTAGAATGTCATGGATTGAAGCCCGTTAAAGACACGTGCAAAGACACGTGCACTAAAAATACTATAAATACATCTATTCTCTATGTGGAGCTGGTGGCACGTATGCCAATCATAATTCACTAGCAACTCCTCACCAACATGCAACGATCTAATAGCATTGACTACAATGTATCTAGGTACATACCTACTCATGCGTACTGGCTCATGACTAGTGCACACTCCACAAAAGTATAGTTAGTTCTTTCATTTCTCCCTCTACTCTACTATTGATAAGCCTTGATATATATTCTTGAGTGTAAGGTCTGCCAACATGGATATACAATCTCTATGATTCGTTTTGGATAATGCCTCTTTCAGTAGCGAGAGACAACATTAGCACATAGCCCATATGTGGTGATACTCTTGATGTAGTGAGCAAGATGATGCCATGGACCCCATGAATATATAGGCCCACAAAATGTCATAAGAGTGACCTCATGGTGAACTCAGACATGTAAATCCTGTGCAATAAAAAGACCTTGACCCCCACTGGCAATCGTAGATAGCACAATCACATAGCGAGCACCCCATAAGCTAAAAACCTCTCCATCAGTTGGAAGTCATGTACCCAACCATGCCGCCATAATGTCTATGATTAAGTCAAGTTATGAGAGGCAGTTAGGTGACTAGGTAAGGAATGATCGCTAGAGTCTCAAACTAAGAACTAGGAGGTAATTAGTGCACACATGCCTCCATTTGTAACTAAAGAAAATCTTAACTATGGCATGTGCGAGGAAGCATAGATCGCGATCAAGCCCATGAAAGCCATCATTATCATCATAAAGATGTACAACTCAATTTGGCCCCATGAGATGATTGTACCTAGATGCATGTTATACATCACTTTGTCTATCAAGAGCATATACAATTTGAATGAGTAAATGTATAATGCTTAAAAAAGAAATATTACTTACCATAGGCTGATCCTATCCCTCTGGTACTAGTGCATCATCATGACATCTTCCAAAATCCAGCTTGTAGATATGACATTTCCATCGTGTCTGTTGGTGAGTGCCTCAATAATTTACACACCAACATGGAGCTCTCTGCTCGTAGTATGTATGTACCTCATTAGCTTCATGCTCCACGGATCTATAGGACGTCGCAGAAGATGTTGATGGAGATGAGGACACACCTCCTCACCCTATCCTAGGCATGCTGGAGGAGGCGGTGTACCAGAGGATGACTCCAAACCTTTTTGCATTAGAATAAAATAAAAATTATAGCAACTATTTGTTAAAGTTAGTTATGTATGAGTTTTGAGTAAAAGTATCCACAGCATGTTCATTTTTTTACTTCATATGAACTTGGTAAAAGTATTATCTCCAATTGTAATCTATATTTAGACTCATTGTTTGTTGCAACCTATGTCTACATGATATGAAATTTGGTGGCATCTTGATGGGTGAGTGTTTTATAGCTCACAGTTGTTGATACATGCATTTATTTTTTATTCTAACTTATTGGATGTGACTTTAAAATGTGTAGGAGATATTGCACAGTGAGAGAGAATATCCGCCCAGTAGTATGCATCCTGAATAGTGGAGGGCTTTTCGATGTGAGATTTAACTCAGAACACATTGGGATTAGCACAAGGTATGTAATATTTATTCTCTAGCTATGTACTAATGTATGTCTTAAATATTAGGTCTATATACATAGACTTTTTGATTTTGAACGTATGTCTATAGGATGTAGCACAAGCTAGGCTATAGGCTAGGCATACATCATGTCTCGGCATGATGAGCCAAAAGGGCTTCATTTGTGACTTTTGTATGTTCACATTTTGTCTTAGACATGCATGTAGGTGTGTATCATATGTTCTTTATATACCGATAACTCATGTGGTTTTTAAATAGCAGGTGAAGGTCGTGAGCCCACTCCTCAGGAGATACAAACGACCACCTATTAGGGTTATAGGTATCTGAAGACCTAGATACATCCATCAGCTACTTTTGTAAGTAATCTAGATTAAATATCATTCGACTTCTAATTAAAGTATTCAAACGTCAACTAATTATGTTTTCCAAACCGTAGGAGTTGCACGGCGATGAGGACATGACGGAGGTAGGTTGACAGAGTGACGTTGGGCATAAATCTATGTCAACAGAGCAGCCTGCATTGAGGGACGATGATCATGAGGATGATGAGGGTACAGATCATGGAGCCTAGAGGATCCTCCTTCTCCTTGCTCTAGATTCCTAGCATTTTTCAAGCCCCATTTTGTATTTGGAGGCATTGTACATAGTTATACGTGTATGAATACCTATAAATATGAGTTATAGGATTAGGCAGAGACTATGTCGGCCTAGCATTCTACCATTTTTACTCATCATATTTTACCATTTATAGACATTTGATCACTTTATATACTTTTTACTCTTGTACGCTTACATATATTTACATGAGTTTTTATTTTTGTTCAACTTTGTGCACAAATGTAAATTTCTTATCGATGTTATAATCCGCCATGTTGAATTGATCTTTGCTCACTTGTGTGCTCGACCTGAGAGAGAGAGAGAGAGAGAGAGAGAGAGAGAGAGAGAATGAGTACTTTGATATTGTATATATGTGTGTGAGAGAGAGAACTATTGTAACGAGAGAGATAGAGAGAATCGTTGTTCCAAAGCACATACATGCAAGAGTGACAGAGAGAACTATGAGTTTTTAAACGTTTAAAATATCTATTAAGCATTGCTTATGTGATGCCTGTCAGTGATGCTCTGAGATACGCATCTTTTAAGCGACACCCAACCACATGCATTTCTTAAGCAATGAATTTCTCATCGCTTAAGAGATGCTTTTTAGTCACTTATGCAACATCTGGGCATCGCTAGGGGGTCACATGAGCGACGCACCATAGTGACGCCCAGAGCGATGCCCATAGCAACACAAACAAGCATTGCTTTATGGGCGGGTTGTGTTGTAGTGGGTTTTACATTAGATGGATATAAAGAATGTATTCTTGCATGGTGAGTTGCAAGAAGAAGTGCATTTTGATGAGCCATTTGTTTATAAGGATTTGAGGCACCCTTATTATATGTGCAAGCTGAGTAAAGCCTTGTATGGCCTAAAACATGTGCATTGAGAGCATGGCATGGAAAAAATACAGGGTATCTTGTCATTGTTGGCCATATGTTAGATGCAGGTCATTCACTCTATATAGTGAATGAGTGATAAGAGGATTGTCATCATTACCATTTATGTAGATGACTTGATTGTTAGGGGTGACAATGAGGAGGAAGTTGAGCATGTGAAGGGTCTTCCCAAGAGGAAGTCTAACATGATGGATTTTGGGGAGCCAGGATACTTTCTCAAGTTGCACTAAGGTCATCAGGACACCTGAGGGCATATGGCTATCACAATGACAGTATGCTTTGGACATGTGTAAATATAAGCCCATTTTTAAAACCATTGGATCAGAATGGCAAGGTGAGTGTGAATACAGGTGAGATGTTGGAGAATCCTACTATATACAGGAAGATAGTAGCTAGCTTGATCTATATGATGATCACACTAGGGAAAATTTGGACTCAAATTGGGCCCTCTAAGGATTTGTACACATTCTCTTTCTACAAAAATGGGCTCATGGTTAAATTTTTGCAAATCAACTCAGAAGTGAGCGTAGTTCAGACATTCAAAATCTACGCTTCAAGCCCTTTCCAATGATATATACCATGATGGAAAATTTTTCATATTCAAGAAGTTCCTAAATTTGGTGATGATGTGGCACGTAATGTGCCACATCATCACCAAATTTGGGAACTTTTGAATATGAAAAAATTACCCATCATGCTATATATCATTGGAAAGGGCTCAAAGAGTAGATTCCAAATGTCGAAATTCTGCTTACTACTACTGAGTTAATTTGTAAAAAATTCACCAACCATGAGCCGTGATGTGCCACATCATCACCAAATTTGGGGACTTCTTGAATATGAAAAATTACCCATCATGCTATATATTATTGGAAAGGTTTCAAAGAGTAGATTCCAAATGTCCAAACTCCACTCACTTTCTGAGTTAATTTGTAAAAATTTCACCATGAGAACATTTTTGTAGATAGAGAATGTGTAGAAATCCTAAAAGGGCCCAATTTGAGTCCAAATTTCTCCTTATGCTAGGCTAGACTTGAACTACATAGTTTGGTTGGAGAGAATTTATGCAGGTTCCTTGGAAACTAGATGGTGCGAGGTTCACACTACACTACATGAGGTCCACATTGGATTATGGTTTCTTCTCTGAGGCTAGTATAGAGTTGCACGTGCTTGGATACTGATGCAAATTGGGATCCTAGCATCTTGGACATGAGATCTACTAGCAAATTTATGTTTTCCTTTGGGAGTGGTTCTATTACTTGGAGTAGCAACAAGAAGCAGCCAACAGTTACCTTGTCGAGTACATAGGTAGAGTACAGGGGTGCTAGGGTGGCAGCATATGAGGTAGCTTGGTTACACAAGCTACCTAAAGATTTAGGGCTGCATGCGCATAGGTAGGTAGTCATTTATTGTGAAAACCTTAGTAGTATACAGTTAGCTAGAAACCTAGGGTTTCATGCATGGACCAAACACATAGAGGTCTACTATCACTTCATCAGAGAGGTCTTAGTAAGAGATATTGATCTCATGTACATCAGAACAAAGGAACAGATTGTTGACATTTTCACCAAGGCCTTGGAAGAGAGCTGAGAAGCTTTACATATTCCACAACATGCTTGGAGTCTTGGAGATAGATTTGATCTTGAGGGGGAGTTTTAAGATGTCAAGCTCAACTAGAGAGACAACAGTCTAACCTAAGGTGCACTCTTCACTCACAATGCATTATTCACAATGTTAAAGATGACCAGGGTGTGTGGAAAAGTATAAACTTCAGGCTAAATGATTTGGTGACTATGTGACGATCATACAGAGATCCTCATATGATAAAAATGCAAAGAGAGGCTTACTACAATACCTTTGGAAGGGGCTTATCTTGGAATTCAAGATAGCAACAATGCATGGGTGGAAGGAAAGGGTACCTAACACAAGACATGTACATGCATCCTTCTACTACAGCATCTACATTACAAGCTCATTATAAGATGTTTTTTTAATTTAATTTATGTTCAATATGATTCTATGATCTATTCACATGTAAATGTGATAGATGTTTATTCATCAACAAACATTGAGTGGCAACCTATGGAGTTATTCATCGAGACTTTCAAAGCTATGCATTCTAATCTTGGGAAAGTTTTTTTTCCAATTAATCTTTTTTTTCATTAACAACCAAATATTTTTGTACAATGCTAAGTATATTGTCGTTACAAGTCCAAAAGCTTATGGAAGACTAGAGAGCTTGCCTATACCAAGACTAAATTGTTTAGATTAGGATTTTCTAGAAAAAATTACTCTACTGGCATTTAAATCCAAGATTGTTCTAGATATTCAAAAGGCTATGAAAACACCAAGGATTTCCAAGAGGATTAAGCTATCATGGTTTTTATCTCTCCATATATTTGTGGCATGTTTTCAAGAATAAAATATGAAGAGGACAAAAGTAATGTGGTTGCCTACACATATATTTGAGTTTGACTTGGATGATGCAGTTGGAGCAGAATGGAAAGTGGCAGGGACTTCGATGCCATTAGATTCAAGAGAAACATTTATGCAGTATGATCTAAAGATAAACTTGAGTGATGATGATAACACAATTGTCCCTGTGAATGCAAATTGGACATTGAGGGATGTGCTCAAATCCTTGGAATTTCTATTAGCTACCATACCAGCATACCTCAAATATTACGGTGGGAAGAAGATCTAAAAATGCTTTTAATTGTATGAAGTGTCTCTCTTAAAGTTTTATTAATACAAGATAATTTTGCACCCATTTATCTTGTCTTATGGACTTATTTTGTAAAATAGTTATTCAAAATTATTATTATTATTTAGGAGATATAAGATAAGATGACCAATGTTAAACAAGAAACTAAACTCAATATTAATCACATATATTTTTTTATTGCAATGGTATATATACAAGTTGGTTAGATACAAAGCGTGAGGATTAAAATCTTTTCTTCTCCTATAGCTCTTGCTTTGGCTAGTTGGTTTCCATAGAATCTTTTTCCTCTTCGGATTCATTGGTTGGCTAAGAATCCAATGGCTTCGCCTTGCTGGACTTAGACCCCTTAGTTTTCTTTGGCTTGGCCTCTTTTTCCCTAGGTTGTTTAGTTTCTAAGAAGACCTTCTCTTCTTCACTATGTCTGTTGTTTTTTTCTTTGAGGATGCCCCAAATTTCAATGGAGATCTTAATTGATACGTTGTGTGAAATCCTTTCCTTTTCAATGGCTTCTTTTTCATCTTAGATGGGATTGCTTGTGGTGGTGAATTTGGATCTATCTACATGATTATCGAGCATTAATCTAATTTTGTTTTCTCTCGCCCACCATATATATGTGTCTGTATAACATGAAATAGTAAACCATAAAGAATTAAGTCTTAGTATACATTAGTATAATATTAAAGTTTAAGAAAGTTATATATTATACTCACAACTACTTTTTTTTGATATGTATGTTGGAAATTTTGATTGCATGTATAGTCATAACCAATCTTTTTAATGTGTATGTTGGAAATTTTGATTGCATGTATAGTCATAACCAATCTTTTTGATGTCTATTACAAATTTTGATTGTATGTATCTCCATTCATTTTCTCCATTCACATGAGCTTCCATTAGTTTGTAATGGAACTTATAACAATAACAATTTTTGTTAAACTCTCAACAAAATCTCTATTAAAACTTTAATTTTGTAATTGATACTCAGATAATGTATTGGAAAAATAAAAAACTGATGTGGAGTTTTATTATGATGAGTGGAGGATAAAGGGTTGCTAATGTGCTTATTATCTGCTTAGATGGCCTGCAAAAAAACAAATACATAGATTATTCATTCTAATACCATTTGGGTAATTAAACACAACCACCATATTAATAGCACTTATAATTTTGCTTCTCCATCCATAATACCAAGCATGGAATTCAAGAAACGAGACTTTATTTTTTTAAGATCAATTATAAAAACACTCCAATGGCTCCTACACAATAGAAAGAGAAGCCAATGATCATTAAAAGAGTAGTGTAATAAAAAACTAAACAAGACATGTATTAAAAATAAAATACTTACTTCTCATTATAAGGCACAGTTACATATCGCACCTTTTCAATGTTGCATCTCTTCAACCATTCTTCAAGCTTGTTAAATTAGGGTTTGTGTCTCTCACATAAACAAAGACTATATGTTCTAACAAAAAAAGAGGATAATAGTCCTCTAGGGGGTAGGGTGGCCAGAAAGATCCTACAAAGAATAAATCACTAAATTGATTAATATATTAGCTTCAAAAAAACTATAATACATTTTACAAAAATATAGCTTGCATACTATAGAGATATTAGGATCATTATATTATTTATTTCTCTGTTTCTTTGTGCCAACATATATATATATTTGATGGTTCTATATTAAGGTATTGTGAAGCATCAGCAAAATCTTTCACTTGGACACATCTTTCAAATCTTGAAGGTTCTTCTTCTCAAGATCCAGTAGCTTCTCTTCCATTATTCTTTCTTCTTCAATTTTCTTATCTTCCTCACAAGATATCTTATCTTTATTCTTCTCAGCCTTGGTATGATCTGTAGTTCTAGTATCCTTGTCATGTGTAATATTTTCAACCTTAATACTTGCATCCTTGGGTTTCCTAGCTAGTGACCCATTCAAGATATTGAATGCCCTATAGTCACTTAGTGTATAGGATATAAGATATTTTCAAATCTATATCTAATAAGTCTGCATGTGTGCATGTCTTTATCCATAAGTGTGAGCTAGAACAAATATACTTGTCTATAAAAAGTCTATAATAAAATCTTATGTAGCCTCTTATGGCATTCGAGTCCCATCTCATTCCCAGCTTCCAATCATCACAAATATGTCTAACAATTCTCATGAATATAAGCCTAGGGATGAGAAGATCAACATGATTTTGGGCCTTCCTTATCTTTTTGAGGACATTCAAATGCTGGTCGATCCTTTAGCTTCTCGACTGTTACTTTACTTTCACTTGTTGTAGCATTCTCTGCGCCTCGTCCTACTTTCATTGATGTATGCTTTGTTCTAGCCATCTATTAATAAAATGGCAAGACGGCTAAAGTGACAACAAAAATGACAAGGAAACTAGTTGCACATGAAGGGTTTATGTCATGGAAGCACAACGCGATATAAGAAATTTAAGAAGAGCCTTTTTTTGCATGCTCTTTGCTAATTGCTTAAAGTGCAGTTTGATGTCAAAATTATACAAAAATGAGTCTTGGAAATGAACCTTGGGTCTAGATGGAAAGACAACATGAATAACAGATTCTAACCATGTAGCTTCATTGATATCACATTGTGCTTTGTTCGTAAGAAAGAATTTGAAATCTTAGGGCTATGAAAAATACTCTGTGCAAGAAGAAAAGGAGGGCCAGGTAGAACAATGGCGCGATTCCTTGATTCCTTTAGAATGTTTTTTGGTGGTTATCGCATCGTGCTTCTAGAAGTAGAGAAAATGTGAAAAAAAAATGACGTGTGCATGGTATTTTTAGGTTTCGACCATACTACCACATGGCTTCTGATGATTCTACCATGTGGCGAATATGCGTCACGTCACACGTGCTTTTTAGCATGTGTGACCATATACTGAAACACATACTTCCATACTACCACAAGTCAACCATTTATTTTCTCCACATGCATGATTGTACATCCACATGTGACAGTATGGCTGCCACATGGTTAGTCATGTATGGCCGTAAGGCTACCACGTGGTTCCATACCAT
Organism: Cibotium barometz; assembly: GCF_041138505.1. Taxonomy (NCBI): domain Eukaryota; kingdom Viridiplantae; phylum Streptophyta; class Polypodiopsida; order Cyatheales; family Cibotiaceae; genus Cibotium; species Cibotium barometz. Next base: position 45,640,663 of record NC_141077.1, read on the forward strand.
AATGGTCCTTTTTTACTAATTACATAAATTCATGAAGTTCATTTCTTAACAAACTTTCTTGTCCTTTCCAACAAGAAATCTACCCATCCTTGTGCTTAATTTTGTAAAGCAACCCTGGAGGCTTCACCTAAAAATATGTGTAGCATGTGAGTTAATAAGGAGGGGTATATTAATTTAAAAATATGTGTAGCATGTGAGTTAATAAGGAGGGGTATATTAATTTAAAAAAGTTACAGAACTACATTTATAGGAGGGTATTTTCTAACCAATTTTGAAAAAAAACCATAAGTTTATGAAGAAAAAAGGGTCCTTTTATTCATAAAAGTATGTAAGTGTAAGGGGTTTTTTAATATGCCTTGAACACATGTGATACATAGGCTTTCTTCATAATGCACCCCTCAAAAAAGAAGCCACCCACCCATAACAACAAAGCATTCCCCAATTTTGTAAAGCAACCCCAATAAGATCAATAAGGCCATCCTTGCCCGTCAATTTTGTAAGTTAAGTGGCATAGAAAAACGACGCGATTTGAGGTATCGGATTTACTATATCGTGCTATCCTTCCAGACCCCTTAAGAGAGATTCTCCCACTTGCCTTCTAAGATCCAAGTATTTTCCTAGCTAGCTCATATGGGTTCAAGTGTTGAAGAAATACTTGTAGGGTAGACGAGACACGTGCAAAGAAGCTCTTTGATGTTTGCAAGTAGTAGGTGCACATGATATTTTTGTCTCTTATAGGGAAAGTGCCAATGCGGCTTTTAACTTGTCTTCACTAATTAATCATTTCAAGGAGTACTATGAGGAAGAGCTGAGAGCTTTCCTTAATTTGGCATATGATGATGCTTCAGATGTTGAAGGCATAAGGTTTGATCATTTGACTAGTTTGGCAAAGAATCTGTAGAAAAGGCTAGGTTACAAAAGAAGTATGATGCAGTTCTTGATCATGTCAAAATGATTGTTGACCAGTATAGATTACATAGTAGAAAATATTGTCTCCTTCAACATAATGTAGCCTTGTGTTTATTTCTTCATGCACTAGAAACAGTAATCCTAACACTTTTGGTGTGCAATCAGTAGCATTTATAGGGAATATTGAAAATCAAGAGTAAAGGAATGAGGTAGATAAGGAAGAGGAAGAAAGTTTGAGCAGGAATGTTATTGTTCCTGATTTCAAGGCAAGCTCAACTGTGCTAGTAGAGGAGAAGGACGTTACTATACGTGTGTCACAGAAAGAGATCACTCTCCCATGCCTATCATCCTTCCCACTCAACGATAATCACAAATTTCAAAAAGCTCATGAATTTAAGACAAGACTATTGCCTTGGATTGATAGTAGCAGATACTTGTGAAGTTGCTTCAAACTTTATAGATCTAAATGAGGTTGATGACTTTTTAGTGCTTGATACAAAAGCAGGGAGAAATTTCATTGATGCACCATGGGCTTTAGAAATGTGCCTTAAAAGGTTGAAGAACAATAAAAAGCTCTCCCCCACGAAAGAAGAGTTTCAAGCTATTCAAGAAAGCCTGGGAATTTCTAATATGAGAAGAGTTCCAATATAGACACCATGCTTAGAAGGAGAGATCCCTCCACAAGATTCAATTGACTTGTGGGAGGTTAGGCAACTTGTTGAAGATGAAAAAAAATGGTGTTTATATGAATAAATTGAGAATTTTTTTCTTTGGGTTTTTATTTTTCTTGAAAAAATTATATTTCCTCTATGTGCAACCTAGGATAGAAGATGAAGATGGATTCCTTGGCCAAGGTGGATGTAAACATATTTTTGTTGGTAGAGATTCTACCCTTTAACAAACTATATTTCAAAGATACCTCTAGATGTGTTGATCATTTACCATTCAAAGAATTCAGATGATCCACTAATTCCATTAATTTCCTTAAAGGTTTTATCAACATACTTAGGATATTATAAGATACATCATAATATAGAAAAGATAATGTTGGTAGAAAAGAAAGAAGCTATACATATATTTGGATATGGTCGAGGGTTGTGGGAATCAAGACCAGGGTATTTTTATGCTTTACAGCTTATGCTAAGGCGGTTCCTGGTTTGACTACCTCTGCTCTTAGAGGCTACCAATGTCAAAAGTTACTACGATATAGAGACAAGCTACCCAAGGAAGACAATCCAAAAGATGAGAGCAAACAATTATCTGAAGAGGACTACCTTAAAAAGGAGGGTGAACAACCGCCTGATGAAGAGAACCCCGAAAAGGAGGATAAACTCTCTGAGAAAGAGAAATAGAGGAAGAAGGGGAGAAGAAGAAGACTTTTTTAAAGAAGAAGAAAACTTTCCCTACTTGTATTTAAAATCAAATTAGGTTGCATAATGTTTATCTTAATTAAAGGTAGTTTTCAGTGCATATTGTGGGCTGCTCATTTCAAAGCTAAGCCTTTCTTCAAAATTTTATAAGATTTGCATCACCAAGACTATTTCTCCATCTTGCATAAAGATACGCTTTATTAAGTACAATGAATGTTTATAATATACTGATGTTAATAATAGCGATGATATTTTTGTGAGGTATAAACTAGCCTGGCTTTCAAGATTCACATTGTATCATTGCATTTACCTTCGGTAGAATGTGTTGAAGATCTCTTGTAATGCATTCATTTTTTTTCCCACCACCATGCTAAGTCGTACGAAAATAGTATACAAGCGATATAGTGTGATTTTTCCATACCTTCAGTATTCCATGTAACAAACAAGAGGCCCTTGGTTCTTCACAAAGTATGGCCATGTTGGAAGGTCACGGCTTGCCGCCTACATCCCATAGGCATAGAGTCCCAAGAAATGGGATCACCTATAAGTAATAGAAGACTACAACCATTCTCATCCCTCCTCCAGCAATTTTCGAGGCTTGGAAGGGATTATAGTGGTGGAGGTTAAGCATGCAGTGGCGTGGACATTACTGGGATGGGTGACCTCTTGGGAAGTGGTCCCCAATTTTCAACATGGTATCAGAGCTAGGGAGGGCATGTTGGGATGTTGTTAGCGCATAGCTCCTCAACTTGCCAATTCCTCTCGATGGAGCTGAATGAAGTATGAATGCATGTACGAGTCGATGGAAAAGCTTGCTCACATGCCAAGTGTAATCACGGGAGGCTGTGTGGGTAAATTCTAAGGGTACCAACCGTGACATCACTGACAGTTCAAGAAGCCTTTGAGATTTGTATCATTAGAGCCTCCGATTACCCTATGTCCTCGTCGTAGAGGGAGGGTGTTGGAAGGTCGTGGCTTGACTGCCTACATCCCATAGGCATAGATTCCCAAGCAATGGAATCATCTATAAGTAATAGAAGACTAGGAAAATTGTCTTTCCTCCACCAATTTTTAAGGCTTAGAAGGGATTAGAGCGGTAGAGGTTAAGCGTGCAGTGGTGTGAGAACTACTGGGATAGGTGACCTCCCGAGACATGGCCCCTAGTTTCCAACATGGTATCAAAGCTAGGGAGGGCATGTTGGTATGTTGTTAGGGGAGCTAGTCAACTTTCCAATTCCTCTCGATGATGGAGCTGAATGAAGGCTGAATGCATGTATGAGTGGATGGACAAGCTTGTTGACATGCCGGGTGTAATCACGAGCAAAAAAGAAGGTTATGTGGGTAAATCCTAAGGGTACCAACTATGACATCACTAACAATGCAAGAAGCCTCTAAGCCCCATATCATTAGATCCTTTGGGTACCCTGAGTTTGGGTTTGAGTAGAGAGGAGGACATGGGAGAGTATTATGTGTTGAGTGTTGACTAGTTGGAGGCTACACTCACTTGACTCTCTTGATCCTAGTAGCACGTTGTCCCTGCTGGCAAGGGCACCTCTAGATTTTTGAGAGGAGAAGGAGAATCCAGAGCAAGAGGGTCAGGGTTAGGAGCTCCAAGTGGCCATGGAGGATCAGGATCCGGAGCTGGACGTGGTATTAAGATATAGGCCTTGGAGCCTTAGTGAAAAAGGGTGTAGAAGGTGTGTGGGTGTGAATGGTCCTAAGGGAGCCACCTAACCCTAGCCCACTAGCAAGCCTATTTAAAGGCACATGCCAAAGGCATTTGTATGGAGCAAGAAGCCTAGTTGTATTTTGAGCAACTTAATAAGTAAGATATTTTCTTGTATTTTGTGAGTCTCTCTCCTCCACATAATGATCTAGCATGAGAACCATGAAATTCTTACATGGTATCTAGAGCATGGCAAGATTAGGTCATTTTTGTGGTGTAGAATAGGTCAAGTTCATTATCTTTTTCCTTGTGGAGCTGAACCTCCTGCCAATGGAGGAGCTCTAGCAACTTGTGGAGGCAAGATCTTGAGGAGCTTTCAACCGGGAAAGTGAAGAGGACGTTGTCGTGCCATGGCACGTCTATGGTGTGAAACCATGCATGTGAGGCCATCAAATACACATCCAGATGCATGGGGTTAAGTGCCATGACGAGTCATTATATGATGCCATGTACATATGTTCATATTGTAGATAAGGTTCAATAAGATGAGCTGAGGCTGAGCCAGGTCTCGAAGCCTTTGACAGTGTGGTGTGAATTGTGGAGGATTTTTTTTATGTTTATGGAGAATTTTGAAGCTAGTAGAGACCTTGTGCCTTGATAGGACTGGATTATGCTTGTGGTTTGACTGCTTTATTGATTCCATGAGATGGTGAATTGCTCATAAGCTGTGCCTAACATGGTTGAGTTGATATTAGCACTGAGACAGAGGACTTTATGGTACATAATGGTTGTGGTCTTGATCGTATGCTTTAGATGGCAAGGTCGTATATGCAATAAGGTTACCGAATGAAGCCTACCTTGATGTGGTGTGGGAAACCTTAGCAAGGCTATGGTGTGAGAAAGTTAATTTTTAATGAATATTACTTGAAAAAAATACGCGTGGAATGGTAGGCGCAGTGAGAAAAATTAAAATGGGAAAAGCGTGATTTTAGCTGCAAAAGGTGGTATGGCGCCGACTTCCTCGCGGGAATGAGGAGAAAAAACCAGAGATTTGGCAGGCGGTGTATATCGGGATTCTGCAGAAAAAAAACGAGGGGAACAGAGGCGTGCCTGACCAGAGAGATTCATTTCATGCAATCAATGACTGTTGATGGCGTGTTGGGGCTTGAATTAGAGAGCAGAGTTGCTACTATCTATTGATATGCCTACTTCAAATTCACAAAAACCAGCTACGCGCCGGCTGTGCGCTGTCTGCAGCGAAGTGTGGGAAGATTATTTTTCAAAGAAAATCGAATGAAATCGCTTTTCCCCGCCTTCAGATAAGTAAAAAACTTGATAAAATTTCTTTTATTTTCCTACCTTCCACGTTTGTAAATACATGGTGCCAATAAACCTTCAAAGGTTTTGTAAAAAAAAGGGTGGATTGATATGAAGTGATGTGAGGATGTTGCATCAAGGGACATGGAATCAAAGAGTCAGAAATACAGCAACGACTCTAGTGAAAATTGACTTTGATTCTATCTTAGTGGATCTAAATGCAGGCCATGGATTTCTTTTAAAATCATGTGAATATGTTAAAGTTATGCCATATATCATTTTGTGTTTGTGAGTTGTTGGAATTTTAAGCCAGATTTTTAGGTGATAAAGAACATTATGAGATGTTAGGAATGGTGACAATGGATGTAATGAATGAAAAGGGTCACATGTATGTTGGAAATACTTAAAGGTTATGTTATGCCTACATGTGAATAGCTGGAAAGTTTTGGAAAAAGAAGCCAGTGAATCTATGCTTGGAAAGGGATAAGCAATTGGAACACGGATACAAGGATGGATTTGTCCTATGCTTTTTGGGAAATTTTGAATGTGAGTTTCCTTGTTAGGTTTGGTACCAACTCTCACAGCTAGAAGTCTCGTACTTTCCTGGCTATTCCGCACACGTCACGACAGCTGTTTGGTGAACCCGACGTGAAACTGCTGGGGTGAGAGTGTGGTGAAATATACAGGGAAGCTATGGCTGAGAATTCTGAGGGTCAGGGGGTTCATTTTGACCCCGGAGTTATGCAGATGTTTCAGATGTTTACCATGTACATGCAACAGCAACAAGCTGCTGAGAGGGGACAAATTTCCACGACCAAAGCATTACAATCAATTGTGAAAAAGGTGGATCAATTTGATGGGAAGGACATTACAAAGTACCTGCGCAATTATATAAAGGAGATGGAGCTAAACAGAGTGACTGAGGAGGATATGGTTCGAAGTTTCGAGCTGGTATGTGTTCCTGAAATAAGAGAGCGCATAAGAGGATTGCAGACAGCACATGGTGGCAGAAATTGGGAGGAGTTCAAGCTTGCTTTAAAGGATGAATATTTCATGGAGGATTCTGAGCGAGTGACCAAACGAACTTTCTTGGAATGGGTCACAAAACCTAAAATGGGAATTTCTGCCACACAATTGCTAAGAGAGTTTGAGAAGCGCTATGCCCAGCTGTCAAGGATAGAGCGTGCAACTTTGGACAGAGAAAAAACAGAGCTCTTCTTACAAGCAGCTGGGAAAGATCTCCAGGAGAAATTGGAAATCCTCCTTGAGGATAAGGATACAGAGCAGGGATTAAAGAGTGATTGGAATGATGTTGAGGATGCAGTCACTATGTTAGCAAAGCGGCAGCGGAGGAGGGATAAAATGGTGATGGGCTCTGCAACCCCCATAACTGCTGTCACCCCTGAGAATCTACCCAAACCAGCTGCTACAATTCCAAAGATAGATGGGCCAATGGATGAGCTTATCAAGGGTATGCGTGACCTAAAATTGAAGATGTCCAGGATTGAAGAAAAAGGTCTACCATTGGGACAGGCTTCTATGCAAAGGCCTCAAAGCAAAGAAGGGTTTACATATAGATGCATATGGTGTGATGACCCAGAACATGCAAAGAAGGATTGTGCTAGATATAAAGAAGCTCTTAAAAATCAACTTGTATTTTTCAAAGATGGGAAAATTCATCTTACAGAGACTGGTCTTCCATTGAGTACAAACTTTGGAAAGGGAGGGATGAAAAAGCTGGTAGAGGATATGGCTGCTAGTCATGCCATTTCTATGGTTGAGGCAGCAACCTATGGATTAAAGTTTGGTCAATTAAAGCAGGGATTTGAGAATGATGAGGATTATGAGAATGAGGATTTTTGGCCATCAACAATGGAATTAATTGCGTCAAAGAAAGTGTCAAAGCAAGCTTTGCATGAAGCAGGTGATTGTATACGTCTTGAGACTGGCTGGGAGGAGCCTGTGGATTCTTTATCCATTCATGCCTATATTGCCAAATGCCAAAATAATGAGGCACAGGTAGAGGAGAAGCGTAAAAGGGAAAATGAGGAAGGAGGGCCATCAAAAAGAGTTACACGTGGAAGTGAAAAGAAGGATCCTAGGCCATCACATATGCCTCCACAGCATAGCAGACCTCCATAGGATGTTTCAATGGAAGAAGTGCCAGCAAAAATGAAGGAGAAGGGTAAGGGGAAAAGTCCACTCTACAAGCTTCAATCTGATATTGAAGTTGCAACAGATCTCAAAAAGGTGCTTGAAGAGAGGATTCTAAACAGCAGGGTGGAATTCACACTAGGGGAAGTCTTTTGGGGATTGCAAAGAAAGAATTTCATGATGAGATAATTGATATTATACGAAGAAAAAGGCAGTCCATAATTGAATCTATTCCATCACAAGGGGAAGCAAGCACTTCCAAGACTCATGGAGTACAGGTACAGAAAAAAGAAGAGAGAGAAAATGTGGTGGAATGTAATCACTCTGCTGATGGGGCACGACAAGTACGCTTTGTGGAAGAGGATGATGAAAAAGAAGTTCTTACAAAGAGTCATTACTCCAGGAGCCATTGGGCAAGAGCAACCACTGAAACCCTTGTCAAGATAGGTGATTTGGAAGAGCCATATGTCGCTCTAATTGATCATGGGTCTGAAATAAATCTTATGGCTAAAAATCTCTACAACAAATGTAAGTGGCCAATGGATGTGGATCATGGGTGGATGATTAAAGCAGCTAATAACTCATCTGGAGAGCTTTATGCAGCATGTCCAAATGTAAGGGTAACTATAGGGGATGTGAAAGATGATCAGAATTTCTTTGTTCAAGAGATGTCATCGTATCCCCTTATCCTTGGGCAACCCTACATTACAGCTATAAGGATGGAAACAAAGGTTTTGGATGATGGTTCAGCATATGCAAGAATAAGGAGTAAAGATGGCAAAAAAGCTGTTCAGTTTTTGACAGTTTGCATTAACCATGAAAGGAATCGTGAGTCTCTTCGGGCACAGTCACTCCCAAAGATAAACAGAGAGTTCATGAATTACAGGGAGATGAGGGATTTTGGCCAGGTGCCATTGTAAAGCGGGATTCCAATGGTACAAGGGGAAATGAGTTCTCGCAGGACTCAATCAATGTAAATAGCTTTTCAGTAAATTTTCAGGGATTCTCCAGCTATGGCTCACTGGTTTTTGTAAAAAGCAAGGATTTGAAGCATGACATGGGAAAACATATACAAAATGAACAAAAAAGTTTTGAGGAGTGTGGTCTTTTGGGGAAGAATGAGTTTATTTCAGGGGTGCTTGATGAGGTGTCATTTGTAGATACTATGGATGTGCTTTTTGATATGGGAAGAGCATGCTTACAGGGTGGAAATGAAATGATAAAGGTGTCATCTGTGGAGATGTATGATATAATCCAGGAATTTTAGGGGGTGGAATGTAAAAACATGAATTGTGAGATGGATGCTCATGTTGATACAAAGTACAAAACGGTTGCAAAGAAGGTGAAACCAGTTGCCTTGCCCTTGCCACCAGGAAGCAAGGAGAAGATAGATGAAGCTTCTATGCAGCCAAATCTTAGAGATCCGAAGAAAATTGGGCATAAATTTACTCAAGAAACTCTAAAAGAGCTGAAGATTGGTGAGAAGGATTTTCTGTTGCCAGTTGAAAGGGAATGCTTTGAGGAGATGCTTGTAAAGCATGGGAAAGCTTTTGCTTTTCAGCCGCATGAGATAGGCTGTGTTGATCCAAGTGTAACAGCACCAGTGGTGATCTTTACTGTTCCACATGTACCCTGGAACCTGCAGCCAATTCCAGTACCAAAGGCTCTCTTGCCAAAGTTGATGGAATTACTAAAGGAAAAGATCAGGATGGGAATCTTGGAGCCTTCATGTGCCCCATATTCCAACAGATGGTTTACTGTACCAAAGAAAAATGGGACATTGCGCTTTATTCAAGACATGCAACCTGTAAACAAAGTCACAATCAGGAATGTTGGAGCAGGTCCAATTGTGGATGAGTTTGCAGAAGCATTTGCAGGGAAAGCTATATACTCTATGGGTGATCTGTATTCGGGATATGATCAGTTCCAGCTGGATATACAAAGCAGGGACTTGACCACAATGAGAACTCCTTTGGGATTAGTAAGGATGTGTACCTTACCACAGGGAGCCACTAACTCAGTGGCACATATGATGAATGGAATGAATAAAGTCTTACGAGACTTCATACCACAAAAAACTATGCCATTTTTGGATGATGTGCCAATAAAGGGCTGTGATGAGAAAGACAAAGATGGGGATTTGGATTCAAAGGGGTGCCGCAAGTTTGTGGCAAATCATATAAAGGATTGTGACATGATTCTATCTAGGCTTGAAGAATTGAATCTTACTTTATCCGGGCTGAAATCAGTGTTTGGAGTTGGTGAAGTGCTAATAGTGGGACATCTTTGTAGTACTAGTGGACGCCGACCTTGTCCAACCAAAATAGATGCAATACAAAGAATGAAAGAGACATGCATTAATGTTACAGAGTTGAGGAGATTTCTTGGAGCATGTGTCTTTTATGTTATTTGGATCCCACATTATTTACATGTAGCAGATCCTCTTTATCAACTTTTGAGGAAAAATCAAAAATTTCTGTGGAGTGCAGTACATATTAAAGCTATGCGGAAGCTGAAATATTTGCTCCAATCATCACCCACTTTGAGAAAGGCAGATTATGAGTGTGGCATGCCTATGATTGTTACAGTTGATACTAGTCCTACTGGGATAGGATGGGCAGTAGGGCAAGATGATGAGGATGATCATAGGTATGTAATTAGATTTGGAGCAAAGGTATTAAGCTTTCGGCAACGAAAGTATCCACAAATCAAGAGAGAATTATGGGGGATAGTCACTGCTCTAAAATGTGAAAAAGAATATCTTATTGGGGCATCTGTGCTTGTGGAAACTGATTGCTTGCCACTTCTTGGGATGATAGCAAGTTGTACCACTCCAGATATTGCTATGCTTAGGTGGATTGCTTATATCAAGTTACTAAATCCTGAGTTTGAGCATATTGCGGGAAAAGATAATCCAGTTGCAGATATGCTATCAAGAGCCAGGTATGAAGATGAGAAAGAGATGATTAGTGACATTGATGATGTGGGTACAAAGTTCTATACTACAGCATATGCAAAAGGGGATCATATTTGCCTATCAAATGCACTTGAGTCTTTTATTGAGGAAATATATGAAGGAGATTGGTTGCTTATTGGTCAATATTTGAGTACTCTGACAAGGCAAGAAAATTGGTCTGACTCAGAATTTAAGAGGATCCGCAGAAAAGCATATGGTTATTTCCTAAAGGATGGGTATCTCTGGAAGCATCCTAAGCAGAGGAATGCTATGCCACAGAGAGTCATATGTGATAAAGAGACTCAAGGAAAGCTTGTGAAAGAATTCCATGAGAGTCTCTGGGCTGGACATAGAAGTGTGTGGGCCACCTTTACCAAAATAAAGGAAAAATATTGGTGGAAAGGAATGTACAAGGATATTTCCCAATATGTGGAAACATGCATGGTATGCCAAATGTACTCAAATGTGCGGCATCGTGATGGCTTGCAACCAACCTACCCACCTGCCATGCACTACAAATGGGTAGTGGATCTAGTTACAATGCCTTTGGGAATTTGGCAGATGCGGTATATAGCACTTGCAAGAGAAGATTTGACAAATCAGGTAGAGGGGCGTGCTCTTAGAACAAAGAGTACGGAGACAATATATAAATTTCTCTTGGAAGACGTGATCTGCCGGTATGGTTGTGTTGGGAAAATAACAGCTGATAGGGGTGAGCTAGATGTTGAAGAAGCAAGGGAATTCTTCTCTAGAATTGGTATCAAACTGTCCCTAACATGTGCTTACAATCCTGAGGGCAATGGAAAAGGTGAGCGAGGACATCCTCCAATCATTAAAGCTTTGGCTAAGGCATGTAGAGGAAGAATGAGAGAGTGGCCAAAGCTGCTACCATATGCCTTGTGGGCTGACCGTACAACTCATAGCTCAGTGACAGGATACATGCCTGCAGAATTAATGTATGGTCAGAAGCCAGTGATGCCAGTTGAAGAAGTAATTCTAACTTGGAATGTATTGCCCTGGGTGGAAGGATTGAGAAGAGATGACCTCCTTGCATTGCGAATAAGACAGTTAGAGAGGAGGCCTGAAGATGTAGAGCTTGCTAAAGCTCGCTTGAAAGATGCAAGACTGAAAAATAAAGAAAGATTTGATAGTAGACAAAGACTCCGGCCAAAACCTATTGAAGAAGGTGATTGGGTTCTAATGTATGATAGTAACCTTGACAACCAATTCACTGTTCAAAGAAAATTTGCAAAAAGATGGTTTGGCCCTTACATTGTCAAGCATGTGCATGGAAATGCCACGTATACTTTGTGTGAGCTTGATGGAACAGAAATAAAGAATCTTGTGGCAGGCAAAAGAATCAAGATATTTAAAAGAACGCATGATAGTGATCCTTTTAATTCACAAGAGATTCAGGATGAGAGGCTTGACAGTGGTAGTATGGATATGGTTGAAGAGGAAGAGGATGATCTTCCTGACAATGCAGAAGATGAAGATGACATCCAGCTATATGTAGATCTTGATGATGATTTGGCACATACCAGAGGATGTGCAGGTTTAGAGGGGGTGGATGTCGTGCCATGGCACGTCTATGGTGTGAAACCGTGCATGTGAGGCCATCAAATACACATCCAGATGCATGGGGTTAAGTGCCATGACGAGTCAGTATATGATGCCATGTACATATGTTCATATTGTAGATAAGGTTCAATAAGATGAGCTGAGGCTGAGCCAGGTCTCGAAGCCTTTGACAGTGTGGTGTGAATTGTGGAGGATTTTTTTTATGTTTATGGAGAATTTTGGAGCTAGTAGAGACCTTGTGCCTTGATAGGACTGGATTATGCTTGTGGTTCGACTGCTTTATTGATTCCATGAGATGGTGAATTGCTCATAAGCTGTGCCTAACATGGTTGAGTTGATATTAGCACTGAGACAGAGGACTTTATGGTACATAATGGTTGTGGTCTTGATCGTATGCTTTAGATGGCAAGGTCGTATATGCAATAAGGTTACCGAATGAAGCCTACCTTGATGTGGTGTGGGAAACCTTAGCAAGGCTATGGTGTGAGAAAGTTAATTTTTAATGAATATTACTTGAAAAAAATACGCGTGGAATGGTAGGCGCAGTGAGAAAAATTAAAATGGGAAAAGCGTGATTTTAGCTGCAAAAGGTGGTATGGCGCTGACTTCCTCGTGGGAATGAGGAGAAGAGATTTGGCAGGCGGTGTATATCGGGAGTCTGCAGAAAAAAAACGAGGGGAACAGAGGCGTGCCTGACCAGAGAGATTCATTTCATGCAATCAATGACTGTTGATGGCGTGTTGGGGCTTGAATTAGAGAGCAGAGTTGCTACTATCTATTGATATGCCTACTTCAAATTCACAAAAACCAGCTACGCGCCGGCTGTGCGCTGTCTGCAGCGAAGTGTGGGAAGATTATTTTTCAAAGAAAATCGAATGAAATCGCTTTTCCCCGCCTTCAGATAAGTAAAAAACTTGATAAAATTTCTTTTATTTTCCTACCTTCCACGTTTGTAAATACATGGTGCCAATAAACCTTCAAAGGTTTTGTAAAAAAAAGGGTGGATTGATATGAAGTGATGTGAGGATGTTGCATCAAGGGACATGGAATCAAAGAGTCAGAAATACAGCAACGACTCTAGTGAAAATTGACTTTGATTCTATCTTAGTGGATCTAAATGCAGGCCATGGATTTCTTTTAAAATTATGTGAATATGTTAAAGTTATGCCATATATCATTTTGTGTTTGTGAGTTGTTGGAATTTTAAGCCAGATTTTCAGGTGATAAAGAACATTATGAGATGTTGGGAATGGTGACAATGGATGTATGGAATGAAAAGGGTCACATGTATGTTGGAAATACTTAAAGGTTATGTTATGCCTACATGTGAATAGCTGGAAAGTTTTGGAAAAAGAAGCCAGTGAATCTATGCTTGGAAAGGGATAAGCAATTGGAACACGGATACAAGGATGGATTTGTCCTATGCTTTTTGGGAAATTTTGAATGTGAGTTTCCTTGTTAGGTTTGGTACCAACTCTCACAGCTAGAAGTCTCGTACTTTCCTGGCTATTCCGCACACGTCACGACAACGTCCGGGTGCTCATTTTCGTACAGTCAATCGTCGGGTTTCCTCCTTCGCTGCTGCGGCATTGCCGCATGAGTGCGCTAGCACCAATTTTTCCTATGCTTGAAGTCGTACATCCATACGCCGTGTGTAGGCAATGGCAGGCTATGTGGGCTAAGGGATTTTGAAGCCCATAACCTCAAGGGTGTATAGTCCAAATCCTAGCCCTAATGGCTGCTCCAAGCGCTTGCAATCACAGAAAAACCAGGCTGCTCTCCTATCAAGCCATTGAAGCTCACCATTAAAGCTTCAAAATCAAAGGTTTTCTTTCACTAATCTCCTCTTATTAGCTTCAAATCTCTTAAGTGCTTCTTGAAGTGTTTTGCTCTAGATTCTCTGATGTTGTGGGCATACCATTGATGTGGATTGATGTGTGGATGATGTGGAAATGATGTGAGATGATGTGAATCTATCTGGAAATGATGTGAGATGATGTGAATGAATGTGGGAATGACGTGGGATGATGTGAATGAATGTGGGAATGATGTGAGATGATGTGAATTAATGTGGAGATGATGTGAATGAGTGTGGGAATGATGTGGGAAGATGTGAATGGATGTGAATTGATGTGGGATGATGTGAATGGATGTGAATTGATGTAGGATGATGTGAATCCAAGGAAGCACTCTAATCCCTTCCAAGCCACTTAAATTGGTGGAGCATGAATGAGAATGGCCCTAGTCTTCTATACTTATAGATGATCCCATTTCTTAGGACTCTATGCCTCTGGGATGTCGGTAGCCAGGCCCGCGACCTTCCAACACTCTCCCTCAATGCATACACTCATAATCCACTAGTACATATACGCAAGATAAAATATGAACACAATCACCCATCATCACATTCTAAGTAAAATATAACATAATCAAATACAACTCCAAATGCCACCAACGGCAAAAACAATAACATAATGTATCTCACAACGTCAAGAGTGGAAACAACAACATAATATCGGACTATCAGGTATATAAAGCCAATAGCTCCATTAAACTATAAAAATAATATATTATAAAAGAGTACTTTAAATTGAGCTCAGGAGGACGAGCTCTTGTTTCTTGAGTGGAATCAATTAGATAATTTTGGTTCCACTCACAGTGATGGCCTCTGAAAGCTTTTTCTATGCTTCATTCATGTCAGCTAGAGTTTTCTCACCATCATGCACTAGCTTGTGCCCGGAACAAGATCTACAAAATATTGTTTTTGGAGAAGAGTTGTGTGGTAAAACATCGATATTGTCTTCATATATGCATACCATCCCATGTTTCTTTTGGGTAAGTAACACCTTTAAGTACACTAGTGAGTTATATTAATAGGAAATATTAAATACTTTGAGTGATAAGATGTAAGCATTATACCTAGCCCTACTTTTCTTGATAAGATGTAAACCATACCTTATCACATTCTTGTTAAGATTTATATTCTATAGCTAATCTTCTATATCACCCTTTGATAATTCCCCATACATCATGTAGAACAAGCGAATAGTTTTTATCATATACTTAAAATTATTCAAAAATAATGCTTCCAATTCTATCTATTATTAGTTGCAAACAACACAAGTGTATAATACTCCTCTAAACAACCTTCTTGAATAATATCTCAAAGCTACACAATATAGTGATCCAAATAAATAATTTTATACCTTTATTATTTAAATACGAGTTATTAATTGATCCTTACAATCATCTTACTCCCTCAAACACAATTGGCTCCAAATTTATTATTTTCATACTGCAAGAACTTCCTACCAAGTTTTAGTTTGTAGATATGCCTCCCAAAGACTTTAAATAACAATATGAATGATGGATCACAACTTGCTTAAAAAACTGAATCAACCCTTTGTATAATAAGAAACATTGGGAAGCCCTTGATCCATATAGAAAGAATGCAGGGAACAATCCAATGTCATGGGGCATTTCCCAACCACAATTAGGAGCACAAACAGCTCAACCGAGAAACCAATTTACAATGGCCTCCATATTGGAGAATATGGGAATTTCCCACAAGTTTGGGACACGTGGTCAAAAGTTTGGATTAACCATAACTTTAACACCACTAATCCAAAATGAGTGCTTTATAGCTCTTTAGATTCCATTTTTCAAGCGCTTTCCAACGATAGGTCATATGATAGGGTTTTGAGAAACTTACAAACATGTTATCCATGTCCCCTTTTTTAAGTATTCAAAAATGGGAATTGGGAAATTCCCAAATTCACTAATATGGTGTTCTAGCACATAAATGCACAATTGGAGTGTATCACTCACCTCATGAAAGCTTGTTGCCTAGGATTCTCATAGGAGACGATGTTGCCACATAGCCGCACCTGAAAGCTCCACTCCAATGCAATCGCTGTCGTTGCCGCCGCACTCCAATGGACGCTTGACTCTCCTCACAACTTAACCTCTCACATTCACTCTCTCACATGAAAGCAAGCAAGCACACATAAGAGCTCAAGCAAGAAAGCAATATCATAAGATAGTAGATAGAGAAGAAGAGCACTCTATTGAATTAGCATAAAAGAATGAGTTGAATATGTCGATGAAGATGCATTGAGATTGTATACTAGATGCATGTTTGCAATGGAAATGTTGAAGGGGGCTTATATGGTCTGTAAGGCAACATGGTATAATGAGTAAGGTGTTCTTGCGTAAAATAATTGAAATTTAAGCACAGTACAAATACCTAATCAAGCAATGAGGAAATATTATTGTGACTGGTCAAATCTTTCTAGTTAAGACAATGGTAATATTAAGGTTTGTCCAAATTCAATATAAATTAAGATGGAGCAAAAATCATGCCTTGGGTTATGACCCTCGCCTCTAACCATCGAATTCGAGCAACAAATTTATCTCTAGCTGTTATCTAGCATCATAAATGAAACTGCTGATTATTAGAAGCTTTTGCCTTTGATTTTTGTTTAATTTTTAATTTAGTAAGAAGTTAGAAATGTTAAAGTAGGGCACCACCCTGTAGAGAACTAAGAAATCGCCCACATACCTCATACAAGAGTATCTAAGAACCGTTAAGTATCTCTACAGTGTTTTTTTTTAAAAACCCCTTTGGTAGGTTTTTATCCACAAGGTCCCATTGCATGGAGATCAAGGCTACGATCCCAAGGCTCTATCACTAAGAGACAAAGGTCCCACCTAGATTGCACATAGCGACGGTTATCTTCTTGGGTCTTTACAATGGCAACATAAGTAGGATGCTGCAAACAACATGCAACTCTCACAGCTAACACATAGTGTAAGGAGATGAAACTATACCTAGAGAACCAATCACCATGTCTCATGTGATAGGGTTTCTCTTTGGGGTCTAGACTTGTTTGGGTGTTGGTGGTGAAGGTTCCCTTACAAAAGTCTTCCCTTTGTTAGAATTTGAGCTACTAAAGCTAGAACATTACCTTTTCATTCTTACCATGAATGCTTCACTTTTAAAGAGGTGTCTATGAGTTGAGGTTTTCTCAATTGGTTCCATGCATTAAAGGAAATTAAATTGTGGTTAGCCCCCATGCAGTATAGAGAAATTTACCATAAGGGCTAGGAAATTTAATGGATGTTCGTAGAGGTGCTATGTGCTCCTCTGTGTCTCTCTCAAGGGTTGTATGGATCCAAGGACAGCTTCTCATGCTACTGTTGGATTTTCCTTTCTTTAGCTTCTTGTTGAGCTTGAGCTTTATTTAGTTCCTTTTTCTCCTTGGCTACCTTCTTATCATGTGCAACCCATAAGGTTTTCTCAATAAGAGGACCATAATACTTTTGGAGTTACTACCATTAAGGAAGCCAACGGTTTCAACCTCGTCAAGGGTTTCAACATGTAAGGTTCCTTGAGGTGTTATTTTGCTGACTCGAAATGATCCCTTTCTGGTATACTCTAGTTTCTTTCTTTTGTTTGCAGACTCCGTACATAAGTACAAGGTCTCCCTCATTGATTTCCTTATCCTTGAGATTATCATCAAACCATTTTTTCTTCGATCCTTTTCTATTAACATGTTTTGTAGTACAACAACTTGTCTTTCTTCTTCTTGTTGTTCAAGAATGAAGAGCCAGTCAGCCAACATGCTACCCTCAAGTCTCTCAGTCATTGCTACCCTTAAGCTAGGTATCATGAATTCCAAGGGCATTACCGCCTCAACCCCATATACCATCTTAAATGGTGTGCAACTAATTGCAACTATGTAAGAGGTTTGGTAAGCCCATAAATCTACTATGAGCTTGAATTCCCAATCATTGCATCGAGCTTCAACAGTTTTTGTTGATACGGAGATTAGGAATTTGTTGGTAGTATGGAGAGGACTTGCGATATGAGATCATGAAAGTTTTGGTAAGATGTTATATTACATCATTTATAAAATGTTTCCCTTGGTCACTCATCAGCCTTAAAAGGACAATCAAAGCGGGTAATGATATTTTCAAAGAAACTTATCTAGTGCAATAACTTCCACTTTTCTTGAAGCTTTTACTTCGGCCCATTTCATGACATAATCCATAGCTATTAAAATGCACCTTGCTTGGGTGCTATGTGTGATTGCATTGTTGGGTCGTCCCACAAAATCAATGCTCCATTTCATAAAGGGTTCTAGAAATTTAATAGGGTGCAAGGGCCTCATGTCATTCTTTTATGGTTTAACACATCATTGGCACTTGTCACTCCTCTAACAAACAGTGCACCATCCTTGAAGAGCCACCAATACCCCAATTAGAGTGTTTTTCTTTCCGTAACATCTCTTGCAAAGTGTCCACAGGTACCCCTTGGTGTTTTTCGTGTTGTGTATAAGTATTCATCCTCCCAGAGGAAGCGTCTCAATATGTCATCCTTACCTCTTCTATAAAGAGTTCTAGAAATCAATTAGTAAGGTTCTACTTATTTAATCAAATTCCTTGCTAGATCTTTCCTTAGCTTCTTTACCTCTGAAAAACCATTAGCTAGAAAGTAAACGATTTTCTAACTCCACTTTGGCATAACCTTAACTTTAAACAGTGTAGCATCAAGTAGATCATCATATAGATTCCAGTTTGTGCTTTTCACCATTAGGTACACGAGGTAGATGATCAGCTATGTCATGTTTCTTGCTAGGCCGTACCACCACTGTGAAATCAAATCGAGAATAATCAACAACCACCTAGTGATTCTGCCTATGGAACAAGGTTTATTGACAAGGTATAGCAATGCTTGATGATAAACATAGAAAAAAAATTATTAGCTAGAAGGTAATTAGCATTTCTTCCTCACGACATATATCATTCCTAAACCTTCATGCTCTGTGGTGGTATAATTCATTTCATCCTCACATAACTGTTGACTAGAAAAACTTATAGGGTAGTCTAGTTTGTGTTTGCCTAGCTAGGCTAGGACACATCCAAGTTAGAAGCATCAATATGCATAAGGAAGATAGAATCCTAGTTTGGCACTCGTAGTATGGGAGCGCTAGCTAAATCTTGCTTTAACGTATCACAGCTTGTTGGCATTCTTCTATCCACTCAAATATAATGAGAAGCTTGTACAAGGGACATGCAATCTCAACATAGAAGAGGATGAATCAGATAAAGTATACTACATGTTCTATAAAACTTTGGACTCCCTTGTAGTTTGCTGGAGGGGGTAATTCCAAGATAATTATAATTTTACTCTCATCCATAGAAATCCCATTTTTTTGACACTATACGTTGATGGCACAGAAGCGGTAGAGCTGTCTACGCCCTTATAGCATGCCACAGTTCCACACACGCATGCAAACACACCAGAACACCAGACCAAAGAGCATGAACAAGACTCATATTTCAGAAAAGACCTTGACCTTTACAGAGTCGGATATCCCAAAATATCCCAGACACCAGCTACACCAAGCACCGCTCGCAATCAGTCCTCTCCAGCTCCTGGTCGCTCCCAATCTGTTCCCTTGGCTCCTTGCTTCTCTGCAGCAGCCCTCTTCACTCTCTGCTCTGCTCCTCAGCAGATGACTCTCTGCTACACCGCCAGCACACTATCTCACACAAGCCTGCAGCAGCTGCTTCCACTGCAGCTATCACCAGCCCGTCTCAAACCACAAGATGTCAACTTGCAAGAGCACCTCACCCGTGCTTCCTTCTTAGGTTTCTCACCAGCAGCTTATCTTTACTAATACTTATCCCTCTTCAAGGACGTCTCCCTTGTGGTCTTTTACCACACCACATCACCCAACCTCTGCACTTGCGCTGCACCTCTCCGTTGCAGACCTCCTTGCGTTGATGTATCCAGTCACCAACTACTGACGTGTCGACGTCCTAGGTGGCTCTACCGCTACCGCTACCAACAGCTCCCACTCTGACGTCGACTGCAGCCACTGTTTCTCGGCGGCCTTCCTCCCCGTCGGCTCCCTGCCTCCACTCAAACAACGTGGGCCCTCAGTCCTCGTCGGCTCCCTGCTGCACCTGGTTGGGCTTCGCCTGCAGCCTCGCACCAAAACACACCCAGGGACCTCCTCCCCGTCGGCTCCTTCCGTCTCGCACACACACAGCGGTGGCCTCCTGCCCCCCGTCTCTGTGTCCACTTCTCTCCCCGCTGCTCCTCTGCAGCCCTCCACTCTGCAACACGGCTTCCAGCCGTCTCCCTCTATCTGCAGCTACGCCGACTGCTCCTCTGCAGTCCTCCACTGCTGCACTGCAACCACACTCGTGGCTCCTCCAGCTCACGCTTGGCTTCGCCTTCCAGCTGCGCCCCCACAAAACACACGAGCTCTGTCCTCGCACTCTCCCCAAGAGAGGCCCCCTCTCTGTACTTCACACCCCTGTGCAGCAACAACCCCCGTGAGGTCCTCCCTCTCTCTTTTAAATAACTCGGTGGCCCACTTCTCTTCCAGCTGCGCCGACTCTGCGTCAGAGCTGTGCGCTGGCAACCCCTCATACTTCCACGCCCTTACTGCCAGCTGGCCATGCATTGATTGTTTTATTTATTTTTATTTGTTTGAAAATGGCCAACTATAATATCTCTTTTCACACCATGTCCAAGACAAGCCCTCCATCAACTTCAAATACAGCTTAGTGCCCTTGTATTTTGACGTGCCCACACGTATCAAAAGGCCGCGCACAAATACGAGCCATCGAACAACTGATACTGCCTTCAGCAGCTATGTTCCGGACGAGCTTGTGCTTCCAGAATCCCAACATTGCCCCTGCACACACTTCCATCAAGACCCTATGCCTGACTGCCGCATCCACAACGCCCACACCGAGTCAATGGGTGCTCCCATGACTTCACCACAACACAAACAACACTCATGTACACATGTACAAGTTGAGTCTGAGGTTTCCACAAAACTTCACACAACGTCCTAGGATGACTGTGTTTAACCTAGAATTGGCATTTGATTGGGTTTAGGATAGGTTATAAAGTCTGCATTGTTCAAATACCTTTTGTAAGCAAGATAAATGCTCTTTACATGATGAATAAATGCACAAATCATCTAAGAAAGCTTCAAGAAATTTCCTTCAAAAATCGTTAAAGGCAGTGTTCATAAGCCATTGGAATGTGGCCGGTGTATTTATTAAGCCAAATGGCATAACTCTATAAAGCATAAAGTTCATGTTCTATAACAAAAGCAGTTTTTGCTTGATCCTTCGGAGCAATGGAAATTTGGTTATATCCTAAATACCCATCTGAGAAGATGCATGCTTCCTTGCTAGCTACTAATTCAAGTACATGTTTTGAATATTGCAAGGGGTAATGATCTAGTCTTGCTTCTACATTGACCTTTTTGAGATCGACAGATACTCATAATTTCCCATTCTTTTTAGGCACAACCACAATGGGTGTGACACCCAGTCTAAATTTTTAATTTTATAGATGAATCAAAATTCAATGAGATTATCATTGTACTTGTTTGTAAGGCCATAAAGTCTAATAATTTGGGGATGTTTAGTGGAATATTCATGACCTCCTTTCCGTAAAAAGTTGCCGACGATGAGACTGGAAAATCTATCCACAAGATGGGCTCAAGATTTCCATATGGTAGTTGTCCCTTGAACCAATCATGGATCAGGCCTCAGTCTCTTTCATGATGACACTCAACACATCTAGAGATTTGTGAGTCTTAGTCATGGATATTAAGATACTATGGTGTATAGTATTTGAGACTCTCACTTGCTTGGGTTTTGGTTCAAGCTTCTCTTGTGTTTTCATAAATCACTAAATTCTTGGACTTTTTCAATTTCCATTTGAAGGCCGGATAAGGGCCAAGTTTTCTCATGTGTGATTTAGTTTTAAGAGTTACATGTTCCTTGGGGGGGTCTCCTTCCCCGTGCTCTTGGATTTGGAGGGTATTTCCCTACCAAGTTCAGAATTAACTTGTGTGTCCAAGGAGTCTAAATCCTCATCTAGGTCCCAAATGAAGATTGTATCTTTGAGGCATTCCTTGATTGTCTTTTGGGTTTTCCCATTCTTAACCCACTTTTTTCTCCTATGGACCTTCTTCTTCTTAGACTCTAATACTAAGGCCACAAATCGTTTTTCAAGAACATGTTAGTTTTGGGCTTGTAACCGGGTGATAGCATTCAAAGGTGTGGGATCTAGACTCTTCAAGATTTGCCTTAAATGGGTTTGATTACTCACCCCAATCATATTTAGGGGTGTGATTATGGGTCCCGTTTGTGGACTTATCATCTCATCACAATTTTGTTGGGGCAGTCCTTAGTCCAATGATCTATGCCTCAACGATTACAAGTAATCGGTGACATGTTTGAGGGCACATCTTGGTTAAGTTGAGGAAACTTTATAGGGCATTCTGAAACTCGATGGGGACCTTGATAGTGGTAACATTGAAGAGGCATTTTCCTTCCTATTGCATTAATGTCCCGGCTGCTTCCCATCATAGTAAGTTGAT
The DNA here is from genome assembly GCF_041138505.1 of Cibotium barometz. NCBI lineage: Eukaryota > Viridiplantae > Streptophyta > Polypodiopsida > Cyatheales > Cibotiaceae > Cibotium > Cibotium barometz. Next base: position 45,663,037 of record NC_141077.1, read on the forward strand.
AAACTGGCTTGACTCCCCCTCTCTCATCCACTACATAATAGTCAAGATGAAGCTCCATGGGATCCTCAAAGAAGTGTGGAATGAGTTCAACATTCACCTCATACTCTTGGTAATCAATAGGCTCCTCGAAGCTTACTTAATTAAGAGGTGTTACCCTTGGTGGAGTTGGTTGCGGTCCTAAGATTGGTGAAGGTGATGGTGTTGAAATGTCAAGCTCGTATACAGCTGGAGGATAGCACATGGGTGCTGACAGAGTGACAGTATGGTAGATGGATATCGTGTAGTGTGTTTATGACTGCGTCCAGCTGGTCATGTGTGGTGTGGACATTACATTAGGTTTACTTTGTAGTGTGGACATAACACTATGTTGTGCTTTCTTTTGTGTGTGTGAGAGAGATGATGACTATGGCTTCTCTCCTTCTTTATGATTGATGGATATGGATTAGGGTTTGCTTCTCTTGTGTGTACTCCCTCCTGGTTCTGTTTTTTATCATGGTATCAGAGCCTAGAGCTCATTAGTTGTGTTGTGAGAGTGAGTGAGAGAAGAGGGAAGAAGAAGAAGAAGCTGTGAAGATTTCCATTGAAGCTGTGGAGCAAAAGAAAACTGTGGAGCTCACCTCGGTTACAGATCTGAAGCTTGGCCTAACTGGTAAGAGTAGCAAAACTCCCTTGAGCGGCCAAAGAGCAGGTTCAGTGAAGATTGAAGTGCATATACTCTTGGCAAATGTATACACAAAGGCACCTGTATTTGAGCTTGCACATGTCTGGTGATCGTCATGTAGATCAAACTTCCTACTATGCTCCTGTACATAGTAGGATCCTCCAAGATCTCTCCTGAATCTGCACTCAACTTGCCATTCTGATCCAATGGCACAGAAATAGGCTTACAGCCTGTCATACCATACTTGGACAACATGTCCAAGCCATACTGTCTCTGCAGTAATCCAATACCATGTGGTGACCTAATCACCTCAATGCCCAAGAAATATCTGAGCTCCCCCAGATCCTTCATCTCGAACTTCTGTCTAAGCAAGATCTTTACATCAAAGATCTCTGCATCATGGTCCCCCGTAATGATCAAGTCATCTACATAGATGACAACAAGCACAACCCCTCTATCACCATGTCTCACATACAATGAGAAATCTGCATTGGCTACATGAAAGCCAATAGTGACAAGATATTCAGAAATCTTGTCAGACCATGCTCTTGGTGCTTGCTTTAAGCCATACAAGGCTTTCTTCAACCTGCAAACATGCTCGGGGTGACCCACATCCTCATAACCAGGTGGCTGCAACATATACACCTCTTCTTGCAAATCCCCATGCAAGAATGCATTCTTTACATCCATCTGATGTAAAGACCATTGCTTTGACGCAGCCACTGCTATCACAACTCTCACCGTTGCCATCTTGGCAACTGGGCTGAAAGTTTCCTCATAATCAATCCCATATGTCTGCGCATATCCTTTGGCTACCAATCTAGCCTTGTACCTGTTTATGCTTCCATCACTGTTATGTTTAACTTTGTACACCCACTTGCATCCAATGGCTTTCTTGCCTTCAGGCAATTGCACTAAATCCCAAGTTTCATTTCCATATAGTGCATCCATCTCCTCATCCATAGCTTTCTCCCAACACACATTTCCAACAGCCTCATCAATGCATGTGGGCTCAACAACCTGCACAACCTTTGCCATATATGCATAGCGATGTGCCACATAACCATCATAGGTAAATCTCTGCACAGGATTTCTCACTCTCCCAGATCTTCGCAGCTTCTCATTCATGGCTTCCATAGCCTTCTTTACACCAGGTGTTCTCATAGCTGGGATCCCAAGCTCCTCATCAAGACTCATATCTGAGCCACTAGACTCTCCATCAACATGAGAATGCCCTGCAGAAATGTCAGGCATACCAAGGGGCTCAACCACTTTCTCTTTTCCTTTACGTGATGTACTAATCACGTTTGCAGGGCTGGTATTATGACGCAGCCTGCCACTCCATGGTCTATCAACAGACCCACTAGATGAGGACTCTCCTGGTCCACTCAAAGACTGTGATTGCTGACCTGCATTCTGTGCAACCACACGTCCACTCACATCAGCCCCAATAGCTTCTTTTTCAGCAGCATACCAACTGCTCATCTCATCAAAGACAACATCCCTGCTTACCCTCAACTCACGTGTAGCAGGGTTATAACACCTGTATCCCTTTTGCTCAAGGGAATATCCAATAAACACACATTTTTCAGCTTTCGGATCCAGCTTAGTTCTCAGCTCATCTGGCACATGCACATATGCAATGCATCCAAAAACTTTCAGATGAGACAAATCTGGTTTTCTGCCAGTAAACTTCTCCTCTGGAGTTACATCATGTATGGCTGCAGTTGGAGTCCTGTTCATGATGTATACTGCTGTAGAAACAGCCTCAGCCCAATAGCAATGCGGCATATTCTTCTCTTCCATCAATGCTCGCGCAATCTCAGCAATGTGCCTGTTTTTCCGCTCAGCAACTCCATTTTGCTGCGGAGTATATCTGCATGTGAACTGTCTCGGAATACCATTCTTCTTCAAAAATTCAGAGAACTCATTGGAGAAGTATTCTCCCCCTCCATCTGACCTTAGGCACTTGACATATTTTCCTGTTTGCTTTTCAACCAAAACTCTGAAATTCTGAAAGTGAGTGAAAACCTCACTCTTCTCCTTCATGAAATATACCCACACTTTCCTTGTGTGGTCATCAATGAAAGTGACATAGTACCTGCAGCCTCCCATAGACACGGTCTTCGTAGGACCCCATACATCTGAATGCACAACATCTAGTGCATTTCTGCTCACATATCTGTTACGTGGAAACACATGCTTTGTTTGCTTCCCAAATTGGCATGCTTCACATATTTTTTGCATACCTTCCACTTTAAATTTTGGCAGCCCTGTCACAATTCCTTTTGTCTGCATAGACTTCAATCTCTGCACATTTACATGTCCAATTCTTTTATGCCATATGTCTGTGTCTGCAACAACTCCTGAACCATTTGCAAACATCGCAGCACTCATTTCAGGCATGTCTACATCCAACGTAAACATTCTGCCCACTCTGTTGCCTTTTGCAACCAACCTGCACTTGTCTTTGAAATCTTCAACATAACACCCATCAGGGTTAAACCGAACCTGCAAACCCTGCTCAATCATCTGGCCAACTGAAACCAGATTCTTTGTTATGTTTGGTACATGAAGTACATCTGCAAGGTACTTCACTTTGCCATCCTGCATAGATAATGGCACATCTCCAACGTGGGCAATTGGATGAGCAGTGTCATCCCCTGTTTCCACAAAACCTGGTCTTTCCGGGTTCTTCATCTCCTTGAACCACTCCCCATGACTCGTCATGTGGTTCGAAGCGCCTGAGTCCACATACCATACATTATCTTTTTGTGCTGCATCAACATTTTCAGACATGGCATTTACAACATGCTGCATAACAAACAACCTTTCATTGTCCTCATTATTTCTGCTTGAGGATGCATAGTTGTTTTGCTGCACTTTCCCATTTTGCATGTCAGCCTGTTTCTTATAACATTCTGACTGCACATGTCCTGGCTTACCACAATAGTAGCATTCACGTGCATCATTATATTGCCTTTGCCAATTTCCACGGCCTCTTTGACTCCCCCTGCCTCTGAATCTGCCTCTTCCACCTGCGTGTTGTTGTTGTTGTTGATTCTGGGACTGTTGTTGTTGTTGCTGCTGCTGCTGGCCATAATTCTGATTACCTGTTCGGCCACCTCCTTGACCGCGTCCACGGCCTCCTCTACCTCGTCCTCTTCCTGAACTCGTGTAGAAGGCCTGTTGCTCTGAACTGTTTTTGCTTTGTGAAGACTGTTGGTCTTTACCCAAGTTCTTCTCTTCGATAATCAGCATAGACACCAAATCTGTAAAGTTGGGAATGTTTTCCCGAGTCTGAATAGACGTCTTGAACGCCTTGTATTGTGGCCCGAGACCACGTAGACAGACCTCCACCTTGTCATCATCATCTACTGACACACCAATAGATGCAAGGGATTCGACAATGCCCTTTATCTTCAACGCATAGTCATTCACAGACATGCTCTTTTTCTCCACAGTATGAAGTTCATTCTTCAACTGTATCTTACGTGCCTTGGTATTTGTTTCATACAGCTTTACCAAGGTGTCCCACGCCTCCTTGGGGGACTTGGCATCCTGAATGTGCCCAATCATGGTGTCCTGTATACTAATGGAAAGCCAATACATTACTTTCCTGGCTCCTTGATTCCAGTCTTTAAACTCTTTCACATCTGCAGCAGTCGGATTTATATCCGGTATCTCCGGTGCCTCTTCATGCTCACCTTCAATGTAGTCCCAATAGCCTTTTCCCATCAGGAAATTAGTCAGCCTGAACCTCCAAGCATGGAAGTTATTCTTGTCCAGCTTCTCAGCCACAATCTGTGTTATGCCATCATTAGACATCTTGCCAAACACACAATTTTACCAAAAACTGCACTCTGGTTTTTCTGCACAAATGCTGTATTTTCTGCACAGCGGTACTGTAGTACTCTCAAATGTCACAACCAGTGACTTCAATGCACATACATACACCCAATGGCAACTGTAGACCTCTTTGCAGCACCCACAGTGTCTGCACAGCCAAACTGTCTTCCTGCAGTTCTTAAAACAGAGTTCTGCAGAGAATCGGTGACTTACCCGCAGTGCTCGAAATCGCCTTCTTTCCGAAAAACGGAGGTCCAGACGCGCCCGAAACGCGTTTTCGGCCCGAAAATTCAGTCCAAAGGACTATATAGTTGCCCTGTAGCTTCACTCCCGCGAAGAAAGCTCCTCAATCGGAGATCGTTTGCCGGTGCCTCCCGTAGAGCTCCCGACAAGGGTGTAGTCACCAACACAATAGGGAAGAGTAGTTGTAGCTCTTACCCTCGTACCGCTTCTTGTGGTTCTCTTGCTTGCAGCTCAGCCCTTAGCACGAACCAGGCTCTGATACCATGAAAAGATGCAGGGGGGAAGAGAGCTTGAGCTCTTGCAAGCACACACACACACTCACAAAACCCTAATAGAGAACACACAAGGTGAGAGGCTGAAAATCTTCTTCTTCTCTACTCAACACTCAACACACCATATACAAGAATAAGAGTACACAATAATATGAAAGGTACTCAACCAATACATACACGGGTTCTCTATAGTGTGAACCCGACTAAATGAGCTGGCGCTATAACTATGCCAGTCTCTAGAATGGCTGTCACACAGCCTGTCATCCCACTGGCCGCATATCACCCAAGATCTCACTAACCATGCCAGTGGTGTAAGTGTGGGGCCTATCCCCCAAGCGGGTCATCAGTGTCCACCGCCTCACTAGAGCTCGATATCTCAACAGTATTAGCAAAGTGGGCACAAGCAACATACAGAATCTTGAAGCAGATTGATGCATACATATTTGAGCAAAATCAAGTGAAAGTGAATTTATGCAAAAGTTTCTGGTTTTTCACAAAAATAGTGAACATACCCCCCGTGGAGGATCGATTGCAGAAGCTAGAGGAAGAATTGAGCCAAACCCTTCAAGAACAAGTTAGCTTAGGTCATTGCTAAGGTGCTGATGTTGTCAATGAGCAAAAGCCCTTTCTCTACAGGCCCTAGGAGCAGGCGGCGCTACTTCATGCAGGTTTTTGGACTGATTATGGTGTTTTTGGCATAGCACACTCATTTCTACATCAATTTGGGAGCTTTAAATCTTGGAGTGCTTAGAAAAAGTGTGATTGAGAGTTGTATTACATTTGGGGCAGCTCATTTGATGTATTTGGAGCTCATTGAAGTCATTTATCAGAGGTTTGCAGGTTTGCAGAAGTTCTATCTAAAAACACAACATCACTAATCAAGGCATTAATCCTTGTCTATATCAAACTGGCCTAATTCCTTTGGTACAAATAGAGTCCTATGCGTTGCTAAACTTTTGATTCAAAGAGTTTTGAATTTGGATCAAATTTGAAGGAGATAGAGCATTTTTAGTGAGAGGTGGTACCTGACATATGCAGAAAAAGGCAAACCAGGGAGCTACAAAACTTGGTGGTTCTCACTCAACTTGAATAATTTGATCAAACCCTTCTAGGATATGTTGGAGCAATGTGTTATGAAGCCAATGAATGCATAAACATCAAATTTGAACAAGATTTGAAGGAATTAGAGCAAGATCTTTGACTGGTTCTCTGGCGAGAAAAAAAACCAAAAAATTTTTTGTGAAGTATCATTTGTTTTCAACCTTGATCGAGTATACATTGTTGATGAAGCATTGTGGGATCTAAAAGCACATATATTGCAATTATTTGATGTGATTTGGAGAGATTTGGAGCATTACAGGTACTTCATACATTGTGATCAAAGGGGTGCATCTACTACCTTGCAAACATGGGAGATGGTCCGATACAAATTGTTGGAGAGAAGCTTGACAGAACTAACTTTCAAGTGTGGAAGTTTCGAATGAAGAGTTTTTTGAAAGGCAAAGGTTTATGGAGTCTCGTGTCGGATGAAGACCCGGAGCCATTTCTACCTCCTCAACCAAATAATGCTCAGTTGGTGGCTCACAAGCAATGGGTAGAGCGGTCTTCGAAAGTGTTGCATTACTTTTCAATATGTGTAACAGATGCCTTGCTTATTCACATCCAAGATGTAGATACACCGAAAGAAGCATGGGATATATTGTGCCGAATGTATGAGACAGACACTGGTGCAAGGAAGATACAACTAAAGCAACAGATTCACAGTGTAACACGAAGGAATAGGAGTATACATGAGTATGTTCAGGAAATCAAGGGTTATGCAGATTCCTTGTCATCAATCCATGCCCCAATGGATGATGATGATTTGGTTGCCCTCACATTGCGTGGTTTAGGCAAAGAATACAAATCTTTTGACACTTCCATCTCAGTAAGGTTGGGAGGAATGCCAGACTTTAATGAGCTTGTGTCATTGCTCATTGTGGAAGAATTAAAGCTTGGACTTGGTGGTATGAATATTACAGGTGGTGCATCCTCATCCAGTAATGATGAGCATGCAAGGAATCAGGCTTTTTACTCATCTAGAGGCTCTCGAGGCAGGGGGAGATTTACCCCTCGAGGCCGTGGAGGACGTGGTTGGAATGACAGGTTTAGTCAACCACAATCAAATCAGAATTTTCAGAATTCACAGTCATCATTTGGATCACGTGGAGGTCGTGGATTTCAATCCCATAGGGGGAGAGTTGGAACAGGTGCTCGTGGTAGAGGACGATGGCAAGGTCCTCAACAAAATTTGAATGGGGTTGAATGTCACTATTGTGGCAAACTTGGACATATGGCAAAAGATTGTTACAAAAAGCAGAATGATGTGAGGAATGGAAGACCACATGGAAATTATGCATCTACTAGTAACAATGATGGGAGTTCAAATCATCTTTTTGCAATGAGAAGCACATTATGGGGACAATGGATTCTCAGAATGCTGGAGATGAGTCATGGTATATGGATTCAGGTGCATCAAACCACATGACGTCATGGTGAGTGGTTTGAGAAGATGCAACCATTGGGTACAAATGGTTATGTGGTCACAGGAGATGATACTCAGCATCTTATAACACATGTTGGCAGTGTGCCTTTGAGGATGCATGATGGAAATGTGAAGAATATGTCAGAGGTGCTATATGTACCATCTATTACAAAGAATTTGGCATCAGTAGGCCAAATGGTTGAGCAGGGACTACAAGTAAGATTCAATGAGAATGGCTGTTTTGTGGAAGACTTTAAGCATGGCTGTAGATTGATTGCCAAGGGCAAGAAGGAAGGAAGGTTGTTCAAATTGGATGCAGGCATACCAGAATTGAGCTCAGCCATGTTTTCAAAGAGAAATGGGATTGTGCAGGATATTGATATGTGGCACAAGAGGATTGGACATGTCAATATACAGAGATTAAAGAACATGCAAACAAGAGGCATTGTCAGTGGATTGCCTAGATTCAAATATGATGGACATATGCATGTTTGTGAAGCCTGTCAGTCTGTAAAGCAGGCAAGGTTGAGGTTTCCTAGAGAAGGAAATATGAGTAACAGGCCACTTGAGATAGTACACAGTGATGTATGGGGCCCTGCACAAAACCCATCTATCAAAGGCAGTCTATACTATGTGACATTCATAGATGATTTCAGCAGGATGACATGGATATACTTTCTGAGAGAGAAGAGTGAAGTGTTGGAAAAGTTCATGGATTTCAAAGCTCTTGTAGAAAAGCAATATGGCTGTTGGATTAAATGTTTGAGAACAGATGGAGGTGGTGAATACACCTCAAAAGCTTTTGAGCATTTTTTGAGGAAGCATGGAATAAGAAGACAGATGACTTGCAGGTATACACCTCAGCAGAATGGTGTGGCTGAGAGAAAGAATAGAGTCATATGTGAAGTGGCAAGGGCAATGCTCAATGAAAAGAGCATGCCAGATTACTGTTGGGCAGAAGCATGTGCTACTGCAGTGTATATCCTGAACAAAACACCTACAGCAGCCATTCATGGAAGTACGCCAGAGATGCGGCTTACAGGTTACAGGCCAGACATTGGACATCTCAAAGTCTTTGGATGCGTAGCTTATGTACATGTGCCTGATGAAAGAAGAAGGAAGTTGGATCCTAAGGCAGAGAAATGTGTATTTGTTGGATATGCACAAGATCGAAAGGCATACAAATGTTATAACCCTCAAACTAGACAAGTGGTCATCTCACGAGATGTGGTGTTTGATGAGCTTGCTAGTTGGTACAAAGCAAAAGATGAGGGAGACATTGAGTCACTTGAGGCAGATGTGCCTGTGAACTTGCCACAAGCAAGTTCTAGTTCTACTACTATGTCTGGGCCAGCAGCAGAAGCTGAGAGTAGCAGTGTACATCCATGGTCAGGACGTTTGAGGCATGAGAGTGTGAGCACTAGGAGTAGTGCTATGGATAAAGGAAAGAAGAAGGTCGAAGAAATTGGAATCACAGGTTATGAGTCTTCTAGTTCAGAGAGTTTGGATGAGGAGCTCGGCATACCTGTTTTACGCACACCTGGTGCTAGGCAGGACAGATATGTGCCCCCACATGCTAGAGTTACAGGTGTACAGAGTGACCCGCATGCATTGCGGAGATCCCAGAGAGTCAGATATCCAGTTGAAAGATTAACATATCGAGATTTTGCTATGCACTATGCATACATGACATCTATGGTGAAGCATGTGGAACCTACATGCTATACAGAGGCTATTGGAGAGCATGTATGGGAGAAAGCCATGGATGAAGAGATGGATGCTTTGGACAAAAATGATACATGGGAATTGGCTGAGTTACCGCAAGGAAGGAATGCAATTGGTTGCAAATGGGTGTATAAGGTAAAGTGCAAGTCAGATGGCAGCCTAGAGAGACATAAAGCAAGGCTGGTCGCTAAAGGATATGCACAAACTTATGGTCTTGATTATGATGAATCTTTCAGTCGAGTGGCTAAGATGGCTACTGTGAGGTCTATCATTGCACTAGCAGCACAAAAAGGTTGGGCTTTACACCAAATGGATGTAAAAAATGCTTTCTTGAATGGTGAACTACAAGAAGAGGTGTACATGGAACAGCCAGAAGGATATGTACATCCAGAATATCCTACTTTTGTTTGCAGGTTAAAGAAAGCAATATATGGTTTGAAGCAAGCACCTCGTGCTTGGAGTGACAAGATCAGTAGATATCTTGTCAGTATTGGATTTGTGGTTGGAAATGCAGACTCTTCACTTTATGTGAAGAAGACACATGATGGTATCATGATGATAGTCATTTATGTTGATGATTTAATTATCACAGGTGATTGTGGGAAAGGCATTGATGAGGTTAAGGCCTCTTTATGCAAAGAGTTTGATATGAAATACCTTGGTGATTTAAGATTCTTTCTTGGCATTGAGGTGATAAGAACAAGCAAGGGTATATGGCTGGTGCAAAGGCAATATGCACTTGACATGCTGGCAAAGTATGGTATGACAGCATGCAAACCAATGTTGACACCATTAGAGCAAAACATGAAGCTTAGGGCTGATTTGGGTGATGAGCTTGATGATATCACCATGTACAGAAAAATGGTTTGTAGCCTTATCTACATGACCATTACGAGGCCAGATCTCAGCTATGCAGTTGGTTTGGTGAGTCAGTTTATGCAGAGTCCTCGTAAACCTCACTTGGATGCTGTGAGACGTATTTTGAGATACGTCAAAACTACTGTGCATTATGGTCTTTTCTATGAGTCAGGAAAAGACATGCATGTCTATGGATATACAGATGTAGATTGGGCCGGTAGTGCATATGACAGGAGATCTACCAGTGGCTATGTTTTCAGCCATGATAGTGGAGCTGTGAGTTAGAGCAGCAAAAAGCAACCTACAGTTGCTTTATCTACCATAGAGGCCGAGTATCGTGGAGCAGCCATAGCTGCATGTGAGGCTATGTGGTTGAAGAAGTTGCTAGATGATGTCAGGTTACAGAGTGATATGAGAGTTGTCATTCATTGTGACAACATGAGTAGTATTCAGCTTGCTAGCAACCCAGTTTATCATGCTAGGACCAAACATATTGAGGTCCACTATCATTTCATCAGAGAGAAAGTGCTAGATGGGCATGTTGATTTGACATATGTACAGACAGATAAGCAGGTTGCAGATATCTTTACCAAAGCACTTGGTAAGGATAAGTTCGAGTATTTCCGTACTAGATTGGGAGTCCTAGAGATGGACATGTTGAGCTTGAGGGGGAGTGTTGAAATGTCAAGCTCGTATACAGCTGGAGGATAGCACATGGGTGCTGAGACGTCGTGGTGTGTTTATGACCGCGTCCAGCTGGTCATGTGTGGTGTGGACATTACATTAGGTTTACTTTGTAGTGTGGACATAACACTATGTTGTGCTCTCTTTTGTGTGTGTGAGAGAGATGATGACTATGGCTTCTCTCCTTCTTTATGATTGATGGATATGGATTAGGGTTTGCTTCTCTTGTGTGAGAGAGATGATGACTATGGCTTCTCTCTTTCTTTATGATTGATGGATATGGATTAGGGTTTGCTTCTCTTGTGTGTGCTCCCTCCTGCTTCTGTTTTTTATTGGATGGCACATTGGGTGCATAGGATTTGTTGCATGGGATGCTCAACCATTGCTTGATTTATTATAGGACCAAGGGCTAGTGTTTGTTGTAGTGCCAAACAAGGCTAGTTGTGGTCTCATTGTGTTGGAAATAGGCTATAGGTATGTTCATCAATCTTAGGCTTCGTGATCGTACTACCCACAAAAGTTACAATTACCGTTGTAATGAGCTCTTAAAATTGGACATTCACTGGTGGTATGTCCTTGACAAAAAATGGAAAACCAATGAAGAAGATCTCTCCTTGGGTATTTGTGCACATGAATCTCATCGGCGATGGTATGTCCTTGATGAAAAATGGAACACCAATGAAGCTCTCTCTTTGGTTATATGTGCACATTGTCCAAAGCTTTGTGATAGCCTTCATTTCATCTTGGAGAGATTTTGAGAAGTCATTTCTGCACTAAGGCATTACCCTTAGCTAAAGGTTTTGCAATGGTGGTGCTACAATTGTTGCCTACTCTACTAACACAACAAACTTAGAATCTGAAGCTCTAACTCCCCTTATCATCAAGTTACCCTCAAGTTGGATGGCATTAGCCGTGATGTCCTCCCAGGTGGTGATACCTCTAATGACCAAACCATTATGGATATCTTCATGTTTAAGCCCGTGGATAAATTGATTAGGCAGTTAATTGTTGGAGAAGCACTCGTGCAGAGCACAACAAGAGTTCAAATGCTTGATATGACTAATAAAGTCTCTCATTGACTCATCTTCTTCTTCTTCTCTCTCATCTTTGTGTAACTATGAAGCCACACTCCACAAAGCTCCCTTATGCATAAACTTCTTTAGGAATAACCTTTGAAGCCCAAAAAAGTTTGGACATTCTTCAACTCTCAGGGTGTAATACCAATCACTAGCCTTACCATCATATAGTGTAAGGCTAAACGTGTTGGTCTTTGCAAGCTCATTCCTCTCACCTAAGGCCTCACAAACTTGATCAAAAACCTCACGATATCTTTTAGGATCGCCCTCTCCATTAAACTTATGTTTAAGCTTAGCAATTTGTGCAACCTTTCTAGAGATACTCCGTCCATTATGTCTCATGACTGTCCTATAATTTTGGCCATTTCTCTCCCCAATACTTATGCAAAGTCTAATGGATCAGTTGGGAGGTCTGCTCTGCTGCTAAAAGTACTAGTGCAAGAGGGATAACATGTGGTACAAAAGGTGCTATTTGTGGGCGTAATGGCATGAATCCCAAAGGAGTAACATGAGTCCGCCGATAGGTGGGGGGTTGTACAAGAATTCTCATAGGTACCGATGACATATGAGCCAAGGGTGCCACTAGTCTAGTCATTTGTACAAGAATTCCCATAGGTACCGATGACGTATGAGACAAGGGTGTCACTAGTCTAGTCATTTATGAGGATGTCCCCCTTGCTCTAGGTTGCATTGGCAAAGTAGAGGAAGACGCAAGGAATCGAGGATCTTGGGTGAAGGTTCCTCCTTTTGTGGCCCTAGCAGATGATATGGATATGTTAACTAGGCTTGTTTCCATTTTTGAAAGGGTTGCTAGAACCAGGGTTGCCATAGTTGTGATCGAGGGCATGAAACTAATGTGCAATATTGTGTGGTTGGTTACATGTGGTGCCATTATGAGTGGTGTAGTACCCAATACCATAGAGTCTAAGATTGTGCTAATAGCATCTTAATTGGGTACCTCTCTATGGTCTTAGAATGTGAAGCCTGTGCTAGACGTAGACTCTTGGACTCCTATGTAACCTTGAGGAATAATAGCAACAATCGCGGGGCTTGGTTCATTGTGTAGCCAGGTATCACCACCTATGTGGAATCAGTAGGGCTTACTGATGGTGTATCCATCTCACTCAAGGTAAGGCCTTGCCCATCGCTTGTCCCAACCTATGTCACAATAAATTGCATGGGCATGGTGATTACCTGTCTAAGCTTCCACTCCACAACCATCATTTGAAGTCGCTCTTCCTCGCCTATGGAAGTAGAAACAACTTGCTTGATTTCCTCCCAGATAGCTAATAGTGCATATATAAGGCCCGTAACCAAGTCTATCAAGGTTTCCTGGGTGTTGCATCAAATTCCCAGCTCTCGGTTTGTAGTAATGTGTTCGAGAATATGATACCTAGATCCACCTTGGATATGGCACTCTAGTCACCTGGGCAATCAGTGAGACTTGGGTGGCTTGCCCAATTTGTGTGGCTTGGGCTACTAATCGTTGTTGAGCTCAGTGTAAGGTCTCTTCCTCTTTTGCCCTACCAGCTTGGATGAGGGCTTCTACATCTTATACCTTCTCTTCGGTCCTACCATTTGGCAGTAAATTTTGAGCGAGGTTTTGGTCAACAAGCATCGGATTGCCGATCAAGATTGGTCCCATGTGGACATGGATTTCCACATGCATAGGGCTCGTGTGTACGACAACACTAGGTGTGGCCTTGTTGAAGCTAACCTCCACTCCCTCGTCCCCAAATTGATATGCCGCTTGGTTAGGTGCAGAGGTTGCAGTCGAAGCCGAACCCCTGAAGTACTTAGTCATGCAGCCTATTAAGCTAGTGATGGGTCTAGGGTTTAATGTTTGAGTGGGGGTTTCTTCCCCAATGTGTGGCACCCCTTCCATCGAAGGAAGTGTCACTGCTAGTTGAGAGTCTCAGGCCTTGTACCACACTGAATCTCGTTTCCTGAGAGGGTCATGAGAAAAAGGTAGACCTTAATAAGAGCCTACTTGGATTGACGTGGTTTCCTCTAAATCCATCTCTAAAACATGCCCAAATCGCAATTGCATATGATTGCATGTGGTTTTAGGACTAGGGGGATATTTCAAGCAGTTTTTAAATAAAATTTTAATTTTCTTTCTTTGGGTATTAGAGAAACTTGTCCAAAATGGGTTTCACTTTAGGAAGAAGGGTTGTGCATGCACTTTTTTTCGGGCCAACCAGAGATGGTTTCCGATAGTTGTGGTTCCCTTATGGAAAAATCTAATTTTTTGGGTCTTATATCAAGTGTGCCAAACTGACCACAACAACCTAAAACATATAATAGGCAAACTTGTGCATGAACTTTTCAAAAAAATCTTTACTTGCGGGCCTTTTACCTTTTTTTCCCTCGAGCCTTTTACCTTTTCTTTTCTCTTTTTTCCCTTTTCTTTATTTTTTAATAATTTACTTTTTACTTTCATGGTTTTCGATTTTCGGTTTGTGGTCAGGGTTTTTGGAGTTTTCCAAGATTCCCTTTTTGACTTGGGGTCTAAAGCCTGCATGCAGTAAATGTAACCAGCCAAAAGACTTACAACTTTTGGCTCAAATTACAAGTGGATTTAGGTTAATCTATGTAATTTGCACTAATACAAAAATGCAATAATCTGCACACACACAAATAATTCTAGTTTGCAAATCGTACTCTAAATCATTGTTTCTAACCCAATTTTTCTATGTAAGGATTCCAAATTGGAATAAATCATATGTCCCAAAACTAATTTCAAGGTCTATTTCACCTAATTCCTTAATTGTAAAGCCTGATTTACTAATTTTTATGATAGAGAATGCTGAAATTGAACAAAAAAACTTGAATTATAGGTAACAAAGAACACACAATTTCAGGACGACATGAAAAATTGAACAGAGAATTCCTAATATAACAAAATAATGCAACAAAAGAAAGAATATACAATAAAAATAAAGTTCTTTTGATATTTCCTATGTACTCTTTTCTTACAAAATGTAGAAATTTAATCAATTTAACCATTCACTAGCTCTCAAAAATGTATTGATGCTATGTAGTGGGGCTATTTGCCGACAGAGGCACCACTTATGGAAAGACCTTGCACCATAGAAAGAACGCATGAAAAAAACCAATCTAGTAGGGCTTTGCCCAACCACACTTGAGAGCATAAACAACTCAACCAAGAAACCAAATAACCATGGCCTAGCACACAAATTCACAGTCAGGGTATGTCACTCACCTTGTGAAAGCTTATTGCATGGGATTCTCATAGGAAATGATGTTTCCCCATAGCCACACCCGAAAGCTCCAGTCAGTTTTAAGTTGTATCAATATCAAGCTAGAATTAGGATGTTGTGCCTCTTCAATTGGAACTAGTGGATATAGTTGGATACATATGGAGATTCCGCTACCCCACCACACCGCACTCCAATAGAAGCTCGACCCTTACAACTTAATCTCTCACACTCACTTTCTCACATGCAAGAAAGCAAGCAATGTCATAAGATAATAGATAGAAGAAGAGAACTCTATTGAATTAGCATAAAAGAATGAGTTGTGAGAGTTATATTTCGCCTCTTATGTGTGGCTACTTGAGTTTACACTCTTGGGAGGCCAAAGTTAAACATTCAAGCATAGGGCGGCTCATTCGGCCACTCTAGCTTGTGTAACACTTAATTTACAAATAGTACTCTCTACCTGAAATCCCATGGTACGAGCATACACAAAAAAAATACATTCAAGTGAATTCCAGCCATTTCGATACTTGTGACCCAAATATGGTGAAAATTATACGGGGACTAGTATATCGATGCCATAGATGTCCTCAACAAGGGTTAACAAACACAAATTTTAAGCTCAAATACAGAGGAAAATAGAACTTTGTCATATTTATGTGTGTGTAATAATACAACATAATGATAATGATGAGATATAATGAGCTTAATCAATAGGGAATCACTACAAGCCACATACGCAATCACTACAAACCACATACGCAAAGCCTCAAACACTATTTATTAATAATTTGATTCTACACTTATTACAATGCTTGATCATTGAGATCTTATGTATAGAAAAGACATCTAACTACTTAGCTATCTAGTTTCTAGAATTGAAATTATATTGAGTAATTACTAGCTTACAACATCAAACGTGAGAGGGCATGGTGGTGGGCTATCTTGTTTCTACTGCTAAAATTTTGTTAACTAATTATCTGCTTAGAGAACATAAGAGATCTGGCAACTTAGCTATGTAGTTTCTAATATTGAAACATTGTTGGACTAATATCATGAGAGATCTAACTACTTAGCTATCTAGTTTCTACTACTGAAACCCTATTAGACTAATTATCATCTTACCACCAGAAACATGAGAAAGGGCATGGTGGTGGTGGCCACTAGGCATACAAGCTATAGTGTTTTGTGCTAGGGTTTTTTGCACATTCACTAACACAATGATAGACTTTGCAATAAAGCATCAAAGTGGTTTCCTTTATACCATGTTGTTCATGTCTCTAATTCTTTGCCTAAACTACCACCTTAAGTAAGTCATAATTACAATCTATGGGGGGGCGGCTCTCTCTATTGGAGTACCCATTTGTTTCCTATATTTCTCATATATTATTTTTGGTTTAGCAAACTTAGGTTTCGTTAGGTAGTATCACAAAATACTACTAAATCGATATGGTTCTTCGTGGTGGGGGTTGAGGAAGTAAAACAAAAATCATTGTTTTTACCTAGTTTCTTTTTGAGAAATAATGAACATTCATGCAACAGCATAAGAGTCAACATCAACTTCTCAAATCTCCCCACAACAAAGTCTTTTACTTGTCACAAGGACATGATCAACATCAAAAAGGGGAAGAATGTTAAGCCATTTTTGGGGTTAATAGGAGTTGCTACTATAATTCTACGTCAAGTAGCAAAATCAAAGACACGAAAAGCATGTATAATCAATCTATGAAGAAACAATGTCCAAATCTACAACTTGGATAGGCACTCTCGAAAAATGGTTTAATAGAGTATTTATGGGGATTTCCACTAAGATCATGTGGCAACAAGCTAGAATTTCTTGTTTTAGTAAAGATAATTCGGGAGAGAGAGGGAGAGCTTAAGTTCCTTGCAAGAAAACACACACACACAAGATAATGCAAGACACAAGAGTGATGTATGGCTAAATTTTCTTCTATCTTCTTCTCTTCTCTATTACAACCATATAACTAAAAGATAAGAGTTCATACATAAAGGAAAAGTACTCTCCTATAATAATATATACAATCGTTAGTCCATACTATATCAACTCGTGCTATAACTATGCCATACCCATAGTACTCCGAAGTGGCTATCACACAGCCTGTCATCCACTGGTGGCATATTAACTATAATGTCACCAATCATGCCATGGGCATAAGTGCAGAAGCTATCGACCAAGTGGGTCATCAATGTCTACATCACTAGTTGAGCTCAATATCGCAACACTCTCCCTTGAGCTCAATTCAACACACTGCACTCTAAGTAAGCTCCTAAATGTTTGAACTTCTGTATGCCCAATGCCTTTATGAAGATGTCAGTCACCTGATCCTCTGTGCTGACATATACCAGATCTATATCACTTGCTAGAATCTTCTCCCTCACAAAGTGATAATGCACCTCAATGTGCTTCGTTCTAGCATGGTATAAGTGGCTAACTATATGCTACTTATATTATCACAATAAATGACAACTGCCCTATCCACAGGCTCGCCCATATCACCAAGTAGCTTGTGAAACCAAGCTACCTCACAAGCTGCCATAGCAGCACCCCTGTACTCAACAAGACTTCTTATTGCTCCAACTCACAGCATCACTCCCAAATGAAAACATAAGATCTTTTGTCTATGACACTACCAGCCTAATCAGCATCTGTGTACCCATGTAGTTCACTACAAGACAATGCTGCCATACATGCGTTTCATACACGCGATAAATTACGAGCGCGTGTATGGTCGCGCATGTATTTGAATAGAATCGGGCGCGTGTATTTTGGCATTTAAATTCGCGTGTATATTTGCATTTATCAGCACGTGTATAAGCGCGTTTATATACACGCAATAATACACGCATCAATACACGCTGCCATACACGCATTAATACACGCTTGGTGAAGAAAAACTAAAGAAAAACTGAATTCCTTTACAAAATTAAAAACTATTTTCTTTAAACCATCTCATAGTACATTACAGTATATATCATTACACAATCCCACTATATGCATTTACAACAATGAAATATATTCAAAAATAAATCATGCATATGAGATGATAATCAAAAGACAACACATACAATAGAAATGTCATCAATTTAGAACGATACAGTGATGGATTGGTTAGGGTTCGATCTCATCTTGAATAAGATCCATCCTTGCCAAACGATCAACATCAATATCCATTTGATCAATTTGTAAGGCTACGATTAAATTTATTCCACTATCGATATTCTGTACTCCATTGATAATGGTATCAATGTCTTGATCATTCTCATCAACATCACCATCATCCTCAATGGTAGGGTCATTCTCATGATCATGAGAAATGGCACGCTCATCCTCATTATCATGATCATCTCTTATTTCTTGATCATCGATCACAACATCTTCATCGACATCATCTTCATTGCGGTTTGTTACATCCTCCATATGCTCCATATCAGTGAATGTATTATACATCACTTTGGAACGTGGTGCAATAGGGATGACGTACCACCATTTAATGTCATGCACCATTGGTAGATAGATAACCTACTCAAATACACATACTACAGTAATTAATTAGCATATCAAAAGTCAAGGGGTACGCAAGCTTAGATATATATGTACATGAAACACATTATTAAAAAAATGCATACCTACTCACATTGTTGTGGCAATACGAGCCTATCTTTCTTTGTTTGCCAAAACTTTGTAGAGTCAATAGTTACATAGCAAATTGCATGGCGTTTTATCATTGCATCAGGCCCTTTTTCCACCACGTTCATTTGCCATTTGACATCCAAAACATACACAAAAAAGCGACGAAAGTCAAACCTAAATATGTCTTGGATTGTGCCACAATAATCATCCATTTTTCCATTAGCTTCCTCAAAGCTACTAATGACACCGCAATCTTGTGTATTCCTCTTTTCATCAATTCTTTGTGTTCGAAAATGCTTGCCTTCACACCATATAGCATTGAACATAGTGCACTGGACCAAAATAGAAGCAATATTTGTGTAAGCAATGTGAATAAATATTAAAAGCAAATCACTTACAACTAATGCAAAACATTAGTTCTATGTACCTTTAACATGCATCCTCGTGCATACTCCCATTCTTCGGCCGTGATATGCAGCCCCTCGTCGCTCTCTGCTCTCTCCATTTCCTCATGCAACCAATCAACATGGATATCATTAGGAAGTGTTGCTAGATGCTTAGGGTACGCCTTACAAAAGCCATGTTGCCTCCGAAAAGAAAGCTCTTTCTGCTTGCCTTTTTGTCTTTGCATCCTCAATCTTGTAACCCATCTGCTCATCGCATCACTATGAAGGATGCAAGTGAAATTGAGATCATCAATCAATGTTCTGTCAATTACTTTACTCTATCCTTTTCCTTGAGGCACAATAGAGGTCATCCTCAAATCCTCTTCATTGCTCCATAGTCGTGGCAAAGAGTTGTCCACCTGACCAAGAAATTCTAAAATATATACAAGAGACTCTTGTATCAACCAACCCTCAGCCATGCTTCCTTCAGGCCTTGCACTTTGCCTCACAAAGTCTTTTAAGGTCTCCATGAAGCGCTCTAGGAAGAACATCCAACGTGCATGCACAGTACCACATAAAGCGATTTCGTCCACTAAATGCACAATGAGATGTAGTTGACTTGTGAGAATGGTTCGCAAAAAAGTCTCCTCTACCAAACAAACCACCTCCACTGCCATAACACGCGCATCATCCAACGTGGCTGGATCAATTGCTTTGGAACTAACATATCTGAAAAATAAATAAATAGTACGTTATACCTTATGCACGTTCATTTTGCAAGGTATAATGAAGGGTGATCTGACATGGGTTTTATATACCTCACAAGCTCGCCCATCTTATAAATACATTTTTTCAAACTCTTATTTGCACAATGGTCGATGCTAGTAGGTAGTATGAACTGCGCACATAAGAGCACATGTATGTATGGTTTATGGCATTACAAAATTTAATTTCAACGTACAAGACTTGGAAAACACTTACTTGGAGCATCTTGTGCCAATCGTGGGACTTCAACCCATATAGTTGCTCAACGTCTCTTTTCTTCGTGGTTGTAAAGGCTCCCTTCAATGATCGCATGCATCCAGTGGGAGTACGCAAAGTGGTGATGGCCTGCTTTACCTGCTTCTCCTCTTTCTTTGATATAATCCATGGTGCAGGCAGAAGACGAACGTGCCCACCCTCCTCTCGTGTGGCCAAGCTTGATGCATACATCCTGCGACCCGCAAGTCCTCCCGTACGCTAACATTGTCTCGTTTACCAATAACATGTTCCCAAATACCAGATCCCACATTCCTGAAGATGTGCATGGGATCAAGAAGATGGTTGATCTTAAGATGGGTCCAATATGGTAGCCACATGCTGCCTGCTCTTTACGCCACTCTCTGCTCGTTTCTTTGTCTCCTTCTTCCACTCGCGTTTGTGGGCAAGGGGTAGGTTTCTCGGTAGGATAGCCACCCGCCGCAGCTTGATTTACCCCATCATCATACGCGAGTTTCTTAAGGTGAGATCTTTTATTACTTAAGATCTCCCTTATTCACGTCCTTCCCCATACATCGGAGAATGTCGCATGTGGGGGATTGGGGTACTGACTATGTACAGCATCTATCACCTCCCCAACTAATCGACTATTTTGATCTTTAAATTTAATAAAATAATTTCTATACAAGTCTGATACTACCCCACACATATTCCATTACCTCTTTTCCCCTCGCATTCATAACTATCCCGCCCCTATTGGTCACATCATAGTATATCTCTCCCTCTACCTCTCTCACCACCTCCTCATCCGTACTATCTCCTCCAACTCTTCCCTCTATCTCCTCTCTCATCGCGTGCCCTACCACCTCCCCCACCAAAGCATCCACCGCATCCTCCCCATCCTTGACTCCTACTCTCTCTACTACGACGTCTACTCTCCCTATTGCGGCGTCTGCTCTCCTCTGTACTACGGGTGGTCACGACTGGGGGATTATGTATGTGACACTGAGCATGACGGTGGCTGTGAGGGAGTTCATGATGGTGGCTCTATGAGCCTTGATGTGACGGTACCTGGAGGGGGTGCATGAGTGTGTCTGGGAAGGGGTATGTCTCCTTGCCGGACTCGCAGGCACACAAGGTTGTGGAGTGACAAGGGCACTGGGAGCGGGGTGACTATACCAGGGAATCTAGGAGGAGGATGGGCATACATATACTCTGTAAGCTCAACTGGGCCAGGGTGGCACCCAAAATGATTTAGCATCTCCATCGTCCAAGTGCCATACCCATGTGGATCGAATGAAGAACCTGGATCCATGAAGAATCTACAAAAAGAATCCATTTGTATGCATCATGTATCATGAAGTGTATCATGCATCATTCATCATGAAGTGTATCGCATGTAAAATCTTGTCCAGGATCACGTGTATCTCCACGTGAAAAAACTGTCTAGTAGAGTACACACAAGCATACACGCGATTATACATGCGATTCTGTGAAAAAAAGTACTGGAAAAAAGGCCGCCTACCGACCAACGTCACTTTCGCATAAAGAAAAGGAAACTTGCATAAAGAAAAGGGACAGTTGCAAGAAAGAGAAGAAAGGACAGAGACACTTACATAAAGAAAAGGAAGGGAAGAGACAGGACCAACTGACTCACCTCTTGACAAGGGAGTCTCCTTTTCGGCTTTTGTGTGCACCCGTGTGTATGCTCCTTCGACCCGCCTGCAAGCTCCTTGCACTTGTGATGCTTTGGTGGCAACGAAGAAGCTGAAATTGAAGAAAGCGATAGGGTTTTGGAGTAGGCGGCGGCTTTTGTTTTAAGTATGGCATTGACCGCTACGTGTATGATCGCGTGTATGGTAACATTGCAATGCAAATACACGCGTTTTGACACAGGATAAACGCGTAGATACACGTGGTTATACACGCGATACAGAGACTTTGTATACTTTGATTAAAAACTGATTATGATTATGTATTTGCTCTTTTGTACACAGAATGTCATCAATCTCCTCAAGTAGTTCTAGTCAAGATGAGACAATCCATCACCGTTATCGTGATGTGTGGTTGGGACAAAGGATCAAGTGTATGTGTAATTCATGGTCAAGGATGCATTGTACGAGCACGTCAAATTACCTTGAATCACATCTCCATGTATGGAGAATGGAATCAAACAAGTTTAGAGGTGAGTAGATGTAAATTGATAGTATCCAAATGACTCATGGTGTCCAAATTAATGGAGTTGTTAATATATATACTCTAATTGGAGCAGGATATAGTACCACACCCTAAAATGGTGCCCTACGCTCAGTGAGAGCATGCAAAGCGTCGACGAGATGATGCTGGAGCTTCGGGATCTATTGTCAAAGATGAGTGGGAAGGGGATGACAATAGCCCTGCACCCCACGAAGTCGTGGAAGAGAAAGTGTTTGATGATATGGTGCGGAATCTTTTTAGGAATGATCCCAAAGGTATAGACAATGATGAAACTGATCAAGAGTATCTTTACAAGGCTTCATCGACATCGGTATTTGAAGGGTGCACATTCTCTATTTTATGTGCTTCACTTGAATTACTCAATCTACAAACAGTTTATGGATGGAGCAATGCAAGTCTTGACGCATTATTGAAGTAAGCATATTAACTTGCAAATTTGAATTAGTGGTTAAGGGTTTCACAATGAATAAAGCTCAATATGTTTTGATCGTTAATTGATGATATTGGATGCAGGCTATTATCAAACATGCTTCCAAAGGGGAATAGACTACCCACCTCAAGAGACATAGCGAGGCTCTATGTGACATCTCTTGGAGGATCGTCAATGATTGCATTCTCTTTCCTGGGATGCATAAGGAGGGTCGACATTGTCCCACTTGTGGTGAAGCAAGGCATAGAATAGATGTGAAGAGTTTTGATGTATCTCGTAAAGTCTTGCGACACTTCCTTATAATTCCTCACATCAAACACATGTTCAAGTGCAAATCCATAGTAGAGCTCATGTCATGGCATTCCTCCTCACATCGATCGGATGATGGCATGTGGAGAATTCCCGCAGACACTCCTGCTTGTTGGAAGCATATTGAAGATGAGTGGCCCAGCTTTAGAACAGAGTCATGAAACTTGAGACATGGCCTAGGTATGGATGGAGTGAATCCATTTGGTTTCAAAAGCACCGCATAGAGCGTGTGGCTATTTGTGTTGGTGAATTACGACCTTCCACCATCAATGGTGATCAAGAAGGAACATCTTATGTTATCCCTTTTAATTCTAGGGAAACATACATTCTCACAAGCCAACTACATCTCATTGTGCATTTGGTGGACAAAATTGCTTTATGCGGCACTGTGCATGCACGTTGGATGTTCTTCCTAGAGCACTTCATGAAGACCTTAAAAGACTTTGTGAGACAAAGTGCAAGGCCCGAAGGAAGCATGGCCGAGGGTTGGTTGATACAAGAGTCTTTTGTATATATTTCAAAATTTCTTAGTCAAGTGGACAGCTCTTTGCCGCCGCGACTATGGAACAATGAAGAGGACTTGAGGATGACCTATATTGTGCCTCGAGGAAAAGGACAGAGTAAAGTAATTGATAGAGCATTGATTGATGATCTCAATTTCACTTGCATTCTTAATAGTGATGTGATGAGCAGATGGGTTACAGGATATAAGGATGCAAAGACAAGAAGGCAAGCAGAAAGAGCTCTCTTTTCGAGAGGCAACATGGCTCTCATAAGGCGTACCCTAAGCATCTAGCAACACTTTTGAATGATATCCATTTTGATTGGTTGCATGAGGAAATGGAGAGAGCAGAGAGAGACGAGGGGCTGCATATCATGGCCGAAGAATGGGAGTATGCATGAGGATGCATGTTAAAGGTACATAGAACTAATATTTTGCATTAGTTATAAGTGATTTACTTTTAATATTTATTCACATTGCTTACACAAATATTACTTCTATTTTGGTCGAGTGCACTATGTTCAATGCTATATGGTGTGAAGGAAAGCATTTTTTAACACAAAGAATTGATTATAAGAGGAATACACAAGATTACAGTGTCATTAGTAGCTTTGAGGGAGCCAATGGAGAAATGGATGATTATTATGGCACAATCTAAGACATATTTAGGCTTGACTTTTGTCAATTCTTTGTGTATGTTTTGGATGTCAAATGGAAAATAAACGTGGTGGAAAAAGGGCCTAATACAACGATAAAATGCCATGTCGAGTGCACTATGTTCAATGCTATATGGTGTGAAGGAAAGCATTTTTTAACACAAAGAATTGATGATAAGAGGAATACACAAGATTGCAGTGTCATTAGTAGCTTTGAGGGAGCCAATGGAGAAATGGATGATTATTATGGCACAATCCAAGACATATTTAGGCTTGACTTTTGTCACTTCTTTGTGTATGTTTTGGATGTCAAATGGCAAATAAACGTGGTGGAAAAAGGGCCTAATACAACGATAAAATGCCATGCAACTGGCTATGTAACTATTGACTCTACAAAGTTTTGGCAAACAAAGAAAGATAAGCTCATATTGCCACAACAATGTGAGCAGGTATGTGTTTTTTTACTAATGTGTTTCATGTACATATATATCTAAGCTCACGTACCCCTTGACTTTTGATATACTAATACATTGCAGCATGTGTATTTGAGTAGGTTATCTATCTGCCAATGGTGCATGACACTAAATGGTGGTACGTCATCCCTGTTGCACCACGTTCCAAAGTGATGTACAATACATTCACTGATATGGAGGATATGGAGGATGTAGCAGGCCGCAATGAA
Source organism: Cibotium barometz (assembly GCF_041138505.1). Lineage (NCBI taxonomy): Eukaryota > Viridiplantae > Streptophyta > Polypodiopsida > Cyatheales > Cibotiaceae > Cibotium > Cibotium barometz. Next base: position 45,687,962 of record NC_141077.1, read on the forward strand.
GATGATGTCGAACATGCCAATGAAGATATTTTGATCGATGATCAAGAAATAAGAGATGATCATGAATAATGAGGATGAGCATGCCATTTCTCATGATCATGAGGATGACCCTACCATTGATGATGATGGTGATGTTGATGAGGATGATCAGGGCATCGGTACCTGATTATCAATGGACAAAATATTGATAATGGAATAAATTTAATCATAGCCTTACAAATTGATCAAATGGATATGGATTTTGATCCTTTGGCAAGGATGGATCTTATTAAAGATGATATCGAATCCTAACCAATCCATCATTGTATCGTTCTAAATTGATGACAATTCTATTATATATGTTGCACTACAAGACAATGCTGCCATATACGCGATAAATTACGGGCGCGTGTATGGTCGCGCATGTATTTGAATAGTATCGGGTGCGTGTATATTGGCATTTAAATTTGCGTGTATATTGGCATCTACCAGCGCGTGTATACGGCATCTAAATTTGCGTGTATACTGGTTTCAAAAACGCGTGTATAAGCGCGTGTATATACACGCATTAATACACACATCAATACATGCTTTATTAAGAAAAACTAAATTCCTTTACAAAATTAAAAACTATTTTCTTTAAACCATCTCATAGTACATTACAGTATATATCAATTACACAATCCCACTACATGCATTTACAACAATGAAATATATTCAAAAATAAATCATGAGATAATTAAAAGACAACATATACAATAGAAATGTCATCAATTTAGAACGATACAGTGATGGATTGGTTAGGGTTCGATCTCATCTTCAATAAGATCTATCCTTGCCAAAGGATCAACATCAATATCCATTTGATCAATTTGTAAGGCTACGATTAAATTTATTCCACTATCGATATTCTGTCCATTGATAATGGTATCGATGTCTTGATCATCCTCATTAACATCACCATCATCCTCAATCTGGTAGGGTCATTCTCATGATCATGAGAAATGACACGCTCATCCTCATTATCATGATCATCTCTTATTTCTTGATCATCGATTACAACATCTTCATTAGCATGTTCGACATCATCTTCATTGCGGCTTGTTACATCCTCCATATGCTCCATATCAGTGAATGTATTATACATCACTTTGGAACGTGGTGCAATAGGGATGACGTACCACCATTTAATGTCATGCACCATTGGCAGATAGATAACCTACTCAAATACACATACTGCAGTAATTAATTAGCATATCAAAAGTCAAGGGGTACGCGAGCTTAGATATATATATACATGAAACACATTAGTAAAAAAATGCATACCTGCTGAGCACATTGTTGTGGCAATATGAGCCTATCTTTCTTTGTTTGCCAAAACTTTGTACAGTCAATAGTTACATAGCCACTTGTGTGGTGTTTTATCGTTGCATTAGGTCCTTTTTCCACCACGTTCATTCGCCATTTGACATCCAAAACATACACAAAGAAGCAACGAAAGTCAAGCCTAAATATGTCTTGGATTGTGCCACAATAATCATCCATTTTTCCATTAGCTCCCTCAAAGCTACTAATGACACCGCAATCTTGTGTATTCCTCTTTTCATCAATTCTTTGTGTTCAAAAATGCTTGCCTTCACACCATATAGCATTGAACATAGTGCACTAAACCAAAATAGAAGTAATATTTGTGTAAGCAATGTGAATAAATATTAAAAGCAAATCACTTACAACTAATGCAAAATGTAAGCAATATTTGTGTAAGCAATAAGTAATGTGAATAAATATTAAAAGCAAATCACTTACAACTAATGCAAAACATTAGTTCTATGTACCTTTAACATGCATCCTCGTGCATACTCCCATTCTTCCACCGTGATATGCAGCCCCTCATTGCTCTCTGCTCTCTCCATTTCCTCATGCAACCAATCAACATGGATATCATTCAAAAGTGTTGCTAGATGCTTAGGGTACGTCTTTCGAGAGCCATGTTGCCTCCGAAAGAGAGCTCTTTCTGCTTGCCTTTTTGTCTTTGCATCCTTATATCTTGTAACCCATCTGCTCATCACATCACTATTAAGGATCCAAGTGAAATTGAGATCATCAATCAATATTCTGTCAATTACTTTACTCTGTCCTTTTCCTTGAGGCACAATAGAGGTCATCCTCAAGTCCTCTTCATTGCTCCATAGTCGTGGCAAAGAGCTATCCACCTGACCAAGAAATTCTAAAATATGTACAAGAGACTCTTGTGTCAACCAACCCTCGGCCATGCTTCCTTCAGGCCTTGCACTTTGCCTCACAAAGTCTTTTAAGGTCTTCATGAAGCGCTCTAGGAAGAACATCCAACGTGCATGCACAGTGCCACATAAAGCAATTTCATCCACTAAATGCACAATGAGATGTAGTTGACTTGTGAGAATGGTTCGCAAAAAAGTCTCCTCTACCCAACAAACCACCTCCACTGCCATAACACACGCATCATCCAACGTGGCTGGATCAATTGCTTTGGAACTAACATATCTCAAAAATAAATAAATAGTACGTTATACCTCACGCACGTTCATTTTGCAAGGTATAATGAAGGGTGATCTGACATGGGTTTTACATACCTCACAAACTCGACCATCTTATAAATACATTTTTTCAAACTCTTATTTGCACAATGGTCGTTGCTAGTAGGTAGTACGAACTGCGCACATAAGAGCACATGTATGTATGGTTTATGGCATTACAAAATTTAATTTCAACGTACAAGACTTGGAAAATACTTACTTGGAGCATCTTGTGCCAATCGTGGGACTTCAACCCATATAGTTGCTCAACGCCTCTTTTCTTCGTGGTTGTAAAGGCTCTCGTCAATGATCTCATGCATCCAGTGGGAGTACGTAAAGTGGTGATGGCTTGCTTTACCTGTTTCTCCTCTTTCTTTGATATAATCCATGGTGCAGGAGGAAGACGAACGTGCCCACCCTTCTCTCGTGGCCAAGCTTGTGATGCATACGTCCTGCGACCCGCAAGTCCTCCCGTACGCTAACATTGTCTCGTTTACCAATAACATGTTCCCAAATACCAGATCCCACATTCCTGAAGATGTGCATGGGATCAAGAAGATGGTTGATCTTAAGATGGGTCCAATATGGTAGCGGAAAAAAATGGAGTACCTACACAAGGGATTGCTCGATGTGACCTTTAATCCAATTAGAGACTACACAAAACAAGATTGAAAAACGTTACTATACCTGTTCATGCCATCTGGAGGAAGAATATTTATAGACTCCCAAATACGCTTCCAATATTTTGCACGAAGTGTTTGTGGAGGAATGTTACTTTTACTAGCAACATATTTAGGATGATCTGACGAGAGAAATCGATGATGATTATCGAATATGGTCTTACACAAACCGTCAGCAAACTCATGTACTAACGAAGGGCCACAAATAGGACATACATGTTTACCCGATGTTTTGCAAGTTAGAATGCTTACTTCAATAATGCGTCAAGACTTTCATTGCTCCATCCATAAACTGTTTGTATATTGAGTAGTTCAAGTGAAGCACATAAAATAGAGAATGTGCACCCTTCAAAAACCAGTGTCGATGAAGCCTTGTAAAGATGCTCTTGTTCCATATCATCGTCGTCCATACCTTTGGGATCATCCTTAAAAAGATACCGCACTATATCATCAAACACTTCCTCTTCCACAACTTCATGGGGTGCAGAGCTATTGTCGTCCCTTTCCCACTCATCTCTGACAATAGATCCCGAAGCTCCAGCATCATCTCGTTGACGCTTTGCGTGCTCTCGTCGCGCGTAGGGCACCATGTTAGGGTGTGGTACTGCATCCTGCTTCAATTAGAGTATATATATTACAACTCCATTAATTTAATTTGGATACCATGAGTCATTTGAATACTATCAATTTATATCTACTCACCTCTCAACCTGTTTGATTCCATTCTCCATACATGGAGATGTGATTCAAGGTAATTCGACGTGCTCGTACAATGCATCCTTGACATCGATTACACATACACTTGATCCTTTGTCCCAACCACACATCACGATTACGATGATGCATTGTCTCATCCTCACCACCATGACTGCTTGAGGAGGTTGATGACATCCTAACACAAACCAGAAAACACAAAATCATAATCATTTTTTAATGAAAGTATAAAAATCACGTGTATTAACGCGGCTAGATCCTAAAAATCGCGTGCATTAACGCGGCTACATCCTAAAAATCACGTGTATTAACGCGGATACATTTAAAAATCGCGTGTATCAACGCGGCTACATCCTAAAAATTGCGTGTAAGAACGCGGCTACATCCTAAAAATCACGTGTATAAACGCGACTGATTTATTATAAACGTGAAAATACACGCATTTTTACACGCGATGACCTGTTCAACCTAAAAATAACCCGCCTTCCCCAAATAAACATTTTGAAAAAATAGATTTGCTCTCCTTCGTCGTCGTCTCTTCCAACAGAGCACTAAATGTAAGTGCAAGGAGCAGACAAGGAGCACACACGGGTAAAGGAAACCGACCAAAAAGAAGACTCACTTTTTCAGAGGTGAGTCAGTTTGTCCGTTGCCCTGTCTCTTTCCTCAAATTTGTATATGCTATTGTCTCTTTTCTTTATGGGTTTGTCTCCGTCCTCCTTCTCTGGTTGCCATCTGGTGAACGATTGTGACAGGGCGCGACAGTGGGCCTTTTATAAGGACGATTTGTCGGAGGTCGGTCGCTTTCAAAAAAAAATTTTCACAGGCCACGTGTAGGAACGCGTGTATGTCTGCGTGTATCCTATCTGCACAGACAGTTCACGTGCATATACACACGTTTTTGGACGGGTGTATACACGCGTTTCTGGACGGGTGTATACACTCGACTGTGTTTCCCCATTCTATGGTCTTAGAGCTGATAGGTGGCTTGGATGATCGTATTTGTGTGAGTCAAGAGACAGCCCATGATGTACATGAGGATGGTGATAGTCATGCATGCAATAATGTGTGTGCAACCTTTGAAGATAACCACACAAGATGGATGTTGTGGTGATAGTTGTTGGAATTAGGGTTGCAGGAAAGCACACAAAGCTTGGAGAAGAAGAAGCAAGAATGAACACAACACACAATGTATTAGATTGTGTCAATGTACAAAAGATGAGTTAGCCCTAGAAAGATGGGCGTATATACAAGCTGCGGGAAAAAACCTCCTAAAGAGGAAAAAAGTGCCCTGGCGGTCCTAAGTGTGTTCACACACATCACTGCCTATATATATATGGCAACAAAGCTGGCACTCATGTATAGGGGAGTGCCATGCCCGAAGTAGATCAGTCCACAAAGGGGAGCAAGCCCAAAGCTTTGCGGAAAGCTTCGAACTTCCCACGAGGAAGCGCGTTTGTGAAAAGATCGGGGAGGTTGTCCTGTGTTGGCACATAGGCCAAACTGATCTCTCCTGCTGAGAGTCTCTCCCTGACACCTCAATGTGCTTTGTGTGAGCATGAAAAACTAGGTTTCTCGCAACTGCCAATGCACTCTGACTGTCAGTGAAGATAGAGGTGGCAGACTCCTGTCCAACACCCAAGTCAGCCATAAGCCGTCTGAGCCACACACACTCAACCGTAGCTGTGAAAGATGCCCTGTACTCAGCTTCACAACTAGAAGTGGCCACAGTAGGTTGCTTCTTGCTCAACCAAGATATGCATGAGCTACCGAGCATGAAACAAAAACCACTTGTGGACACTCTTGTGTCATAGCAACCAGCCCAATCTGAGTCCGAAAAAGCATGTAAATCTGGCAGCAATGATCCCCCCTTGGGATAAAACAACCCAAGATGTATGGTGCCACTCAAGTAGCGAAAGATGCATTTAACTGCCTTCCAATGCTGAGACCCTGGGTTATGCATAAACCTGCTCACCTGTGAGACTGCAAACTGAATGTCCGGCCTCGTAATGCATACATAAATGAGGCAACCAACAGCTGTCTGATAGAGTGTGACATCAAAGTGATCTCCAGCATCATGAAGACTCAACTTCAAACCTGTCTCCATTGGAGTAGCAATAGGCTTGCAGTCTTCAAGGTTAAATCTCCGCAACAATGTCTCAATATACTTTGTCTAACACAAAGCAATACCTCCATCACTGTTGAAATTTGAGCATAATGATGAGCTATGGTGGATCATACACTAGAATCAACATGATTAACAAAGTGATTAGCAAATGATTAAGACGTAATTAGTGAATAATTAGCATATAGATTAATGTAGGCATGGATACTCAAAAACCAGCAAATTCTCATTAGGACTATGCCTCAATTTATAGAGTTTACATCAAGCATCAAATCCCATTGATTTCTCCATGATTCACTCCCAGAATATCTCCACCTTTTGCCTGATTCTCTCCACCTCTTCTCTTTTCCCTGATTATCTCCCAGAATAACTCCACACTCCTAAATTCCGTCATGCTACCCATTATTCTCTCCCAGTAGATTCTTCTAACCTTTTCACAGGTTCTTTCACAATTACTCATCTTGTTTTACAGCCTCTATCCAAGGGCTTGTTCCCACACACACCCTATTCACTTGTATATTTCAACACCTCCCCTCAAGTGAATACTCCTAGTACACCTAGACCCTATACCAAGTTTGCCTCCCCTTACTTGGCAGTCCGCAACCAGTGTCTACTCCTCCCCTCAAGTTATCTTAGCACTCCTGGACCCTATATCAAGTTTCTCTCTTACTTGATAGCCTGCGACCAGTGCCTCAGATCCCTAAACCCATAGTCCTTGACACTCTCTCTCTCTATGTGTCCAAGGCTTACTATAGTTGCCCGACTTGACTAAAGTGCTCACACATACATCTACCATGTGGCCTACATCATCGGCGGTGGCTCAGAGGTGGTTTTACTTTGTTGGGGCAGGTTACATGGGTTGTGGGGTCTCTCTCTCTCTCAGAGATTTTCACATGGCTCCTCACTCTTTGGAGCCTCACATCTTCTCTTGTCTTCAGTCTTCTTGTCGTGGCAGCTTCTCTCCACGCGTTCGTCTCTTCTTTCAGTCTTCTTGGGGCAGCTTCTCTTCTCATGGCAGCTTCTCTTCTCGTGTCCATATCTTCCTTTAGATCTTCTTCTCGGTGTGGATCCTCTTCTTGGGAAGAGATATTCTTCTTCTTCCATGGCTGGGGCCATGAGCTCGTCCGTCAGGTTATTTTGCTCCATGTGAGCAACATGTTTCAATGTTTTGCTGACAGTTCCTTTGGGCTTTTTATGTTTATTTTGTATCATTATGCAATGCAAACCCAAATTTATGCAGGAGGTCTTACCACTTGCCTTAATCTGGACAAGGGCAGTGTCTGTTCCCATTTTTACACTGATGCAATGTGCCCAATACATAATGCGTATAGCATCCATTCTCATGCACATTTCAAATGCAACTCTGGCTGTGAATAATCTTGAATTTGAGTGAGATTTATAGGCATTAACCAAAGGGTTAAATGCAAAATGATGATTTTCACAATTTTATCAGCACAATTTTCCCAGAAATTACACTAAATTAAGGGTAACCAATTTGTACGAGATGGTTGGAGTATCAAACCAACTCCGATTTAAAATCTGAAGTTATAGGGATCTGTATCAGATACCTAATGGTTAATTTGAACCCTCAATTGCACCAAAGTACAGTGATTAGGATTGATTAATCACTGATTAGTAAATTAATGCTCTGGTTTGTGTGCAGAAAACAGAGTATGCGGGGAGTCTAGATGTGGTGTCTTCCACTTCAAATGAGCTCAAATGCTTTCAAAGGCATCAATAGCAATGAGTCTAGTAGAAGATTAAGCCAAGAAACACAAGATTTGACTAAATAATGAAAGCTTAATCTCTGTTTTACCAAAGTCACCTGTAGATTTGATGAAGAGCTTAGATCTCTCTGTAGACTTGATGAAATTGATTTCTGTCTTCACCAGCTTGTAGAGCATGCTTGATTACCCCTTGGGCTAAGAGGAATTAGAAACCTTTGGTCTTGAATAATTAGCAAATAGATTAATGTAGGCATGGATACTCAAAAACCAGAAAACATTAGGGCTATGCCTCAATTTATAGAGTTTACATCAAGCATCAAATCCCATTGATTTCTCCATGATTCACTCCCAGAATATCTCCACCTTTTGCCTGATTCTCTCCACCTCTTCTCTTTTCCCTGATTATCTCCCAAAATAACTCCACACTCCTAAATTCCCTCATGCTACCCATTATTCTCTCCCAGTAGATTCTTCTAACCTTTTCACAGGTTCTTTCACAATTACTCATCTTGTTTTACAGCCTCTATCCAAGGGCTTGTTCCCACACACACCCTATTCACTTGTATATTTCAACAATCACACTGCTTAAATTGTATTCCCAAATAATGATGCAAATGCCCCCAATCTGACATCTCAAAAGAGGCATTCAAATCAGTCTTAAAATCAGCAATATGACTTTCATTTGGTCCTGTGAGCAGCATGTCATCGACATAGAGAGCAATGATTAGATGTACATCATCCACACATTTAACATATAAAGTGCTTTTTGTTGGACTATTCTGAAAACCATGTGCAGTCAAATATGCATGTATCTTTTCATACCAAGCTCGTGGAGCTTGCTTTAAACCATATAAAGCCTTTTTCAACCTGCACACTTTGTTTTCCTGCCCTCTTTGAACAAAACCATGAGGCTGCGATACATACACCTCCTCATGCAAATCTCCATTCAAGAACGCAGTCTTTATGTCCAACTGATGTACATTCCAACCATTATGAGCTGCCAATACACAAATGCTACGAATGGTAGTCATACGACAAGTAGGAGCAAAGGTCTCATCAAAATCAATGCCCTTTTCGTGAGCATAACCCTTTGCAACAAGTCTAGCCTTATAGCGATCAACACTGCCATCTGGCTTTCGTTTCAACTTAAAAACCCACTTACATCCAATGGCCTTTTTACCAATAGGCAAATCACACAAAGACCATGTACCATTCTTGATTATAGCATCATATTCACTTTGCATTGCAGCCAACCAATTTTCTGATTTTTGTGCCTCATCAAATGAAAGAGGTTCTTCCTCTTCACACATACTAGACACAGTCAAAGCATAACAATCTGATGCATAAGAGGCATGCTGAACGAGTATGTGTGAAGAGGTTCTTCCTCTTCACACATACTAGACACAGCCAAAGCATAACAATCTGATGCATAAGAGGCATGCTGAAAACCTGAACGAGTACGACTAGATATAGGTGCATCAATTTTACTATCACACGCAAGGTTTGCACCAGCCATTCAGGCATACCTCTAGCCTGCTCATTTTCAGCCCTATCCTCCTAGATTACATCCTGTAAATCTGCATCAGAAATAGGCTGATCTATGATGTCGTTTGAAATCTACATAGGCTGAATAATTGCCTCATTAGGACTAACATTTGAATTCCCACTTGTAAACAGAGGCAACATCGTATCAAATACATCCCGTGAGCTTACACCTGTCTCTTTGGTACATGATAACAAAGGCTGCACAGCATCTTCCACAAAAACAACATCTCGACTAATCAAGATATGCTTTGACTGCAGATGATACAATCTGTAACCCTTGCTCTCAGCACTGTAACCAACGAAAATGCATATGACAGCCTTATCATCCAATTTTCTGCGTTGTTGCACAGGCACTAAAGCATAGGCCAAGCAAACAAAGACACGGAAGTGACCAATAGAAGGCTTCCTGCCATGCCAAGTTTCGTATGGAGTAATAGACTGCAAGGCCTTAGTGGGACACCTGTTGAGTACATATGCAGCACACATGACAGCCTCAAGCCAAAACGCATGTGGCAAAGCTTGGCTCTTGACCATACATCGTGCCATCTCCATAAGTGACCTGTTTTTCCTCTTAGCAACACCATTTTGCTGAGGGGTATATGGCACTGTACATTGGTGTTTTATCCCACGACTAGCCAAAAATGCATCAAACTCTTTAGACATGTACTCCCCCCCTCGATCAGAACGGAGGGTGCCCACATTACAATTGGATACATTTTCAACCATAAGCAAAAACTGTTTGAAGCATAAAAACACTTCGGACTTTGCCTTCAGTGGATATACCCATGCATGCCTTGAGTAATCATCAATGAAAGTCACGAAGTACAAGTGTTTACCAAATGACGGAGTTTGCATAGGTCCACATGTACAAGTTGCAATTTGCGAGTGGCCCGCACAGAACCATCCTTTGGAAACGCAGAACGCTGCATTTTGCCCTAAATACAGCCTTCACAAACATGTTTTAATGGTGCCTCAAGAGGGGGCAATGAAGCAACCATATCAAATTTCTGCAAATGCAGCAAACTAGCAAAGTTCAGATGACCGAAACGAGCATGCCATAGTTTTGCATCTGAAACTGCCTTTTCATTAGAAACTGCATTTGATGAATCTTCCACACACTTGTCATAAGAATTGAGCCTATATAGCCCACGAAACAAGGTGCCAGATACAATAATCGTATCACCAGAAGTCAAATCATGAACAGTACATCTGTCATCCACAAATTTGACTACAAGTACAAGTCTAGCAAGCGCAGAGACAGACAATAGATTCTTCTTTATCCCTGGCACATATACAAAGCATCTGAAAGTGTGAAAGCGCTGCCATTTGCAGCAGTAAGCATAATTTTACTCACTGGGTAAGAAGCATTATTGGCACATGTGACAGTATTCCCAGTAGGGAGGACAGCCTCAAGAGAAGTGAACATATCATGATGCGAGGTAATGTGCTTTGTAGCACCACTGTCAAAATACCAAACATGAGAGTCAACATACCAAACATATCACGATGCGAGGTAATGTGCTTTGTAGCACCACTGTCAAAATACCAAACATGAGAGTCAACAGAAACTGCCAAACATGCATCATGTACAGATGGGTCATACTGGTAATACACGCTAAACGCCCATTCTGTATCCTGCACAACATTTGCAAAATCTGCATTTGTAGAAGCATCCGTTATTGTGGCTGCATTTGACTCTTTCTTCTTTGTCTCTTTAGCCTTTAGCTTAGGGCAATTCTTGATGACATGATCATTTGCCTTACAATAGTTGTACCTGGTCTTTTTCTTGCCTTTATCAAGAGCCTTCTCAGACTTATAGTTGCTACCTGTGGAAGGAGAAGAAGTTGCAGACCTACTAATAGGAGAAGAAACAGTGGAAGGGGCTGCCTTACCACTTCTTCTCTGCCTGCTGGGCAGCAATAAATGCTTGATCAACTACACGTTGCCTCGCCCTGTTTTGCCTGGACTACGCTTCTTGCAAGAGCTTGTTGACTGAAGTATCATACTTGATAGCATCAGGTCTGTCCTCAATAAGAAGTCTCCACGTGGAAGCAAAAGTCTGATATGTCTCACGTAAAGCATCAAGAACAATCTGCACAAGAGAATGATCAGGAATAATCTCACCTGCAGAAATCAACTATTCTTTGAGATCTTTAATCTCAGCAAGAAAAACATTCGTCATCATCTTCCTGCATAATCTTCGATTCTAGCTCTTTACGCAGGTAAGAGATTTTTGCCTCGTTATGACCTGCATACAAACCAGCTAGAATATCCCAAGCCTGTTTTGCTGTTTTAGCTGAACGAATATGTGGGGTGATGTTACGTTTGACAGAAAGTGCAATCAAGGCATGAGCTTGTGCATCTTTACCATCCCAACGAGCTTGTTCAGTAATGGGTAAAACAACAGTAACAGTAGAGCTGCTAGAACCTGCAACATCCTCAACAGATCCTACATCCACAGAACCTGGACGTACATCCATACCCTGCACAATGTTCCACACTCCTTTTGCAACCAAAACATGCTGCATCATGTATGCCCAAAGTGGGTAGTTGCTGTCTCCATTCAATGTGTCTCATCAGCAGCAGATAACATGTGAAATACATCATTGCTGTTATCAGCCATGGCCATTGACTGAAACTGATGTAAAAGCTACCTGTAATGAAGCAAAGACTGAACAGAGAACAACTCGTGCTATGTAGCACGGTCCACAATAGAGTACGTATGCCTATTTTGTAAAAAAACTGCACTATTGAAATTTGTGTAGAAAATGAAGAAAACACCTGTGCAGAACTTGAAATGCAAAAATGGAGCCCGAAACAACCTCAGATGCGACCTCAGATGCAGAGTATACGGACCTGCAAGCGCTCGTGAAAGCTCACCTCAATCGGAGAACGTGAGTTAGAGGAGGGTGCTGGCCGCATAGCCCTGGGAGCCGATGCCTGCTCTGATACCAATTGTTGGAATTAGGGTTGCAGGAAAGCACACAAAGCTTGGAGAAGAAGAAGCAAGAATGCACACAACACACAATGTATTAGATTGTGTCAATGTACAAAAGATGAGTTAGTGATCACACATCACTGCCTATATATATATGGCAAAACAATAGTGATTTAGTTTTTGAAGAGTTGTAGGAGGATAACTCTATAGTTCTGAGTGTTGTTGAAGATGTGAATTCTCTAGATAGGGATGTCAGTTTGGTGGTGGAAAATCATATGTGCGCCTAGCTTGCATTTGTGCTTTGATGCAATCATGTATATACTTTTATTTTTACAGATTCTTTATGGATATTCCAGGTTCTTCATCCGATCCATTTGCATACAGCAATTCACTGATGGAGATGCTAAATCATTTTGGGCGCCATCCTGGTCCAGTTGAGCTTACAGAGTACATGTATGCCCATCCCCCTTCCTGGTGTCTATACCCCTACCGCGAGTATCCAGGGCACTCCACTGCCGTCTATGCCTACGAGTCCGACGAGACGGCATGTAGCTTCTCCTCTTCCACGCCCACCGAGGAGACATACCTCGTCCCAGACACACTCACGCACACCCTCCCAAGCACCGTCACGTCAGGGCTCACAGCCACCATCATGTACTCCCTTAGAGCCACCGTCACATCAGGGCTCACAGCCACTGTCACGTAGACAATCCCCCAGTCGTGACTCCACCCGCAGCAGTAGGAAGAGTGGGAGTGGAGGATGCGGCGGGTGCTTTGGTGGGGGAGGTAGTAGGGCACGCGGTGAGAGAGGAGATAGAGGGAGAAGAGTTAGAGGAGATAGTTCGGATGAGGAGGAGATGAGAGAGGTGGAGGGAGTGATCTGCTATGATGTGACGGATAGGGGCGGGATAGTGATGGATGCGAGGGGGAAAGAGGTAATGGAGTACATGCGTGGGGTAGTATCAAACTTGTATAGAAATTGTTTTATTAAATTTAAAGATCAAAATAGCCGATTAGTTGGGGAGGTGAAAGAGGATGTACATAGTCGGTACCCCAATCCCCCACATGCTACATTCTCGGATGTATGGGGAAGGACGCGAATAAGGGAGATCTTAAGTAATAAAAGATCTCACCTTAAAAAACTCGCGTACGATGATGGGCTAAATGTAGCTACGGGTGCCTATCCTGCCGAGAAACCTGCCACCACTGGGCACAAACGCGAGTGGAAGGAGGCAAAGAAACGAGCAGAGGGTGGCGTGAAGAGCAGGCAGCATGTGGAGGCACGACGGATCCAGATGGAGACCATTGGATCTTTGCATTTCGGATCTGGCAGCGTCGAGTCATGGGAGGCAGAGTTCGTATCTTGCCACTTTATTTGATTGTTTACTTAATTCATTGATTCTATGATTGTTTTAATCTTACAAATTGTGTTGATTATGATACAGCGACGGGTTACGGCGGGGAGGAAGCCCACAGCCCACGATACTGGGTATGCTCGCCCCAGCATAGCAGACATGACACGTGGGCCATCTTCAGAGCCGAGGGACGTATTACGGACGCGCAGTTTGAGATGGCCATGAGACCATACGGTCGACAGGTACTTGAAAACTCTAAACGAATGATTTTGGTTTATTGAATTACATATATATATTCTTATATACTATATATTACTTGAACAAGCACAAGCTGCTGATGATCCACCCGTCGCCACTGCAGAGGGTGGACGTGAGCACTACTCATCGGACATTCCGACCGATGTGAGCTCATCTGAGCATGGAGGGAGCACCGAGTCATCATTTGTTGGGTCTGAGTAGTACTCAGACTTATAGTATCACATTCCATATTGAGGATGTGGTTGTATATATATTTTTGTAACTGAAGCCATGGGCTACTTCGACATATGGACTCCCTTGTATATATGTGTACACATAAAATTTTGATAGTAATATTGAATCGTGAATCGATAGTATTGCATTCATGTGTGTCTTGAATCATGTATTGACAATGTATGCATTCATGTCGTTCTTGTCTTAATCTTCCTCGTGGATATCTTCCTCGTTGATGGTCCAATGCACCCAAAAAAAAAAATCCAGAGAGTGTTATTGGGTGCTAGAATGCTGGAACAGCATTCAGGTACCAAATAGCACTCTCTGGATTTTTTTTTTTGCTCTCTGTTCGCGTGTATAAACGCGTCAACTCTACAAACAATCACATGTATATACGCGGATAATCTGTAAAACACGCGTGTATAGACGTGTCAAATCTGTGAAATACGCGTGTATAAGCGCAGCTAAACTGACAAAACACATGTATAGACGCTTCTATCAGCACATCTAAGCGTAGCTGAACTGACAGAACACGTGTATACGCCCGTGTATCAGCACGTCTGAACATGTGTATACGCCCGTGTATCAGCACGTCTGAACAGTCCTATACACACGCTTTTACACGCATGTCTCTGGCTGCGATTATACACGCGCTGATACACGGGCCCGCTACTTTTTTTCACAAGTCATTTTTAGCAGCTAGGAGCGCGGGTATGAGCCCGATCCCTTGTAGTGTTGTCTTTTAATTATCATCTCATGATTTATTTTTGAATATATATTGTTGTAAATGCATGTAGTGGGATTGTGTAATGATATATATTGTAATGTACTATGAGATGGTTTAAAGAAGATGGTTTATATTTTTTTAAAGGTATGGATTTTTTCTTAAATAATATTTGCTCTCGCGTGTAATAAAGCATGTATATCTACATCTAACACAGTGTTTACGCATATATACACGCTCTGTTACACTCATTTATGAACTCAATATACACGCGAATTTAGATTCCCATATACACGCGCCCGATGCTACTCATATACATGCGCGACCATACACGCGCCGTAAATTATCACATGTATCGAACGCGTGTATGGAAGCATTGTCTTGTAGTGTAAGCACAATATTAAGGCTTACCACAACAAAAGGTAGCACATCATTCTCGATTAGGCTTACCACAACAAAAGGTGGCACATTATTCTCAATTAGAGAAGTATGGTGCCACAAAATATGTTTCATGAGAAAAGGTGGCTTAGATTGCTAGATTTGTAAATTCTTATACCTTTCATATCCATATACATGTTGCCATAGAAAGGTGACACATCATTCTTGATTAGAGAAGTATGGTGCCACAAAATATGGTTCATGATGAGAAAAGGTGACTTAGATTGCTAGATTTGCAAATTCTCATACATTTTATATCCATATGCATGTTGTTTCTTATGAATTGTTGTTTTGGTGATTATTTATAGGAATTGGAAGTTGGCCACTTGTAAGTGAATGGGAGAATGGATATCACCACTCTTCATGGGAGCACCAATGCTTGCGTTATGGCTCACCCTAACCCTCCTTGAAACATATCCAACGAGAGATTACCTGGTGAACTGCAACTGTTGTGAGGATCTTCCAATGGCTGAGCTTGTAACCCTTGAGGTTTCCAAGCTCTACAACTCCTTCAGAAAAGCAATTCCACCGCATTTCCCACGAGCATTGTCACACCGTCATGTTGCACTACATGTACTCGTCCCTCTTCTCACCCCACATCACTCACACACACTCACTAGCATGCAGTTGAGAGAGATTAGTAAAAAAGATGATTATTAAAAAGATAAAGACTCTATTGCACAATGGGGGAGTCCTTGTATTATGAGAGATATTCACTTATATACATGGCCATAAGTGTTCACACTCACTTAAACTGTGGCCGGTTGGACACTTTAGGCTCATAAGAGGCCTAATGCTATCACAATGACTACTCTCATAATATATCCATGAAGTAAATCACTTGAGACTTTATCCTAACTTACTACCAGATGCTCTTGAAGCAGAAATCACCATAAGTATTCCATAGGACCATAACGGGTGCCCGTCCAAGTTGTAGGTTTGGACACCATTGCTTCATATCTTGTATGTATGACCTTTTGGTGTATCCACCTTGATGCCTTGATATATAAGATAATGGTAGTAGCTCTTGTTAACCCTAAGAATGAGTTAACAACTTGCAACGTACTATATAATACTTCTAATGTTTACTTGCAGGATTCTAATGTTTATATTTGAAATATATTAATATATTGTGTATTATTTGTGGCTTTGATATGATGAGTAACTAAGACCATATTAGGGAGTTTGGAAAATCCCATTATTTGGGATTTTTCTTGTCGATCTACTTTTTGGTGTATCTTGAGCGTACCTGTATCTTGAGCGTACATATACATTGGTTTAATTCAAAAGAAAGTAATGCATGCATGATTTGAAGGTAGGTACACAATTTTCACTATTCAGAAACATCGAAAAACTACATCTTTTGTGTTTTGAACTTATTTCTACATTCATTTTCAAGATACTTTAAACATTAAATATAGCTAGGAAAAATTACACCAAATACGAGTATGTCCTACTAACATTTTTGTATTGTGTAATAAACTAAGTCATTCACATTACAAGAAAAAGGAGCCTCCAATGCGGCACATCTTTTTTTCTCCTAATTCTCGTTTTCTCTACTATACATAATGCTAGGGAATTTACATAAGCATGTCCCATATACTAGTGAAATTATACATTAAGGCATATGGGCAAGTAATATAGGTTTGATTAACCAATTTGAGACCCCTACCCCCTACCAAAAGTGAATCCACAACAGATGACTAGTCTAGGGAAAGAGAGAACGAACTCAGCGCCTCCATTCATCAACATCCTATCGCTTAGCAATCCAACAACTTTCCCAATATAGCTGACTAGAATAGAGGCCTTATGGTAGGAATTGAGTATGATTGTATGATTCCTCCAAGTAAAATATTCACCTTATAATTCTCACAAATAAGAGGCATTGGTGGCTCCCTTGAGCTCAATATGACGCCTTAATCCTCGATTATTAAGGGAACAATTCTACCTTAATTCTTCTAAAGACTCTATGATCTAAAGTTGATTCCTAGATTTCTCCCAAGTTTCTAACTTTGTTATCAAGGTTGGGCTCTAGGTTTAGAAAGCACCCATAATTTGGGTCCACCCAGCCACCCGTTTTCGAATATTAAAATCCTTTATCAACTTTGACGAGTTCCATAGACTTAGCCTAACCCCATCCAATCCCATGGGTTAGGCTACCACCCTCCACTAGGATTATAGAGTCGGTGTGAACTCACACAACTGTAATTCAATTTCCATTCTCCATTACACACACACACCTACTTCAGTAGAAAATAGAGCTCACACACACTCCACACTAAACAAATTTTTTCAATATAAAAATTAATGGAAAGATTTAACTCAAAACTATCCAATACATCATCATCATAATATTGTGAATATATCATCATAAATCACTATAGGTCACTGTAAAATCCATCAATATCTCTGCACACCATGATGCATTGATTCTGTCTTTATGTTCTTGATACACAGTGTGCCACCCAAAAATAATAGATAAGTCTTCATCCTTATTCAAGATATCAATATTCAAGATATCTCAACTTAAAAAACTAAAAAATGTAACATCAATGTACTTGTCACGCAAGTCTGATGAGATTTCTCATTAGGTAAATGTTGGACTCAAAACGGGCCCTCTAAGTAATGCCATGTCAGCTTTTTCTTTAAAAATGGACTAATGGTTAATTTTTTGCAAATCATCACCAATTTGTGAACTTCTTAAATATACAAAATTTTCCATCATGCTATATATCATTGAAAAGATCTCAAAGAGTAGATTCCCAAAATCAATAACTTTCAATAAATTTTTATTTGATTTATAAAAATTTAACCATCTACTCATTTTCTAACAGAAAGCTCACATGGAATTACTTAGAGGGTCCTTTTTGGTCCAAATTTTGCCTAATGATAGTCCTCAAGTCGCAATTCCAATCGTAGATCCTCCTGCTGCAAAGTTTAGGGAAGGCCTCTAAAGAATATTCAGATTACTTGAGTTTACAGAGAGTCCTTATAAGTTCTCTAACATCCTTAAGAGAGACTGGGATCAATACTGGATTAGAACTTATAATGTCTTTACATCCGTTATTTCTAAAGTTATAACCATTGTTAGGTCTCCATAAAGGATTCTAAATTTCCACCATATTCTCTAACTTAGGGCTTTAGGCTTTTAAGACCTTAATACCTATATACATCAGCTAGATACTTATGTCTAAATACCTCTCTTTCTCTCTCATAAAGTTTATCTAGATTAAGCCTTTATCCTCAAAGTCTTCTTTCATCAAATCTCCAAACTAAGGAGAAAAATTACACTTACAAATCTGGTCTAAGCTCTTGATCTTTGTCTAAGACTTTATCCTTAAGGACTTCTTTGATCAAATCTCTACACTAAGTAGGAAAATTACACTTATGAACTTGTTCTAAGGGCCTTTTTCTTTCTCTAAATGAGATGTACTTCATCATTTTTTTCCATTGATTTGATTCTTTAGCCTTTTGAACATAATATATTTTCAAGAGACACAATTTCTACAGAAATCTTCTCTGTCTAAAACTATTGAACCATTTTCTCCAATAATTCTAGGGGTTGTAATTCTAAGTACTTCATATATAAATATCATCCATCTCTATGCTATCAATTTAGTCTTGAGTTTGTTAAGGTGGACATCACCCTCTAGTATCTTCTCTCTTTCTAGCCTATTCAATTAGTTATTGGCTTACTAAAATCTCGAATGGTAATTCCCTAAAACTCCCTCTAATTTCATAGCACAATTCCCCATCTTGATTTACTAAAAGATCTACCCTTATTTAGGCTTAATTACACCGAGTTACTGCACACTTACATATATTTATGCACATAAATGCACATTTCATCTTCGAATATTTCTCAAGATATTAATCTTGCATCAATTTTTACACATAACTCCTACTCCTAAATATCTTAGATTAATTCTATTTGTGTTTGTGCATTAATTGATCATATTAAAATTCTCTTGTTTCCTCTCTAGGTTTAGTTATCTTATGACACTACAAGAAAGACTCCCCTTTAGCCATGGGGCAAATTTAGAGGCAAAAATAACACTCATTGCTTATGAGACAAAGATTGTCACATAAGCGATGTATAATTTTTTAAATATTAAAGCGTTTTTTAAGCGATAACTTTATGTGTCGCTAACATAAAGAGAATGATGGGAAGAGAGAGACCTTGAGTTCCTTGCAAGCAAACACCCACACAAGAGAGTTCAAGAGACAAGAGAAAGAGATGGATGGCTAAATTTTTTTCTATCTCCTTCAGTTCTCTACAACCATATGAAGAGTACATATATAAAGACAAAGTACTCTTCTACAATATGAAGAGTACATACATAAAGGCAAAGTACTCTCCTACAATAACATACAAAATGGTTGGTCCATAGTCTAAACTTGACTATATGAGCTAGAGGTATAACTATGCCATAACTCTAGTACTCCAAAGTGGCTATCACATAGCCTATCATCCACTCAAAGTATATTCATAATCTCACCAACCATGCCAGTGGCATAAGTGAGAAAGCTATCACCTAGGCGGGTCATCAATGTCCGTCGCCGTAGCACTAGTTGAGCTCGATATCTCAACACTCCCCTTTGAGTTCAGTTCCACACACTACACTCCAAGTAAGCTCCTAAACCTATGGAGCTTTTCTATGCCCAATTCCTTCATGAAGATGTGAAACACCTGATCTTTGTGTGCTGATATATACCAAATCTACATCACGTGCTAGAACCTTCTCCCTCACAAAGTGATAATGCACCTCAATGTGCTTCATCCTAGCATGGTATACTAGGCTATTGGTCAACTTTATGATACCCATGTTGTAACAATAAATTAAAATTTTCATATCCCCGAGATCACCAATATCACCAAGTAGCTTTTGAAACCAAGCTACATCACAAGCTGCCATAGCAGCATCGCTGTACTCTGCCTCTATACTCGTCAAAGCAACTTTTGGGTGCTTCTTTTTGCTCCAACTCATAGCAACACTCCCAAATGAGAACATACTTGACCATTGCATGTCTGTAACATTGCCACCCCAATCACCATATGTGTGCCCATGTGCCTGTATACCAACCTCATAGAAAGTCCATAATTAATTGTGGACTTTATGTACCTAAGAATCCGTCTAGCTACATCCAAGTGTGGCTTGTTAGGAGCCTACATAAATTGACTCACAAGTCCAATAACATACATCATGTCTGGCCTAGTAATGATCATGTAGATCAAGCTACCCATACTATGCACCTGTATGTAGTGGGGGCCTCCAAAAGCTCACATGTACCTTCAAAAAGCTTTGTGTTATGCTCCAATGGCAGTGAAATAGACTTATAGCTTATCGTACCATACTTGAACAACATGTCCAAGCTATACTACCTCTTAAATAACAAAATTCCATGAGGTGATATCACCACCTCTATGCCCAAGAAATACTACAACTCACCCAAATCCTTCATCTCAAACTTCTGCTTCAAAAGCCTCCTAACATCATGTATGTCCACATCACTATCACCAGTGATATTCAAATCATCCACATAGATGACTAATAGCATGATCCCTCTATTTTTCTTTCTCATATAAGTGACAAATGTACATTGGATATCTGAAATCCAATGGTATCAAGATACTCCTCAATCCTGTTTGACCATGCTCTGGGTGCCTGTTTCAAACCACACAAGGCTTTGCATGCTTATACCTGCTCACTGAACCATTAGCATTATGATTGACCTTATTGATCCACTTACATAAAAAAAATTCTTTTTCTTAAGCAAAGGCAATAACTCCGATAGTGCATTTGCATCATCCAATGTTGTCATCTCCTCATTCATGGCATCTTCCCATTTCTTATTTCCAAGTTCTTGCTCAAAATAAATGGGCTCCAACTCTTGTATTACATTAACCATCATTACTAGCCATTGGGGACTATAGTGAGGGTATTAAAAATATACACCATCGCTTACACGATGACGAATGCATCGCTTACACGATGACGAATGTCGCTTAAGTGATGTAAAAAAATTATATTAAAAAAATATGTCGCTTATGCGATGCTTTTTTTTTGAATCGCTTATACGATGCTGTTGAACGACATTTTTTGCGACGCTTGCAGACTGACTAGCGTCGCATAAGCAACGTTAAATTTTTTAAAAAAAATCCTCGCTTATGCGATGTTTTTTTTGCTATCGCTTAAGCGACGCTACGCATTTTTTATACTCCCGCGCTTACCGAGAACCTCATTTCTCTTCGACGGGAGAGCACGGAGAGGTATGTATGTGTGTGTTTGTATGTATGTGTGTGTGTGACAACTAAGAGCGTGCGTCTCTCTCTCTCTCTCTCTCTATATATATATATATATATATATATATAGAGAGAGAGAGAGAGAGAGAGAGAGAGATGCACTCTCTCTCTCTCTCTCTCTATATATATATATATATATAGAGAGAGAGAGAGAGAGATGCACTCTCTCTCTCTCTCTATATATATATATATATATATAGAGAGAGAGAGAGAGAGTGCATCTCTCTCTCTCTCTCTCTCTATATATATATATATATATATATAGAGAGAGAGAGAGAGAGAGAAAGAAAGAAAGAAAGAAAGAAAGTTATATTAATGTCCACGGGAGGCCGAATCCAACCTATGGGACAGATCAGGTACATCCATTTACATTCCACTCTGGATATCGATGCCAAAGAGGCATAAAACTGAAAAAAATAACTCAAAATGAACTCTTAAGACTCTTAAAAGTTTAAATTACAATGGGTTCTACTGCATCTAGTTGGAAATTGAGGTTCAAAATAAAAATAGCTATATTTCATCCATGGATGGATTTGCTCTTGAGGGGGGTGGGGTACGGAATTCTTTAATGATTGCTTGTCCTCCTCTGTATATTGCCCATTCGCCATTCTTTCTTGCTTCTTTAACTTTATTCAGCTCTGCCGATCTATTCTTGAGTTGTAGCGGGGTGAGTTTGTCACAGCTATCCATACCTTTGTCCCTTGGAGAGACCTTGTTTGCTTCATCACTGCTATTTTCTCATTGTTGTCCATATAGGAGACTTTTGCCTGTGTACCCTTTACTATAATAGAGATACGGTCTCCTAAGTCCACGAAGGGGACTACTTTGCTCAGTTGTGCTGTAAGTACATCTATATCTAATATGTAGTCTTCTCGAATCTCTTGAGCTATGTTTGCCCTATCCCAGCCTTGAGGAAGACCACTGACTCTGATTACCTTTTTGTTACTTTCCATTCGTTCCTTTTCTTTGACCGCTGATATGACTTCTTTAACAAAATCTTGTGAGTTAACTGAATTTAGCTTTGAAACATGGTTTGTCGTTTCTGTTTGTAGTGTTGTAGGTATGGGTCCTTCTCGCGCTTCCTCTTACTTCGTCTTCATGGCTTGCACTTGCACTTTCAGTTCGTTGATTTGTTCATCTTTCTTGATAGTCTCGTGTTTCAGTGCTGCTAATTCTCCCTGGAGTTTCTTCAGTTCTTGCATGAGGTAAGCTTCCCATGGTGTCGGCTTGCTCACGGGTGGAGGAATGGGCGGTAATCGTGAAGCGATGACTGAGGCAAAAGACTTCTTACTTTCCATGTGTTGCTGCTGATAAAGAAGAGGGCTATTGACGCACGCTCTCTCTCTCTATCTATATGTATATATCTATATATATATATATAGAGGGAGAGAGAGAGAGAGAGAGAGAGTGTGTGTGTGTTTGTATATATATATATATATATATAGAGAGAGAGAGAGAGAGAGAGAGAGAGAGAAAGAAGAAAGAAAGAAAACTATATTAATGTCCTTTAGAGGCCACATTTGACCTATAGGACTAATCAGATACATCCATGTGATTACATTCCACTTCGGGGGCAACAAAATGAAAATAGAGATAAAACTAAAAATAGTTTAAATTCCCTACATGACCGTAGGAGAATCCTAGATAACATGAAGGATTTCTCTAGCAGCTACTCTTCATTACTACCATGTTTGGTTGTCTTGAAATCTGCAAAATAACAACTCTACCTCTACGGTAGACTGCCCATTTTTCTTGTTTCCTTACTTCGTATACTTTATTGAGTTCTTGTTTCCTGTTTTTTAGTTGTGTGGCTGTGAGTTCATCCGCCATCCACACCTTCGTTCCCTTAAGTGACCTTTAATTTTTTGTTTCAGATCTGCGTACCTCAAAACCACATGTTTTCCTTTGATTGCCACTGAGGGATCTCCAATGTTGATGAAAGGGATAGCTCTGCACAACTTTCTTTGTAGAATCTCACATTCCGGGACATAAGTATCATTCGCAATCTCCTCGTCCTCCAATACCTCCACCTGTTCCCAACCCTCTGACAAACCACCCACCCTAATTTCTTTTGCAATCCATTGCTGCTCGTTCTCTTCATTAATCTGTGATATTACTTCTTTAATGAGAATTTCTTTAGGCTGTGGATCAAGTAAATTTACCTGTGTGATTTCCTCCCTATTTTCTTTTTCGTGTTGTTGTTCCTTAATCTGTTTCTCAAGGGTTGAAAGATGTTTTGTCTGATGTAGTTCATTTTGCAAGGCTGAATTTGTTTGCTGAAGATGTTGAATCATGCTCAGGAGGTATTGCTCCCATGGTGATGGTTTTTCATTGGGTTTGGTAGAAGGGGAGATAAGGGTTTCGGAGAAGGTTTTCTTGCTGGCCATGTCAAACTTCTAGACTATTTCAAAGGTTGCTCTTCACGAACCCCACCCCCACGAGGTGCAAGCCCTTACCTGCTTGGAGGTGGGTTACAACCCTACCCTACAACTAAGGTGCGCAGGTGGGCAATAGGTGCACAGGTGCATATGTGAGTAGCAGGAGAGATGGGCAACGGGAAAAAGAGAGAGAGAGAGGGAGAGTTATGTTGCTGCCTTGGGGGCCTGACCAGGGGCGGGTGGGAAAGTGGAGCGGAACCAGCAGCAGCGAAGAGTGGGGCTGATAGGCTATTGTGGTTTGCCGGTGTATGTATGTATTGATCCAGGCAATCAGCCATAGCCTGTATTTTCCTGTGCATTCCATAGCCTCCTGTGAGCTTGTTTTTGATGACTGCATGATTCTGCATGCGACCTGACCTGTATCTCTTTGTGTTGGGTTTTCTATTGGGTTTACATGACCTGGTACCGTCCATGGGTAAAACGATTAACTGCTTTGATCAATTTGATGCTCCCACGTTAGTAACCATTGCATGGGTGTAGTGGGGACTGTGTTGAGTTCCATGAAATCCCCATACTCACCAAAAATGAAACATACACAAGTATTCCAATGTTCTTGTTGATTGTGCTCGTCCTCTACGTTAATCATGCCATTGTTTGAGACGATCCAATGCAACATTCTAGAACGCCAAACTTGATGGCACCCAAGCTTAGTTGTGTTGTGTGTCACGACCCTGTGTTTTTCTCTGGACAGTATGCAGGTGTGCACGGGGACGTGGTGGACAGTGTGAATGGCGTCAGATTGGAGTTAAAAAGGAAGCCCATGTGTCAACCCCAAGTGTGAAGGGGGCAAAGAGACTTTAATTTAAAAAGGTTTTATAACCTTTGGTGGGCAAAAATTAAAGTTATAAAGGTTTAAAACCTTGGGTTGCCTAAAAGCTATTTTGGCAGGCTACTCCACTTATGGAGGATATGTTTTTTTTTCTTTCTCATGCTTTTGGGAGAGGCCTACTTAATCTGGAGTGTGCGCTTTTCTCCTGGAGAAGGCTGCTGCGCAGGGGTTGAACTGTGTGTGGGCCTCTCCCTCTCTTTAGTGAAAAGCTGCGCAGGGCTGCAGGACAGGAGATGGGCTGAACTGCCGGTGTGTGCGTTTTCTCTCTCTGGAAAGTGGCAGCGCTACAGTACATAGAGGGCCGACTGAACCTCTCTCTCTCTCTGTGGGCAACTGTCACCTTGGATTGCACGTGGCTGGACTACACGTGGAGTGAACAGAGAGTCGAATATCACGTTGTCGGGCTGTTTGCAGGTGGCGCACAGAAGCTGAACTGCACGTGGGGGTTCTCCCCTAGTTGGGCTGAGTGCTGAAGGGGTACACATGCTTATGGAGGGGCTGGCGGCCTGTTTTTGGGTGTTTTTCTGTGTGCGCAAAAGTTGAGGGTTGAATAGTAGAAGGAGGGCTGAAGCTGCGGCACATGCTCTTTTCTCTCTCTCTCGCTTGGTACACAGGAGGGCTGGACTGCAGGCGCTCAGGGTTGCATGCTCTTCTCCTAGGTGGCCAGAGGGCTGATTTCTCTGCACATAAAGGCAGACAGGGGCTGGTTTTTCATGAACATAGACATCATGTCAATGGCGTTCAATTGATGGAACTTTCAGCTTCTCTTTGCTTTGGTTCGAGACTGTTTTGTTTGGTTGCAAATTCAGCTATGTACATGGATTATTGGCTACAAGCATAAGGTCACCTGGTTATGTTTCTTGGCATGGGAGTGATGCAAGCTTGCATGGCTGTGTGCTCATGGAGCTGATTGTTTTTCAGCCTACTAGAAAGGAACAAAGGGACCTCCAGTTATGGGCATCTCTATGTTGCCAGATGTTTCATGAGGGAACAGGTAACTAGATGTATGCTGCTGTTGGCACTATTTTTGAATGGTGCCATGAATGGTTCTGTATGGAAACAGGACAGAAGTTTCAAAGGGAAACAGGCCTAAAGGTTTCATGTGGAAACAGGTTGTAGGTTTCTCGAGGAAACATGTTTTTGGGCTTCTCCAGGAGATAGGTCACATGCAGGCAGAAGGTACAGGAATGGACACATGTTTAGTACAGCCTTGCTATTGATTGGACAGGGAATCCATGACAGAGATGGATAGTACCCTTGGAAGGTAGAGAGGGTTGGTACAGGTGTGTCGATTGTATAGTATGTTGTCGGTTCGAGGACAGTTTATGGGCTGTCTTTGTTTGGCTGCTGCAAATTCAGCTATGTACATGAGTTATTGGCTGCAAGTATAAGGTCACCTGGTTATGTTTCTTGGCATGGGAGTGATGCAAGCTCGCATGGCTGCGTGCTCATGGAGCAGATTATTTTTCTTCCTACTAGAAAGGAACAGAGGGACCTACAGTTATGGGCATCTCTATGTTGTCAGATGTTTCATGAGGGAACAGGTAACTAGATGTATGCTGTTGTTGGCACTATTGTTGAATGGTGCCATGAATGGTTCTGTATGGAAACAGGACATAAGTTTCAAAGGGAAACAAGCCTAAAGGTTTCATGTGGAAACAGGTCGTAGGTTTCTCGAGGTAACATGTTTTTTGGTTTCTTCTAGGAGATAGGTCGCATGCAGGCAGAAGGTACAGGAATGGACACATGTTTGGTACAGCCTTATTGATTTGACAGGGAATCCATGACAGAGATGGATAGTACCCTTGGAAGGTAGAGAGGGTTGGTACAGGTGTGTCGACTATATGGTATGTTGTGCTGTGGTACGAGTTTTCTTTTGAGAGACAGTTTGGGAGTGTGTGTTGTGATGCAGAAGCATTGGATGTGTCAGGGTGTGATGCTGTTCATAGGGTGAGAGGCTATGGATGGTTGTGGCAGCCACGATCATGGGAGAAGACTTCTGTATGCAGAACTCAATGTGAGAGAGTCTTTCGAAGTGAACAATGGTTGGACTTGTTTGGGGATGCCGAGTGGACAAGAAGCCAATGATGGGATTTCTTTGCAGGCTTCAGGGGTTCTACTGTGACGGCTAAGTTCCCAGCTTTATTGTAATCAAAGCTCTTTTAATCAATTAAAGAAATACCGCAAGGGGCGCCACTGCATTTTGGGGCCAATCAGTGTCCGTGTATTGTTTGTAGGAGCACTCTAGCTCCCCATGTTTGTTTTCCTTTTCTAGGTCCTCAATGGTGTTTAAGTGTTTTATGTGCGAGTGTTTGTTTCACCGCCCGTCAAGCCGGTTTCAAGGTTCCGTTGTGCCGGGACATCGTCGACTTTCTCAAGTGGCTGGACTACACGTGGAGTGAACAGAGAGTCGAATATCACGTTGTCGGGCTGTTTGCAGGTGGCGCACAGAAGCTGAACTGCACGTGGGGGTTCTCCGCTACTTGCTACTATTTGGGCTGAGTGCTGAAGGGGTACACATGCTTACGCAGGGGCTGGCGGCCTGTTTTTGGGTGTTTTTCTGTGTGCGCAAAAGTTGAGGGTTGAATAGTAGAAGGAGGGCTGAAGGTGCGGCACATGCTCTTTTCTCTCTCTCTCGCTTGGTACACAGGAGGGCTGGACTGCAGGCGCTCAGGGTTGCATGCTCTTCTCCTAGGTGGCCAGAGGGCTGATTTCTCTGCACATAAAGGCAGACAGGGGCTGGTTTTTCATGAACATAGACATCATGTCAATGGCGTTCAATTGATGGAACTTTCAGCTTCTCTTTGCTTTGGTTCGAGACTGTTTTGAGATCAGTTCGAGGACAGTTTATGGGCTGTCTTTGTTTGGTTGCAAATTCAGCTATGTACATGGATTATTGGCTACAAGCATAAGGTCACCTGGTTATGTTTCTTGGCATGGGAGTGATGCAAGCTTGCATGGCTGTGTGCTCATGGAGCTGATTGTTTTTCAGCCTACTAGAAAGGAACAAAGGGACCTCCAGTTATGGGCATCTCTATGTTGCCAGATGTTTCATGAGGGAACAGGTAGCTAGATGTATGCTGCTGTTGGCACTATTTTTGAATGGTGCCATGAATGGTTCTGTATGGAAACAGGACAGAAGTTTCAAAGGGAAACAGGCCTAAAGGTTTCATGTGGAAACAGGTTGTAGGTTTCTCGAGGAAACATGTTTTTGGGCTTCTCCAGGAGATAGGTCACATGCAGGCAGAAGGTACAGGAATGGACACATGTTTAGTACAGCCTTGCCATTAGGAACTCAATGGAGTCTTCTTGGGCCCTTTTATTTGGCAGTTTAAGGGAGTCAAACCTTTTCTCTTAAGAAGAAACGTTTTCTAATTAGAAGCTTCAAAACGGCTACTTTATTCGAATTTGAATTTTGGGGGAAAATGGAATTTAAAATCTAGCGGATAAAACCATATCATGTAACATATCTATGGAAAGCTCTTGATGCGTAGATCACAGATCTATAATCTCCGCTCAAATCGGAGCTTGTATGTAGAAGTTATGGAGGTCCGAAAATTGTAAAATTGCCCCCTCCCCTTTTTGGGGGAAAAAGTGCACCCTTTGACCACTCTTACACCTCTCTTACAAACCATTGGTTTTTGCTTACATGGCGGGCTCCTATTTGTCAAAAAGTTAAATGTTTCCATAACCTCATGGCAAATTAAAGGGCCCAAGAAGACTCCATTGAGTTCCTAATGTATTGATTGGACAGGGAATCCATGACAGAGATGGATAGTACCCTTGGAAGGTAGAGAGGGTTGGTACAGGTGTGTCGATTGTATAGTATGTTGTCGGTTCGAGGACAGTTTATGGGCTGTCTTTGTTTGGCTGCTGCAAATTCAGCTATGTACATGAGTTATTGGCTGCAAGTATAAGGTCACCTGGTTATGTTTCTTGGCATGGGAGTGATGCAAGCTCGCATGGCTGCGTGCTCATGGAGCAGATTATTTTTCTTCCTACTAGAAAGGAACATAGGGACCTACAGTTATGGGCATCTCTATGTTGTCAGATGTTTCATGAGGGAACAGGTAACTAGATGTATACTGTTGTTGGCACTATTATTGAATGGTGCCATGAATGGTTCTGTATGGAAACAGGACATAAGTTTCAAAGGGAAACAAGCCTAAAGGTTTCATGTGGAAACAGGTCGTAAGTTTCTCGAGGTAACATGTTTTTTGGTTTCTTCTAGGAGATAGGTCGCATGCAGGCAGAAGGTACAGGAATGGACACATGTTTGGTACAGCCTTATTGATTTGACAGGGAATCCATGACAGAGATGGATAGTACCCTTGGAAGGTAGAGAGGGTTGGTACAAGTGTGTCGACTATATGGTATGTTGTGCTGTGGTACGAGTTTTCTTTTGAGAGACAGTTTGGGAGTGTGTGTTGTGATGCAGAAGCATTGGATGTGTCAGGGTGTGATGCTGTTCATAGGGTGAGAGGCTATGGATGGTTGTGGCAGCCACAATCATGGGAGAAGACTTCTGTATGCAGAACTCAATGTGAGAGAGTCTTTCGAAGTGAACAATGGTTGGACTTGTTTGGGGATGCTGAGTGGACAAGAAGCCAATGATGGGATTTCTTTGCAGGCTTCAGGGGTTCTACTGTGACGGCTAAGTTCCCAGCCTTATTGTAATCAAAGCTCTTTTAATCAATTAAAGAAATACCGCAAGGGGCGCCACTGCATTTTGGGGCCAATCAGTGTCCGTGTATTGTTTGTAGGAGCACTCTAGCTCCCCATGTTTGTTTTCCTTTTCTAGGTCCTCAATGGTGTTTAAGTGTTTTATGTGCGAGTGTTTGTTTCACCGCCCGTCAAGCCGGTTTCAAGGTTCCGTTGTGCCGGGACATCGTCGACTTTCTCAAGTGGGCGAGCCCAGGGTTGCTTTGGTTGGGACATCGTCGACTTTCTCAAGGAGGTGAGCCCGTGGTTGTCACATCAAAATCTTCGAAAAGTGAAAAGGAAGTGCAGGAGACAGTGCAAGGTTGTGTGTCTTTCCCTACATGAGGTGAAGAGCAAGAGCTGAAGATGAAGCTCAGGAGAAAAGACACCAAGGACAAGAAGTAGTCAGCCAGGAGAACAAGAAGCAGTTTAAGTGTTATGGTGCAAAACATTCGACAGTTTGTCACCAGTCATATCTTCATAGAGGCTTCATGGGTTCGAAAGACAATTTCTTTCTATGTTTAGCACTGGTGATCTACTATGCTTCATCGAGGACTTGTGCTTACCACTTGGGTGGAGTGCAAGCAGGTTTTATCTTGCAAAATGGGAAGTGGGATTTTTCCAAACTCCCTACTATGGTCTTAGTTGTATTATTTGTCAATTTGATCGAGAAGGCGAGCTACACCCCAAAGCGATGACTTTGAAAACTTGAGAGACATGTGTGGTTGAAGATATAAGCTTAGGATGTCATCTATTGAGGGATGTAGTTATGATATACACAACAAGTTGTATTATTTGTGACTTTGATCTACAAGGAGAGCTACACCCCAAAGCAATGACTTTCAAAATTGGGGAGACATTTGTTATTGAAGATACAAGCTTATGATATCATCTATTTAGTCTTGAATTGTTTATCCATTTAGATACCCCTCTCCCTCTCTCTCTCTCCCGATAAATTTATGTCTTCCTCCTAGAAAGTTGACATGTATTAGAGCAGTTATGGCTTCGAGAAGCTCAAAGATTGCAAATCCTTCAATAATTTTGCTAATCTAGAAAAGACCATCATGCCAAAGGCATTAGATTGGCATTGACATGAAGTAACTAAACATGTGATTGATCTATAATTTTACCAAATTAAACGACTCTTTATTTTTTTTGTTTAAATTTTTCAACTCAAAATGCATCTCCAAATTCACCATGAAAAGGTAGCAAGTCTTTTTTTCACATTTTTATTTATTGCATAATCATAGTTTTCTTGTGTGCATATTTTCTATTGTTTTCTTATATGTCCATTTTCTATGTAAAAAAAATGAATCTTCACATTTATTAGACATTGACTTGCCTCATTTATTTAGGATTGAACCTATTTGTAAATTTTCTAAATGACTAAAATACCTTCTACGTAATGTGGCAATCTTCAGGCAATTGTAGCTTGTTAAAAAAAAACGTCATTAAAACCCTCATAGTTTTTGGCTGCTTACGATGGTTTTTGCAATGTTTTCTTTTGAAAAAGAATTAAAAACCTTGTTTGAAAGGGTATAATAATTAAAATGATATTTTACAGTTTCTAATAATCAATTATTACCAATCCTTGTAATTGAAAAGGTATGTTCAGAGTCTCCAATAACCATACGAACTTAGAAACACAACCATGCATGACCTCTCTCTCTCTCTCTCTCGATAAATTTATGTCTTCCTTCTAGAGCAGTTATGGCTTCGACGAAGCTCAAAGATTGCAAATCCTTCAATAATTTTGCTAATCAAGGAAAGGCCATCGTGCCAAAGGCATCAGATTGGCATCAACATGAAGTAACTAACCATGTGGAATGGACGATGTAGAAAATAATCAAGGCAAGCACAATGCAAAAAACAAAAAAAAATCAATTCCAAAAAAAGGACAACATTGAAGATAGAAGATGTATAACCTTAATCAATCAAATCTTTAAAAATTCGAATGTGAAGTGTGAGTTTCATAAACTATTATTTGCATGATGCTACTCTTTAGATACAACTAAATGATTAGAGATAACTAACGCCTGCCTCAAGCAACTGTGCCACATACAAATTCCTTCTCCATTTCATCATGTACAATGATCTCTGCAAGTGATTTCGTTGACTCTGGGCAATCAATCAACCTAATTAGATGAAGAAGCCTAAAAATAGATGAGAGCCAGAAAGTGAATATCGTACTTTCCCACCTTCAGCATCATGGAAAACATTTACTACTACCCCAAGTAATCACACATTTTTTCCTTCAAGGGCAAAGAACTATGCCGCAACAAAGTGATCAATCTAGTCAATTAGCGGAAGGTCTTTAAAGCGATAATACCAATTATTGCTCTTTGTGTTAGATTCCCCACCAACAGGGACCTCTACGTGAGTTGTCACCAATTTTGTCGTCCTCAAGAGACTCCGGACGGAGTTATCGAGAAGCAAGGGCATCACGTGCATATATTTATGGCATAATGCCAGGTAACCGATATTAGTGTGGCAAAATGTGACATTATTAGTGCTGGAAAAAGCAAAAGAGACCCAACGGAAGCTGCCCATTACTTTGCCAATCAAAATGAAATGTTAATTCCAATTTCCCACCATCAACAACAAGAGGCTTTGATTGTGTTCCACGTAGATCATTGTAAAGGTGTACTAAAGCTGCTAGGTGAAAGGTGAAGCACGCAAGAGGAATTAGCAAGAGCTGCATGAATCCAAGCTGCACACAAGACAAAGCTATACAAGAGATCTAGAGAATGTGCACATGTGTTCTGCAAACAAAAAGCCTTGAGCATCAAATTATATCTCAAAGTTTTCCTGAAGAACAAGAGAAACCCTCGAGCAATAATTAATATAATCAATCAACAAATCTGGTAATTGAAAGAACGCAATTACCACCAATGATTGTGTATAGAGCCCATGAACTCAACAATCGCAACAACATGATATCTCTCTCAATAAACTGGTAATGCCTTCTTTCTAAAAAGCCGACAAAGTAGATAGAAGGGCGCCTCTCCCGACTACGACCTGAACGGCGGGCGCAAGCCCAAAGCTATAAATGCTACGCGTAGATGTTGTTGACCGAGCTTAGCCGTTCACCTTCCGGCAGTTGAGACGGATCTCTCCTTGGGTGCCTGTGAGAGGGCCGATGTTCCCCATGTTAATCATGGATTGGGCGAAGGCGCTGAAGAAGGTGCTCTGGCTGCTACTGTAGGTGTCCACGAGCGAGACGGTGCTGGAGCCGGAGGTGGAGTAGAGCTCTTGGTCGGACTGCAGCAAGCCCGTGTTGTGCTGCAGGTTTGCGTAGTACTTGTTGTCGAAGGTATCTGGGGTGGTTGTGTCCAGCGAGTTGAGCGCGTTAGGGTCCCCGCCGCTCTGCGGGCAGTTGCTCTGCAGGGCGGCCAGGTACGTGGAGTCGACGGTGGGGTCGGGGCTGCCTGTGTTGCTGAAGTTGTAGAGGCGCGAGCTGAAGGAGATACAGCGGGCGCGCCCGATGGTATGGGCACCTGCAGCCACGACAGAAAATGCACATGGGCGGGCCACAAATCAACAAATTGTAACGGAATTATTACTTCAAAGTACTCTAGTCTCTACTAGACTTCACCATGCAATATTCAATGAGTTTGAACCTGAGAGCACAACTGCATCCTGCGTGGACAAGCCCACGGCTGTGAACTTGCCGATGACCGTGTTGATATCGGTGTTGGGATTTGGGAGGTCCTGCACAGGCGCTGTGGCGCTTACAGTGGTTGCATCTCTTCTTCCCAAGAGCACCGTCCAGGAGGGTCCTCCGGCCTGCGTACATCAATCATCGGTCTTAAACGTCTAGCAGTCATGAGATAGTTAATTGAATTAGGCTCCTCATGTGACGAGTCTGCTCCTAATATGTATTACCAGGGTCACGGACGCATTGGCCGCCAGCGCCAAAATGTCAGCACACGAAACGGTCGCCTCGCACACTCCCTCCACGGCGGACTTGATGTTGTCCACCACGTCGAAGCCTCTCAAGCTGTTGTTGTTTGGAGGGGCCGTCTTCTCGCCTGTCGTTGTGTCTGTATTGTCCAGCAATACCGACCCGTCGCATCCCTACATTGCATTAAAAATCAGTGCAATCGAGCTGTACTCTTAATCATTACTCATTTCCTTGGGGCAGTATAGCTTTCTGATCAACGTTTATAACTAGTTTACACACTTACATTTACAAAGCAATCGTGGAAGTGGAGGCGCAGCAAGGACGCTGCCATCCTGGCCTCCTGCTGCACTGCCTGCTGCACCACTTGTTCCACGATGCTCGCAACAGTCGGGCAGGATGCGTCGTAGAAACTAGAGCTAAGCTGTGCGTAGGATTTTGAAGTAGCTACGAGGAGGACTAGCGTACAGCCCAAGAGGGTGGATGCAAGACCACGCTGCTCCATATTGCTCTGTCAAGTTGCTTCCAACGTCTCAAAACGGGACGAAGATGGCACGACAAGTACTGGAAATTATAAAAGATGGAATGGAAGACAAGTACTGGAAATTATGAAAGATGGAATGGAAGACAATCGCTTTGTTCATACGTTTTTACACTTAGGTAGGGAGCGAATTTATGGTTAGAGCTAGCATCGTGCACTAGACCTTATTTCGTGGATTTGGTCAAATTTTTTGGTATCTTGGCTCTGATTCAGTCAAAGCATATGAAAAAGACCTTTTTACGTGGATTTGGTCAAATTTGATTGCTTTCTTGGGTCTAAGGGTTCCATTTAGGGATTGTGAAAGGTTTGAAAAATATGGGAGACCCATTCAAAAAGGTTTTGCTTTCATTCAATGGTCTCATTTCATGGGGCTAAATGCCCACCCTCATTTAACACCTTCAAGGTTTAAAGTTGTGATCTCATTATTTCATAACCACTTGCTTGTCATCACGTCTAATGTTTTTATTTGTTTTACGAGCAGCATTGGCGAGGCTGAGACTAAGTGTACATGAGCTTTGAGACTAGTTAATTGTACATGAGTTTGGAAGAATGTACATTCCGTGTAACTCTTGTACAGGTAAATATCCCTTCTCTCAAGAACTCTTGCACTCTCCCTTGTGTTCTCTTACAAAAAATTTAGATCACAACGCCCCTCTCTCCCCCTTAAAAAAAACAAAACAAATTCGAGGTCTTTTAAAGTAGTTTATCCATTGATTCTTTCTTTGTGTTCTTGATACATAGTGTGCCTAGATATTGTGCCAGCCAAAAATAACAAACAAGTCTTCATCCTTATTCAAGATATCAGTATTCAAGATATCTCAACTTATAAAGCTAAAAATTGTGATATCAATGTACCTGTCACAATATGTGGATTTTGCTCACATCCACTTAATGTGCAATGACTCAAAATATAGTGCACATACTTGCTTCATTGATTTTTTCTCAAGTGCCATTTTGTAAGCTTATCTTTTTCAAATACATTTTCTTCTAAAAAATTATCAAGGGGTCCCTAACTAATTATCAAGGCATCCGCAACTAATTGATATATATACATATCTCTCTCTCTCTCTCTCTCTCTCTCTCTCTCTCTCTACATATATATATATATATATATATATATATATATATATATATACATTGGTTTAATTCAAAAGAAAGTAATGCATGCATGATTTGAAGGTAGGTACACAATTTTCACTATTCAGAAACATCGAAAAACTACATCTTTTGTGTTTTGAACTTATTTCTACATTCATTTTCAAGATACTTTAAACATTAAATATAGCTAGGAAAAATTACACCAAATACGAGTATGTCCTACTAACATTTTTGTATTGTGTAATAAACTAAGTCATTCACATTACAAGAAAAAGGAGCCTCCAATGCGGCACACCTTTTTTTCTCCTAATTCTCGTTTTCTCTACTATACATAATGCTAGGGAATTTACATAAGCATGTCCCATATACTAGTGAAATTATACATTAAGGGATATGGGCAAGTAATATAGGTTTGATTAACCAATTTGAGACCCCTACCCCCTACCAAAAGTGAATCCACAACAGATGACTAGTCTAGGGAAAGAGAGAACGAACTCAACGCCTCCATTCATCAACATCCTATCGCTTAGCAATCCAACAACTTTCCCAATATAGCTGACTAGAATAGAGGCCTTATGGTAGGAATTGAGTATGATTGTATGATTCCTCCAAGTAAAATATTCACCTTATAATTCTCACAAATAAGAGGCATTGGTGGCTCCCTTGAGCTCAATATGACGCCTTAATCCTCGATTATTAAGGGAACAATTCTACCTTAATTCTTCTAAAGACTCTATGATCTAAAGTTGATTCCTAGATTTCTCCCAAGTTTCTAACTTTGTTATCAAGGTTGGGCTCTAGGTTTAGAAAGCACCCGTAATTTGGGTCCACCCAGCCACCCGTTTTCGAATATTAAAATCCTTTATCAACTTTGACGAGTTCCATAGACTTAGCCTAACCCCATCCAATCCCATGGGTTAGGCTACCACCCTCCACTAGGATTATAGAGTCGGTGTGAACTCACACAACTGTAATTCAATTTCCATTCTCCATTACACACACACACCTACTTCAGTAGAAAATAGAGCTCACACACACTCCACACTAAACAAATTTTTTCAATATAAAAATTAATGGAAAGATTTAACTCAAAACTATCCAATACATCATCATCATAATATTGTGAATATATCATCATAAATCACTATAGGTCACTGTAAAATCCATCAATATCTCTGCACACCATGATGCATTGATTCTGTCTTTATGTTCTTGATACACAGTGTGCCACCCAAAAATAATAGATAAGTCTTCATCCTTATTCAAGATATCAATATTCAAGATATCTCAACTTAAAAAACTAAAAAATGTAACATCAATGTACTTGTCACGCAAGTCTGATGAGATTTCTCATTAGGTAAATGTTGGACTCAAAACGGGCCCTCTAAGTAATGCCATGTCAGCTTTTTCTTTAAAAATGGACTAATGGTTAATTTTTTGCAAATCATCACCAATTTGTGAACTTCTTAAATATACAAAATTTTCCATCATGCTATATATCATTGAAAAGATCTCAAAGAGTAGATTCCCAAAATCAATAACTTTCAATAAATTTTTATTTGATTTATAAAAATTTAATCTTCTACTCATTTTCTAACAGAAAGCTCACATGGAATTACTTAGAGGGTCCTTTTTGGTCCAAATTTTGCCTAACGATAGTCCTCAAGTCGCAATTCCAATCGTAGATCCTCCTGCTACAAAGTTTAGGGAAGGCCTCTAAAGAATATTCAGATTACTTGAGTTTACAGAGAGTCCTTATAAGTTCTCTAACATCCTTAAGAGAGACTGGGATCAATACTGGATTAGAACTTATAATGGCTTTACATCCGTTATTTCTAAAGTTATACCATTGTTAGGTCTCCATAAAGGATTCTAAATTTCCACCATATTCTCTAACTTAGGGCTTTAGGCTTTTAAGACCTTAATACCTATATACATCAGCTAGATACTTATGTCTAAATACCTCTCTTTCTCTCTCATAAAGTTTATCTAGATTAAGCCTTTATCCTCAAAGTCTTCTTTCATCAAATCTCCAAACTAAGGAGAAAAATTACACTTACAAATTTGGTCTAAGCTCTTGATCTTTGTCTAAGACTTTATCCTTAAGGACTTCTTTGATCAAATCTCTACACTAAGTAGGAAAATTACACTTATGAACTTGTTCTAAGGGCCTTGTTCTTTCTCTAAATGAGATGTACTTCATCATTTTTTTCCATTGATTTGATTCTTTAGCCTTTTGAACATAATATATTTTCAAGAGACACACAATTTCTACAGAAATCTTCTCTGTCTAAAACTATTGAACCATTTTCTCCAATAATTCTAGGGGTTGTAATTCTAAGTACTTCATATATAAATATCATCCATCTCTATGCTATCAATTTAGTCTTGAGTTTGTTAAGGTGGACATCACCCTCTAGTATCTTCTCTCTTTCTAGCCTATTCAATTAGTTATTGGCTTACTAAAATCTCGAATGGTAATTCCCTAAAACTCCCTCTAATTTCATAGCACAATTCCCCATCTTGATTTACTAAAAGATCTACCCTTATTTAGGCTTAATTACACCGAGTTACTGCACACTTACATATATTTATGCACATAAATGCACATTTCATCTTCGAATATTTCTCAAGATATTAATCTTGCATCAATTTTTACACATAACTCCTACTCCTAAATATCTTAGATTAATTCTATTTGTGTTTGTGCATTAATTGATCATATTAAAATTCTCTTGTTTCCTCTCTAGGTTTAGTTATCCTATGACACTACAAGAAAGACTCCCCTTTAGCCATGGGGCAAATTTAGAGGCAAAAATAACACTCATTGCTTATGAGACAAAGATTGTCACATAAGCGATGTATAATTTTTTAAATATTAAAGCGTTTTTTAAGCGATAATTTTATGTGTCGCTAACATAAAGAGAATGATGGGAAGAGAGAGACCTTGAGTTCCTTGCAAGCAAACACCCACACAAGAGAGTTCAAGAGACAAGAGAAAGAGATGGATGGCTAAATTTTTTTCTATCTTCTTCAGTTCTCTACAACCATATGAAGAGTACATACATAAAGACAAAGTACTCTTCTACAATATGAAGAGTACATACATAAAGGCAAAGTACTCTCCTACAATAACATACAAAATGGTTGGTCCATAGTCTAAACTTGACTATATGAGCTAGAGGTATAACTATGCCATAACTCTAGTACTCCAAAGTGGCTATCACATAGCCTATCATCCACTCGAAGTATATTCATAATCTCACCAACCATGCCAATGGCATAAGTGAGAAAGCTATCACCTAGGCGGGTCATCAATGTCCGCTGCCGTAGCACTAGTTGAGCTCGATATCTCAACACTCCCCTTTGAGTTCAGTTCCACACACTACACTCCAAGTAAGCTCCTAAACCTATGGAGCTTTTCTATGCCCAATTCCTTCGTGAAGATGTGAAACACCTGATCTTTGTGTGCTGATATATACCAAATCTACATCACGTGCTAGAACCTTCTCCCTCACAAAGTGATAATGCACCTTAATGTGCTTCATCCTAGCATGGTATACTAGGCTATTGGTCAACTTTATGATACCCATGTTGTAACAATAAATTAAAATTTTCATATCCCCGAGATCACCAATATCACCAAGTAGCTTTTGAAACCAAGCTACATCACAAGCTGCCATAGCAGCATCGCTGTACTCTGCCTCTATACTCGTCAAAGCAACTTTTGGGTGCTTCTTTTTGCTCCAACTCACAGCAACACTCCCAAATGAGAACATACTTGACCATTGCATGTCTGTAACATTGCCACCCCAATCACCATATGTGTGCCCATGTGCCTGTATACCAACCTCATAGAAAGTCCATAATTAATTGTGGACTTTATGTACCTAAGAATCCGTCTAGCTACATCCAAGTGTGGCTTGTTAGGAGCCTACATAAATTGACTCACAAGTCCAATAACATACATCATGTCTGGCCTAGTAATGATCATGTAGATCAAGCTACCCATACTATGCACCTGTATGTAGTGGGAGCCTCCAAAAGCTCACATGTACCTTCAAAAAGCTTTGTGTTATGCTCCAATGGCAGTGAAATAGACTTATAGCTTATCGTACCATACTTGAACAACATGTCCAAGCTATACTACCTCTTAAATAACAAAATTCCATGAGGTGATATCACCACCTCTATGCCCAAGAAATACTACAACTCACCCAAATCCTTCATCTCAAACTTCTGCTTCAAAAGCCTCCTAACATCATGTATGTCCACATCACTATCACCAGTGATATTCAAATCATCCACATAGATGACTAATAGCATGATCCCTCTATTTTTCTTTCTCATATAAGTGACAAATGTACATTGGATATCTGAAATCCAATGGTATCAAGATACTCCTCAATCCTGTTTGACCATGCTCTGGGTGCCTGTTTCAAACCACACAAGGCTTTGCATGCTTATACCTGCTCACTGAACCATTAGCATTATGATTGACCTTATTGATCCACTTACATAAAAAAATTTCTTTTTCTTAAGCAAAGGCAATAACTCCGATAGTGCATTTGCATCATCCAATGTTGTCATCTCCTCATTCATGGCATCTTCCCATTTCTTATTTCCAAGTTCTTGCTCAAAATAAATGGGCTCCAACTCTTGTATTACATTAACCATCACTACTAGCCATTGGGGACTATAGCGAGGGTATTAAAAATATACACCATCGCTTACACGATGACGAATGTCGCTTAAGCGATGTAAAAAAATTATATTAAAAAAATATGTCGCTTATGCGATGTTTTTTTTTTGAATCGCTTATACGATGCTGTTGAACGACGTTTTTTGCGACGCTTGCAGACTGACTAGCGTCGCATAAGCAATGTTAAATTTTAAAAAAAAATCCTCGCTTATGCGATGTTTTTTTTGCTATCGCTTAAGCGACGCTACGCATTTTTTATACTCCCGCGCTCACCGAGAACCTCATTTCTCTTCGACGGGAGAGCACGGAGAGGTATGTATGTGTGTGTTTGTATGTATGTGTGTGTGTGACAACTAAGAGCGTGCGTCTCTCTCTCTCTCTCTCTCTATATATATATATATATATATATATAGAGAGAGAGAGAGAGAGAGAGAGAGAGAGAGACGCGAGAGTGCGTCTCTCTCTCTCTCTCTCTCTATATATATATATATATATATAGAGAGAGAGAGAGAGAGAGAGAGAGAAAGAAAGAAAGAAAGAAAGAAAGTTATATTAATGTCCACGGGAGGCCGAATCCAACCTATGGGACAGATCAGGTACATCCATTTACATTCCACTCTGGGTATCGATGCCAAAGAGGCATAAAACTGAAAAAAATAACTCAAAATGAACTCTTAAGACTCTTAAAAGTTTAAATTACAATGGGTTCTATTGCATCTAGTTCGAAATTGAGGTTCAAAATAAAAATAGCTATATTTCATCCATGGATGGATTTGCTCTTGAGGGGGGTGGGGTACGGAATTCTTTAATGATTCCTTGTCCTCCTCTGTATATTGCCCATTTGCCATTCTTTCTTGCTTCTTTAACTTTATTCAGCTCTGCCGATCTATTCTTGAGTTGTAGCGGGGTGAGTTTGTCACAGCTATCCATACCTTTGTCCCTTGGAGAGACCTTGTTTGCTTCATCACTGCTATTTTCTCATTGTTGTCCATATAGGAGACTTTTGCCTGTGTACCCTTTACTATAATAGAGATACGGTCTCCTAAGTCCACGAAGGGGACTACTTTGCTCAGTTGTGTTGTAAGTACATCTATATCTAATATGTAGTCTTCTCGAATCTCTTGAGCTATGTTTGCCCTATCCCAGCCTTGAGGAAGACCACTGACTCTGATTACCTTTTTGTTACTTTCCATTCGTTCCTTTTCTTTGACCGCTGATATGACTTCTTTAACAAAATCTTGTGAGTTAACTGAATTTACCTTTGAAACATGGTTTGTCGTTTCTGTTTGTAGTGTTGTAGGTATGGGTCCTTCTCGTGCTTCCTCTTACTTCGTCTTCATGGCTTGCACTTGCACTTTCAGTTCGTTGATTTGTTCATCTTTCTTGATAGTCTCGTGTTTCAGTGCTGCTAGTTCTCCCTGGAGTTTCTTCAGTTCTTGCATGAGGTAAGCTTCCCATGGTGTCGGCGGGTGGAGGAATGGGCGGTAATCGTGAAGCGATGACTGAGGCAAAAGACTTCTTACTTTCCATGTGTTGCTGCTGATAAAGAAGAGGGCTATTGACGCACGCTCTCTCTCTCTATCTATATGTATATATCTATATATATATATATAGAGGGAGAGAGAGAGAGAGAGAGAGAGAGAGAGTGTTTGTATATATATATATATATATATAGAGAGAGAGAGAGAGAGAGAAAGAAGAAAGAAAGAAAACTATATTAATGTCCTTTAGAGGCCACATCTGACCTATAGGACTAATCAGATACATCCATGTGATTACATTCCACTTCGGGGGCAACAAAATGAAAATAGAGATAAAACTAAAAATAGTTTAAATTCCCTACATGACCGTAGGAGAATCCTAGATAACATGAAGGATTTCTCTAGCAGCTACTCTTCAGTACTACCATGTTTGGTTGTCTTGAAATCTGCAAAATAACAACTCTACCTCTACGGTAGACTGCCCATTTTTCTTGTTTCCTTACTTCGTATACTTTATTGAGTTCTTGTTTCCTGTTTTTTAGTTGTGTGGCTGTGAGTTCATCCGCCATCCACACCTTCGTTCCCTTAAGTGACCTTTAATTTTTTGTTTCAGATCTGCGTACCTCAAAACCACATGTTTTCCTTTGATTGCCACTGAGGGATCTCCAATGTTGATGAAAGGGATAGCTCTGCACAACTTTCTTTGTAGAATCTCGCATTCCGGGACATAAGTATCATTCGCAATCTCCTCGTCCTCCAATACCTCCACCTATTCCCAACCCTCTGACAAACCACCCACCCTAATTTCTTTTGCAATCCATTGCTGCTCATTCTCTTCATTAATCTGTGATATTACTTCTTTAATGAGAATTTCTTTAGGCTGTGGATCAAGTAAATTTACCTGTGTGATTTCCTCCCTGTTTTCTTTTTCGTGTTGTTGTTCCTTAATCTGTTTCTCAAGGGTTGAAAGATGTTTTGTCTGATGTAGTTCATTTTGCAAGGCTGAATTTGTTTGCTGAAGATGTTGAATCATGCTCAGGAGGTATTGCTCCCATGGTGATGGTTTTTCATTGGGTTTGGTAGAAGGGGAGATAAGGGTTTTGGAGAA
Source organism: Cibotium barometz (assembly GCF_041138505.1). Classification (NCBI taxonomy): domain Eukaryota; kingdom Viridiplantae; phylum Streptophyta; class Polypodiopsida; order Cyatheales; family Cibotiaceae; genus Cibotium; species Cibotium barometz. The sequence continues at coordinate 45,730,316 of NC_141077.1, forward strand.
GGTTTTCTTGCTGGCCATGTCAAACTTCTAGACGGTTTCAAAGGTTGCTCTTCACGAACCCCACCCCCACGAGGTGCAAGCCCTTACCTGCTTGGAGGTGGGTTACAACCCTACCCTACAACTAAGGTGCGCAGGTGGGCAATAGGTGCACAGGTGCATATGTGAGTAGCAGGAGAGATGGGCAACGGGAAAAAGAGAGAGAGAGAGGGAGAGTTATGATGCTGCCTTGGGGGCCTGACCAGGGGCGGGTGGGAAAGTGGAGCGAAACCAGCAGCAGCGAAGAGTGGGGCTGATAGGCTATTGTGGTTTGCCGGTGTATGTATGTATTGATCCAGGCAATCAGCCATAGCCTGTATTTTCCTATGCATTCCATAGCCTCCAGTGAGCTTGTTTTTGATGACTGCATGATTCTGCATGCGACCTGACCTGTATCTCTTTGTGTTGGGTTTTCTATTGGGTTTACATGACCTGGTACCGTCCATGGGTAAAACGATTGACTGCTTTGATCAATTTGATGCTCCCACGTTAGTAACCATTGCATGGGTGTAGTGGGGACTGTGTTGAGTTCCATGAAATCCCCATACTCACCAAAAATGAAACATACACAAGTATTCCAATGTTCTTGTTGATTGTGCTCGTCCTCTATGTTAATCATGCCATTGTTTGAGACGATCCAATGCAACATTCTAGAACGCCAAACTTGATGGCACCCAAGCTTAGTTGTGTTGTGTGTCACGACCCTGTGTTTTTCTTTGGACAGTATGCAGGTGTGCACGGGGACGTGGTGGACAGTGTGAATGGCATCAGATTGGAGTTAAAAAGGAAGCCCATGTGTCAACCCCAAGTGTGAAGGGGGCAAAGAGACTTTAATTTAAAAAGGTTTGATAACCTTTGGTGTGCAAAAATTAAAGTTATAAAGGTTTAAAACCTTGGGTGGCCCAAAAGCTATTTTGGCAGGCTACTCCACTTATGGAGGATATGTTTTTTTTTCTTTCTCATGCTTTTGGGAGAGGCCTACTTAATCTGGAGTGTGCGCTTTTCTCCTGGAGAAGGCTGCTGCGCAGGGGCTGAACTGTGTGTGGGTCTCTCCCTCTCTTTGGTGAAAAGCTGCGCAGGGCTGCAGGACAGGAGATGGGCTGAACTCCCGGTGTGTGCGTTTTCTCTCTCTGGAAAGTGGCAGCGCTACAGTACATACAGGGCCGACTGAACCTCTCTCTCTCTCTGTGGGCAACTGTCAGCTTGGATTGCACGTGGCTGGACTACACGTGGAGTGAACAGAGAGTCGAATATCACGTTGTCGGGCTGTTTGCAGGTGGCGAACAGAAGCTGAACTGCACGTGGGGGTTCTCCCCTACTTGCTACTAGTTGGGCTGAGTGCTGAAGGGGTACACATGCTTATGGAGGGGCTGGCGGCCTGTTTTTGGGTGTTTTTTTGTGTGCGCAAAAGTTGAGGGTTGAATAGTAGAAGGAGGGCTGAAGCTGCGGCACATGCTCTTTTCTCTCTCTCTCGCTTGGTACACAGGAGGGCTGGACTGCAGGCGCTCAGGGTTGCATGCTCTTCTCCTAGGTGGCCAGAGGGCTGATTTCTCTGCACATAAAGGCAGACAGGGGCTGGTTTTTCATGAACATAGACATCATGTCAATGGCGTTCAATTGATGGAACTTTCAGCTTCTCTTTGCTTTGGTTCGAGACTGTTTTGAGATCAGTTCGAGGACAGTTTATGGGCTGTCTTTGTTTGGTTGCAAATTCAGCTATGTACATGGATTATTGGCTACAAGCATAAGGTCACCTGGTTATTTTTCTTGGCATGGGAGTGATGCAAGCTTGCATGGCTGTGTGCTCATGGAGCTGATTGTTTTTCTTCCTACTAGAAAGGAACAGAGGGACCTCCAGTTATGGGCATCTCTATGTTGCCAGATGTTTCATGAGGGAACAGGTAACTAGATGTATGCTGCTGTTGGCGCTATTTTTGAATGGTGCCATGAATGGTTCTGTATGGAAACAGGACAGAAGTTTCAAAGGGAAACATGCCTAAAGGTTTCATGTGGAAACAGGTTGTAGGTTTCTCGAGGAAACATGTTTTTGGGCTTCTCTAGGAGATAGGTCACATGCAGGCAGAAGGTACAGGAATGGACACATGTTTAGTACAGCCTTGCTATTGATTGGACAGGGAATCCATGACAGAGATGGATAGTACCCTTGGAAGGTAGAGAGGGTTGGTACAGGTGTGTCGATTGTATAGTATGTTGTCGGTTCGAGGACAGTTTATGGGCTGTCTTTGTTTGGCTGCTGCAAATTCAGCTATGTACATGAGTTATTGGCTGCAAGTATAAGGTCACCTGGTTATGTTTCTTGGCATGGGAGTGATGCAAGCTCGCATGGCTGCGTGCTCATGGAGCAGATTATTTTTCTTCCTACTAGAAAGGAACAGAGGGACCAACAGTTATGGGCATCTCTATGTTGTCAGATGTTTCATGAGGGAACAGGTAACTAGATGTATGCTGTTGTTGGCACTATTGTTGAATGGTGCCATGAATGGTTCTGTATGGAAACAGGACATAAGTTTCAAAGGGAAACAAGCCTAAAGGTTTCATGTGGAAACAGGTCGTAGGTTTCTCGAGGTAACATGTTTTTTGGTTTCTTCTAGGAGATAGGTCGCATGCAGGCAGAAGGTACAGGAATGGACACATGTTTGGTACAGCCTTATTGATTTGACAGGGAATCCATGACAGAGATGGATAGTACCCTTGGAAGGTAGAGAGGGTTGGTACAGGTGTGTCGACTATATGGTATGTTGTGCTGTGGTACGAGTTTTCTTTTGAGAGACAGTTTGGGAGTGTGTGTTGTGATGTAGAAGCATTGGATGTGTCAGGGTGTGATGCTGTTCATAGGGTGAGAGGCTATGGATGGTTGTGGCAGCCACGATCATGGGAGAAGACTTCTGTATGCAGAACTCAATGTGAGAGAGTCTTTCAAAGTGAACAATGGTTGGACTTGTTTGGGGATGCCGAGTGGACAAGAAGCCAATGATGGGATTTCTTTGCAGGCTTCAGGGGTTCTACTGTGACGACTAAGTTCCCAGCCTTATTGTAATCAAAGCTCTCTTAATCAATTAAAGAAATACCGCAAGGGGCGCCACTGCATTTTGGGGCCAATCAGTGTCCGTGTATTGTTTGTAGGAGCACTCTAGCTCCCCATGTTTGTTTTCCTTTTCTAGGTCCTCAATGGTGTTTAAGTGTTTTATGTGCGAGTGTTTGTTTCACTGCCCGTCAAGCCGGTTTCAAGGTTCCGTTGTGCCGGGACATCGTCGACTTTCTCAAGTGGGCGAGCCCAGGGTTGCTTTGGTTGGGACATCGTCGACTTTCTCAAGGAGGTGAGCCCGTGGTTGTCACATCAAAATCTTCGGAAAGTGAAAAGGAAGTGCAGGAGACAGTGCAAGGTTGTGTGTCTTTGCCTACATGAGGTGAAGAGCAAGAGCTGAAGATGAAGCTCAGGAGAAAAGACACCAAGGACAAGAAGTAGTCAGCCAGGAGAACAAGAAGCAGTTGAAGTGTTATGGTGCAAAACATTCAACAGTTTGTCACCAGTCGTATCTTCATAGAGGCTTCATGGGTTCGAGACAATTTCTTTCTATGTTTAGCAGTGGTGATCTACTATGCTTCATCGAGGACTTGTGCTTACCACTTGGGTGGAGTGCAAGCAGGTTTTGGGTGCCTGAGGATGTATCAGATGAGGCTCAGACGGAAGCGAAGGAACTTGACGAGGTTCTTATTCCCGAGCAGATATTGGCACATAAGGAAAGAAAGGTACAAGGTAAAGTTTCCCGTCGCTATCTTGTGAAGTTCAAGAGCTGTTCACTGATGGATGCGATGGAGGAGGTTCACTGATGGATGCGAAGTGGATGGAGGAGGGTGACTTAGCAGATTCACCTCAGGATTTGCAGCTTTGTCTTGATGCCTTTGAGTTGGAGTCAACTCTTGTTACGGCTCAGTCAGGTTCAGCAGAGCATAGGTCTAGAGCATTGCCTGATGCTCAAGAGGGGGGTAGCACCTCCGCTCCCTTGTTACAGACAAGCTCAGTTGTCATCTAGGGAGTCGCTTCGTGACATCTTTGTATTCACCCGAAGGTACTGAGGCTGACAGTACATCTGCTTATGGGACTTCTATGATATTGTGTACTAGTCACATGAGATGGTAAAGTTGGGTATGGTTCATAGTCGACCGCACCTTGAACTATAACTGCAACTATGGATAACTCTATGGAGGGCATAAGTCTTGCGAGAGCAATCCTAGAGTTGGTTTGGTTCATGGCTATATGGATCAAACTCTATTTGTGCATGTATGCATACACTTTTTGAGGTAGAGATATTTTTGTATTCTGGTGCCATTGGATCCTGGTACCATTGAGAATACATTGGGAAATACTCTGGACTGTGTGGTGTGATGCATGTATGTTGGTATGATACATCAAGTGCTTTATTATGTTCATGGATGCACACCACTAGGCGTGACTCTTGCGGGATGGCCATGAGACATATGTGGGAAAGTACTTAGTGGATGTAGTGTTTGGATGCATTGAGTGCTTTCATATGCTCATGTTTTACCTTCAGTTGTGGGTCCTACGGGATGTCCATGGGCGTAAGGCTTGCGAGCAGCCCTTAGACTGTTACTTTAGAGTAGGTAGAGCATCTTGAGGAGCATATTGTTTGTGAATGCATATATGTGTCATGCATATGTTTTGTCATATGTAGAATGATGCATGGTTTTGTTTTTGGCTAACACAGTTAATGTGTTTCCATTTGGTTTTAGACTTTTGCTGTAGGTTCTGAAGGAACAAGCAAGAGGTGTTTGTCACTTTGGCGTGACAGTGTGGCCTATTGTGCAGGATGATTGTTTTATCACCCAGATGCATTGGAGGGCCATTGTTTTTGTCATATGGGGAATCTTTGCTCATAAGATGCCTTACTGTACCATTGAGTGCAATCGAGGACGCTTCCTATTTTTCAAGAGGGGGGTGTGTCACGACCCTGTGTTTTTCTCTGGATAGTATGTAGGTGTGCACGGGGACGTGGTGGACAGTGTGAATGGCATCAAATTGGAGTTAAAAAGGAAGCCCATGTGTGGACAACCTCAAGTGTGAAGGGGGCAAAGAGACTTTAATTTAAAAAGGTTTTATAACCTTTGGTGGGCAAAAATTAAAGTTATAAAGGTTTTAAAACCTTGGGTGGCCCAAAAGCTATTTTGGTAGGCTACTCCACTTTTGGAGGATGTGTTTTTTTTTCTTTCTCATGCTTTTGGGAGAGGCCTACTTAATCTGGAGTGTGCGCTTTTCTCCTGGAGAAGGCTGCTGCGCAGGGGCTGAACTGTGTGTGGGTCTCTCCCTCTCTTTGGTGAAAAGCTGCGCAGGGCTGTAGGACAGGAGATGGGTTGGAACTGCAGGTGTGCTTCAGGGCTGCAGCAGAGGAGGGTGTGCGTTTTTTCTCTCTGGAAAGTGGCAGCACTGCAATACATACAAGGCCGACTGAACCTCTCTCTCTCTCTGCGGTGACTGTCAGCTTGGATTGCACGTGGCTGGACTACACGTGGACTGAACAGAGAGTCGAATATCACGTTGTTGGGCTGTTTGCAGGTGGCGCACAAAAGCTGAACCGCACGTGGGGGTTCTCCCCTTGCTACTAGTTGGGCTGAGTGCTAAAGGGGTACACATGCTTATGGAGGGGCTGGCGGCCTGTTTTTGGGTGTTTTTCTATGTGCGCAAAAGTTGAGGGTTGAATAGTAGAAGGAGGGCTGAAGCTGCGGCACATGCTCTTTTCTCTCTCTCTCGCTTCGTACACAGGAGGTCAGGGTTGCATGCTCTTCTCCTAGGTGGCCAGAGGGCTGGTTTCTCTGGACATAAAGGCCGACACGAGCTGGTTTTTCATGAACATAGACATCATGTCGATGGCGTTCAATTGATGGAACTTTCGGCTTCTCTTTGCTTTGGTTCGGGACTGTTTTGACATCAGTTCGAGGACAGTTTATGGGCTGTCTTTGTTTGGCTGCTGTAAATTCAGCTATGTACATGGGTTATTGGCTGCAAGTATAAGGTCACCTGGTTATGTTTCTTGGCATGGGTGTAAGATTCCTTCCCCAACCCCTTTTTGATGTCTAGTATATTCCCCTGTAATCAATTCCTTTTCTAAAATATAAGAGATCTTGTTTGTGGCTGTTTTAACCTAGAGAGAGAAAATATTCTAGAGAGAGAATATTCAGATTTTGAATATTTTTGGATAGAAAAATATCTCTTATAATTCAGATGAGTTTCCCTGAAACAGAAATTTAAAAAGAATTTTCCAATGTGCAATTGGAATTAATTGGAAATACGTATAAAGAACCTTAGCCTAAGGGTCTAGATTTTCAGAAATTTTTAGATTATGGTCCAATTAAGGTTCCTATGGGCCAATAGCATCAATCCATGTGTAGGGAGGAGATAAATCCAAATTGTAACAAGAAAATACCCAAAAATGAGTAAATGCTCACATGAGGTGAAGAGTTGAAAATGTACAAGGTTTATTAGTAAAAAACTATGAGCAATATTAAAATGATTCCATTATGACTCATATGTAAGGAAGGAGAGTTCTTTAAAGGAGGTGCACATTTCACATAAGATGAAGAGTTGAAAATGTACAAGGTTTATTAGTAAATAAACACATATGTAAGGAAGGGGAGTTCTTTAAAGGAGGTGCATATTTCACATAAGATGAAGAGTTGAAAATGTACAAGGTTTATTAGTAAAAAAACTATGACACATATGTAAGGAAGAGGAGTTCTTTAAAGGAGGTGCATATTTCACATAAGATGAAGAGTTGAAAATGTACAAGGTTTATTAGTAAAAAACTATGAGCAATAAAATTTTGACACATATGTAAGGAAGGGGAATTCTTTAAAGGAGGTACATATTTCACATGCTTGAATGAGTTTTAAACTCAAAAATAATGTGATATTTTTATCTCTCATCTCTCTTGAACCAAACCAAATCAAAATGGAACGAAACCGAATCAAAAAGTAACCAAACTAGGTCCAAATCTAGTCCAAATTCAACCAAACTGACTTGGAAAATTCTAGAATCAGTTGTTTGGTTAGGAGCTCAAATTTTCCTATAAATAGAAGCCTTCCCTTGTGAAAAATATATAGTGTCTTATGCTTTGTTACTCTACTCCACCTAAGCCAAATTAGATAGTGTCTTATGCTTTGTTACTCTACTCCACCTAAACCAAATTAGATAGTGTCTTATGCTTGTTACTCTACTCCACCTAAGCCAAATTAGATAGAGTCTTATGCTTTGTTACTCTACTCCACCTAAGCCAAATTAGATAGAGTCTTATGCTTGTTACTCTACTCCACCTAAGCCAAAATATAGAGTGTCTTATGCATTGTTACTCTACTCTACCTAAGCCAAGAGTTGTGAATTCTTTAATAATTCACTAGTTTTTGATACTTCTCTCTTTCTTCAATCCCCATTGGTGGCTCCATCAACATACTAAACCAATTGATTGGTTGGGGGCCTCTACCGTGAATAAAGAATCAAGCAAATCATAAGGTAAGTATATTGAATTTTGATCTTTCTATAAATTCTCAATGATTCTCTCTTCTCAACCCCTCTCAAGCTTGAGAAGCTTAATTGGTACGGTTTTTTAAATGCCATTGAAGTTAATTGGTGAATAGTAGGGAAGAGTTACATAATTTAATAAATGCTATAGAAGTTAATTTCCATTTATGTTTAAATTCAAATGGTTTTTATGTAATTTCTCTCTCTCTCTCTCAAGAAATGGTCATACTCATGACCCATTCTCAATCCAAATGAAGCTTTTCATAAAGCTTTTCCTTAATCCAAGATTAAGCTATGCTTGAGGCCAAATTAATGGTTTTTTTGCTATGCTTTTAGTTTATGCACATTGATGATTCAATCCATTATGGATTGATGATCCAATTAGAGACCATTCTAATTGTTTTATTAATGATTCAATTAGAGACCATTATGGATTGATGATCCAATTAGAGACCATTCTAATTATATCCTTAATGATAAGCTTTATCCCTTAGAAAAAAAAATTTGAGATTTATCAGTCATAGTAGCGGAGCTATGGCAAAATTTTTATAGAAATTACGCATAAAATAAATTCATTCAAAGCATAAAAAGAGGACTTCCTACCATATTCTAGGAACTATCATCCTAGATTAATTAAAAGAATTTTATTATGCATGGAGATATGGATGTATGCTTGTAGATGTAGATGTATAGATGTAGATGTGGATGCGGAGGTGGATGGATGCATGTAGATGTAGATGTATAGATGTAGATGTGAATGGAGATGTGGATGGATGCATGTAGATGTAGATGTATAGATGTAGATGTGAATGGAGATGTGGATGTATACATGTAGATGTAGATGTATAGATGTAGATGTGGATGTGGAGGTAGATGGATGCATGTAGATGTAGATATATAGATGTAGATGGGAATGGGATATGGATGTATGCTTGTAGATGTAGATGTATAGATGTAGATGTGGATGTGGAGGTGGATGCATGTAGATGTAGATGTGGATGTGGAGGTGGATGGATGCATGTAGATGTAGATGTATAGATGTAGATGGGAATGGAGATATGGATGTATGCTTGTAGATGTAGATGTATAGATGTAGATGTGGAGGTGGAGGTGGATGGATGCATGTAGATGTAGATGTATAGATGTAGATGGGAATGGAGATGTGGATGTATGCATGTAGATGTAGATGTATGGAGGTGAATGTGAATGTGGATGTGGATGTATGCATAGAGATGTAGATGTATGCATGTAGATGTGAATGTACGCATATAGATGTGGATGTATGGATGTGAATATACGATATGCGATGTGAGGGAATCTGAAGTGATGAGATAGAAATAATGTGATGGGATGAGTATACATATAAATGGAATATGGAATAAGTAATGTAGATTGATGAGGGATAATGTGGAAAAATGAAAGTTAAAATAGAAATTGTGTTGTAAACTGTTTGTAAATACTGTTTGTAAATGCTGTTTGTAAATGATTGTTTTATGTCAAGAATGCTGGGGGGAGCATTTTGACCGTCTTGTGATTAAAGTCGTGATGGTAAAGTTGCAACTGCTGACGGGGAGTCAATGAAGGACGTCTCGCGTAGCAAGGTCGGTCGAGGTCTTGACCAGCCTCGGTGCGATTAAAATGGTGAGCTTCCGGTACGGTGGATGAGGGGCTAAGGAAGCGGCCTATGCGTGAAGCGCTAGGTTACCTGCGAAGGATCCTAGAGGGTGCTGACCATACGGTGCTCGGGCTCTGGGTTGCCTAGGATACCCACGCGTGCGTCGAGGAAGATATTGGAACAGAGTTGGACTTGTTTTCTGAAATCGAGCATGGATCTGGTTGATTGACCTTGCTGGTCTTCAATGGATGAGTCCATGGCTCCTTATATGGATCTGTTGGTTGATCTTGCTGATCTTCAACGAGAGTCCATCTTGTTAAGTGATTATATTGCCAAGTATTATGGGCTAGGAACTATCGAAACGGCTCCTGAGCGTTCTAGTTGCCAATGATGCCATAGATACTCTGATGAAGGAATGATGGGAAATTAAGAATCAATTGGATAAATTGGAAGATGGTGATCAATGATACTATGGTTTTATTAAAGGATTGTTTTAAACTGGTTGAATCTGGTTGAAAAAGGCAATTTCATATTGGGTGTGTGAGTGGTGTGACTAGTTTTATTTTGCATGAACATCCGGCTAGGGGGCCTTGGAACTCTTTTCCTTGGTACCCGGGACAAAACCTAACCAAATTCTTAATTGGATCCCATCACTACAGTGGTTGGGCGGTTGGCTAACCCATGGGACTGGATGGGGTTAGGCTGGACTGATGGATCCGTAAATCGAGACTCAAACTTTTGTCTTTACGATAGAAAAAAATAAAAATAAATCCCGGACAGAAACTGTTCTATGGATAGGAATCAACGGCTGTGCCTCTTGAATGGGGAAAAAAGCGTTGATCCCAATGATCCAAGTGCAAGTTTCTTCCTTGAACTGACTAAGTATCTTATAGATGTAATCGGATCATCTCGATCAGAAATGATCTTGACTACGTTAGAGTAAAAAGTTATCCTGGTGGAATCGCCCGTGCTTTCCGGTAGAGGAAGTTTTTCCGGGTTCGGTTTTGGAACAACCGACGGATCAGTCTCTTATCCGGATATCCGTGGGCGAGGCCCCGAGTGTGGGACCCCTGTCCTGTGCGAGAAGCGCTACTTCCGCTGCCAGTACCCTGAATCCGTTGCTCGGTGGGAACAGGGATCTTACAGTTGGTATCAGAGCATTTGGTTAATAAAGATCAACTGAGAAGATAAATATGTCAAAAAATTATCAAGAAACACAAAAAGGTTATAATTGTGTGATATAACTCATACAATTTGATATTCAAACTGAAATTCATAATTTGGTAATTGGTTCTTCAGATGGAAGTACCGCAATTATATAGAAACCCGGACTTGCTTGAGGCCTAGACATGATAGTATTTACCTTATAATTCCAAGGGCCGTGACTACCCGTATATACCGAGAGTATACTGCAGCTCTTTACTGACAGTATATACGAGTAAATCTAAGACTTGAAATTATAAGCGTTAATGCTATCCAGATGATGATTTCGAATGTGATTGATATGATTTTTAATTCTGTTTGAGAATTGATGAATTGAATTGGATTCTGATTGAAAATGCTGATTGAAAAAAAAAATGTTGATTTTTAAAAATTAGTTGAAATATAATGAAACCACAATGAGGGGGAATGGGACGAGTCCCTTTGATGATATTCATAACTAGAATGATGATAACGAATTCAGCAAATCACTATGAGATTAGTGGATTGTGCTCTCAGATTGCTACTGTTAATACTTGACCGGTAGATCAAGTTAAGGGATGTCAAATTGAGAACTTGCTTGACTGAAATTTTCGTGGAGGAATGTTCCGAAGGAAACTTTTCGGTCTAATGGACCATTATCATGTTAAAGATATGAATGATATAATCTGAATGAATTGTTATTTAATGATGAGTTCTATATAAGGGATATTTATCCCAGTGTTCTGTTGGGTTGACCAAAATATAAGGAATCCCAGAATAAAATTGGATCTTAAGAAAAAGAGCTGTCCTCTACCTTGCGAGATGAGGACATCTCGCACTTTTTAAGTGGGGTAGAATGTAAGATTCCTCCCCAGTCTTCGAGGTATACAGGAGTAAGAATCTCCCTTTCTGATCTTATAATTATTCCCTCTCTAAAATAAAAGAAAGTTTCTATTTAAAAAAAAAGGAAGACCCTTTCCCTAGAATACTCTCAGGAGTCCCACCTATTTTAAGGATTTAGAACAATGAGTTTAGATGTGAGAATCGGTGTTTTGGATACCAAGGTTTTGGTTTTCATTCGAGTACGGCCCAAAAGAAGTTCTTTATCTCTTGGGGAGTATAAGAAGTTATCCCCCAGATATTATGATCCTTATATCTGAATTCAAAGAAAGTAGGTGACTTAGCCTACAAGTTTCTTTTATCTCCTCATCTCAAAATTCTTAATGCCTTTTATAGAAAAATGTGCCAAACCCAAATCATGGAAAGACGGTAAAACTTCAGTGGCAAGTTACCGTTGGCTTCTAGGTTACGCTAGCTCCTTCCTTTATATAAGTCGTAACTTTTACTTGCCGCTCACAGTAATCTTACTCCCATCAATCTCCTTTCTTTCTTAATCTCCTTCATGGCGGCTTGGCAACAGGAATTAGTTTTATCCCTGATGATTTCTCACCTTCAAGACGCAAGAAAGTCTGTGAAGAAAGACTTTATAGAACAGTATGAGCGCTCACTTTTTCCTCACCTAGGAACTGCTGTAGCGCAGACCAAATGGCGGACCTATCAAAACATAACTAGGGTAACACCCTGGGGTCAGCAGCACTTTCGTAACAATGTCCGCTTGGCCATGGTTATTGAAGCTTTGGGTTTGGGTCCCCGATACTACTGCGTCATGAGATCAAGACATCTTGGGTTTTCTGAGCGGGTCTTCTTACTGGCGTGTTTTCTTCCTCATGAGAAGATATGCCTTTACCCCGTTTTTGGCTTGCCTCTCAGAGGTCCTTTTGTTGGATCACCTCATACCACTGAGATAGGTGCGGCAATAACCAGCAGAATCATTCCCATAGATGAGTTACCCTATACTTGTGCAGCTTGTGAGGACTGCTTTTGTGACCATATGATGGACGGGCTTATGGAAGTGTAAAGAGTTCTTCTATCTTTACTGTATAAGTTCCGAGAATGAATAAAGTTTAAATCTTGTTCTTATCTTGCCCTCTTTAAGACTTTTCTTGGTGGTTAATCGTGATTAAAATTTTTCTCTAAGTCTCATATTCGTGCATCTTGCGAAATTATTCCAAGTTGCGAGATGAGGACATCTCGCGTTTTTTAAGTGGGGTAGAATGTAAGATTCCTCCCCCAACCCCTTTTTGATGTCTAGTATATTCCCCTGTAATCAATTCCTTTTCTAAAATATAAGAGATCTTGTTTGTGGCTGTTTTAACCTAGAGAGAGAAAATATTCTAGAGAGAGAATATTCAGATTTTGAATATTTTTGGATAGAAAAATATCTCTTATAATTCAGATGAGTTTCCCTGAAACAGAAATTTAAAAAGAATTTTCCAATGTGCAATTGGAATTAATTGGAAATAGGTATAAAGAACCTTAGCCTAAGGGTCTAGATTTTCAGAAATTTTTAGATTATGGTCCAATTAAGGTTCCTATGGGCCAATAGCATCAATCCATGTGTAGGGAGGAGATAAATCCAAATTGTAACAAGAAAATACCCAAAAATGAGTAAATGCTCACATGAGGTGAAGAGTTGAAAATGTACAAGGTTTATTAGTAAAAAACTATGAGCAATATTAAAATGATTCCATTATGACTCATATGTAAGGAAGGAGAGTTCTTTAAAGGAGGTGCACATTTCACATAAGATGAAGAGTTGAAAATGTACAAGGTTTATTAGTAAATAAACACATATGTAAGGAAGGGGAGTTCTTTAAAGGAGGTGCATATTTCACATAAGATGAAGAGTTGAAAATGTACAAGGTTTATTAGTAAAAAAACTATGACACATATGTAAGGAAGAGGAGTTCTTTAAAGGAGGTGCATATTTCACATAAGATGAAGAGTTGAAAATGTACAAGGTTTATTAGTAAAAAACTATGAGCAATAAAATTTTGACACATATGTAAGGAAGGGGAATTCTTTAAAGGAGGTACATATTTCACATGCTTGAATGAGTTTTAAACTCAAAAATAATGTGATATTTTTATCTCTCATCTCTCTTGAACCAAACCAAATCAAAATGGAACGAAACCGAATCAAAAAGTAACCAAACTAGGTCCAAATCTAGTCCAAATTCAACCAAACTGACTTGGAAAATTCTAGAATCAGTTGTTTGGTTAGGAGCTCAAATTTTCCTATAAATAGAAGCCTTCCCTTGTGAAAAATATATAGTGTCTTATGCTTTGTTACTCTACTCCACCTAAGCCAAATTAGATAGTGTCTTATGCTTTGTTACTCTACTCCACCTAAACCAAATTAGATAGTGTCTTATGCTTGTTACTCTACTCCACCTAAGCCAAATTAGATAGAGTCTTATGCTTTGTTACTCTACTCCACCTAAGCCAAATTAGATAGAGTCTTATGCTTGTTACTCTACTCCACCTAAGCCAAAATATAGAGTGTCTTATGCATTGTTACTCTACTCTACCTAAGCCAAGAGTTGTGAATTCTTTAATAATTCACTAGTTTTTGATACTTCTCTCTTTCTTCAATCCCCATTGGTGGCTCCATCAACATACTAAACCAATTGATTGGTTGGGGGCCTCTACCGTGAATAAAGAATCAAGCAAATCATAAGGTAAGTATATTGAATTTTGATCTTTCTATAAATTCTCAATGATTCTCTCTTCTCAACCCCTCTCAAGCTTGAGAAGCTTAATTGGTACGGTTTTTTAAATGCCATTGAAGTTAATTGGTGAATAGTAGGGAAGAGTTACATAATTTAATAAATGCTATAGAAGTTAATTTCCATTTATGTTTAAATTCAAATGGTTTTTATGTAATTTCTCTCTCTCTCTCTCAAGAAATGGTCATACTCATGACCCATTCTCAATCCAAATGAAGCTTTTCATAAAGCTTTTCCTTAATCCAAGATTAAGCTATGCTTGAGGCCAAATTAATGGTTTTTTTGCTATGCTTTTAGTTTATGCACATTGATGATTCAATCCATTATGGATTGATGATCCAATTAGAGACCATTCTAATTGTTTTATTAATGATTCAATTAGAGACCATTATGGATTGATGATCCAATTAGAGACCATTCTAATTATATCCTTAATGATAAGCTTTATCCCTTAGAAAAAAAAATTTGAGATTTATCAGTCATAGTAGCGGAGCTATGGCAAAATTTTTATAGAAATTACGCATAAAATAAATTCATTCAAAGCATAAAAAGAGGACTTCCTACCATATTCTAGGAACTATCATCCTAGATTAATTAAAAGAATTTTATTATGCATGGAGATATGGATGTATGCTTGTAGATGTAGATGTATAGATGTAGATGTGGATGCGGAGGTGGATGGATGCATGTAGATGTAGATGTATAGATGTAGATGTGAATGGAGATGTGGATGGATGCATGTAGATGTAGATGTATAGATGTAGATGTGAATGGAGATGTGGATGTATACATGTAGATGTAGATGTATAGATGTAGATGTGGATGTGGAGGTAGATGGATGCATGTAGATGTAGATATATAGATGTAGATGGGAATGCGATATGGATGTATGCTTGTAGATGTAGATGTATAGATGTAGATGTGGATGTGGAGGTGGATGCATGTAGATGTAGATGTGGATGTGGAGGTGGATGGATGCATGTAGATGTAGATGTATAGATGTAGATGGGAATGGAGATATGGATGTATGCTTGTAGATGTAGATGTATAGATGTAGATGTGGAGGTGGAGGTGGATGGATGCATGTAGATGTAGATGTATAGATGTAGATGGGAATGGAGATGTGGATGTATGCATGTAGATGTAGATGTATGGAGGTGAATGTGAATGTGGATGTGGATGTATGCATAGAGATGTAGATGTATGCATGTAGATGTGAATGTACGCATATAGATGTGGATGTATGGATGTGAATATACGATATGCGATGTGAGGGAATCTGAAGTGATGAGATAGAAATGATGTGATGGGATGAGTATACATATAAATGGAATATGGAATAAGTAATGTAGATTGATGAGGGATAATGTGGAAAAATGAAAGTTAAAATAGAAATTGTGTTGTAAACTGTTTGTAAATACTGTTTGTAAATGCTGTTTGTAAATGATTGTTTTATGTCAAGAATGCTGGGGGGAGCATTTTGACCGTCTTGTGATTAAAGTCGTGATGGTAAAGTTGCAACTGCTGACGGGGAGTCAATGAAGGACGTCTCGCGTAGCAAGGTCGGTCGAGGTCTTGACCAGCCTCGGTGCGATTAAAATGGTGAGCTTCCGGTACGGTGGATGAGGGGCCAAGGAAGCGGCCTATGCGTGAAGCGCTAGGTTACCTGCGAAGGATCCTAGAGGGTGCTGACCATACGGTGCTCGGGCTCTGGGTTGCCTAGGATACCCACGCGTGCGTCGAGGAAGATATTGGAACAGAGTTGGAGTTGTTTTCTGAAATCGAGCATGGATCTGGTTGATTGACCTTGCTGGTCTTCAATGGATGAGTCCATGGCTCCTTATATGGATCTGTTGGTTGATCTTGCTGATCTTCAACGAGAGTCCATCTTGTTAAGTGATTATATTGCCAAGTATTATGGGCTAGGAACTATCGAAACGGCTCCTGAGCGTTCTAGTTGCCAATGATGCCATAGATACTCTGATGAAGGAATGATGGGAAATTAAGAATCAATTGGATAAATTGGAAGATGGTGATCAATGATACTATGGTTTTATTAAAGGATTGTTTTAAACTGGTTGAATCTGGTTGAAAAAGGCAATTTCATATTGGGTGTGTGAGTGGTGTGACTAGTTTTATTTTGCATGAACATCCGGCTAGGGGGCCTTGGAACTCTTTTCCTTGGTACCCGGGACAAAACCTAACCAAATTCTTAATTGGATCCCATCACTACAGTGGTTGGGCGGTTGGCTAACCCATGGGACTGGATGGGGTTAGGCTGGACTGATGGATCCGTAAATCGAGACTCAAACTTTTGTCTTTACGATAGAAAAAAATAAAAATAAATCCCGGACAGAAACTGTTCTATGGATAGGAATCAACGGCTGTGCCTCTTGAATGGGGAAAAAAGCGTTGATCCCAATGATCCAAGTGCAAGTTTCTTCCTTGAACTGACTAAGTATCTTATAGATGTAATCGGATCATCTCGATCAGAAATGATCTTGACTACGTTAGAGTAAAAAGTTATCCTGGTGGAATCGCCCGTGCTTTCCGGTAGAGGAAGTTTTTCCGGGTTCGGTTTTGGAACAACCGACGGATTAGTCTCTTATCCGGATATCCGTGGGCGAGGCCCCGAGTGTGGGACCCCTGTCCTGTGCGAGAAGCGCTACTTCCGCTGCCAGTACCCTGAATCCGTTGCTCGGTGGGAACAGGGATCTTACAATGGGAGTGATGCAAGCTGGCATGGTTGCGTGCTCATGGAGCAGATTGTTTTTCTTCCTGCTAGAAAGGAACAGAGGGACCTACAGTTATTATGGGCATCTCTATGTTGCCAGTTGTTTCATGAGGGAACAGGTAACTAGATGTATGCTGTTGTTGGCACTATTGTTGAATGGTGCCATGAATGGTTCTATATGGAAACAGGACATAAGTTTTAAAGGGAAACAAGCCTAAAGGTTTCATGTGGAAACATGTCGTAGGTTTCTCGAGGAAACATGTTTTTGGTTTTCTCCCAGGAGATAGGTCGCATGCAGGCAGAAGGTACAGGAATGGACACATGTTTGGTACAGCCTTACTGATTTGACATGGAATCCATGACAGAGATGGATAGTACCCTTGGAAGGTAGAGAGGGTTGGTACAGGTGTGTCGACTATATGGTATGCTGTGCTGTGATACGAGTTCTCTTTTGAGAGACAGTTTGGGAGTCTATGCTGTGATGCAGAAGCATTGGATGTGTCAGGGTGTGATGCTGTTCATAGGGTGAAAGAATTACTGTGTTATGTGTCCATAGCCCGGTTTCACCAGCCGCCTCAAGGTTGCCTCCCAAGCCACAGAAAAATGGGAAAAATAAGGGAAAAAATATGGAGAGTGAGGATGCAACCACCAGGATGGAGGTTTTGTATCTCATCTTTTCATGAGAGTCGTCTCTTGGCAGGTTACCATGTATCTCCTGGCTCGGGTTTCGAGTTCCTTTCCAGCCAGGATCTATTCTACACCCACGATCCGTCCATGAGAACTCCATTGTCTGGCCGTCCACATTCTCCTTTATCGGTGGGCATTTGTTTTCTGTAGGGAAGTTCCCTCTGTGTCCCCACGTTGTTGTCAGAATACGCAGCGGAGATGATCACCAGATCTGGAAACACAAGAGCAAAAAACGCATGCAAAAAAACAGCACAAGAGAGAGAGAATTGTAGGCGTGTAACTCTACTCTGCTGATATAGACAAGAAGATCTCGATATGATACACTGAGTGGTATGGGGCAGGGGGCCTATTTATATGCCCCCAGATGGGCAGTCGGCCTGCTGAAAAGGCCCTCCACGACTGTAGCAACAGGCGACCAGCAGCACATGAGGCCCACGACGGCATACATCCAGTCGGCCAGCAGTGAGACACTCCACGACTAATGTCTGAGCAGTTGGACAGCTACTGGGTCCTCCAGCTGTCATCACCAGCAGGTGGTGTACTTTGCTGCAGTTGTTTTCCCTATTTATTTCTTTATATAAATATCTTTTTCTTTTTCTTTCTTTGGCTGTTGTTTCTTTCCCTCGGATCTCTTGGAAGAGCTAGGGCCATTGCATTGTCAGTTGGGTGGTCGAGTGGGACATTGGACCAGTGGATGGCCAAGCCTGAGATATGCAGTGAAATGTGACTACCAATGAACAGGACATGGTCACTGGGGATGAAAGGATAGGCCAATGGATTTGGCTAGAAGCGACAGTTCACACCAGTTAGCCTGAAAGGTCACTGTATCTTGATTTCTAGGCAGATTCTGAAGTGACCATAGAGGTCAAAGATGGTCAAGAGACCATAAGGAATGCAGATGACATCATCCCTAAAATTTAGGACAACTGCTATTTTTGGACAATGATCAGATTTGAAATCTCTTCGCGTCAATCTCTCCGGAATGTTGCAAGGATCAATAATCACCAAAGGACTGATGTCAAAATGTTAGCAGATTGGGAGATTTTTAGACCGGAAGGTTGGAACGGGAAATGAGCTGCATGACTGCCATGTGGCAGCTTTTAGGCCAGTTTCTAAGTACAGGAGGTTGGGCGCTCGATTATCTTCCCCCTGGGCTCATTTTTGTGGTTTTTCAGGTGGATTGTTGCAGGTTAAGAGCTATTGGAGCTTCCCCTTCCCTGTTCTCTATGCATTGAGGGTTGAGCTTGCTTCCCACAGCCTCTCTTAACCTATATTCAGCTATGGTAATGCCCCTCTAGTGGGCTAATCTCATGAATTATGTACAGCTGTGTGGGGAATATGCTTTTTGGCTGAGGCAAGAGCCTCCTTTGACAGGAACAGGAGCAGCTAATTGCTTCTCCAAAGCAGGAACAGGTGAGGGTAGTTACCTCACCACGCAGGTGTCTAATTCAGCACTAAATCATGCTGTTTTTGGACTGTTCAGGGGCTGTTCCAAGGCCCAGTTGATGCCATATTACAGAGGGACCTTGCTAGGGTCTACCAGGACAGTGTGGTGGTTGTACATAGCTGAAAACAAGTCTGTACAGAAAATATAGCAAGTTGAAATGGGACTCAAATGGGTAGGTTGAGACCTGTGGAAGTGAACTCAGACAGTTGGGATTCATTCTGAGTTGTTTTGGGATAGTTTTAGTGCTGTTATGCTGGCAAAATTCTTCTAGAACTTGTAAACTTCAGCAGGAACAGGTAGAGTGCCCAATTGCACTCCTACTTCCTATTTTCAATCTCTTAATGAAGAAATAAATACCGCAAGGGGCGCCGGACTTCGGGGCCAATCTTGTGTTGAGTGAGGGAGCGAGGATTCTGTTTGTGTGTGTGTCATAAAGTCCAGGTATTTAATTAAAAGAATTACTGCGTTATGTGTCCATATCCCGGTTTCACCAGCCACCTCAGGGTTGCCTCCCAAGCCTCAGGGTTTCACTGTGGGTAATCTTTTAGCCCTTCGCTCTGTTATGGTCAGCTGCCAATATGATCCTTGGCCCAATTGAGCTCCTCTCCAACAATGCATTGAGCTCCTCTCTAGCAATGTATTCAGCTCTTCTCTAACAATGTATCTCTAGTCTGACATATAGTTGTTTTAAATATATAGATACGATGAGTGACCACGGCCGTAAAGTGGAGTTGGCGATCATCAAGTCTTTGCTATGAGGCACTGGACTTTCTGGAGATACACTGTCAGAGGCCATGACAGATTATGTGGAGATGGATGATGCGGGTTTAGACGGCGCGATTGAGATTCTTGGGAGATTCAGTATGCCCGTACGACCTGGAGAGGGTACATCCTCCCAGCCACATGCAAGAGTGGAGACGTCTTGGCATGCACATACTACTGCGCATCGGTAAGCTTCTTGATTGATAAAATAGTAATGTCATCCATTTTTTACATATAGAATTCTTAATATATATATCCTTTTGATGTCTTTGTTTGCTTAGGACTCCTATCCCAGCTACATCACATCACGAGAGTCAACAGCTTACTCCTGATGTACCTCCTAGTACTCAGGTGACACCTGATTCACAGGGTAGTGGCCGTTCCTCCCACAGGTATATCTTTTATGGCGATTACGGATTAAATATCAAGTATTTTTTACGAACTCACATCTCAATATATCGTATGTTTGTATTGCACGTAGGCATCAGCGGGGCAGAGTACCAGACCACCAGTGCCCCCACCACTAGTGCCGTGCACACGTGCACTGGGACTTTGGGTGTCACATGCGACATCACACCTGACGGGGGTATCCTTCAAGTCAGAGCCGGCATCGCCTTTAGACGACGGATGAGAGATCTTTGCATGTCATATCTACAGCGAGTTCATATACCATGGCAGTAAGTATTATTTAACATAAAGAATATGAATTACAGTTTTTTATTTGAATTACTAACTGACTTATTTTGCAATACAGCGATCAACTCTAGGATGACAAGAAATATGTCATCAACACACTGGAGACAGAGTTTGGGGCAGGATGGAGTTGAAAGTGGTTGCTGAAACAAATGTGTAAACTCCTGAGTCATCGACGCAACAATGCACGGTAAGTAGAGAGAGAGAAATGAAACAAAATGAAATGCTATATTTACGTCTTCAAAAGGCCAAAATGACCTATGAGACCAAAAAGTTACCACCAGAGAGCTCTGATACCAATGGGCAGCATGGGGTGTGTTGCGGTTAAGGGTACTGCGGGTAGTCACTGAGGGTGCTGCTGGAACTACTGCCACGAAATGCTAGAAGACTGCTGGCTTCGATGGTCTACTACTAGGCCAAGTCGATCCAGGGAACCTTGCTTGATTGCGGGTACTGAAGGTTGAGATGCTGATACTGGGGTTGAAACGCGAGGTAGAAGCCTGTACACAACTAGAGTAAGAAAAACGAGTCTGAGGGGAATCGAACCCCGACACTAGCCATATGAGGCTATCACCACGAGACTCCCCACCACCCACCCTTGTTAGCAAGTTTATTAAAAAAAAAACAAGACTTCACAATGAATGATTTTGAGATTAAATCTTACCGAACATAGGCTGATCCGTGAGTTGATACGTAAGACTACTGGTCCTCATCATCATCATCATCTCTGAGATAAACCGTCAATAAAATTTCATCTTCATTATCCTTGTTGACTTCTTCGAACTCCTCGATTGTTAAATTTGTGTTCACGTTCATTTCCTCCGTAGGCTCGACATCCATTGTTTCCTCCTGTTCAGTGTCTGTAGTGTCAGAGTCTGGATCGTTGTCATTCTCATCACCTACAATGTCATCATGATCGATGGATAGAAGAATTCTACACCTCTCTGAGGTCGATGTGTCTAGATTCGAGGATGTAATCAAATCATCCTGATCCGCTGTCTCAGAGTCAATGCTATCAAACAAGTGTCGACCTCTAGGTTGGACATGCACAACTTGCCACCATGGATGAGCATCTGTATTCTTGTAAAAGAATGCTTTTTCAACATGAGTTGGCAGAATGTAAGGCTCTTTTGTTGCACGCAATAACTTCGAGGAGTCGACGGCCAAAATCCGGATGGTTCTCTTTTCATTGTGGCATTATTGCCTTTATACCCGGCATGGAACCAATTCACCTTCAAAACCACCTGTCAAAATACACGAATCAAAACTTTAGAATTATGTTTAGCTTTAAGAAATCTACATGTTATTGTTGCATGAAGAGAGATCTCATTTACCTGCTTGAAGATACGATATGATACTTCATAAATGCCGACTATGGTTCCCACGTAACCAAGTTCACTGTCGATAAGATTTGTGTCTCTAATTGCTTAAAAGAGGCAACAACGCAAGAATCCTGAGTTAGACGTAGGTTGTCAATAGATTTTATCCGAAGATGTTGTCCATAAGCCCACATGTTGGTATACATTCGAGCCTACACCAGAACATAAATTATTAAAAAATTTTGAGATTCATTTGTTTGGTTCAGAGTTTTCAAAACCAAACAAGTTACCTATTTTTCACACCCGATCATAAACTCTCTTTGTTCCGTAGAGATTGGCTCATGATCACTAACCGCACGTTGCATAAATACGGGTGTATAACCAATCCATGAAAGTAGGTACGTCCCCGTCGTTACTTACATTGGTTTGACATCTGGATCTCCTCTTTTTACGTCTACCAACTCGTTTGCTTGCAAGTTCCTCCTCGTACTCATCAACGAATTCTTGCATGCATTCGCTATTATAGACAATGAAAGTAGAAATATCCAATTTATCTTGGATCTTAAGTCAAAAAGGGACTCCCTTACCACCGGACAATACCTCGTCATACATGGTAGAAGACGACTTATTTGTCCATACGCGTGGAGCTTTAGAATCGGTTTTCTCAAGGTTTTCGCAAACGTAATACATGCATTCTTCAAGCATCCATCCCTCCGCCATAGAACCCTGTGGTCTTGCTTTTTGACGTACATAACCTTTCAATACTCCCATAAACCTCTCGACCCAAAACATCCATCGAGTGCTGACAATACCAGCGCCGAGCTCTATCTCGTCTACTAGATGGACTAGAAGATGAACCTGGATATCAAAAAAGGAGGTTGGAAATTCCTTTTCCATTAAACAAAGAAGCTCTATACATTCACACTTCTTTTGTGGAATTGACCCTTTGGCAATCTCTTTAGATATAATCCATCTATCAGTAAAAGAAAGAAGATATTAGAGATGTTATTGAATAAAGAAGATATGAAATAAAATTTTATACTAAAAATTAATGAGCGATAAATACCTTGCAAGCGATCCAAGGCGATATATCACATCTCGGACTCCTCTTGTAGTACATCCATCAATAACAAGGGGTAGAACATGCTACATACATGATTAATCTGATCAACAAATATACAAGAAAATAAATACTTTCAAAGATCTGAATAGATTTACCTTCACAAAATTGTGCCAATCGTGTGTTTTTAAACCAGACAAGCTCTTGTCATCTAGAGTGAACATGTTTCGAGAAGATGCTCCATATCCTGTAGGCGTACGAATCGACTAAGTCTTCCTGTTGATAGTCTCCAGCTCTTCTGTCTCTTGAGCACCCATGGGGCAGGCTCGTATGTTGTCTCACGTCGAGTTTCATCATAAAGTGGCCATAGATTGGGCTTTGAGTTTTGATCCTTTAAGTCATTTCTTGTAGCCGCTGTGTCTTTCAAGCCAACGAGGTGTTGCCATAAGGTTTGACCAACGTTCTTGAATATGTGCATGGGATCAAGAAGATGACATATCCTCAAATCCTTCCAATATTCCAAAGTATACCATATCAAAGGACTTTGAGCTACAGTACATTTTCCTCTCACTCGCTACTTTATAGTGTCATCATCATCGCCGCTTATGATCTCCGACTCCGGATCGATAGCGGGTCCAATAGTCCACTTTAGATACCAATCCTTTGGTGTCATTGGTATTGGACATCTCCCTTCTTCTACCTTTCCATTAAAATGTATGGCTTGCCTTCTATCTCATAGATAATGATCCTCAAATAAAAATTATCTATGTCGAAGATATATATTTTTGTTGAGGTTTTTGTTATAAGTCGATCTCAACCAATCACCACAAATTGGACAAGCTTTATAACCCTTGGTACATATCCCTGCATGGAAAACATAACAAGATGATTAGCGTAATGAACATCGTACAAACTTATGAAAGAATATATATATTTAAACCATTTACCTGAGCAAAAACCATATCCTGGAAAGTCGTGGATAGTCCATGCTAAAATTCCACGAACAATGAACTGTCTTTGACCAATGCTTCTGGACATATCCATGACATCAATCCCTCCACAAATCTTGAAGATCGTCGATGAGAGGGGCCAAATAAACATTCAGATCTTTAACTTGTCGTTTTTCCGAAATTAAGAGTGAGAGCATTAAATGCTCTTTCTTAATGCTAAGATACGGGGGTTGATTATAGTTAATAACTATCACTGGCCATGTACTTGATCTCATTGAAAATGGATTCACGCCATCCACTGATAGTTAATAACTATCACTGGCCATGTACTTGATCTCATTGAAAATGGATTCACGCCATCCACTGATAGTTAATAACTATCACTGGCCATGTACTTGATCTCATTGAAAATGGATTCACGCCATCCAATGCTACACCCATCTTTAAATGGCGTGGTTCTTTTGCAAAATCTGGCCATCGCAGATCAATATGCTCAAATGCAAAAAAGATAGATACAAAACAGTTACAGACAATAAAAAATGATTATCAAATTAAAATAGAGACAGTAGAGAACGTGGTGCAAATTAAACTATAGAATTAGGGTACAAGAGGTCCAGTAACATTAGGAAATGTATACAATGAAGCTCTCAATCCTCATCTAGTAAGGATGCTCGTGGAGGTCTACACCATCCATAATTGACCAGCAATTCATCACCAGCATGTAACTAATAGCATTGACAACTATGTATCTTTCTACATCCCTACTCATATGTTCTGGTTCATGACTATTCTCACACTCCACAAATATGCAATTGGTTCTTGAACTCATCCCTCGACTACTATTGATTAAACCTGCTATGTTTCCTTGAGAGTAAGTTCTTCCATCAACATAGAGTCTTTGTCCTTCTGCATGTGTGATCCCTCTATCAGAAAGAGAGGCTGCATTGAGACATAATCCATAAGTACTCACGCTCTAAATGTAGCGAGTAAGCTGATGCCATGGACCCCATCTATATATAGGTCCACAGAAAGACATAAGGGTCACCTCTGTATGAGGGGGCACATGTAAATCCTATGCAATAAAGAGGCCTCGTCCTGCTCCACTAATGGTAGATGGAGCAATCATGTAGCGACTGCCCCAGAAGCTGAAAACCACTCCATCATCTAAAGGAAGTGATCCTCTTTGCCATCCTATGTATCGTCTGCGATCATACGTCTGTACTAGAGAATGCAAACGAGTAGGCAACGGATGATCTCCACCCGTCTCGGCCTCCAAAGCAGGAGGTAGAGGATGTCGAGAAACCTCGAGCTGCAGCTGACAAGTGGCCTGTTTGTGCCGTGTGCGAGGGACATGTGTACCACTGATAGTGAAGTCATCCTCGTCTCATCAAGTGAATATACCTACATATATGAAATGGTTACATTATATATGAGCCTTTGATTTATAAAATAACCAATAATAAAACTAAGGGAGAACAATCACATACCATAGGTCGATGTCGCTCCTCAGGTGGCGGTGCTCGCTCAAAAGTACCATGAGTCATCTCATGTTTAAAGCACTCCTGTAGTGGCCTCCGATAGGTGCCACGACAACGAGCGCACCATCATATAATAGACTCGTTGTCGTAGTAGAAATCATCATAAATGGGTTCATGTGCAGTATTGGAACTCTGTGCACCCCAATCACCATGAGTAGGAGGTGGTGGTGTACCCTCTGATTGGTCCGAATTTGATTTTCAAGTACCATAAAAACACGAGTCATTAATCAAATGATCGAGAAGAAAAAAGCAATGCATGAAAAAAAACATTGAAATCTAACAAGTTCTATGGTATGCAATATGAAAAATAAACAGACGCTACTGTATGGTGGAGACAAACAAGAGGAGGGCTGATATGTGCATGGAGACATGGCAATACTTCCGCAAGGAGAGACGCCTACGCATCACTTTTCCTCAACAGAAGGTGCGTGCCTTTGCTAATGTATATTAGAATTAATTTGAACTTTGATAGATTGATTCTAAATATTCTCTAATCTATGTCATTTTGTTTAATGAAATTTACATAGACGGCAGCACGAAAGAGACTGCAAGTTGGTCACACATCTAGACTAGGCCGGATGGGTCGAGATGGATTTGTGGCCACATTTGTGAGTATAAATCGTTCTAATTTTAACTTTCAAAGATACTATTATTGAATGAAGAAATCAATGTCTTTGGTTCTGTCTTGATGCAGACCAAAGACTATGGTCGTGCACCTACGCGGCGCAGGAGATGGAGTACGCTACATACTACGGGTACCACGCTTTGCAGGCGACACTTCCGAACACGCCTGATCCACTTGTGGGTATCACTGATTTATTTTGTGGTTTATTTTCATATTAACTGTAATATATTCTTATTTGATAAGTAATGCAGGAGCAACATGGCGAGGAGGACATGACAGAGGTGGCTCAATAGGAGGCCGAGGGGCGACGACGAGAGTCTGAGGCGGGCGGCGACGGCGGTGTGATCCCGGGTGGGGACACGGGTGGTGGCGGTGGTGATGGTGGTGTTGTGGTTGGGGGCACGGGTGGTGGTAGTGCTGATGTTGATGATGATTCTGAGTCTGATAGTAGCGACTCATGTAGTGATGGCTCACGTAGTGATACTTAGTGATCTGTTTTGTATATGAGAGGATTGATCACCACACACTGTAGACACATGTACATATATTTGTTGATGATATATATTGACATATGTTCTCGTTGCATCGCTGAATTTGTCTATTGTCAAACAATTAATTATTTGTCGGTAAGTTAATTAGCCTAAGTATGTGCGAGAAGCTAGAACGTTATTTATTTATCTGTATGTTTTAAAACAAAACAAATCCTAAACAAGAAAAGAGGCGAGCACACAATGTAACACATCAAAAGAAGCAAAAGATTGGCAAGCATCACCAATTTCTCAAAAAAAGCTCTTGGAAAGCTAGATAGAGACAAATCAAAAACTTTATCGCAGTTCCAATGACTGTTTTTCTATGTTAGGCTCTAATATTAACAAGCTTTTGATTTTCATATTTTTTGCAGGGGTCCCTAATTGTACGATACGTATCAACTCAAGCTAACTTTCAAGCTTAAAGATCTGAACCATGAAGTTTCAAAGCACGTGATTTCAAAGTACCAATTTATGTACCACGTACCTGTACCATGTAACCATTTGCAAGTACGAGGTTTCAACATGATACCCAACTTAAGTACCAAGTCTAACACTAAAAAGCTTTCTTTGTTCCCATGTTTATTGAAAAAGGTACCCCAAAGTTAGACCGACCAATTGATACCATATATCATGTATCGATTGCGAGTTCGAAGTTTCATTATGGAGCCTGATACTAAATCAAGTACCAAGCACCGAATCTAGTACCAAGTACCATGTACCAAGTACCAAGTACCATGTACCAATTACTATGGACCATGTACCAATTACTATGGACTATGTACCAATTATCATGTACCATGTGCCAATTACTATGGACCATGTATGGACCATGTACCAATTATCATGTACCATGTACCAATTACCATGTACCAAGTACAGTGCACCAAGTACCATGTACCAAGTAGCTTGAAAATAGTTATTATTAAAAAAGTTTTTTAATTGCCGTTTTTTGTCCATCCCCGTTTTCGTTCGCCGGGGATTGCTTACATACATACATACATACATACATCCATGCATGCATGCATACAATGTACATGCATACATACATGCATGTATATACATACATACATATGACATACATATTGTAAGGACCCTTTTTGATATAGACATGTATATACAAAATTTTGGCATAAAGACTTAATTTTTGGTTGTGTATATTTTGCCTCTTAGTAAAATAATATATTTTGAGTCAATTACTAACATGTCTGGGGCGTAATAGAAGTACGCCACCGTTTGCTTCTAGTCTTCATTTTGAAGGAAAATACGGTCTGGAATGCGGATCCGGAAGGAGCCAGAATATCTATATGAACAGGAATGCAGACCGGAATGGAGTTCCGAAAGGCAGAGAGACGAGTACAGAGGAGATCCGGAAGAGTGCGGGACGGGAACCTTCCGCATACAGTACGGAAGAATGCGGGACAGGAACCTTCCGCAAGCCGTACGAAAAACCAGTCAGATTCTGTACGGAAATAAGAGAGTACGGGATACCCGATGAGAGCAGATGCCGGATGAGATACATACATACATAATGTCTTACATACATACATATAAATGCATGCATGCATGCATTATGTATGCATAACATATGTATGTACTACTATGTGTGTATGTACATACATTATGTATACATATACAATGCATAATGTATATGTATACATATACATTATGTACTACTATGTGTGTATGTACATACATAATGTATGTACGTACATTATGTATACATATACAATGCATGTATGCATGTATATATGTATGTACTACTATGTGTGTATGTACTATGTATGTACATGTGTATGTACATGCACATTGTATATGTGTATGTATATGTATATTTATATCTATATGTATATATATTATATAGATATATATATAATATGACATATGTACTACATATGACATACATCCGTGCATATATATATACATATATAATGCATGCATGCATGCATTATGTATGCAGAACATACGTATGTACTATTATATGTGTATGTACATGCACATTGTATATGTGTATGTATATGTATATGTATATGTATTATATATGTATATGTTTATGTACATGTATTATATAGATAAAGTAAATCTTGAAAATAGTTGAAGTTAAATAAAGTTTTTTGAACTGTCGATCTTTGTCCTATCCCCGGATGGCCCTATCCCCTTCCCCTCTCCCGTTCGTCAGGAATGCTTACATACATACATACATGCATGCATGCATGCATACATACAATGTACATACATACATAGATGCATGTATATACATACACATGCATGGATTCATACAATGTAGATACATATATACATGTGATATACATACATATATACATAATGTCTTACATACATACATATATAATGCATGCATGCTTGCATTATGTATGCATAACATTAAACATATGTATGTACTACTATGTGTGTATGTACTATGTATGTGCATGCACATTGTATATGTGTATGTATATGTATATGTATATGTATTATAAAGATAAAGTAAGGCTTGAAAATAGTTAAAGTTAGAGTGTTTCAATTTCAAAAATTAACAATAAAAGAGAGCTAGATAGCGTTGTTTACCAGAATTCATGTTCGTTTATGCACCGGTGTCTGACCAATCTCCGCAAAAACAACGACAGCATGGAGTGCAATCACAATTGCAAGATAGCAAGTGACAAAGAGAGCAACAGTAGGTAGATCATGAGAAAAATATAGACAACATTATGTTTAATGTAAATGAATCAACCGGTATATAAATTTTGTATTTGTCTGTTTTTTATCATTGCGCGTCATCGCTTAAGCGACGTAATCGTCGGAATCGTCGCTTAAGCGATCTAATCCTCACTTATGAGATGTTACATAACTTTTACAAATTTCATCGCTTATGCGACGCATATGCATTGCTACAGAAGTCGCTATTGTTGTCGCTTAAGCGACGTACAACAGCGATGCCTGTAGTAGCGATGGCTCGACACGTCGCGTAAGCGACGCTTTTGCGTCGCTTTTATCGTCGCTACGAGCCCATGGACTAGTAGTGCATGTAAGCATAATGATGGGCCATATATCCTTCATATCTCAACCTATCAAGAATAGGGTACCTAACCCTCGTAGACCTGTGTACACCTCGATCACTGCCAAGTGTCCTCAAAATAGCCCCAGTTTGCCTTACATGAGGAGTAACCCTAGATAGAATCCCAAGCTCCTCACATCAATGCTCTGCTCAGAGCCACCAGAATCACCATCTACATATGAGTGACCTCGTAAGCGGATCAGGCATAAAATGTTAATCTACCTCTTACTTCCCTTTGTATGATACATCCCTCTATTTGTCTTTCCCATATAAAGTGAAAAATCTACATTGGATATTTGAAATCTAATAACAAGATACTTTCCAATCTTGTTTGACCATGATCTGGGTGCCTTTATTAAGCCATACAAGGCTTTGCATGCTTATACCTGCTCTTTAAACCATCAGCATTATGCTTGACCTCATACACCCACTTACATAAAATTGCCTTCTTTTCCTTAGGCAAAGGCACTAACACCCACGTTGCATTTGCATCCAATGTTGCCATCTCCTCATTCATGGCATCTACCCATTTCTTATTTCCAAGTGCCTGTTCAAAATAAATGGGCTCCAACTCATGTATTTCTTTAACCATGTAACCATAATGATAGGTTGTATATCCATCATATCTCAAAATGTCAACAATAGGGTACCTAACCCTCGTAGACCTGCGTACACCTAGATCATTGCCAGGTGTCCTCAAAACAACCCTGGTTTGCCTTACACTAGGAGTAACCCCACAGTAGTCTTATGCCTATAAACTTTAGTTCAAGGGTCATACCATGAATAGGTGTATTGGGTGTCTTCTTCATAATGTACACATCAATTGCTACTGCTTTTGCCCAAAAATAATGTAGCATATTCTTTTGAGCCATCAAGGAATGTGCCACTTCTATAATGCGCCTATTTTTTCTTTCTCCAATAAAATTCTGTTGTAGAGTGTACCTGCACATGTAAATTGTCTCTTGATTCCCTGCTTTCTCAAGAAATTGATGAACTCATTGGATAAATACTCTTTCCCACCATTTGATCTCATGCATTTTTTTTGCATGCCTTTTTCCTTCTCGACCAAGACTTTAAATCACTGAAAGTGAGAAAACACCTCACTTTTCTCTTTCATGAAGTAAACCCACACTTTCCTAGTGTGGTAATCAATGAATGTGACATAGTACCTGCAACCTACAATTTTTGTAGTCTTGATCGGTCCCCATACATCCGAATATATAACATCTACTGGACTTCAACTGACATTTTTGTCATGCGGGAAAGCATGTTTGGCCTGCTTACTAGGTTGGCATGCTTCACACACTTCATGCATATAATTGACCTTAAACTTTGGCAAACTTGGAACAATATTTTGGCCCTCCATAGACTTCAATTGTTGTATATTCACATGACCTATGTGCTTGTGCCATATGTCAATATCTGCAATGACACATGTTCCATGTGCAAACATGGCTACCTTTACCTTATTCATGCTCAATCCAAAGTAAATATTCTGCCATTTCTGTTACCTTTTGCACCCGGGGGGGTTCACTATGCAAACACTACCTATAGTACGTGCATTCAAGGGGTATTTAAAAATACCCTTATTAATAAATTCTTGTATATTTAACATACCCCTCGTGTATGGATTTTGGTAATGAAACTAACCCTTATGTATGGAAATTTTCACTGTTTAATTAAAAACCCCTTATATATGTAAATATTTATGTAATTCCATCCAAGAAAACACCCCTTCTATTGAACGCACATGCTATCTTACATATTCTTTAGTGGACCCCCCGGGCCTGTGCAACTATTAGCATGATCCTCGCTAACATAGGGGAACACATGCCCCTACATACATAGCCATGGATTACACATGTACACATGAGCATGGAGTAGGAGGCATGGATCAAGAAGATAAAATACACAAGATAAACATACAAGCATAACATCATAACATCATAGTGTATTCCATATCCATGTATCACATATTGTGTCTACATGAATCATGTCCATACAATATATCATGTCATGTCTGATTTTTCAAAAAAGAGGGGATTTATATAGCCATCCAACCATGTGACTCTTGGGATACCCATGTGTGACTATTGGGCTCCCATATCCTCCACAAGATCTTAACTCTCCTCTAGCCCTCATGTAACCACTTCTTAATATGACATCATGTGATAACCAAATCCAACAACTCATTAGCCTAAGCTAATGGCATTGATGCTAGGGGATGTCTCTTCCCCTTTGTTTAGTTGGGAGTGTACTATCCCTATCAATGCCAAGTACATCATGAAAATATTTGAATAAGTGGCTGCTAGAGGGTAAAATGCATGCTACTTCAACTTATACGACATATCATGTAGAACCACAAAAATTGATGGTGGTAGACCAAGGAGATTATGGGAAGATGGTTTCCACCAATCTGATGAAGAGCATACAAGTATATGCTGATGAAGAATCTCATCCATGGACACTCAAGTGTGCTACCTTTTGTGTCAATAGTAACCACATGCTTTCTCTCCATGTGTCTGGGAAGTCAGCTTCATCTCTCAAAGTCCACAAGGTGAGTCCTCCCTTGGGTCCTGAAACTACAACATCCAATAAGTAACTGCATTCTAGAAATCAATACATCATTTTCTTATGCTTTTAATATTTCCATTTTGGTTCTTATTTGTTTCTTTTTCTTATAAGAAACTTGATAGGGTCCTTAGTGAACCTTTTATCCGGACCTCATGCCTTCTCATTGGGTCTTATGGGCATCTTGGCATGTATATCACTGAGCTTTTTCCTTCGGCTTTCATGCCTCTTTATCTGGGACTTATAGGCGACTCAGTAGGGATCTTTAACTAGGCTTCCTTTGGTCCTCACGTCTTCTCACCTAGGTCTTACACGCGACTCAGTAGTATCCTCAAGGCAAGACTCTTCTCACCTAGGTCTTACAAGTGACTCAGTAGTATCCTCAAGGCAAGACTCTTCTTCTAGCCCTCATGCCTCATTTTTTCAATATTAATATCAGCAATCGAGACCTCGTTGGGCTTTCTCTGGTCCTCATGCCTTCTCATTGGGTCTTATAGGCGACTGAGTAGTATCCTCGCTAAGCGTCTCCTCGACCCTCGGTCGCGACCTCGCTAGGCTTCCTCCAGACCTCGTGCCTTCTCACTGGGTCATACAGGCGTCTCCTTAGTATCCCAGCTAAGCGTCTCCTCGATCTGATCGGGACCTCGCTAGGCTTCTTCTGGACCTCATGCCTTCTCGCTGCTGGGACTTACAGCCGTCTCCTTAGTATCCCAGCTAAGCGTCTCCTCGATCTGGTCGGGACCTCGCTAGGCTTCCTCTGGACCTCATGCCTTCTCACTGCTGGGACTTACAGCCGTCTCGATAGTATCCCAGCTAAGTGTCTCCTGAACCCTCTCATGCTTCATTCTTTCAATATTATTATCATTTTTCCATTGACACCATATTTCAAGACAATACCTCAAGAATTGGCCAATTACTTACCATTCACATTCATCAGGTCATCCACCTTAAGTTTCCCATGGAGGTGAAGGATGTATTCCATGTACTCCATGAGGATGTATTCCATGTACTCCATGGCATGAGATGATTTTGGATCATCAAAGCCAACATGTCGTATTGCATATGTGTGTTCTTCTTTTTATCCCCACTTTTAGTGTTTGATTTGATCTAAGCCCCTACACTAGTGCAAGACCAAGTGTGCTCCCAACAAGTAGAGCTTGGTGCAATACCAAAGTTCTTGCCGTTCAGACACAAGGGTGCTTGATCTTAACTTTAGAGTTCATTTTATTAAAAACCTCTTGCTTATGTGTATTTCCTGTGCATGGAAAGGCATTATTCCAAGGTTCCCAAGGAGTCATAATAAGCGTATCATCCTCAATGACATAAGGGTCGTCACATCTAGTAGCCCATGCATGTCATCGGCCATGGCTACATCTACATCAAAGAACATATAATCATCCTCCTCCACTATGTGAGGGATAGGATCAAGTGTTACTTGCATGATCTATACATATTAACAAGGGTATTTCCAACTATTATATCTTCCTCAAAACCGAAGTGCAAAATGGCTACATGGATCGTTTCCCCTCGTCTAAGGCTGCCATGGTAGCACATGAATCAAGAACACTCAAGAAGGACACAATGTTTGGCATAACACTTTCAAGTTGCATTCTTTTTAAAGAATCTAGAGCTTTGCTATCTTGCCCATGTTGGGCGTACACCATAATCATGGCATTCTAAAAGAGTGTTCGGACTGAGCATTTGGCCAAACAAAGTCCTCGCACTATCAAGGCTCCCACATTTACTGTTCTAAGTTTTCGCGCATATAACAAGAGCCATGGTTGGAATTCTTGTAGGCACAACTTTGTCAGACCACGCCTAGGTTTACTCCACGAACTGGCCTCTCTTCATTGCTATCTGGGTGCATTGGTAGAACCAGGGTTTGAACCACCAACACTGATCATTGATCTTGTTGCCCTTCTTCTTGGCCTTTGTCCACTCAACAATTTACTATAAGCAATCCCAAATGTTGAAAGTAATGTAAGGAATGTTCAAAAAAAGAAGAAACTTCAAAAGTTAGTACACACGTGTAGTCTATCTATTCAGGTTATGTATGTGAATAGGTTTTTTTAAATATGTATATATATATATATATCAATTAGTTGCAGATCCTTGGATAAATTTGTAGAAGAAAATGTATTTAAAAAAGATAATCTTACAAAATGGCAGTTGAGAAAAAATCAACGAAGCAAGTTTGTGCACTATATTTTGAATCATTGCACATTAAGTGGATGTGAATAGAATCCACATATTGTCACAAGTACATTGATGTTACAATTTTTAGTTTTATAAGTTGAGATATCTTGAATATTGATATCTTGAATATTGATATCTTGAATAAGGATGAAGACTTATCTATTATTTTTGGGTGGCACACTATGTATCAAGAACACAAAGATAGAATCAATGCATCATGGTGTGCAGAGATATTGATGGATTTTACAGTGACCTATAGTGATTTATGATGATATATTCACAATATTATTATGATGATGTATTGGATAGTTTTGAGTTAAATCTTTCCATTAATTTTTATATTGAAAAAAAATGTTTATTGTGGAGTGTGTGGGCGCTCTATTTTCTACTGAAGTATGTGTGTGTGTGTAATGGAGAATGGAAATTTAATTACAGTTGTGTGAGTTTACACCGA
Source organism: Cibotium barometz (assembly GCF_041138505.1). Classification (NCBI taxonomy): domain Eukaryota; kingdom Viridiplantae; phylum Streptophyta; class Polypodiopsida; order Cyatheales; family Cibotiaceae; genus Cibotium; species Cibotium barometz. The sequence goes on from NC_141077.1 coordinate 45,764,947, forward strand.
CTCTATAATCCTAGTGGAGGGTGGTAGCCTAACCCATGGGATTGGATGGGGTTAGGCTAAGTGTATGAAACTCGTCAAAGTTGATAAAGGATTTTAATACTGGAAAACGGGTGGCCGGGTGGACCCAAATTACGGGTGCTTTCTAAACCTAGAGACCAACCTTGATTACAAAGTTAGAAACTTGAGAGAAATCTAGGAATCAACTTTAGATCATAGAGTCTTTAGAAGAATTAAGGTAGAATTGCTCCCTTAATAATCGAGGATTAAGGTGTCATATTGAGCTCAAGGAAGCCACCAATGCCTCTTATTTGTGAGAATTATAAGGTGAATATTTTACTTGGAGGAATCATACAATCATACTCAATTCCTACCATAAGGCCTCTATTCTAGTCAGCTATATTGGGAAAGTTGTTGGATTGCTAAGCGATAGGATGTTGATGAATGGAGGCCCTAAGTGCGTTCTCTCTTTCCCTAGACTAGTCATTTGTTGTGGATTCACTTTTGGTAGGGGGTAGGGGTCTCAAATTGGTTAATCAAACCTATATTACTTGCCCATATCTCTTAATGTATAATTTCACTAGTATATGGGACATGCTTATGTAAATTCCCTAGCATTATGTATAGTAGAGAAAACGAGAATTAGGAGAAAAAAAGGTGTGCTGCATTGGAGGCTCCTTTTGCTTGTAATGTGAATGACTTAGTTTATTACACAATACAAAAATGTTAGTAGGACATACTCGTATTTGGTGTAATTTTTCCTAGCTATATTTAATGTTTAAAGTATCTTGAAAATGAATGTAGAAATAAAAAGATGTACTTTTCGGTGTTTCTAAATAGTGAAAATTGTGTACCTACCTTCAAATCATGCATGCATTACTTTCTTTTGAATTAAACCAATGTATATATATATATATATATATATATATATAGATATAGATATATATATATATATATCAATTAGTTGCGGACGCCTTGATAATTAGTTACAGACCCCTTGATAATTTTGACTCAAATCAATATATATGTATGTATATATATATATATCAATTAGTTGTGAATCCCTTGATAATTTTTTAGAAGAAAATGTATTTGAAAAAGATAAGCTTACAAAATGGCACTTGAGAAAAAATCAATGAAGCAAGTATGTGCACTATATTTTGAGTCATTGCACATTAAGTGGATGTGAGCAGAATCCACATATTGTGACAAGTACATTGATGTTACAATTTTTAGTTTTATAAGTTGAGATATCTTGAATACTGATATCTTGAATAAGGATGAAGACTTGTCTGTTATTTTTGGCTGGCACACTATCTAGGCACACTATGTATCAAGAACACAAAGACAGAATCAATGGATAAACTACTTTAAAAGACCTCGAATTTGTTTTGTTTTTTTTAAGGGGGAGAGAGGGGCATTGTGATCTAATTTTTTTGTAAGAGAACACAAGGGAGAGTGCAAGAGTTCTTGAGAGAAGGGATATTTACCTGTACAAGAGTTACACGGAATGTACATTCTTCCAAACTCATGTACAATTAACTAGTCTCAAAGCTCATGTACACTTAGTCTCAGCCTCGCCAATGCTGCTCGTAAAACAAATAAAAACATTAGACGTGATGACAAGCAAGTGGTTATGAAATAACGAGATCACAACTTTAAACCTTGAAGGTGTTAAATGAGGGTGGGCATTTAGCCCCATGAAATGAGACCATTGAATGAAAGCAAAACCTTTTTGAATGGGTCTCCCATATTTTTCAAACCTTTCACAATCCCTAAATGGAACCCTTAGACCCAAGAAAGCAATCAAATTTGACCAAATCCACGTAAAAAGGTCTTTTTCATATGCTTTGACTGAATGAGAGCCAAGATACCAAAAAATTTGACCAAATCCACGTAATAAGGTCTTGTGCACGATGCTAGCGTCGTGGAAGTTCTAACCATAAATTCGCTCCCTACCTAAGTGTAAAAACATATGAACAAAGCGATTGTCTTCCATTCCATCTTTCATAATTTCCAGTACTTGTCTTCCATTCCATCTTTTATAATTTCCAGTACTTGTCGTGCCATCTTCGTCCCGTTTTGAGACGTTGGAAGCAACTTGACAGAGCAATATGGAGCAGCGTGGTCTTGCATCCACCCTCTTGGGCTGTACGCTAGTCCTCCTCGTAGCTACTTCAAAATCCTACGCACAGCTTAGCTCTAGTTTCTACGACGCATCCTGCCCGACTGTTGCGAGCATCGTGGAACAAGTGGTGCAGCAGGCAGTGCAGCAGGAGGCCAGGATGGCAGCGTCCTTGCTGCGCCTCCACTTTCACGATTGCTTCGTAAATGTAAGTGTGTAAACTAGTTATAAACGTTGATCAGAAAGCTATACTGCCCCAAGGAAATGAGTAATGATTAAGAGTACAGCTCGATTGCACTGATTTTTAATGCAATGTAGGGATGCGACGGGTCGGTATTGCTGGACAATACAGACACAACGACAGGCGAGAAGACGGCCCCTCCAAACAACAACAGCTTGAGAGGCTTCGACGTGGTGGACAACATCAAGTCCGCCGTGGAGGGAGTGTGCGAGGCGACCGTTTCGTGTGCTGACATTTTGGCGCTGGCGGCCAATGCGTCCGTGACCCTGGTAATACATATTAGGAGCAGACTCGTCACATGAGGAGCCTAATTCAATTAACTATCTCATGACTGCTAGACGTTTAAGACCTTATACAAGGATGATTGATGTACGCAGGCCGGAGGACCCTCCTGGACGGTGCTCTTGGGAAGAAGAGATGCAACCACTGTAAGCGCCACAGCGCCTGTGCAGGACCTCCCAAATCCCAACACCGATATCAACACGGTCATCGGCAAGTTCACAGCCGTGGGCTTGTCCACGCAGGATGCAGTTGTGCTCTCAGGTTCAAACTCATTGAATATTGCATGGTGAAGTCTAGTAGAGACTAGAGTACTTTGAAGTAATAATTCCGTTACAATTTGTTGATTTGTGGCCCGCCCATGTGCATTTTCTGTCGTGGCTGCAGGTGCCCATACCATCGGGCGCGCCCGCTGTATCTCCTTCAGCTCGCGCCTCTACAACTTCAGCAACTCAGGCAGCCCCGACCCCACCGTCGACTCCACGTACCTGGCCGCCCTGCAGAGCAACTGCCCGCAGAGCGGCGGGGACCCTAACGCGCTCAACTCGCTGGACACAACCACCCCAGACACCTTCGACAACAAGTACTACGCAAACCTGCAGCACAACAAGGGCTTGCTGCAGTCCGACCAAGAGCTCTACTCCACCTCCGGCTCCAGCACCGTCTCGCTCGTGGACACCTACAGTAGCAGCCAGAGCACCTTCTTCAGCGCCTTCGCCCAATCCATGATTAACATGGGGAACATCGGCCCTCTCACAGGCACCCAAGGAGAGATCCGTCTCAACTGCCGGAAGGTGAACGGCTAAGCTCGGTCAACAACATCTACGCGTAGCATTTATAGCTTTGGGCTTGCGCCCGCCGTTCAGGTCGTAGTCGGGAGAGGCGCCCTTCTATCTACTCTGTCGGCTTTTTAGAAAGAAGGCATTACCAGTTTATTGAGAGAGATATCATGTTGTTGCGATTGTTGAGTTCATGGGCTCTATACACAATCATTGGTGGTAATTGCGTTCTTTCAATTACCAGATTTGTTGATTGATTATATTAATTATTGCTCGAGGGTTTCTCTTGTTCTTCAGGAAAACTTTGAGATATAATTTGATGCTCAAGGCTTTTTGTTTGCAGAACACATGTGCACATTCTCTAGATCTCTTGTATAGCTTTGTCTTGTGTGCAGCTTGGATTATTATGGACCTTTCTACAAAAGAAAAGTCAAATTTGCATGTCATTTTTGAAATTTTTTGCACCCCTCTCACAGGCTCCATTACGATGCTCTTTTGGCATGTTTTTACTAGAGTCTACAATGTTGGCCTTCATTACTTCCTCTTTCTACATGCCAAAGATGACCTGCACACAAAAAAACCCCACACACCACAAGCACGTAGTATTTTGTACCCCATCATAAATATTTGGTGTATTCTGCAATTAGGCAAATACCCGCTTTGCTAGCATTTGCACACTGTCTTTACCTTTTTCTTTTATAGTAGAACCAACCACTCCTTCCAGTGGTACCAAGTCTTAATCTCCATTCTTGCTACACCTGCGCATAGCTCCTGCACGTAAGCTTTCATGATGGTGGTGACCTTGAGACTCCAATTTTGCATCTATACCTTCATTGTGAACATTTCTAATTTGCAAAGCTTGCCCATGCTCTTCTCTTCCAACCAATGAGCCTTCCATAGCTCTACTTCCATCTGAGACTCTTCTACACAAGGCTCCAAATTCAATCCATAATGATTAGTGTGCATAACTTTCTTGTAATAGAAATTCTAAAATTGAAAATATGCTTAATCAAATGAACTCTCACTAAAAAGAAAACTATACATAAATATGCACCATGACCAAGCACCCACCCAGCTAGCTCTCTGATACCATTTCAACTATCCGAATATGGGATTAATCGTGGCGATAGACACAAGATTAAGCATAATAATTAAGGTGGATTTTTAGGAAAAATTTAGACTCCAAGTAGGCCCTTTTAGAGCCCATTAAAATTTAGACTCCAAGTAGACCCTTTTAGAGCCCATTAAAATAATATACGGCTAGCCAATGAGAGTGCTTGGATTCTACAACCATGTAACATGGATATTTTTTGTCAGAGTGGTCCCCAAAATTTTGAGCTCAAAAAAGAGGAATAAAATATATCGGCTTAAAACTCAAAAATAGAAGAATATAAGGCCCAATACCACTTACCAAAATGTATGTCAGAAGGAATATCAGAAAAAGAGGCTAGACTGATTGAAAGCTAGTCTGATTGAAGCCTTTCTCCACAATTTGAACTTAGTTCTCTTCATTTTTGACCTCTCTTACAGCATCACTTATTTCCCCCATATTTGCTTCATCTCTTCTTCTTCTTCTCTCAACCTCTTTTTTTATTCCATCTTAATAGTCTGGTAAACTTCATTAAGCTATGTTTGCTAATCATGATTTCGATTTTATTTATTATGTTCGTTAATCTTCCTAGCCATGATGTATGTCAATTTGTGAAAACTTACAGGGTTTTTTGTCAACTCGCCTCTAGAAGGAAAATAGAGTGTAAGGTTCACAACATTTCTTTAAAGTTTTATTTTTGTTATTTAGATTGTTGAGATCAATGAAATGGTAATAATGTTCTCTTTTCCCTTTGTAGATGAGCTCTAGGAGAAAACACATCTGTGGCATTGAAAGTGTGGAGATTTTCAATAAGAATGATGCTTGTGGGCAGCTGGATCCCTCAGCGGTTTAGGAAGTCATACTAGATCACGATGAGACCCAGCACTCGAGGAGCATTCAAGGTAAAACAAAAAAAATATTGGTGATCCAAACAAGCATTGGAAAGATAGGATCGTGGAGTTCTCCAGGGGACGAAATGGTGCAATCGAGGTCCTTGTGCAGCAAGTTTATATGCACATGGACATAATGCTACATCACCACGATGAAAGTACAAGATCTAAGACAAATACTAAGATTCAATAAGTAGTCTTTGTTTTCTGTGTTCAATGCCTAATTGTTTTGTGCTCTATAGCTAAGCTTTTTTTTCTTTTCATTTTTTATGTTGCATGCATTCAAGTGATATGAAGGACTGTGTAATGATCTCGAAGGCTTTCATTTGGCAGTGGTTCTTAGAGTGGGTTGGCAAATAGTTTGAATTATGCCATTAAGCACTCAACTGAATTTTATTATTGTGGGAATATTTGTTGAAGCTGAAGCTTTGATTGGTAGCTCTTCAGATATGGATGCATCTAATGAGATGAGATGCTGCATAACCTTGTTGTTTTAGAGTGTAAGCAGGTTCTTGTGGCTTTGTTTAGGAGAGGGTTCTTGTGGTCTCTTTGTTGCCACTTTAGCTATTACACCATGCGAGAAGTGGGTGTACTTTTTCTTGGCACTAAAGTTGGTGTGGTGAGACAAGGTTGTTCTTTCCTTGATGTTTTTAGGCACCCAAATGGTGGAATTACCATCATAATATCCTTGAGAAATGAGTAGACATGTAGGCACCCATTTTTTTCGAGCTTTACAATATGAGGGTGGGTGCCTTCATTGTCGAGGTTACTTCCTCTATGCAAGTTGAGGGGATCTTGTGGATTTCTTTGGAATCCACACATTTTCATTACCTTGATAGAATCCATGTGATTGAAATGGTATTTTGATGAGATGAAAGAGTATTTTATCGACTCTTTTGGGTTTATGTCGTGGAAGAGGTTAACAAGTCTTCTACTTTCTAGGTTTTTGAGATTTACATAGTGAGCATTGATTTAAGTGTTTCCTGGGTTGGTGAGGTAACCAGATTGGATTGCCACCCTCATAGTGGCCTTGAGCTACTAAATAATTGCTTCTCTACCCATATTTTGATACCGTGAAGATATCTTGACATTGACTTATGTGGTGAAAGAAGGGATATATTGCAAAGTGGTTGTCGAATGTGAGGTTGAGAAATTATAGGTAGAAACAAGTTCTTTTAATGGTGAGGTTAGAGTTGTAGTATAGGTTGACTTCATAATTTCCATCCTTCAAGGGTCATGAGATTATGGTTCATTCCATGGATAGAGTTGGGCTTATATTATTTTTATATTTCCAAATGCTTTAAATCCTACATTCAACCTTAGAAGATTTAGAGTAGGGTTAAGTTTAGGTGCTAGGGCTCCAAGCATTACTATGGTTTTAGGTGGTCAAGGTTTCATTGTTGACAACGGCTCCTCTTCTCATAAGAGAATTATAAATGTAATCATTGGGTATCCTAAGGTGATAGTTTACATCGATTGGTTTTAGGTGGTAAAGGTTTCATTGTTGACAACAGCTCCTCTTCTCATAAGAGAATTAGAAATGTAATCATTGGGTATCCTAAGGTGATAGTTTACATCGATTGGTCAATAGAGTACTAAAAACTATTTATCTAAGGGCCACTCAAGAGAGGGAGTACTGGCGAGAACTATTTATCTAAGGGCCGCTCAGGATGAGTTCTTCAAGGTCAAGAGTAACTTGGAACTCCCATGCTATGTCAACCCCCTCAATGGAAAGAAAGAAATAATCCCATATTTCCATGTATTCCCCATTAGCATCTATCACATCAATATTTCTAGGGCTGAGTGTAGATTTCCCAAGGATACCCAAGTTTCCATTGATACAATGTTGTGACTGCCTTTAGGACTAATCACTACTTTTTTACATTATTTCCACCATAAGAAAAACTTTGATAAGCTCCTTAAATGGGCTCATGAATGTCTCAGTTTCACTTCTAGTTTTGGTTTCAATTTTCCATTCGCTGAGATGGAGGCATTGAATCTTGATTCCTAGATTTATTTCCAAGGAGTTCATCTAAAGCATAGTTTCTCTCATTTTAGTTTTCATCATTGTGAAGAGTACCCAATGTGGTGCTCAACATGAACAATGGCACTGAAGAACCCCTTAATGTGTTGAGACTTGTTTAGAAGCTTGTGAAGACCTTGGAGGTTCCCCTTTAGCATCATGGTTTAATTGATCTATTTTGGTAGGTAGAACCTCTTCCTCTTGAAAAGGAAAGTGAACTTCTCTTATGGTTTGTTTTGGGGAATCCTCTTGGGTTTTAACAAGATGTGGTCTAATGTTAACTAGTAACCTAGTCAACGTTTCAACCAATTTGAGCATGATTTCTTAAGATTGTTGTTTGCTAACCTTCTTGTTCTCAACTTGGGGTAGTGGGTTGGGTCTTAGTACTTTTAATTGACTTTCAAGTGCACTAGATGAGGTGCTCGATCTTGTATACGATGAGATAAAATTCCTTTTTAAGAGCTTATAGCAATGTTCATATACATTAGGTCCTTGTGGTGTGTTAATGCTTGTGCATTATGTTGCTTTTACCTCCCTTGGGTTTATTGTTTCTTTAAGCCTCTTTCCCTTATCTTGAGGTTTAGACTTAGCCTATTTAGTTTGTGTAGCTTTTGCTTGTTAGGTTTAGGAGGTTGTAAATCTTTTCTTGGTTCTTATTTTGAGACATTCTAGGTGCTCGTTTGCATGTTTTTTGGCTTTTTCTTGCACCCTGGATTATAACTATGTGAGAACATTGAGTGGAACCATCATGGACAAGTTTCCATTCTACACACTTAATGTTATGTGCACATTATATGTGCATATACTAGGAGGCTAACCCACCCTAGGCATGTGAGCATGGAAACATGGGAACATGCTCTAGTGGGGCAAGGTTAGGTCTAACCTTGGGTTGAGGTTAGGGTTAGGCAAGCAAGGGTCACACATGGAAATGGAGAGTCAAGAGTCACTTGAGGACCCTCCTATATAATAGGGGCATGGGGCAATCTCATCCGATGTTCACTTCTGTAGAGCATTATATCTACTCTCTTACCATTTCATGTTAGAGCTATGTGTTGGTGTGGATTGGAGTCATACCTCTTGGTGGTATGGGACATCAAGGTTAGGTATGTGGTAGTTCATTGTATTCATGTGTGCACCCTTGGGCTTGGGGGTGGTTGGGTAGATAAGTGTATGCCTGGTTTATGCATGTTTATGCATAGTGATTAGCTACTAGAGATATCTTTAGGGTTTTAACAGTGGTATCAGAGTGGTCTCTAGTTAATTTTTGATGTTTTTTATCCTCTTAAGTTTCTCTCATTATTGAAAAATATAGCATCTGTAAAGTAAATTTTAACATTTACTAAGCAAAAAATGTTATTTTTTAGTTTGTTTTGGTGGCCTATGCATTGGGAATGTCAATATGTCGGTCAAAACATGGTGCTTCTTGACTTGGATGGACGTAGCGACATTGCGAGGAAATTAAGTGAGTGGAAATGCTATTTTCTCTATTTTTATGGTTAAAATAAGCATTTTATGGAGTTTTAAAACCAAAATACGGCACATGCTATTGAGGGTATTTTTTGGTAGAAAGGATTCCCTAAATTTCTAAAAATTTTAGAAAATTTTTCTAATTATTTAGGAATTTTTAAGAGCATTTTTATGGTAAAAAAGGTATTTTTTTTACGAGTTTCCAGCGGGCATGCTATCAAATTTTAGTAGCAGGCATGCTGCCCCCTACTGAATTTTTGCAGGTTTCTAGCGGGCATGCTACCCCCTACTGAATTTTAGTAGGGGGTAGCATGTTGATGCATCGGGTTCTCTCCCGTGTGTGTAATATTTTCCCCATCTCTCTAATATGAAATTTCCTTCATTTTCTCTCTCCCGCGTGTGAACACCTCTTAGGTGGGAAGATTTTATTAATGATGCTAATCTTAATTAGAGATTAAGTATGATTAGTGTAAATCAAAATTATGCCATAATCTCTCTGTTAAACAGAGAAGAGAGAATTCATGGGAAGAGAGTGGAGATGGAGAAAGAGGAGTAGAAGCTCTCCATCCTCTCCCTCACAATTGGCGCACAAGGGGGGGGGTCCATGGTGGCTGGCGCACAGTGCCCACCCCCCCCCCCATGATTCTTCAAAAAAAAAATTTAATAAAAAGCTTTGTTAAAGCTTAAAAAAAGAAGAAAAAAAACTTGATTTTCATGATTCTTTTAAAAAAAGATTTCAACTTGAACCTTTTGACCTTTGGGGTCCAATCTTTTTTTGACCTTTCAAATTCTGCAACCCTTGGCTGTTTGCATTCCGGGGTGACCATTTGGGTTCCAAATTTTTTTGTCCCTTCGTATTCTAATGCGTTCAGGGTACAATAAAAATTTTACAAAATTCCCAAAAATTTATGAAAAATCAGACAGGTTGTGTGAAAAAGTTATTAAAAGTTAATCTAAAATTAACTCTTTCATTAAATTTCTCTTTTTGGATTGATTATAAGGTCTAATTAACCACTAATTATTAATTAATTTACACAACTAAGCAAATTATTGGACTAGGCATTGAATTGCTAAGGTATGTGTATTGCTTAATGTTTGAATTGATAAATAATTAAAGATTACTTAGGCTCCTAATAATGGGCTCTTCTCTTATATTAAAGATTACTTAGGCTCCTAATAATGGGCTCCTCTCTTATATTAAAGAGAGCTAGAATCCTTAATTTTATGAGTTTATTGATTTGGTGCATTAAAACATTAACATGCACTCTTAATCTCCTTTATAAGCTCACATTAACCTAGTAACGACCAAAATCTCCTATTTTTGGGGGGGGTTTTTCACTCTTTCTCTTCACTAATTACTTTCCTAATGCAAAAAACAGTCCAACTAGTGAAATTAGTGAAAATTAAGAGGGCTTTTATGTTTTTTTGAGATTTTCTTTCATGATTAAGGTAGCTAAAAAAGATGCTAGCACTCTAATCTACTCAAATACAATAAAAAACTCATTGGAAGTGTAAAAATTAGCATTTGAAGTCTATGTTAAAAATACAAAATAGATACTAGCACTCTAATCTAATCAAACACAACAAAAAACTCATTCAAAGTGCAAAAATTAGCATCTAACTGCGGAGACACAAAACCATAAGGGCCAAAACATTCCGCAAGGGGTAAATCAACATAGCTACGCATCACCATCCTTGACATCTTCATCATCCTCAGCATCATCTTTATTGTCTTCTCTCATATCATCACTCTGCACATCAAGAAAATAATAAAATATCAATAGCTATCATGTGGCAAGAAAAGATATATGCCAATGATATGAATTATAATGTGATAAAGAAAACAATGTATCTATACTTCATCATGTAACATGCGTTCATCAAGCTCCACACTGTTCTCACGGAGCCATTGTAACACAAATTGGATTTATTATGATTAAACTCATGTGCATACTCATCCTTTATTGTTGGTTAATGACCAACCAACAACCTCTTTCTACATATAGATGAAAGTAAATGAAGATAATTTCTAACTTAAGATACTAAAAACATAAAATAATTCAACTAAAAATTTTACTCACAATGCGTGCTATGAATGCTGACTTTCCTCCTGAAGTGGGAAACACCCCACTTTCACATCCTTATTGTGCTTGCTTCCAAGTGTTGTTCACTTGGAGATATTCTCTCATGAACCATCTTAAGGGCATGCCTCCACTCTTGGGAAAAACATCCATCCGGCTTGCTCTTATGTTCTCGTGCACACCTACTCACACGTTTCTCATATTCGATAGGGAGGGCCTCATTCTATTCTACACGGTGAAGGTCTCAGATGGGTAAAGTGTGCGTGCCAATAGTTTTCAGATGGTACAAAAGATCTCAAAACCTTTTTTCCATCACTATTAAATCATACGTGTTTTTTTAATGTCAAAATAAAAATTTTAGTTTTTGTAACTCTTTTTCAAATTTACTTTCAAATGAATTTGGAAACATGTCGTGTGAGAGAGTTGTAGTATTTTTGAAGTACTACAACTTTTCTCCCTTGGTCTTGTAAAAATTCTTGCATTTGGTAGCTCAAACAATAGTTTAAAAGTGGTTCACAAGCCTGATTTTTGAATTTTTAACATGTTTTTTTTGTCTCAATTTTTCGATTAACTTTTGACATGATTGGTTAGAGGAGGCTAAAATGATGGAAATGAGCTTGGTCTACTCAATGAAAGATTTAAAGAGCCTGAAAAGATCTTGAAGATATGCATTAGAACATGTTTAGTGGTCTCACGATTTGGGAGATACATGACTGCAAAAGGGCTAATTTTTTTTCTACCCCCTAATTTTTTCATGTGTGATTATGTAGTCTATTTCTCATGCTCTAATTATGTTTCTTGGTGTGATTATGGAGTCATGATAATGCAATCAAAAACCATGATTTTTCGATGTGATTTTGCAGTCACGTGACCGTCATTTTTAGGCGTGATAAAAAATGTTCGATCATGATCGGAGTTTTTCGACCGTGACGTTGCAAGTGTGATTTTGTTTCGTGAGGTTTTTTAGTGTTTTTTGGGATCCAGTTTGTGTAGAGGGGGTGGATTTAATATTCAAATTAGGAAGTATAAGAGCTTTTTCCTAAAAAGGCAAGTGAGAGGCAAAAGTCTAACACTTTATGACACCCTCAACCAACTTACCAGGCATCAAGTTCACATTAAATGCACATTATCCACTAATGAGTTGTGTGAAAAAGTTATTAAAAGTTAATCTAAAATTAACTCTTAAAGTTTCATTAGATTTCTCTTTTTGGATTGATTATAGGCTCTAATTAACCACTAATTATTAATTAGTTTACACATTTAAGCAAATTATTCGATTAGGCAATGAATTGCTAAGGTATGTGTATTGCTTAATGTTTGAGTTGATAAATAATTGAAGATTACTTAGGCTCCTAATAATGGGCTGTTCTCTTATATTAAAGAGAGCTAGAATGCTTAATTTTATGAGTTTGTTGATTTGGTGCATTAAAACATTAACATGCACTCTTAATCTCCTTTATAAGCTCACATTAACCTAGTAGCCACTAAAATTCTCTATTTTTGGGGGGGGTTCACTCTTTCTCTTCACTAATTGCTTTCCTAATGCAAAAAACAGTCTAACTAGTGAAATTAAGTGAGAGTTAAGAGGCTTTTTATGGTTTTTTGAGATTTTCTTTGATGATTAAGGTAGCTAAAATAGATGCTAGCACTCTAATCTACTCAAATATAACAAAAAACACATCAAAAGTGTAAAAATTAGCATTTGAAGTCTATGTTAAAAATACAAAATAGATACTAGCACTCTAATCTACTCAAACACAAAAACAAAACTCATTCAAAGTGTAAAAATTAGCATCTAACTGCAGAGACACAAAAGCATAAGGGCCAAAACATTCCACAAGGGGTAAAACATAGAGTGGTTGATGGCTCATCACCATAGCTATGTATCATCATCCTCGACATCTTCATCATCCTCATCATCATCTTTATTGTCTTCTCTGATACCATCACTCTACATGTCAAGAAAATAATGAAATATCAATAGCTATCATTTGGCAAGAAAAGATATATGCCAATGATATGAATTATAATGTGATAAAAAAAGCAATGTATCTATACCTCATCATGTAACATGCATTCATTAAGCTCCACACCATTCTCACAGAGCCATTACGACACAATTTGGATTTATTATGATTAAACGCATGTGCATACTCGTCCTTTATTGTTGAATTACCAACCAACAACCTCTTTCTACATATAGATGAAAGTAAATGAAGACAATTTTTAACTTAATATACTAAAAACATAAAAAAAATTCAACTAAAATTTTTACTAACAATCCATGCTATGAATGCTGACTTTCCTCCTCGTCCGAAGTGGGAAACACCATGTCTTAAATATTAGGTCTATATACATAGGCTTTTTGATTCGGAACATATGTCTATAGGATGTAGCACAAGCTAGGCTATAGTGTAGAGGGCATACATCATGTCTCGGCATGATGAGCCAAAAGGGCTTCATTTGCGACTTTTGTATGTTCACATTTTGTCTTAGACATGCATGTAGGTGTGTATCATATGTTCTTTATATACCAATAGTTCATGTGGTTTTTAAATAGCAGGTGAATGTCGTGAGCCCACTCCTCAGGAGATACAAACGACCACCTATTAGGGTTATAGGTATCTGAAGACCTAGATACATCTATTGGCTACTTTTGTAAGTAATCTAGATTAAATATCATTCGACTTCTAATTAAAGTATTCAAACATCAACTAATTATGTTTTCCAAACCGTAGGAGTTGCACAGCGATGAGGACATGACGGAGGTAGGTTGACAGAGTGACATTAGGCATAAATCTATGTCAACAGAGCAGCCTGCATTGAGGGACGATGATCATGAGGATGATGAGGGTACAGATCATGGAGCCTAGAGGATCCTCCTTCTCCTTGCTCTAGATCCCTAGCATTTTTCAAGCCCCATTTTGTATTTGGAGGCATTGTACATCGTTATACGTGTACAAATACCTATAAATATGAGTATAGGATTAGGTAGAGACTATGTCGGCCTAGCATTCTACCATTTTTACTCATCATATTTTACCATTTCTAGACATTTGATCACTTTATATACTTTTTACTCTTGTACGCTTACATATATTTACATGAGCTTTTATTTTTGTTCAACTTTGTGCACAAATGTAAATTTCTTATCGATGTTATAATCTGCCATGTTGAATTGATCTTTGCTCACTTGTGTGCTCGACCTGAGAGAGAGAGAGAGAGAGAGAGAGAGAGAGAGAGAGAGAGAGAATGAGTACTTTGATATTGTATATATGTGTGTGACAGAGAGAACTATTGTAACGAGAGAGATAGAGAGAATCGTTGTTCCAAAGCACATACATGCTAGAGTGACAGAGAGAACTATGAGTTTTTAAATGTTTAAAATATCTATTAAGCATTGCTTATGTGATGCCTGTCAGTGATGCTCTAAGATACGCATCTTTTAAGCGACACCCAACCACATGCATTTCTTAAGCAATGAATTTCTCATGGCTTAAGCGATGCTTTTTAGTCACTTATGCAACATCTGGGCATCGCTAGGGGGTCACATGAGCGACGCACCATAGTGACGCCCAGAGCGATGCCCATAGCAACACAAACAAGCATTGCTATATGGGCGGGTTGTGTTGTAGTGGGTTTTACATTAGATGGATATAAAGAATGTATTCTTGCATGGTGAGTTGCAAGAAGAAGTGCATTTTGATGAGCCATTTGTTTATAAGGATTTGAGGCACCCTTATTATGTGTGCAAGCTGAGTAAGGCCTTGTATGGCCTAAAACATGTGCAGTGAGAGCATGGCATGGAAAAAATACAGGGTATTTTGTCATTGTTGGCCATATGTTAGATGCAGGTCATTCACTCTATATGTGAATGAGTGATAAAAGGATTGTCATCATTACTCTTTATGTAGATGACTTGATTGTTAGGGGTGACAATGAGGAGAAAGTTGAGCATGTGAAGGGTCGTCCCAAGAGGAAGTCTAACATGATGGATTTTGGTGAGCCAAGATACTTTCTCAAGTGGCACTAAGGTCATCAGGACTCTTGAGGGCATATGGCTATCACAATGACAGTATGCTTTGGACATGTTGTGCAAATATGGTATTGCTCCTATAAGCCCATTTTTTAAACCATTGGATCAGAATGGCAAGGTGAGTGTGAATACAGGTGAGATGTTGGAGAATCCTACTATATACAGGAAGATAGTAGCTAGCTTGATCTATATGATGATCACACTAGGGAAAATTTGGACTCAAATTGGGCCCTCTAAGGATTTGTACACATTCTCTCTCTACAAAAATGGGCTCATGGTTAAATTTTTGCAAATCAACTCAGAAGTGAGCGCAGTTCAGACATTCAAAATCTACACTTCAAGCCCTTTCCAATTATATATATAGCATGATGGGAAATTTTTCATATTCAAGAAGTTCCTAAATTTGGTGATGATGTGGCACGTAATGTGCCACATCATCACCAAATTTGGGGACTTTTGAATATGAAAAAATTGCCCATCATGCCATATATCATTGGAAAGGGTGCAGGTTCCTTGGAAACTAGATGGTGCGAGGTTCACACTACACTACATGAGGTCCACATTGGATTATGGTTTCTTCTCTCAGGCTAGTATAGAGTTGTAGGTGCTTGGATATACTGATGCAAATTGGGATCCTAGCATCTTGCAAATCCTTGGAATTTCTATTAGCTACCATACTAGCATACCTCAAATATTACGGTGGGAAGAAGATCTAAAAATGCTTTTAATTGTATGAAGTGTCTCTCTAGAAGTTTTAGTAATACAAGAAAATTTTGCACCCATTTATCTTGTCTTATGGATTTATTTTGTAAAATAGTTATTCAAAATTATTATTATTATTTAGGAGATATAAGATAAGATGACCAATCTTAAACAAGAAACTAAACTCAATATTAATCACATATATATATATTTATTGCAATGGTATCTATACAAGTTGGTTAGATACAAAGCGTGAGGATTAAAATCCTTTCTTCTCCTGTAGCTCTTGCTTTGGCTAGTTGGTTTCCATAAAATCTTTTTCCTCTTCGGATTCATTGGTTGGCTAAGAATCCAATGGCTTGGACTCCTTGCTGGACTTAGACCCCTTAGTTTTCTTTGGCTTGGCCTCCTTGCTGGACTTAGACCCCTTAGTTTTCTTTGGCTTGGCCTCTTTTTCCCTAGGTTGTTTAGTTTCTAAGAAGACCTTCTCTTCTTCACTATGTTTGTTGTTTTTTTTTTGAGGATTCCCCAAATTTCAATGGAGATCTTAATTGATACATTGTGTGAAATCCTTTCCTTTTCAATGGCTTCTTATTCATCTTAGATGGGATTGCTTGTGGTGGTGAATTTGGATCTATAGAAAGATCTACATGATTATCGAGCATTAATCTAATTTTGTTTTCTCTCGCCCACCATATGTATGTGTCTGTAAACCATAAAGAATTATGACATAAGTCAGTATACATTAGTATAATATGAAAGTTTAAGAAAATTATATATTATACTTACAACTACTTTTTTTGATATGTATGTTGGAAATTTTGATTGCATGTATAGTCATAACCAATCTTTTTGATGTGCATGTTGGATATTTTGATTGCATGTATAGTCATAACCAATCTTTTTGATGTCCATTAAAAATTTTGATTGTATGTATCTCCATTCACATGAGCTTCCATTAGTTTGTAATGGAACTTATAACAATAACAATTTTTGTTAAACTCTCAACAAAATCTCTATTAAAACTTTAATTTTGTAATTGATACTCAGATAATGTATTGGAAAAATAAAAAACTGATGTGGAGTTTTATTATGATGAGTGGAGGATGAAGGGTTTCTAATGTGCTTATTATCTGCTTAGATGGCCTGCAAAAAAACAAATACATAGATTATTCATTCTAATACCATTTGGGTAATTAAACACAACCACCATATTAATAGCACTTATAATTTTGCTTCTCCATCCATAATATCAAGCATGGAATTCAATAAACGAGACTTTCTTTTTTAAGATCAATTATAAAAACACTCCAATGGCTCCTACACAATAGAAAGAGAAGCCAATGATCATTAAAAGAGTAGTGTAATAAAAAACTAAACAAGACATGTATTAAAAATAAAATACTTCTCATTATAAGGCACAATTACATATCGCACCTTTTCAATGTTGCATCTCTTCAACCATTCTTCGAGCTTGTTAAATTAGGGTTTGTGTCTCTCACATAAACAAAGACTATATGTTCTAACAAAAAAAGAGGATAATAGTCCTCTAGGGGGTAGGGTGGCTAGAAGGATCCTACAAAGAATAAATCACTAAATTAATTAATATATTAGCTTCAAAAAAACTATAATACACTTTACAAAAAATATAGCTTGCATACTATAGAGATATTAGGATCATTATATTATTTATTTCTCAGTTTCTTTGTGCCAACATATATATATATTTGATGGTGCTATATCAAGGTATTGTGAAGCATCAACAAAATCTTTCACTTGGACAACAATTTGTCCAGGCACATCTTTCAAATCTTGAAGGTTCTTCTTCTCAAGATCCAGTAGCTTCTCTTCCATTATTCTTTCTTCTTCAATTTTCTTATCTTCCTCAAAAGATATCTTATCTTTATTCTTCTCAGCCTTGATATGATCTGTAGTTCTCGTATCCTTGTCATGTGTAATATCTTCAACCTTAATACTTGCATCCTTGGGTTTCCTAGCTAGTGACCCATTCAAGATATTGAATGCCCTTAGTGTATAGGATATAAGATATTTTCAAATCTATATCTAATAAGTCTGCATGTGTGCATGTCTTTATCCATAAGTGTGAGGTAGAACAAATATACTTGTCTATAAAAAGTCTATAATAAAATCTTATGTAGCCTCTTATGGCATTCGAGTCCCATCTCATTCCCAGCTTCCAATCATCACAAATATGTCTAACAATTCTCATGAATATAAGCCCCCAGGGATGAGAAGATCAACATGATTTTGGGCCTTCCTTATCTTTTTGAGGACATTCAAATGCTGGTCGATCCTTTATCTTCTCGCCTGTTACTTTCACTTGTTGTAGCATTCTCTGCCTGGTCCTACTTTCATTGATGTATGCTTTGTTCTAGCCATCTATTATTAAAATGGCAAGATGCCTAAAATGACAACAAAAATGACAAGGAAACTAGTTGCACATGAAGGGTTTATGTCATGGAAGCACAACGCGATATAAGAAATTTAAGAAGAGCATTTTTTGTTTAAATTGCACTATCTTTCTGTAGGGCTTAATATGCAAGCATGCTCTTTGCTAATTGCTTACAGTTTGATGTCAAAATTATACAAAATGAATCTTGGAAATGAACCTTGGGGCTAGATGGAAAGACAACATGAATAACATATTCTAATCATGTAGCTTCATTGATATCACATCGTGCTTTGTTCGTAAGAAAGAATTTGAAATCTTAGGGCTATGAAAAATACTCTGTGCAAGAAGAAAAGTAGGGCCAGGTAGAACAATGGTGCGATTCCTTGATTCCTTTAGAATGTTTTTGATGGTTATCGCATCGTGCTTCTAGAAGTAGAGAAAATGTGAAAAAAATGACGCGTGCATGGTATTTTTAGGTTTCGACCATACTGCCACATGGCTCTTGATGATTCTACCATGTGGCAAATATGTGTCACGTCACACGTGCTTTTTAGCATGTGTGACCATATATTGAAACACATACTTCCATACTACCACAAGTTAACCATTTATTCACATGCATGATTGTACATCCACATGTGACCGTATGGCTGCCACATGGTTAGTCATGTATGGCCATAAGGCTACCACGTGGTTCCATACCATAGTGGTCTTTTTTTACCAATTACATAAATTCATGAAGGTCATTTCTTAACAAACTTTCTTGTCCTTTCCAACAAGAAATCTACCCATCCTTGTGCTTAATTTTGTAAAGCAGCCCTGGAGGCTTCACCTAAAAATATGTGTATCATGTGAGTTAATAAGAAGGGGTATATTAATTTAAAAAAGTTACAGAACTACATTTATAGGAGGGTATTTTCTAACCAATTTTGAAAAAAAGCCACAAGTTTATGAAGAAAAAAGGGTCCTTTTATTCATAAAAGTATGTAAGTGTAAGGGGTTTTTTAAATATGCCTTGAACACATGTGATACATAGGCTTTCTTCATAATGCACTCCTCAAAAAAGAAGCCACCCACCTAGAACAACAAAGCATCCCCCAATTTTGCAAAGCAACCCCAATAAGATCAATAAGGCCATCCTTGCCCATCAATTTTGTAAGTTAAGTGAGTGGCATAGAAAAACAACGTGATTTAAGGTATCGGATTTACTATATCGTGCTATCCTTCCAGACCCCTTAAGAGAGATTCTCCCACTTGCCTTTTAAGATCCAAGCATTTTCCCAGCTAGCTCATATGGGTTCAAGTGTTGAAGAGATACTTGTAGGGGTAGACGAGACACGTGCAAAGAAGCTCTTTGATATTTGCAAGTAGTAGGTGCACATGATGTTTTTGTCTCTTATAGGGAAATCGCCAATGCGGCTTTTAACTTGTCTTCACTAATTAACCATTTCAAGGAGTACTATGAGGAAGAGCTGAAAGCTTTCCTTACTTTGGCATATGATGATGCTTTAGATGTTGAAGGCATAACGTTTGATCATTTGACTAGTTTGGCAAAGAATCCGTAGAAAAGGCTAGGTTACAAAAGAAGTGTGATGCACTTCTTGATCATGTCAAAATGATTGTTGACTAGTACAAATTACATAGTAGAAAATATTGTTGACCAGTACAAATTACATAGTAGAAAATATTGTCTCCTTCAAGATAATATAGCCTTGCGTTTATTTCTTCATGCACTAGAAACAGTAATCCTAACACTTTTGGTGTGCAATCAGTAGCATTTATAGGGGATATTGAAAATCGAGAGTAAATGAATGAGGTAGATAAGGAAGAGGAAGAAAGTTTAAGCAAGAATGTTATTGTTCCTGATTTCAAGGCAAGCTCAACTGTGCTAGTAGAGGAGAAGGACGTTACTATACGTGTGTCACAGAAAGAGATCACTCTCCCATGCCTATCATCCTTCCCACTCAACGATAATCACAAATTTCGAAAAGCTCATGAATTTAAGACAAGACTATTGCCTTGGATTGATAGTAGCAGATACTTGTGAAGTTGCTTCAAACTTTATAGATCTAAATGAGGTTGATGACTTTTTAGTGCTTGATACAAAAGCAGGGAGAAATTTCATTGATGCACCATGGGCTTTAGAAATTTGCCTTAAAAGGTTGAAGAACAATAAAAAGCTCTCCCCCACGGAAGAAGAGTTTCAAGCTATTCAAGAAAGCCTAGGAATTTCTAATATGAGAAGAGTCCCAATACAAACACCATGCTTAGAAGGAGAGATCCCTCCACAAGATTCAATTGACTTGTGGGAGGTTAGGCAACTTGTTGAAGATGGAAAAAAATGGTGTTTATACGAATAAATTGAGAATTTTTTTCTTTGGGTTTTTTTTTTGTTGAGTAAATTATATTTCCTCTATTTGCAACTTAGAATAGAAGATGAAGATGGATTCCTTGGCCAAGGTGGATGTAAACATATTTTTGTTGGTAGAGATTCAACCCTTTAACAAACTATATTTCCAAGATACCTCTCGAAGAGCGGTTCTCTCTACCGTGCAATATAGTGCTCATAGAGTACTACCGATCAACAAATGTGTTGAAAAACACAATGTCAATCCGAGGACTCGACCCGATTAGTGCATGAAGACTTATCCCTTGCGGGAGAGCTCACATACACAAACCACCACTTGACGATTCAACCATTCAGCACCTCAATCAATCTCTCAATCCCTTAAACCCACTACCCTAATCAAGAGAACAAGAAATGCATGGTAATCTCTTAATCCCATTCAACTTCAAACTTTATACACTCATATCCATCATTACAGTCCCTATCAAAAATAATATAGATAAGATCATCTCAAAAAGAACACAATCCTGTAAAGGCAGAAGGAACCACATTAGTAAAAGTGAGACTATTCAAACATTGATCTACCAAAGAGCTTCAATTGTAGTGTTAATGCCTTACCTTTGGTTTTGGGTATGTCCTTCTTAAGAGATGGGAAGGATAGCAATTGTCGAGGAATTTGAGTAAGATAAGAGGATTTAGGCAGTGAACTGCTAGAATCTATGCTCAAAGGAGACTCATGTAAAGTTGGATTCGTCTTAGGTACACAAGTTGATGGTGGAAGTGTGTAACAATGAGAAGTTGGGACAACTGGTGATTCAATACATGTTTGGGAAAGGTCAACACAAGGAGATTTGTAGGTGCTATCACAACCACCTATCCTATCTTGAAGAGGTTGTGTTGATTTCCTTTGCACCCACTGATATGAAAAACCAAGAGTGGCTTTTGGAGTCTTATTGATACACTCTTCTAGCTCTAGCAAACCATGGCATTTGGGAAGCGAAAGTGCTGTTGCACCCTCATAATAGCCTTGTTCTTTAAGAACATGCTTTGGGACCCAATGAGTAACAATTTGAGGCTTAGGCTTGGAAAAGATATGCTTTTTAGGAGGTTTAGCAACTAGGCTAGATGGTACAAGTTTGTACGCATCTTTGGGTAGCCAAACTGACAATTCCTTCTTACCTGGCCTTCTTTGAGCAGTGACTAGAGTAGTTGGAACATGCCAGCCATGGCCCTCACTTGAGGACTCATCGATTATCCACATCATTTGTCTTGGAACTTGAAGAGCAGATGTTGAAAGTGGGTTGTGTAAGGTAGAACTACCACACTTTTGACATGATAAAACTCGTGGAGCAGCAGATCCCAAGATGCAATCAGAATCAATTTGCAATTTGTATTGTCTATTCTTCCAATCTAATGAAAAATTGGTAGCACTTAACCATGATCGACCAAGAACAACCTCTTTACTAGCCACATAAAAGGGAACTGACATCTGGTGATCCTGAATGGACATCATAATGACACATTTTCCCTCTATAGGGTTATCTTCACCTGAGAAGCTTCGTAAGTCAATAGGAATGTGCACAAGTGTTCGTTGTCCCAAGGCTACCCATGTGTCAAATGAGAGAACATTATAATCTGCACACCAGAGTCAATTAAGGCAGAGACAAAGTAGGTAGTCTCATGAAGATGAAGACACACGTGAATATTGAAAGGATCGACATATTGTTCATCAGTAGCCAACTGTAAGGTCAACATAGAAGCCTTGCGACACTCCTTGGCTTTTGCAACTCTAGCTTTAGCTTCTTCTTGAGCCTGACTTTTAAGTAGGTCATGTGCTTCTTTCCGTGTGTGGGCAGCATGCATTTGTTGAAGCATGGCTTCAGTTAATGGTTCATTGTGTTTCTTGAGACGACTTCCATTAATAAAGTTAGGCATTTGCTCACCTTCTAGTGTCTCTAAATGCACTGCACCACTAGGAGTAAGCTCATTAATCACAAATGGTCCTAGGCCACGTTTCTTGAGCTTTCACTTATGCTTCTTAAGTGTGTACAAGAGCACAAGGTCCCCTTTTTTGAATCGGCCAGTTGTTACACTTCAATCATACCATTGCTTTTGTCTCCTCTTCTCGGCATACATCCCCATTATCGCCAATAAGCGGGTCTCATCAAGCTTTTCCAATTCATCAATGCGTTGAGAAAGCTCATGATCAGTCCAGTCCAATTGTTTAGCAAAGCGTAGAGTAGGTACAAGAAATTCAATGGGAATAATTGCATCTAGCCCAAAATCAAGCTCAAATGGGGTTGTGCCCACATATGTTTTATAAGCTGTTCTATATGCCCAAAGAACTGAGTGCAACTTTTGCTCCCAATCAGTGGTATGTCCCTCAACAATCTTTGTGAGTGCTGTGCAGAGAATCTTGTTAGTACTCTCAGCTTGAGCATTGTTCTGGGGATGATAGGGTGCAGAACACTTGTGAATTACCATAAATTCTTGAAGTAAAAACTCTATGACCTCATTCACAAAGTGCACACCTTGATCACTAACGATTTCAATAGGTAAGCCATAGCATGTAAACACGTACTCATATAAGAACTTGGCTGTGGTTCTGGCATCATTTTTGATTGTAGCCTTTGTCTCTACCCATTTGGTCAAATAGTCAGTTTTGCGACTATAATATATTCGGCATGCGTGTGACGAGCTGGAGGTTTAATGGGACCGACAAAATCAATACCCCATTTGGCAAAAGCACGTGTGCTTAACATAGGCCACAATGGCATATTCTCCTTTGTGATGGAGGTTTGGCCCTTTGACAATCGTCACAACGTTTTACATATTCTTCGGCATCCATTTGTAAGGTTGGCCACCAAAGCCCAGACCACCTAATCAACTTAGCTGTGGTATTGCCCGAAAAGTGTCCACCCCCAACACCTGCATGTGCATGAAACAAGATTTTTAAGTAGTCAGCTTCACATACACACATGCGCAAGTTGCCATCCTTACCCCTCTTGTAGAGTTGACCCTCTATCAGCATATAGTTGGCGGCTTCAACTTTAATAGCACGCTGATGTGATGAGCAGATGGGTTACAAGATATGAGGATGCAAAGACAAAAAGGCAAGCTGAATGAGCTCTCTTTTGGAGGCAACATGGCTCTCGTAAGGCGTACCCTAAGCATCTAGCAACACTTCCGAATGATATCCATGTTGATTGGTTGCATGAGGAAATGGAGAGGGCAGAGAGTGACGAGGGGCTGCATATCACGGCGGAAGAATGGGAGTATGCACGAGGATGCATGTTAAAGGTACATAGAACTAATGTTTTGCATTGCTTGTAAGTGATTTGCTTTTAATATTTATTCACATTGCTTACACAAATATTGCTTCTATTTTGGTCCAGTGCACTATGTTCAATGCTATATGGTGTGAAGGCAAGCATTTTCGAACACAAAGAATTGATGAAAAGAGGAATACACAAGATTGCGGTGTCATTAGTAGCTTTGAGGGAGCTAATGGAAAAATGGATGATTATTGTGGCACAATCCAAGACATATTTAGGCTTGACTTTCGTCGCTTCTTTGTGTATGTTTTGGATGTCAAATGGCAAATGAACGTGGTGGAAAAAGGGCCTAATGCAACGATAAAACGCCATGCAAGTCGCTATGTAACTATTGACTCTACAAAGTTTTGGCAAACAAAGAAAGATAGGCTCGTATTGCCACAACAATGTGAGCAGGTATGCATTTTTTACTAATGTGTTTCATGTACATATATATCTTAAGCTCGCGTTGTCGTGCCACGGCACGTCTATGGTGTGAAACCATGCATGTGAGGCTATTAAATGCAAATCCAGATGCATGGATTAAGTGCCTGTGTACATATGGGATGTATGGCGTGTGGAGGGTTTTGCTTTTAAGGAGAGCGTTGCCAGGCGTGCAGTGTGGGTCGGTTTGGATTTGAGCCTATTGCAGGCTTGTCCGGAGTGATGTCAAATGCAGGTGGTTTCGGCTACCCGATGGCCTTGAAGTGTGTGGGCGTCCCAAAGGAAAAAGTGGGCATTCGAAGTTGTTTGAAGGTATGAGGAAAGCATGGGCAAATAAAGATGAAATGGCCGAGGTAGTATTGTGGGCATTGGGTGTGAAATAGAAGGTATGGTGGGTGGCCATCCTTAGGCATTAGGGAAAATAATAAATAAAATAAAAGGAAAACGTTGCCAGCTGGTAACGTTGGCGTGGAGCGTGGAGGGGTTGCCAACCCATGCTTCTGGAAGCTGGTCGGCAACGGGATTGCAGAGGGGAGCCGCCGCTGAGGTGTGGTGTGGGGTGTGTAGCCAAGAGAGCGTATTGGGAACTGGGCAGATATACTGGCGCCAAGAACCTGTATGTGATCTCAGTCAAAGGTGTGCTTTGATGCCTCAACAGGCTGCCTGCCGCATGCGTAGGTGACATGGTGATGGCCACTGTGAAGAAAGGGACTCTCTGAGCAGCTACGAGAAAAAGCCAGGGAGAAGCTCTGGACGTGGCAGCCTGAGGCGCAGACAAGAAAAAGCCAGGGAGAAGCTCCGGACGTGGCAGCCTGAGGCGCAGACAAGAAAAAGCCAGGGAGAAGCTCCGGACGTGGCAGCCTGAGGCGCAGACGAGAGAAGCCAGTGGGTGTTGCTGTGGCTAGCTGCAGCCACAAGCGCAGGAGAGCGCCACCTGTGTGGATATAGTAGGGGAGCTCTCTGACGTAGCAGACGGGGAAAAATATGTGTTTTTTTGTATGGCTAGCTGCAGCCATAGGTGGTATGAGCCGCCGTGAGGAGCCGCCTTGTGTGTATAGAGGGGGGGGGGTTCCTGGAATAAGGCGGCTGCTGTAAAAGACAAACGCAAGGAGGCGCAGCTGACTGGGCAGCGGGAGGAATAAGGGAAACTCTCTGGTGCAATTACGAGAGGCGGCCGAGTATCTTCAAACACATTCGTCAAACACTTTCGGAGGAAGTCAATGAGGTTTGGCGGCGGCCTTCCTTTGGAGAAGCAGGTCCATTGGGTGGTGACTTCCCTCTCGTAACAAGCGAAGGACATTTTGTGCTAGATGTGTTGTTTATGACAACAATTGCAAATCCATCTGATATGGCAGAAAGCTTAGAAGCTATTAGTGGAGTAGTTGGGCATGGTCTGGTATTGGACGCAGCCTATGCATCTGCTGTTGCTGGTCGAGATGGAGTGAAGATAAGAACATCACTATTTAGGAGTGCTTTCACATCAATGGAGTAGAATGCCCCATCTGGACCTGTGTATTATTTCTGCGTCACCTTCCTTGAGATTGGCATCTTCAGGTCTTCGCCTTTTCTCAATGGTTGGCTGTCAGCTTGCCCATCGAATATTATGAAACAACTAGGGGTCTACAGTGCAGAGGCGAGCACAGAGTGCCGCGTGTCTTGTGAGTTTGTTGTTTTTTCTCATGGGTAATGTTGCATCATCAATCATGTTCTACACACATATAGCATATGTTATGTGAATATCTTGTATGATGATGAATCTTTGATGATGATCTATGGAAATGATGATGAGTGTTTCTTCTATGAGTTGTTGAAGACATCCCATTGAATGTATGCCCGAGTCAAGAGATTGTGATAATACCATGCTATACCTTGTTCTATGACAAGCTGAGAAGACATTTAATGCTTGGGATTTTTGGATATAACTCTCACAGCCAGACACCCAGTGTGTTCCCAGCGACACCGCCCACGTCACGACAGCTTTGGTGAACCCGACGTGAAACCGCTGGGGTGAGAGTACAAAATGGAGCATTTATATGCAGAAATGAAAGAGCTTGAAGAGCGGTTCAGGAAGATTGAAGAAGAAAAGCAAATTCAGGAAGAAGCAGTGGAAAATGCTGTGCAATTGGTATATGACAGGGTCAATATATTTGATGGTTATGATCCAGAAAGCTATCTAAGGTGTTACGAGACAGAGATGAAGAATCAAGGAGTTTCAGAAAACATGATGATTGCATCTTTTGCATACCTTGTAAGTCCTGATTTAAAGGATGAAGTGCTGGAACTAGCAGAGTATCACTCCAAACGATGGAGTGATTTTGCAGATGCACTTGTTTATGCGAGTTCCAGGTATAATGTGAGCTGTGATAGTGTTCCAGCAACAATCCGAGCCAGTTTAGAAGCGGTTGTCGATGCATGTCTTATGGAGGACAAGCAACTGCTATTCAAGGCTGATACAGAGATTGTGGAGGCTGTTTATGCTAAATTGGGACTGCAAAAAGCCATTAGTGAGCAACAAGGCCTTCACAGTGCAAAAAGGGATGCTTTGCTACAGCCTCATAAAGATGCAATGGGTGAACTCTGCAAGTATAATCTGTCTTCCTTGTTTGAGGGTGCAGACATACAGGGTCCTATGATCATACCACATGATGTATGTATGCCTATGCTTGAGGAAACACTTGATTCAGAGAGCTTCAGGACAGGTGTTTCGAAGGGTATTCCTCAGGTGTCGTATCATATGTGTGAAGAACAGCAGGAACCAATGCTTCTTGCTGAAAGCATGATTGCAGAGTTTGAAGATCTAAGACAAGAAGAAGATGCTATCATTACTGCATTCTTATCTGGTTATGATGCTTATAAGCAGGATGATGTACATGAATATGCAGACGGGCCACAAGTATGTGTGATTGATTTAGAGGGGGTGAGTGATATGGGTGATTCCAACAGTGATGTTGTTTCTGAAGCTGGTTGCCAAGGTTCTTTGGATTTGGGTTATTCTGGAATGCTAACAGGGTGTTCCAACAATAAACAGGGTGATGCTATGTCATCAGTGTCAGGGTTACCTTGCAACCACATTTGTGAGCAACAATCTCGAGCTTGGAAGCCTGTTTATGATGATGATTTGGAGAGGGAAATTGAATCTGTCTTTTTGGATCATGCAGGGTTCAATGATATACAGATTCAAGGGTACTTGGGTGAGGGACCCATAGTTCTAAGCCCATCTGCAGACATGTATCAAGAAATACTGGGAGATAACATGCATGATATGCAAAGTGTGGTCACAGAGCCTCATGAGGCTGCATATGAGCAACCAAATGGATATAGCTATGGGGGTATGAATGTTCATGATAATCAACATGTGGGATTGCAAGATGATAATGGCTTCAATGCGATTGATCCTGGATTGGATGCTATCTTAGATGATGCATTGGATGATTTCATGGTATATAATAGATCCCCATCAGCTTTGGACTCTTCTATGCTTGATGCTAGTCAACTATTGGTTGCAAGTGAGGATGTGCAGGTGTTATGTAAGCCAAATGATTGTGATGAGATTGATTCAGATCTGGAGGCTATTCTCGATGATGCCTTGTTGGATTTTGTATGTGTTGATGCTTTTCCGTCTTTGGATGAGAAAAATGAATGTTTATCAGTGGGTGAGCTGGATCCGGGCACAGTAGATTTGGATGGGATGTTACCAAGTGTGTGTTCCATGCTGTTAATGCAGTTGTTACTTGGTGTGGCCATACAATATGTGATGCAAAGGCTTCAAACATGGCCTGAGGAAATTTTTGAAGCAAATCATTTTGAAGAACATCCCACTTTGAATGATGAGGATAATTATGCATATGCAGAGAATCTAAGTGAGGACAGGGCTTCATATGAGCAAAGGATATGGCACATATGCCAAAAGCGATTGGTATTTGATCCAGGTGGGAAAGCAGAACCATTCAGATGTGATTGCTGATGCTTGTACATATACCAATGTTGGTGTGTAAATAATGCATGGACACTGAATTCCAGGACCTGTGTGGCACATACCAGAGGATGTGCAGGTTTAGAGGGGGTGGATGTCGTGCCACGGCACGTCTATGGTGTGAAACCATGCATGTGAGGCTATTAAATGCAAATCCAGATGCATGGATTAAGTGCCTGTGTACATATGGGATGTATGGCGTGTGGAGGGTTTTGCTTTTAAGGAGAGCGTTGCCAGGCGTGCAGTGTGGGTCGGTTTGGATTTGAGCCTATTGCAGGCTTGTCCGGAGTGATGTCAAATGCAGGTGGTTTCGGCTACCCGATGGCCTTGAAGTGTGTGGGCGTCCCAAAGGAAAAAGTGGGCATTCGAAGTTGTTTGAAGGTATGAGGAAAGCATGGGCAAATAAAGATGAAATGGCCGAGGTAGTATTGTGGGCATTGGGTGTGAAATAGAAGGTATGGTGGGTGGCCATCCTTAGGCATTAGGGAAAATAATAAATAAAATAAAAGGAAAACGTTGCCAGCTGGTAACGTTGGCGTGGAGCGTGGAGGGGTTGCCAACCCATGCTTCTGGAAGCTGGTCGGCAACGGGATTGCAGAGGGGAGCCGCCGCTGAGGTGTGGTGTGGGGTGTGTAGCCAAGAGAGCGTATTGGGAACTGGGCAGATATACTGGCGCCAAGAACCTGTATGTGATCTCAGTCAAAGGTGTGCTTTGATGCCTCAACAGGCTGCCTGCCGCATGCGTAGGTGACATGGTGATGGCCACTGTGAAGAAAGGGACTCTCTGAGCAGCTACGAGAAAAAGCCAGGGAGAAGCTCTGGACGTGGCAGCCTGAGGCGCAGACAAGAAAAAGCCAGGGAGAAGCTCCGGACGTGGCAGCCTGAGGCGCAGACAAGAAAAAGCCAGGGAGAAGCTCCGGACGTGGCAGCCTGAGGCGCAGACGAGAGAAGCCAGTGGGTGTTGCTGTGGCTAGCTGCAGCCACAAGCGCAGGAGAGCGCCACCTGTGTGGATATAGTAGGGGAGCTCTCTGACGTAGCAGACGGGGAAAAATATGTGTTTTTTTGTATGGCTAGCTGCAGCCATAGGTGGTATGAGCCGCCGTGAGGAGCCGCCTTGTGTGTATAGAGGGGGGGGGGTTCCTGGAATAAGGCGGCTGCTGTAAAAGACAAACGCAAGGAGGCGCAGCTGACTGGGCAGCGGGAGGAATAAGGGAAACTCTCTGGTGCAATTACGAGAGGCGGCCGAGTATCTTCAAACACATTCGTCAAACACTTTCGGAGGAAGTCAATGAGGTTTGGCGGCGGCCTTCCTTTGGAGAAGCAGGTCCATTGGGTGGTGACTTCCCTCTCGTAACAAGCGAAGGACATTTTGTGCTAGATGTGTTGTTTATGACAACAATTGCAAATCCATCTGATATGGCAGAAAGCTTAGAAGCTATTAGTGGAGTAGTTGGGCATGGTCTGGTATTGGACGCAGCCTATGCATCTGCTGTTGCTGGTCGAGATGGAGTGAAGATAAGAACATCACTATTTAGGAGTGCTTTCACATCAATGGAGTAGAATGCCCCATCTGGACCTGTGTATTATTTCTGCGTCACCTTCCTTGAGATTGGCATCTTCAGGTCTTCGCCTTTTCTCAATGGTTGGCTGTCAGCTTGCCCATCGAATATTATGAAACAACTAGGGGTCTACAGTGCAGAGGCGAGCACAGAGTGCCGCGTGTCTTGTGAGTTTGTTGTTTTTTCTCATGGGTAATGTTGCATCATCAATCATGTTCTACACACATATAGCATATGTTATGTGAATATCTTGTATGATGATGAATCTTTGATGATGATCTATGGAAATGATGATGAGTGTTTCTTCTATGAGTTGTTGAAGACATCCCATTGAATGTATGCCCGAGTCAAGAGATTGTGATAATACCATGCTATACCTTGTTCTATGACAAGCTGAGAAGACATTTAATGCTTGGGATTTTTGGATATAACTCTCACAGCCAGACACCCAGTGTGTTCCCAGCGACACCGCCCACGTCACGACAGCGTACCCCTTGACTTTTGATATGCTAATTAATTACTGCAGTATGTGTATTTGAGTAGGTTATCTATCTGCCAATGGTGCATGACATTAAATGGTGGTACGTCATCCCTATTGCACCACCTTCCAACGTGATGTATAATACATTCACTGATATGGAGCATATGGAGGATGTAACAAGCCGCAATGAAGATGATGTCGAACATGCCAATGAAGATGTTGTGATCGATGATCAAGAAATAAGAGATGATCATGATAATGAGGATGAGCGTGCCATTTCTCATGATCATGAGAATGACCCTACCATTGAGGATGATGGTGATGTTGATGAGGATGATCAGGACATCAATACCATTATCAATGACAGACATATACATGCGCGACCATACACGCGCCCGTAACTTATCGCGTGTATTGAACGCGTGTATGTCAGCAGTGTCTTGTAGTGTTAAGTCAAGTCTTACACAATCAATATCATCTAAAAGTCAGCAAAGTTAGTAGATGGGGTTAGTTGAACATCAAAATCAATTAGCTAAGAGTGTAGAAGGGTAGATAGGGTCTTTGTGGACTGAAAGGGAGTCAATCAAAGCCATATCTGATAGCCAGAGGTCTGTCAGACTTAGTCATACAATTTTTGGGCCAGAGGGTATTTAAGAGAGTTAGCAGGGAGTCAGTTTAGGAGTTGTAAGGCTAGAACATTGTATATTCTAGGCTATCTAGGGGTTTATGAGTGTCATAGGACACAGAAGAGGAAAATTCAAAATTAGTTGAATCAGTTGGGTTAGATAGAAGAGGGGTGCTGTCAGTTTGGTAGGGTTTTGAACCAAGGGTTTGAAAGTTGAAGCTCCTGGAGGAACCGTGGAATCAAGCTTGGAACCGTGGAGGTTCTCTTAATTTTCATCTTTCTCTTTTTTGTTTGTGTCCAAGGTCTCAAGCTTGTTGAGACTAGTTTGATTTCATCTGTATGAAAAAGGTTGAGTGTTTGGGATTGTGTTTTTTGTGAATGGATGATAGAGTTTTGTGTTTTAATTGTGATAAAGATGTTGTTTTGATGGAAATTGTGGAGGAAATTAGTTTTGAGTCACAATGTGAAGTCTTTTCAGTTAAGTCTGACTCAATAGACTTCAGATCTGAAGCATATTACACTACAAGGGATCGGGCTCATACCCGTGCTCCTAGCCGCTAAAAATGACTTGTGGAAAAAAAGTAACGGTGATGGCACGGAAGCGGTAAAGCTGTTTACGCCCTTATAGGGTGCCACACTTCCACACACGCATATAAACACACCAGAACACGAGGCCCAAGAGCATGAACAAGATTTATATTTCAGATCTGGCTGTCACAACTTGTACCCAAACAAACAAAGAAACAAAAGAACTCGCTGGCATCACCAAATACCAGCCACAGCTAATCAAGAGAATTTACAACTCTGCCCTGAGTCTCTAGAAGAGGTAGAAATCCACAAAAAACCATACACACGCCCTCTCTCTCTGAGTGTTCAGCCAGTACTGCTCAGCTAAACACAACAAACCTCCTTGTCACCAACCACCGCAGCAGCAATACTGTTATCGCTCTCCTCTTTATTGCTACTCTGCTCCCTCTTTTTCTGCTGCTCGAACTCCAAGTTGTCATGTAATTGTTGCCAGCCCTCTCTATCCCAGGCACCACCTTCCCTAAACCCTTTCTTGCAAACTGGGTGACCACCTTCACACAGCACCACACGTAAGACTCTCTTTGTCCTTGCCACCCACCAGCCTTCTTGCTCTCTCTGCTCTATTCCCTCCTTCGCTTGCTTCCCAGGCGGCTCCCTCTGGCTATGCCGAATCACCAGCTCTTGCAAGCTTTTTACCCTTGTCTCTCACAGTTGTGGTGACCTCGGCCTGCACTTTCCCTCTTCACCTGTCTGTAGCTGCCTCTCAGAATCACCCGCCAGCCTTCTGGTTATCTGCAACGTCTCAGCAAGCGGTCCTTTTACCCTTGGCGGCCGTCCGTCTGCTGCAGCACTTCCGACACGACCCCCTCTGGGTGTCACCAGGGAGCAACTCACCAAGCTTTATAGCCCCACCTGCAGCCACGCTATCTAGAGCCCGGCAGCTCTTCATCACGATCACCAGGCCGCCCGCTCTACCTTACACTGCCTTCGCTATAGGCCTCTCACAAGGCGGCTCTTCACTAGTCTCTGCACAACGGCCTTCAGCTCCTCTTACGTTGACTCTGTCTGCTCCAGCACTTCCGGTTGTGCCCAGCTGCACCTCCTCTCTGCTCTATCACGCGCACCTGTGGCTACACACGCCCGAGCTTGTCGGCGTCCCCTAAGGCCCCCAGCTCTTCACGCGGCGAACACTTCGAACCCCCACTCGCCAACCGACTCAACTCTCTAGCCCTTCACGTTTGATGCCAGCAGCTTCTCTCTTACCTGCTTGCGTGGCCAAGTGTAGCTCATCACCTGCACAAAGCTGCGCTCCCTTCACACCAGACGGCTGCTGCAGCTGCACAATCACCAGCTCGGCCTCCTCTTACTAAGCGGCTCCACACCTCTGCTCCCCAGAGCCCTGCAGCTCGACCCAAGGCGGTCTTTGAGCACCAGCTAGTTACTCTCCACACACACCCGTCTGCTGCAGCCTTCTTTTGCAAGGCGGACTCCCCACTCTACCCGGTGGCCACACCTCAAATCTTTCCAGCTGCATCGACTCTCCACAATTCGCCAGCTTCTGGATGGTATGCGCTGGCAGCCATTTAAAGCTCCACGCCAACCTTACCATCTGGCAACGTTGATCCTTATTTTTATTTTTTTTTATTTTGAAAAATGGCCACCATATTATTCCTTTTCACACCAAGTCCAAGGCACATGGCCCCTTTATCTTTTATTGCCCTCATGCTTCCACATACCTTCAAACACAGCTTCCAGTGCCCACTGTATCCTTGGGGATGCGCACACAAATTCAAACTACCAAGCAGCTGATCTCATCTCCAATGAACCTCTCACCGGACAGGCCTGTACATGCTCACATCAAAACCATCTACTCTGTACACCTGGCAACGCTCTCAAAAGCAAAACCTTCACACACGCCATGCACACATATGTACACATTACCAACTCCTATTTTTTCCACACATATTTAGCAACCCCCCACTTCTACTGAGACATTCATGTCCAGCAGCTGTACAAACAGGGATGAAATATTCAGATTTTCCTCTGTATCTTTCACAATCTCCTGACATGCATCACAAGCTTCCTGATCTTCTTCTTTCATGGCTAACATCAATCGAGCAAAATATTTCTTCAGTCGTAAACCATTCACTCTCCTTTTATGCTTCTTTTCATTCAAATTAGCAAGCTGATAACTCCCATTATCAAATTTTCTCTCAACTTTATACAGACCTTCCCACTTTGTCTGGAATGCAATATGAAAAGTACTATCCAGCTTGCTATTATACCTGAGAACCAGATTACCCTCTTCAATTTCTTTCTGCTCCACCTTCTCATTCTCTCTCTCTTGTCTTTTCAATTGCATAGCCGCATAGTGATCAAATGCTAGCTCTCTGTCCAATTGGACTGTTTGCAAGGCCAGTAATCTTTCTCTGTAACAATTAATAGGCTCATGCCCTTCTTCAATCAGGAACTTCAAAGCTGGAATTTCCACATCAATAGGCATGAGTGCTTCTTTCCCATAAACTAAATGAAAGGGTGAGAATTGTGTACCAGATTTTACTACAACTTTGTATGCCCATAATACACGATTCATTTCTATATCCCAATTCTTGATATGGCCTTCTATCATTTTGGTTATCATCAGCTTAAATTCACCATTGAATCTTTCATTCAAGCCATTGCATTGAGGGTGATAAGGAGTGAAGTACTTGTGGTTGATATTCAATCTTCTGCATAAATGGTCAACTACCTCTCCTCGAAATTCAGGTCCATTATCTGATAATATCTCCAGAGGAATACCAAATCTGCAGCATATATATTCATACACAAAATCAGCCACCTCTTTACTATCCACTCTCTTCACTGCCTTCACTTCTGCCCATTTTGATAGGTAATCCACCGCAGTAAGCACATAACACTTTCCTCTAGTTGTCCTGGGAAGTGGTCCAACTGCATCCACTCCCCATCTTTCAAAAATGTCATATACCAGCATGATATTTCTCGGCTCCATTTTTAAGATTCTCTTCCCCATTCTCTGGCACTCATGACAAGACCTGCACCAGTGCTGAATATCCTTCTGGATGGAAGGCCATACATAACCCTCCAGTAATATCTTCTACAAGGTGATCTTAAATGCATAATGACCCCCACATGCTCCCTCATGATTTGAAGGCCATACATAACCCCCCAATAATATCTTCTGCAAGGTGATCTTAAATGCATAATTACCCCCACATGCTCCCTCATGATTTGAAGATAGAATATAATAAATTTCCTCCTT
Source organism: Cibotium barometz (assembly GCF_041138505.1). Classification (NCBI taxonomy): domain Eukaryota; kingdom Viridiplantae; phylum Streptophyta; class Polypodiopsida; order Cyatheales; family Cibotiaceae; genus Cibotium; species Cibotium barometz. Next base: position 45,799,622 of record NC_141077.1, read on the forward strand.
CTAGGGAATTCTTCTTAATACCTGATCAGCTCCTTGCATGTATATTTATCTCCAATCATGACATAATGCTTACTTTTCCTGATAAAATGATACTTTTGGCCTTTTTTGAGCTCTTCAGGCAAGCGACCTGAGAGTAAGTAATCCACCACTCTGGACAGGTATTCCCTCCCTCTGTATAATGGCTCTTTGATTTTTGCAATTACTGGATCCTGATTAATTGCCTCGTGAGCCAACTCATGTGCCATATGATTTTCCTCCCGCCGCACATGTTGAATACTCCATGCTATAAATTGATGTAGCAGCCTTCTAACATCAGCCATACATTCTTTTAATCTCGGATTCTTTGCTCGCCAGCTACCCAAGACCTGCTTTACTACTAATAGAGAATCTCCCTTTATGATTAGCTTTTGAATTTTCTATTTTAAAGCAGCCTACAGCCCTTGAAACAATGCTGTGTATTCAGCCTCATTGTTACTTTTAGCTTCCAGAAGTATCCCATTCTTTAGAATCAGCCCGCTTTCTGAATCCTGGATTATATATGGCCTGATGTATACTCCTTTTATACGAACCATCAAAGAATAAAATATGAGCACCGGGAATGATAATTTGTTTCTCTTTTTCTATCTTTGAATCCACTTCCTTCACCAGTATCGGGCCATCCTTGTATGTTAGAAGATTTGCCAGAGTTGCCTTGCAAGTATCTTCAATCAAAAATGAGAAATCATATTCTTGAAGCTCCACTAACCATCGCATCATACCTTTTGAGAGTGAAGTACCATTCACCAGCTGAGGGAGTAAAGTATAGTTTGTCAGTACCACAAATGGTCTCATCACGAGATATGACCTGAATTTCTTGCAAGCATACACCAGACTTGACAAAACCAATTCAGCCTCAGTGTATTTCCTCTCTGCTTCTGTCTTCACTCTACTTGCATAATACACAGGCTTCATATATCTAGATTCATCTCCTCTCTGCATTAAGATTGCTCCAACTACATCCGGACCAAAAGATGGATTCACATAAAAGACCTGAGAGAAATCCAGAGCTTTTACACTGGAATACTTCCCAATACTTCTTTTACTTTCTCAAACACTTCCTCGCATTCTTCATTCCATTGCAATGGTTCTTTCTTCATAGCCTGCTGAAGAGGGTAAAGCAATTGAGACATTAGAGGAACAAATCTTGCCATATATTTTACCTTCTGGACAAAAGTCTGCAGGCTGCCTGGATGTTGATGGTGCAGATAATAAGACAAGAGCTTTAATCTTCTCTGGAGATCAGGTTCAATTCCATTATGAGATATCATATGCCCCAACAGCTTCACCTTTGAATATCCTAAATGACACTTCTTTGGATTCAGCTGTCCACCTGCATCATCCATTTTAGAAAATACTTGCTCCAATTTATTACCATGCTCCTTTTGAGAACTATATACACATATATCATCCAAAAAAGCTCTCACAAAATGATCTGTAAGAGGTGCAAGTACTCTATCAGTGTTCCTCTGATACCATGAGGGTGCATTTTTCAAACCAAATGGTACTACTCGGTAACAGAAGCAACCCCACGGTGTAATGATAGTGGTTTTAGCCTGGTCCTCCTCAGCAATTGAGATCTAAAAATACCCAGAGAAGCCATCGCATACACTATACCTCTCATATCCAGCTACCCTGTCCAAAATATCATCAATGAACGGCAGAGGATAGTGATTGCTTTTTGTTGCAGCATTAAGAGGCTTGTAATCAATACAGACTCTCCACCCACCTGTATGCTTTGGAGTAAAGACCACTGGATTTGCCCAATCTGAGTGATCTACTGGATAAATTAACCCTACTTTTAACAACTTACTCAACTCCTCTCTTAATACAGGCAATAGCTCTCTATTTATCCTCCTCAGTTTCTGAAACACTGGCCTTACACCCTCTTTCAATACTATAGGCATTGGTTCACATTTGAATCCTCGGATCTCTTCATATGAAGTAATGAACAAATGAGGGAATTTATGTATTACCTCCATATACTCTTCTTTCTCCACTGGCTGCAATTTAGGATTCAGCATGTCCTGTAACAGCTTCTCTTTCTCTGTGTACTAGGTGATGGAGGCTGCATCAGATTGTCCATATCTTCAAGTCTGCTCTCTTCTTCCTCTCTTAACTCCTCTTTAGCTTGCATCACATGCTCATTTTCTTCCTTCATTATAAATGATACCTGGCTCTCATCATCAGAAGTAGAACTCTCTTCTTCAGTTTCACTATCTCTATACTCATCAGCACTTGTTTCTTCAGGCTCACTCTTCATTTCCCGCTTACTACTCATATTAAACTTTCTGGCTCTTCCTCTCTTATTATGTACTGTTATAGTTCCCCTTTTCCAATTTTGGATGGCACCCACCTATTTGAGCCAAGGTCTGCCCAAAATCAGTGGATAAGCTCCCAAACCAGTCGGCATAATATGGCAATTTATGTTGCAAACCACACCAAAAGCAGTCTCACTGGCACTTCTGTACATATACCCAAACACTTCACTTTTGCATGATTTGCTAAACGGAGTCTAAAATCTGAACTAGCATTCAGCTTTAACCCCAATCTCTCCATACAGGACTGAGTCATTACACTGATTTGTGCACCGCCATCAACATATGCTTCTCCAACACTCACACTTCCACACCAAGCATCAACTGATGGACAAATATCAAGAAGGTCTTCCACAGACATCAGCTCCATTTCGCCTTGTGTGGGCTCCTGCTCATTTACTTTCCTCAGATTTGCCAACTTCTTCCACTCTCTCTTAAGCTTCGGACACAATCCAAGCAATTGGGCAAAAGTTATATTGGCTACCCTTCCCTTTACATCTCCCATCAATGTATACTCCTCCTGACCTTGACCAATATGCAAATCTGAAGTTTTATAATGTCTTCTTGGCTTCCTCTTCTTCTTCTCTGGTTGAGGGTTTATATCAAATTGGACATGTTTACCTGTCTTAGAAGATGGTTCAGGTTCTGCCATTGTACTTCTCGTCCTCTTTGCCACAGGCATAATCTCTCGAATGGCCTCTACTCCTATCGGGCTGAGAGCTGGTCCCTTTCCTTTATCCTCCAATTTAACTCCACTGGTAGAGGGTTGATTTGGATCTTTTACTTCAACACTATGATCCCCCGATCTATCATTAGTCCTTTGCATCACAGGATACATTCCACCACTTGCTCTGGGCGGTTTGTCACATTGAGGGCTGATATGTCCCCGCTCCCCACAGTTCCAGCATTGGACATTGCTTAAATAATAGCCCCGTCCTCTCCCTGTTCCTCCCATATTCCCTTCACCTGTTGACATATTGTCTCTTCTATTATTTGGTGCACCTCGGCTTCTTCCCTTTCCACCTGCTTCCATCCAATTCAAACTTAGAGACTTCATGAGCTCCACTGCATCATGTATGTCCCTCTTCAAAGTGTCCTCCTGTTCAGGAACAACAGCAGCTTCTCTTTCAAGATGTATACTCTCAATCTCTGGCATCTTCATAAACTTCTTCGGCTCTTTCTGTATTCCCATCTGCCTCAGACGCTTCACCTTCCAATCCTTCTCTCGAGCTACTCTGACAGCCTCCTCAAAGCTATCTAGGTTCTTCAGCTCCACCTTCAGACGGAGGGTACCAGCCACCACAGACCGGTCTCTCTTTATCATCTGCGGGGGTACTTCAGGAATCAAAGCTTCACACCATAGACTCCACAGTCTACCAAACTCTATCAGATACTGATCCACATCCTGACCGTCCTTCTGCTGAATGTTACACAACTCCTTCCACACTTCATTTGGACTCCTCACACGGGCAAACTATGCCAAAAATGCAACTCTGACTACATGGTACTCAGGATCCTGTTGATGAATGTTCTTGTGTGTAGTCACAAACATATGTAGCCATGTTTTTGCATCACCCTGCAAGCAATAAGTCAAAATCTGAGAGAGGATCTCCGGGGTTGCCCTGTCTTTCATCAAGGCTGTAAACTCCATCTTCTCCAGAAACCTGATTGCACTCTCTTGTGGCAATCCCCAATACTCCAGAAAATCTTGAGCCATTTCCCAAATCTTCTTCACACAAACCTTTGTCCCCTTTCACAAACCAGAGGAAATCTGCTCCTCTGTGGAGGCACCAAAAAGTGATGGCACAGAAGCGGTAAAGCTATTTACGCCCTTATAGGGTGCCACACTTCCACACACGCATATAAACACACCAGAACACCAGGCCCAAGAGCATGAACAAGATTTATATTTCAGATCTGGCTGTCATAACTTGTACCCAAACAAACAAAGAAACAAAAGAACTCTCTGGCCTCGGGGGGGTCACTATATGTAAAATATCCCTATCGCGTGCGTTCAAGGCCTATATTTCAAATCCCTTATTTGGAATTTTTTAATCTATATAATATCCCCTTTTCTTTATGAATCTGTAAATTTTTTTGAAAAAATTTTAAATCATACCCTTATGTAAATATATTTCTGTAAGTTTTATAAATTAAAATTATGCTTCTGTTGAACGCATGTGATATTCACATTTTTTGTGAGTGACCCCCCCGAGTCTCTGGCATCACCAAATACCAGCCACAGCTAATCAAGAGAATTTACAACTCTGGCCTGAGTCTCCAGAAGAGGTAGAAATCCATAAAAAACCATACACACGCCCTCTCTCTCTGAGCGTTCAGCCAGTACTGCTCAGCTAAACACAACAAACCTCCTTGTCACCAACCACCGCAGCAGCAATACTGTCATCGCTCTTCTCTTTATTGCTACTCTGCTCCCTCTTTTTCTGCTGCTCGAACTCCAAGTTGTCATGTAATTGTTGCCAGCCCTCTCTATCCCAGGCACCACCTTCCCTGTACCCTTTCTTGCAAACTGGGTGACCACCTTCACACAACACCACACGTAAGACTCTCTTTGTCCTTGCCACCCACCAGCCTTCTTGCTCTCTCTGCTCTATTTCCTCCTTCGCTTGCTTCCCAGGCGGCTCCCTCTAGCTATGCCGAATCACCAGCTCTTGCAAGCTTTTTACCCTTGTCTCTCACAGTCGTGGTGACCTCCTGCACTTTCCCTCTTCACCTGTCTGTAGCTGCCTCTCAGAATCACCCGCCAGCCTTCTGGTTATATGCAACGCCTCAGCAAGCGGTCCTTTTACCCTTGGTGGCTGTCCGTCTGCTGCAGCACTTCCGGCACGACCCCCTCTGGGTGTCACCAGGGAGCAACTCACCAAGCTTTATAGCCCCACCTACAGCCACGCTATCCAGAGCCTAGCAGCTCTTCACGATCACCAGGCCGCCCGCTCTACCTTACACTGCCTTCGCTATACAGGCCTCTCACAAGGCGGCTCTTCACTAGTCTCTACACAACGGCCTTCACCTCCTCTTACGTTGACTCTGTCTGCTCCAGCACTTCCGGCTGTGCCCAACTGCACCTCCTCTCTGCTCTATCACCCGCACCTGTGGCTACACACGCCCCAGCTTGTCAGCGTCCCCAAAGGCCCCCAGCTCTTCACGTGGCGAACGCTTCGAACCCCCACTCGGCCAGCCAACTCAACTCTCTAGCCCTTCACGTTTGATGCCAGCAGCTTCTCTCTTACCTGCTTGCGTGGCCAAGTGTAGCTCATCACCTGCACAAAGCTGCGCTCCCTTCACACCAGACGGCTGCTGTGCAGCTGCACAATCACCAGCTCGGCCTCCTCTTACTAAGCGGCTCCATGCCTCTACTCCCCAGAGCCGTGCAGCTCGACCCAAGGCGGTCTTTGAGCACCAGCCAGTTACTCTCCACACACACCCGTCTGCTGCAGCCTTCTTTTGCAAGGCGGACTCCCCACTCTACCCGCCGGCGGTCACACCTCAAATCTTCCCTCCGCCAACTCTCCACGATTCGCCAGCTTCTGGATGGTATGCGCTGGCAGCCATTTAAAGCTCCACGCCAACCTTACCAACTGGCAACGTTGATCCTTATTTTTATTTTTATTTATTTTGAAAAATGGCCACCATATTATTCCTTTTCACACCAAGTCCAAGGCACATGGCCCCTTTATCTTTTATTGCCCTCATGCTTCCACATACCTTCAAACACAGCTTCCAGTGCCCACTGTATCCTTGGGGACACGCACACAAATTCAAACTACCAAGGAGCTGATCTCATCTCCAATGAACCTCTCCCCGGACAGGCCTGTACATGCTCACATCAAAACCATCTACTCTGTACACCTGGCAACGCTCTCAAAAGCAAAACCTTCACACACGTATGTACACATTACCAACTCCTATTTTGTCCACATAACGGGTCCGTGTATCAGCGCATGTATCATCGCGGGTAGAGACATGCGTGTAAAAGCGTGTGTATAGAAATAGTCAAATGCGCTGATACACGAGCATATACACACGTTTTGTCAATTTAGCTGCGCTTAGACGCACTGATAGGAGGGTGTATACACGCATTTTGTCAATTTAGCTACGCTTATACACGCGTATTTCACAGAGTATCCGCGTATATACACACGACTTTTCCAGAGTTGACGCATCTATACATGCGTATTTCACAGAGTATCCGCGTATATACACGCGACTTTTTGCAGAGTTGACACATCTATACACGCGAACAGAGAGCAAAAAAAAAAATCCAGAGTGCTATTTAGTACTTGAATGCTGTTCCAGCATTCCAGCACCCAATAACACTCTATGGATTTTTTTTGGGTGCATTGCACCATCCACAAGGAAGATTTAAGACAAGAATGACATGAATGCATACATTGTCAATACACGATTCAAGACAGACATGAATGCAATACTATCAATTCACGATTCAATATTACTATCAAAATTTTATGTGTACACATATATACAAGTGAGTCCATATGTCGAAGTAGCCCATGGCTTCAGTTACAAAAATATATATACAACCACATCCTCAATATGGAATGTGATACTATAAGTCTGAGTACTACTCAGACCCAGATGATGACTCGCTGGTCCCTCCATGATCAGATGAGCTTACGTCGATCGGAATGTCCGATGAGTAGTGCTCATGTCCACCCTTTGCAGTGGCGGTGGGTGGATCATCAGCAGGTGCAGTAGCAGCTTGTGCCTGTTCACGTAATATATAGTATATAAGTATATATATATGTAATTCAATAAACCAAAATCATTCGTTTAGAGTTTTCAAGTACCTGTCGACCGTATGGTCTCATGGCCATCTCAAACTGCGCGTCCGTAATATGTCCCTCGGCTCTGAAGAGGGCCCACGTGTCACGTCTGCTATGCCGGCGAGCATACCCAGTATCGTGGGCTGTGGGCTTCCTCCCCGTAACTCGTCGCTGTATCATAATCAACACAATTTGTAAGATTAAAACAATCATAAAATCAATGAATTAAGTAAACAATCAAATAAAGTGGCAAGATACTTATGAACTCTGCCTCCCATGACTCGACGTCGCCAGATCCGAAATGCAAAGATCCAATGGTCTCCATCTGGATCCGTCGTGCCTCCACATGCTGCCTGCTCTTCATGCCACCCTCTGCTTGTTTCTTTGGCTCCTTCCACTCGTGTTTGTGCGCAGTGGAAGGTTTCTCGGCAGGATAGGCACCCGCAGCTACATTTAGCCTATCATCGTACGCGAGTTTCTTAAGGTGAGATCTTTTATTACTTGAGATCTCCCTTATTCACGTCCTTCCCCATATATCCGAGAATGTCGCATGTGGAGGATTGGGGTACCGACTATGTACAGCATCTATCACCTCTCCAACTAATCCGCTATTTTGATCTTTAAATCTAATAAAACAATTTCTATACAATTTTGATACTACCCCACGCATGTACTCCATTACCTCTTTCCCCCTCGCATCCATCACTATCCCGCCTCTATCCGTCACATCATAGAAGATCACTCCCTCCACCTCTCTCATCTCCTCGTCATCCTCACTGTCTCCTCCAACTCTTCTCCCTCTATCTCCTCTCTCACCGCCGCGTGCCCTACTACCTCCCCCACCAAAGGACTTACCGCATCCTCCACTCCCACTCTTCTTGCTGCGGCGTTTGCTCTCCTTTGTACTATGGGTGGAGTCACGACTGGGGGATTGTCTACGTGACTGTGGCTGTGAGGGAGTACGTGATGGTGGCTGTGAGCCCTTACGTGACAGTGCCTGGGAGGGTGTGCGTGAGTGTGTCTGGGACGGGGTATGTCTCCTCGGTGGGCGTGGAAGAGAAGCTACATGCCGTCTCATCGGACTCGCAGGCATAGATGGCAGTGGAGTGACCTGGATACTCAGGGGCGGGGTATAGATACCAGGCAATCCAGGAGGGGGATGGGCATACATGTACTGTGTAAGCTCAACTGGACCAGGATGGCGCCCAAAATGATTTAGCATCTCCATCATCCAAGTGCCGTCCGCAAATGGATCGGATGAAGAACCTCGATCCATAAAGAATCTGTAAAAATAAAAGTATATACATGATTGCATCAAAGCACAAATGCAAGCTAGCATGGGTAAAACACAATCGCGTGTATACACCCGTCCAAAAACGCGTGTATTGGACTAATTGATGATATTGGATGCAGGCTATTATCAAACATGCTTTCAAAGGGGAATAGACTACCCACCTCAAGAGACATAGCGAGGCGCTATGTGACATCTCTTGGAGGACTGGATTATGATCGCATACATGCATGCGTCAATGATTGCATTCTCTTTCGTGGGACGCATAAGGAGCCTCGACATTGTCCCACTTGTAGGTGGTGAAGCAAGGTATAGAACAGATGTGAAGAGTTTTGATGTACCTTGTAAAGTCTTGTTGCGACACTTTCCTATAATTCCTCGCATCAAACACATGTTCAAGTGCAAATCCATAGCAGAGCTCATGTCATGGCATTCCTTACATTGATCAGATGATGGCATGTGGAGAATTCCCGCAGACACTCCTCCTTGGAAGCATATTGATGAAGATGAGTGGCCCAGCTTTAAAACAGAGCCCAGAAACTTGAGACTTGGCCTAGGTATGGATGGAGTGAATCCATTTAGTTTCAAAAGCACCACATACAGCGTGTGGCCAGTTGTGTTGGTGAATTACAACCTTCCACCATCAATGGCGATCAAGAAGGGACATCTTATGTTATCCCTTCTAATTCCAGGGAAACATAAAGTCAAGCATATGGATGTTTATCTTAAACCGTTGATTGATGAGTTGGAGGAACTATGGAGAGGTGTTGCGGTGGTGGACATTAGTAGGCCTCCCTTCTCTAGACACTTCGACTTAAAAGTAGTGTTGATGTGGACAATGCATGACTTTCCAAGATACAGCGATTGTTTTGGTAAGAATTCTAATTACCTCCCTACACTAATACTATTGGCTATATTAATTATAACTATTGACTTTATTATTCTAACTTATATTTATATTTTAACAGGTTTGAAAACATCGGGTAAACATGCATGTCCTGTTTGTGGCCCTTCGTTAGTATATATGAGTATGCTGACGGTTTGTGTAAGACCATATTCGATAATCATCATCGATTTCTCCCGTCAGTTCATCCTAAATATGTTGCTAGTAAGAGTAACATTCCTCCACAAACACTTCGTGCAAAAGATTGGAAGCGTATTTGGGAGTCTATAAATATTCTTCCTCCAGATGGCATGAACAGGTATAGTAATGTTTTTCAATCTTATTTTGTGTAGTCTCTAATTGGATTAAAGATTACATAGAGAAATCCCTTGTGTAGGTACTCCATTTTTTTTCGGCTACCATATTGGACCCATCTTAAGATCAACCATCTGCTTGATCCCATGCACATCTTCAAGAATGTGGGATCTAGTATTTGGGAACATGTTATTGGTAAACAAGACAATGTTAGCATACGAGAGGACTTGCGGGTCGCAGGACGTATGCATCAAGCTTGGCCACGAGAGGAGGGTGGGAACGTTCATCTTCCGCCTGCACCATGGATTATATCAAAAGAAAGAGGAGAAGCAGGTAAAGCAGGCCATCACCACTTTGCGTACTCCCACTGGATGCATGAGATCATTGAAAGGAGCCTTTATAACTACTAAGAAAAGAGGCATTGAGCAACTATATGGGTTGAAGTCCCACGATTGGCACAAGATGCTCCAAGTAAGTGTTTTCCAAGTCTTGTACGTTGAAATTAAATTTTGACGTAATGCCATAAACTATACATACATGTGCTCTTATGTGCTCTGTTCATACTACCTGCTAGCATCGACTATTGTGCAAATAAGAGTTTGAAAAAATGTATTTATAAGATGGGCGAGTTTGTGAGGTATGTAAAACCCATGTCAAATCACCCTTCATTATACCTTGCAAAATGAACGTATATAAGGTATAACATACTATTCATTTATTTTTCAAATATGTTAGTTCCAAAGCAATTGATCGAGCCACGTTGGATGATGCGCGTGTTATGGCAGTGGAGGTGGTTTGTTTGGTAGAGGAGACTTTTTCGCGAACCATTCTCACAAGTCAACTACATCTCATTGTGCATTTAGTGGACGAAATTACTTTATGTGGCACTGTGCATGCACGTTGGATGTTCTTCCTAGAGCGCTTCATGAAGACCTTAAAAGACTTTGTGAGGCAAAGTGCAAGGCCCGAAGGAAGGATGGCCGAGCGTTGGTTGATACAAGAGTCTCTTGTATATATTTCAGAATTTCTTGGTCAGGACAGCTCTTTGCCACGACTATGGAGCAATGAAGAGGACTTGAGGATGACCTCTATTGTGCCTCAAGGAAAAGGACAGAGTAAAGTAATTGACAAAACATTGATTGATGATCTAAATTTCACTTGCATCCTTAATAGTGATGTGATGAGCAGATGGGTTACAAGATATGAGGATGCAAAGATAAAAAGGCAAGCAGAAAGAGCTCTCTTTCGAAGGCAACATGGCTCTCGTAAGGCATACCCTAAGCATCTAGAAACACTTCCGAATGATATCCATGTTGATTGGTTGCATGAGGAAATGGAGAGAGCAAAGAGTGACGAGGGGCTGCATATCACGGCGGAAGAATGGGAGTATGCACGAGGATGCATGTTAAAGGTACATAGAACTAATGTTTTGCATTAGTTGTAAGTGATTTGCTTTTAATATTTATTCACATTTCTTACACAAATATTGCTTCTATTTTGGTCCAGTGCACTATGTTCAATGCTATATGGTGTGAAGGCAAGCATTTTCGAACACAAAGAATTGATGAAAAGAGGAATACACAAGATTGCGGTGTCATTAGTAGCTTTGAGGGAGCTAATGGAAAAAATGGATGATTATTGTGACACAATCCAAGACATATTTAGGCTTGACTTTCATCGCTTCTTTGTGTATGTTTTGGATGTCAAATGGCGAATGAACGTGGTGGAAAAAGGGCCTAATGCAACGATAAAACACCACACAAGTGGCTATGTAACTATTGACTCTACAAAGTTTTGGCAAACAAAGAAAGATAGGCTCATATTGCCACAACAATGTGCTCAGCAGGTATGCATTTTTTTACTAATGTGTTTCATGTATATATATATCTAAGCTCGCGTACCCCTTGACTTTTGATATGCTAATTAATTACTGCAATATGTGTATTTGAGTAGGTTATCTATCTGCCAATGGTGCATGACATTAAATGGTGGTACGTCATCCCTATTGCACCACGTTCCAAAGTGATGTATAATACATTCACTGATATGGAGCATATGGAGGATGTAACAAGCCGCAATGAAGATGATGTCGAACATGCTAATGAAGATGTTGTAATCGATGATCAAGAAATAAGAGATGATCATGATAATGAGGATGAGCGTGCCATTTCTCATGATCATGAGAATGACCCTACCAGATTGAGGATGATGGTGATGTTGATGAGGATGATCAAGACATCGATACCATTATCAATGGACAGAATATCGATAGTGGAATAAATTTAATCGTAGCCTTACAAATTGATCAAATGGATATTGATGTTGATCGTTTGGCAAGGATGCATCTTATTGAAGATCCATGACTGGATCGTTCTAAATTGATGACATTTCTATTGTATATGTTGTCTTTTAATTATCATCTCATGATTTATTTTTGAATATATTTCATTGTTGTAAATGCATGTAGTGGGATTGTGTAATGATATATACTGTAATGTACTATGAGCTGGTTAAAGAAAATAGTTTTTAATTTTGTAAAGGAATGGAGTTTTTCTTAATAAAGCACTCGTGTGTAATAATGCGTGTATATACACGCGCTGATACACGCGTTTCTGAAACCAGTATACACGCGATTTTAGATGCCAATATACACGCGCTGGTAAACGCGTTTCTGAAACTTCAATACACACGAATTTAGATAACAATATACACGTGCCCGATACTACTCATATACATGCACGACCATTCACGCGCCCGTAACTTATCGCGTGTATTGAACGCATGTATGGCAGCAGTGTCTTGTAGTGTTAAGTCAAGTCTTACACAATCAATATCATCTAAAAGTCAGGTAGATGGGGTCAATTGAACATCAGAATCAATCAGCTAAGAGTGTAGAAGGGCAGATAGGGTCTTTGTGGACTGAAAGGGAGTCAATCAAAGCCATATTTGATAGCCAGAGGTTAGTCATACAATTTTTAGGCCAGAGGGTATTTAAGAGAGTTAGCAGGGAGTCAGTTTAGGAGTTGTAAGGCTAGAACATTGTATATTCTAGGCTATCTAGGGGTTTATGAGTATCATAGGACACAGAAGAGGAAAATTCAAAATTAGTTGAATCAGTTGGGTTAGATAGAAGAGGGGTGCTGCCAGTTTGGTAGGGTTTTGAACCAAGGGTTTGAAAGTTGAAGCTCTTGGAGGAAATTTGGAGAGTCTAGAGGAAAAGATTTTGACAGAGGTCAGTAGCAGTAGTTAATTGAATCAGATTACAGTCAGCATAGCAAGTCCAGATTTTGACTGAGGTCAGCAAATTGTTAACTGAATCTAATTACAATCGACAGAGCAGGTCAGCTGGGATCAGTTTAGGTCAGCAAGAGATCAATCCGAGGTCATCTGAGTAGTTAAGGTTGAAGTTCAAACTTGTTCAGAGTAAGATCTAATCCAAGAGGACACTTAGGTGGATTAACTGATTAAGATTAAGAGGGTTTAGGTGTCAGACTGATTTAACAGAGGTTTAGTGAATAGTTCCAGGGCTGTTGCGTGTCCTGTGCTAGATATTTTTAGTGATTTAGGTGCTATAGAGACAGATTGTGTTTGCTCGTCCCAACATGAAAACCCTTTCTTCTAACTCTTCCTACTTTTGATAGACTTATATCATTATTTGTTAATGCTCCATAATTAACCCTTGTTTTGTAAATCCCTCTTATGTTAGTGGACACCTATATCAGTGAAACTTATTCTATGATTGGTGTGGCTATTAAGGCTACAACTCATTCTTAGCCTCTGTGTGCACATGCTTAAAGTTAAAGGTGATCATCCTTTTAGAGGCCCTTACTCTTCGTTGTTATAACTACTCTCAAATTTTCTTTAAAAATATCTCCCTCTCAAAGTTGAAGGTAACCATCCTTTTAGAGACCCTCAGTCTTGGTTGTTATAACTAATCTCAATTTTTTCTTAAAATAACATCTCTCTCAACTTTAAGATGTTCCATGTATGGTTCATTCCAAAAAATCTTAAGGTTTGCCACCCCTTTTATGATGTTAAGACCTAGCATTAGTTATTTAACAAATTGAGCAAGAAGGCCACTTGTGTCACACATCTTAAATGTCTTGTTTGTGATCTTCTTGCATTGATTCTTGGGGGCATCTTCTTGCATTTTATCTTTTCCCTTGTCCTTACGCTTGCTTTGAACCTCAACAACCAACTTTGATGAGGGTGGTAGTCTTGACCCCAATACTCTTGCATCTTTGCCTTTGTCACCTTTGTTACCCTTGTATACCTTGCCCTTGTCATAGTTACCTTCTGGCTCTTTTCCAAGACTTCCCTAGGTACCTAATGTGTGTATCTAGTTTTGGGGTCACTTTAGAACCTTCCTTCACGTTGTTTAATTGCATAATTTAGTGCCCTAAACCACATTAGAGGAGGTTATGCATAATAGGGGCCACTCTAAAATCTTTCTCCCTATTATGTATAATAGTCACTCTAATAGAGGAGGTCATGCATAATAGGGATCACTCTAAAATCTTTCTCCCTATTATGTGTACTTGCATAATGCAATAACCTGATCCAACACTAGAGGTTGTGCATAATAGGGTTCATAGGCAAGGTGTAAATGAACTTGAGTGGTCTTACACTAGTTTCCATCAAAATACGTCATACTCTAGGTAGGATGTTGTATATAACCTTACTAAGTATTGGTTCTAAAGGTAAGTGCATTTACTAGCTCAAGAGATATGCATACAAATCATTTATGATAAAAATCACTCTTTTAGTATAAAATCATTTCTTTTATGCATCCATTTATGCATAAAAATCATTTATGATGAAAATCACACTTTTATAATCAAAATAAAAATTTCAATATGCTTCCTTCTATGCATAGAATTTAATTCTAAAGAAGGTAACACTTTTTTAATAAAATATTTTTAGTATGCATTTATCTATACCTAGGATGAAAAATAACACTTTAAGAATACATATACGATGGGAATTACTCTTTTTTAATAAAAAAAATAAAACTTATTTTTCACAAATTTAGAAAATTTTGCCATAACCTCCTTTGTATGGCTGCCCATTTTTCAATTTTTAATTCTCTAAAATTAATTAAAATTTCACCAAGAGTATTTAAATCATTCTAATGTAAATATTTTCTACTTAAACTTGATTTTATCCAATAATCATTCATCTAGGATAAAGAATGGTTGGATTTACTAAAGAAGAGAGGGGAATGTCCTTAGTCAACTCTTCATCTTATGTGAGTATTTACTCAGTTTGGGGGGATTTTCTTTATTTCTTCCATTTATCTCCTCCCTACATTTGGATGAATCTAATTGGTCCATAGGAACCTTACTTTAAAATTTTGAAAAAATCTTGACCCCTAGGATAAGGCCTCTTGAACAGATTATACTTGATTTCTAAAGCACCTTCTGAAAATCTTTTTGAACTTTTGTTTTGGGGGAACTTATCTCAATACAAAGAGATATTTTTCCATCCAAAAATATTTAAAATCTGAATAATCTCTCTCTAAAAAAGTTTCTCTCTCTAGGCCAAAACAGGTATAAACAAGATCTTTTATATTTCTGAAGAGGGATTTGACTACAGGGGAAGATAGTGGACATCCTGAGAGGCTGGGGAGGAATCTTACAGGACTAGTAGCTGATGTAGTCCAAGTGTAGAATCAATGGCAAATATCTATCATGTTAGCATCCTACCAAACACGCCAGTGATATAAGTGGCAGAAACGGTCACCCATGCATATCATAAGTGTCACCTCGTGTTGAGATTGACATCTCAACACTCCCCCTCAATCTCAAGTCCATCTCTAGGACTCCAAACATAATCTGGAATTTGCAAAGCTTCTTTGCTCCCAGGGCTTCATCAATGTCTCATGCTAAAACCCTCTCTCTGATGAAGTGAAGCAGACCTCTATGTGTTTGGTCTACACATAAAAATTGGGTTCCTCGCCAACTGTATACTGCTAAGTTGTCACAATATATGATAACCCATCTATTAACCTGCAGTTGCTGCAAATCACCAAGTAGCTTGCGCAGCCAAGCTACCTCACATGCTACCATTGTAGCACCCCTATACTCTGCCTCCGTACTTGACAAGGCAACCGTCGTTGGCTGCTTCTTGCTTCTCCTTATCACAACACCACTCCCAAAGGAGAACATAAATCCACTAGTAGATCTCCTATCTACGATACTACTAGCCCAATCTGCATTGGTGTATAAAAATACTTGCAACTCTGCACTAGCCTCATAAAAGAGACCATAGTCTAATGTAGACTTCACACAGCGCAATGTGTTTCTCTCACCATCCAAATGTGGCATCCGAGGAACCTACATAAACTGACTCTACAATCCAATTGTATAGTTCAAATATGCCTAGTGAACGTCATGTAAATCAAGCTGTCCACTATCTTTCTATAAATAGTGGGGCTCTCCAAAATCTCACCCGCAATTGCACTTAACTTGCCATTTGAATCTAATGGCATAGAAATTGGATTACAACTAGCCATACCATATTTGGACAGCATGTCCAATGCATACTACCTTTGTGATAGCTATATGCCTTTGGCCATCCTAATATCCTCAATGCTAGGGAAGTATCTCATCTCACCCAAATCCTTCATGTCAAATATTTGCTCGAGGAGACATTTCACACTCTCAACTTCCTCTGCATTGGCACCCCCAATTCAATCAAGTCATCCACATAGATTGTGATGACCACAGGTCCTCTATCACTATTGCGCACATAGAGTGAATAATCAAGATCCGCCACATGAAAGCCAATGGTGATAAGATATTGTGCTATTTTGTTCTTGGCTTGCATTGATTTTGTGAAGGTTATGAAATTTTATTTTTACTCGATGAGTTTGGTGTTGATCTTGCCGATGATTGCCATGATGAACATGTACAAAAGCTTAGTTTGTTGATGATGGCTTCAATGGTGCCCATGTGAATAGACTATTAAGGAGGGCTCCTTTACGCCAAAGATAAAAATAGACCTTATCTCTTTAAAATTTTATGTGACAGTAGGCATGATGCTGCCCTTTTTTTGTAATTATTATTTTAAGTCCTTCTTGCAGCTTGTTGTTGGCAATGGCGACTAAATATGACTTTCTCTAAGAGAAGTTGCGATGTATATGACCTTGCCAGAGTTGGTCTTGAGAGACTCCCACTCCCTTTTTGCAGTGATCTTCTACACTATCTTGGCCTACCCTAGCGATGATGTTCTACAAGTCCACAAAGTTGCTATTTTGCAAGCTAACAGTGGTCGTTGAATTTTTCTCTTTCTCATGCCGCTGTTATTCTGGATAATGATTTGTTGTGCAAATTTTTACTCTGATACCATGTTGAGAATCGTGGATAAATCTCTCCTAATGACCAGACATCTATCTAATCATTAACTAATACTACACTAATGAAAATGCTAATCTAAGGTGGGTGAAAATGGAGAAAACTCATAATGAGTATGTACTAATTAAGATGCACTCAAGTACAATTAGACAACAAGATGAATTAGCTTGGATACAGAAAGAGACTTGAGATAAGTGTAAGTGATATAATATCATTACTTGAAATGGCCTCCTTTTATATGAGGAGGTACACTCTTTATCTTATACAGAAAGAGACTTGAGATAAGTGTAAGTGATATAATATCATTACTTGAAATGGCCTCCTTTTATATGAGGAGGTACACTCTTCATCTTATACATCAATGTGGGATAAATCCCTTCGCTCATGTGGCTTCATGCTAGGCTTTGTACTTTCTTGGCTGCTCATTCTCACTCCCTACCTCTTCCTTGTGCTCTTTGGCACCACATTTCTCAATAGTGATAGCTTTTGCACTTACACCACTGGCATGGTTGATATGCCGCTAGTGGGATGACAGGCTGTGTGATAACCTCTTTGGAGTACTACTTTCCCTTTATGTTTTTAATCTTAGCTTTTAGTTATATGGTTGTAGAGAAGAGAAGACGATAGAAGAAAATTCAACTATCCATCTCTCTCTTGTGTCTTGCATTCTCTTGTGTGTATGTCAACTTACTTGTAAGGAACTCAAGCTCTCCCTCTCTCCCACATATCAGAGCTCTGGTTTGAGTGAGAGCTAAGGAGGCAAGAACAAGAAAGCAAGGAAGCGGTACACGGGAAAGAGTATCATCATCTCTTTGCCTTCTTGTTTAGGTACAACACCCTCTCGGTAGCTCCGCCCGCGAGCTATACATCTCCAATTGAGGAGCTCTCTTTGCATGCTTGGAGGTGCCTATGTGGTTGGTTACAAAGGGTCAAAGAAATGGTATGATGTTTACTTTAGATGTGAACATGCCTGAGGTAAAGGCACCCATGTTTGTGCATGAAACATGTCTCATTTCATATATTGACATATGGCATAAGTGCATTAGTCATGTGAATATACGGTGGCTGAAGTCTATGCAGACCCAAAATATTATTGTAGGTTTGCCAAAGTTTAAAGTTGATGGTATACATAAAGTATATGAAGCATGCCATTGCAAGACTATTAGATGTTATACATTCAGATGAATGGGGACCGACCAAGATTGCAACAATTGCAAGTTGCAGGTATTATGTTACATTTCTTGATGACCACACTAGGAAAGTGTGGGTTTACTTCATGAAGGAGAAAAGTGAGACGTTTGCTCACTTTCAGAGATTTAAAGTCTTAGTCAAGAAGAAAAAAGGCATGCAAATAAAATGCTTGAGATCAGATGGTGGGGGAGAGTATTTGTCCAATAAGTTTAGTGATTTCTTAAGAAAGCACGGAATCAAGAGACAGTTACATGTAGGTACACTCTACGGTGGGGGAAAGTATTTATCCAATGAGTTTAGTGATTTCTTGAGAAAGCAGGTAATCAAGAGATAGTTACATGTAGGTACACTCCACAACAGAATGGTGTTGCAGAAAGAAAAAATATGCACATTGTAAAAGTGGCATGTGCCTAGTTGAAAAGAATATGCCACCTTATTTTTGGACAGAAGTAGTAGCAATTGTGTACATTATAAATAGGATACCCACTACAACTATTCATGGTATGCCTAAACAGAAGTTTACAGGCATGAAAATAGATGTGTCTCACTTGAAAGTGTTTGGGTGTATTGCATACATGCATGTTCCTATGAAGTAAGAATAACGTTAGATCCAAAGATAGAGAAATGCTTGTTTATTGGTTGTGCTTTGGAGTATAAAGGTTATAGATATTATAACCTTATCACTCATGAGATGCAAGTAAGCAGAGATATTGTCTTTGACAAGATAAGTAGCTAGTATGTACCAGCAGGTGAAGCCAATAGAAGATGCAAATGTAAGAAGTGCTCATGTTGCACCACATGTAGAGAAGTAATCATAGGTGCTTAGTAGACTTGGATATTCCTCTAGTAGTGGATCCAATGTTAGTCCATGGTCAGGTAGGTCGAGAATAGATGTAGGTACACATGTATCATGCAAAGGGAAAGAAAAGGTAGATAAACCTTTTGTGTGCCTGATCCATCAATATGTCACTCATATGTGGATAGTGACTCTAACGGTGTTGGGAGTTTTTTGGGGACCCACTGAGGAACTAGGACAGGCACCAAGACCGGTGCGATGAGCCCTAGATGTGCATATTTTTTTGTCTCTGTTTGTGTGTCAGTGTTGAGCCTTGTGTGCCCAATGTATGAATAAGCTCTTGTATATATTCAATCAGTATCTGCATGAGTGTTTGAAGGTTGTAGTCATTGCATTTTTTATATCTTATAAATATATAGCATGGCTGCTTGCAAGCCGTGTGTGTGTACTAGTGCTCTGGTGCCTATGTTAGTGGAAACCTAAGCTAGTGTGATGAAGAGGTGTGTGCCTTATGTAAGTACCTAGTGTGAACCTACACTAGTGGAGGTGACTCGTGCCTAAGAGGTGGTGGGTGTGAACCTATGTTAGCTAAGAAAAGTACATTGGACCCGATCTAGAAGGTGATGGTGGACTTCTAAATAGCAAGAGATGGAGCTGACGAGACAAGCAGCCGTTAGATGGATGAGTATGGGTCACCGCGACCAAATTAAGCATGGTGTATGGAGCACTGACTAAGGCACAAATAGCAGACTGACTTAGGGCGTGCGTGATGGGCTATGGAACAACCGATTGCAGTTTGGGGTAGCCGATGGCCTATATATACAAGTGTCTGTGAATGAGCAAGCGTCGACTGCCTGGGACAAGATACGAAGATGATGCTATTATGAACAGCTAAGGATATTATTCTGAGAAAAAGATGGAGAAGGAGCGGCTACCAACGTCCCAGAGTCGACCAGTACAGCGAAGGAAGGAGTTTTTTTTTTGCATGGAGAGATGTTGTGGAAAGCCGCCTCTGTGAGATCGATCTGCTGATTGAAAAAAACAAAGGTATCTCGGCCATAATGGGTGTAAGATTGGAGGTTTTGGAGATAATGTGATACTATTTTTTTAATCTTGAAAGAGAGGCTTGAACACCATAACTGTGGTAACTTGGTTGCACTACCTTGTCTCTGATCTTCACAAAACTCTTTTCCAAAATGATATACTACATGATTGCATTGATGAGGCCGTATGTTCTGGCAACCTTGTGCATGTCGCTCCAAATTGAAAAAGTGTTTAGGACTCCCCACTTTTGGATTGTATTGTGCAAAGTGACACAAGAGAGTACTCCGCAATCTCTCGCAAAGCCCCACCACCCCCACCCCATTAGGAACTCCCCCTAATTTCTAACCTTTTCATTAAGTAACTAGCCCTTCCTATTCCTTCTGGAGGAACAAGTACCATTGAACGTCACTTAACATCACTCATCATGTAAATCTATAGCATGTGCATGCGTGCATAGTCATTTCCTTTGCCGACTCAAGGGTGCTGCCCTCTTGCTTTTGGTAGTGTTGGTTTGCTGGTGTTTGGTGTATTAATGGTATGTCCAATGGTGTGAGTGAGCTATAGAGAGGCAACTTTTCGGTGTACCCAAAAATCCTCACAACGACTTTGAGTAGAGCCTTGATGAGAACCTTAGCATTCCGTTTGTGGTTACTCTTGGTGTAAGGAGAACTAGGGCCATTTTGAAGAGACTTGGTATAGTGATCTAGGTGTATGTAGGTCTATGAGAATTAGGTACCCTGTTGATAGGTTAAAATATGATGGATATACATCCCATCATTATGTTTACATAGTTAAAGTAATATAAGAGATGGTGCTCACCTGTTTTGAGCAAGCACTTAGAAATAAGAAATGAGAAGATGAAAGATGCCAGAGCCTTGATGAGGAGCTTAGCATTCCGTCTGTGGTTACTCTTGGTGTAAGGAGAACTAGGGTTATTTTGAGGAAACCTAGCAATTATCTAGGTGTACGTAGGTCTACAAGAGTTAGGTACCCTATTGCTAGGTTGAGATATGATGGATATACATCCCATCGTTATGCTTACATGGTTAAATCAATACAAGACCTGGATCCCAGTTGTTTTGAGCAGGCACTTGGAAATAAGAAATGGGAAGATGCCATGAATGAAAAGATGGCATCATTGGATGCAAATGTAATATGGGAGTTAGTGCCTTTCCCTAAGGAAAAGAAAGAAATTAGATGTAAGTGGGTTTATAAGGTCAAGCATAATACTGATGGTTCAATGATGAGAAGGTATAAGGTAAGATTGGTTACCAAGGGCTATGCACAAACTTATGGCATTGATTATGAGAAGACATTCAGACCGGTTACAAGAATGACAACCGTGAGAGCTATCATTGCTATGGCTGCAACAAAGGATTGGTCTTTACATCAGATGGAGGTAAATAATACTTTCTTGCATGGTGAATTATAAGAAGAAGTAAACATGATGTAGCCACCAAGTTATGAGAGTGATGCACACCCAGCCTTGTATGGCTTGAAGCAGGAACCCACTACAATAGAATGAGGGTGTAGCACACAAAAATAGTAGCGCTTTTATAACTAGATGGGTACGAAGATGACGGGCCTATTTCGCTACTAAACACGCTTCTATTTTTGCTGCCAATGGGTTTGCTGCTCCTCACCAACAAAAATAATAGCGACATTTTGTTGAGCAGCGAAATATCGCTGCTACTTTTGCTATTGAGCAATGGAAGTATTGCGCATAGTAAAAAAAAGCTGGGACAGACTGGGGAGTCTGTACAGGACTCCTCGGTCTGCCGCTCTTTTTTTTCTAATGTAGATAGTAAAACTAACACAACTTCATGTCCATTTTAGAATCATGGACAAGTGTAATGTAAATAAAACTTAACAATTTTTTTAAAAAAGAACAATTACAATTCATGGTTTTAGGAATGTCAAAATTTAATTACAATACTTGGCGGAGTTACATGATTCCAAAAAGCTCATATACAAAATAAAGCGTAATGAAAAACTATTGAGGTTCTACATCTCATGCATTGCGATTATTATTGTTCCGTCAGCTTCACTCCTAACAAACCCCAATCTTAAAAGCCATAAAACTTACAAACCCTAAAAACATGAAAGAAGAAACATACAAGAAAGAGATCTCTTGTGAGGCTCGTAAGTCTTGAAAACCTACAAAATTAAACCAAGTCAAGAAAAAAAAAGTATTAAGTAAAATCAAGATCTCTTACCATATGAAGCTTTAATGGAGAGCTCTTAATTAGGAAATACTCGTAAGCTTTAATAGAGAGCTCTTAATTAGGAAATACTCGTAAGCTTCAATAAGAAGGAAAAAAGAACAAAAGAAAAAATTAAAAGAGAGGAAAGAGAAATGAAATACAAAAGAAAGCTTTGATGGAAAGCTTATTTGCATAGGAGATAAATGAAAGAGTAGACATACCTTATACCTTGCTTGAGCTTGAGGAGGATAGGGTAGGAGAGGTAGAAGGGTAGGAGGATAGGGTAGGATAGGGTAGGAGAGGTAGAAGTGATAGATACGGCATAAACCTGCAAAAAACTTAGAGTACAAGTTTATTGTATTCAAAGGCAGCAAAAGAAGTGGGGTATTTTTATAGTCTAGTAGCGCTTTTTCACTGCTATAAACATTGTTGGGTAGTGATATTATGCTACTGAGCAGCAATATTACGCTACTAAGCAGTGAAATTTTGCGATAAACAATGCTGTGGAGCAGCAAAAAATTATTGCTCACAGCATCATGAAAACCCTCAATATTTTCCTTCCGAAATGCTCCAAAAACGCTGTTAAAAATCGATGCTATGCTTCCAATGTGTTATAGTGACCCAGAGCATAGTCGAACAAGATCGAGGAGTATCTTATTACCATTGGATTTCAGATATCAGCTGCATATTTTTCATTTTATGTGAAAAAGACAGATAGAGGGATTATGCTATTAGTCATCTGTGTGGATGACTTGATTATCACTGTGATAGTGATGTTGATATACATGATGTCAAGAAGGTTTTGAAGAAGAAGTTTGAGATGAAGGATTTGGGTGAGCTGCGGTATTTCTTAGGCATAGAGGTGATGAGATCATCTCATGGAATTTTGTTATTGCATAGATAGTATTTTTTCATTTGGGAGTGATGCTGTGAGTTGGAGAAGTAAGAAGAAACCAATAGTTGCCTTGTCGAGTACAAAGGCAGAGTATAGGGGTACTGCTATGGCAACTTGTGAGGTAGCTTGGTTTCAGAAGCTACTTGGTGATATGGATGAGCCCGTGGATAGGGCAGTTGTCATATATTGTGAAAATACAAGTAGCATATATTTAGCTAGTTATACCATGCTAGAACAAAGCACATTGAGGTGCATTCTCACTTTGTAAGAGAGAAGGTTCTAGCAAGTGATATAGATCTAGTATATGTTAGCACAGAGGATCAGGTGACTGGTATCTTCATGAAGGCATTGGGCACAGAGAAGTTTCATAGGTTTAGGAGCTTACTTAGAGTGCAGTGTGTGGAATTGAGCTCGAGGGAGAGTGTTGAGATATCGAGCTCAACTAGTGATGCAGACATTGATGACACCCACTTGGGTGATAGCTTATGCACTTATACTACTGGCATGATTGGTGAGATTATGGTTGATATGCCGCTAGTGGATGATAGGATGTGTGATAGCCACTTCGGAGTACTATGGTTATGGCATAGTAATAGCACCAACTGATATAGTCGGGTTCACACTATGGACCGACCATTGTATATTATTATAGGAGAGTACTTTCCCTTTATGTATGTTATTATAGGAGAGTACTTTCCCTTTATGTATGTACTCTTATCTTTTAGTTATATGGTTGTAGAGAAAAGAATAAGATAGAAGAAAATATAGCCATACATCGCTCTTGTGTCTTGCATTATCTTGTGTGTGTGTGTGTGTTTTCTTCCAAGGAACTTAAGCTCTCCCTCTCCCCGGAATTCTCTTTATTAACAAGAAATCCATTCTAGCTTGTTGCCACATGCTCTTAGAGGAAATCCCCATAAATACTCTATTGTATTTTTCGAGAGTGCCTATGCAAGTTGTAGATTTGGACATCGTTTCTTCATAGATTGATTATACATGCTTTTGGTGTCTTTGAATTTGCTACTTGACGTAGAATTATAGTAGCAACTCCTATTAACCCCAAAATGGGTTAACATCCCCCCTTTTTGATTTTGATCATGTCCTTGTGACGAGTAAAAGAATTTGTTGTGAGGAGATTTGAGAAGTTATTGTTGACTCTTATGCTGTTGCATGAATGTTCATTGTTTTTCTAGAAGGAATGGGGAAGGTTAGTTAGTAAATGATGAACTTAGTAGCATGGTGGGGATTTTTATGAGTGATTATATTTAAAAATATTTTCTTTTCTTTTTCTAATTTGCTTATTTATTATTGTATACATGCTTTTGGTGTCTTTGTCTTTGCTATTCGATGTAGAATTATAGTAGTAGCAAATAATGTTAATTCCAAATGGATTAGCAATTTACTAGCACTTAAAAATTACAGAACACTAGTTTTGGTAGCTCAAAAGGATGTGTTCTTAGGTAAGAAACTTATGATTTTTGCTTTTGGATTGAAAATAAAAAAATGTACACAAATAGAGACCATCAAGAATTTTTACTTTCAATTAACTCTTCCATTAGGTGTAGCTTAGCTTGCTAAACCCTATATAAGCAAAAAAGAAAGAAACTAGGTAAAAACAATGGATTTTGTTTTACTTCCTCAACCCCCACCACGAAGAACCATGTCGATTTCATGTTGTAAGCTAATAATTAGTCAATATAATTTCAATCATAGAAACTAGATAGCTAAGTAGTTAGATGTCTTTTCTATACATAAGATCTCAATGATCAAGCACTGTAATAAGAGTAGAATCGAATTATTAATAAATAGTGTTTGAGGCTTTGCATATGTGGTTTGGAGTGATTCCCTATTGATTAAGCTCATTATATCGCATCATTATCATTACGTTGTATTATTACACACACTTAAATATGACAAAGTTCTATTTTCCTCCATATTTCAGCTTAAAATTTGTGTTTGTTAACCCTTGCTGAGGACATCTATGGTGTCGATACTGGCCATCGTATAATTTTCACCATCTTTGGGTCACAAGCACCGAAATGGCCAGAATTCACTTGAATGTATATTTTATGTGTATGCTCGTCACTTGTCTATTAAAGGCGCACCATGGGATTTCAGGTAGAGAGTACTATTTGTAAATTAAGTGTTACACAAGCTAGAGTGGCCGAATGAGTCACCCTATGCCCTAATTTTTAACTTTGGCCTCCCAAGAGTGTAAACCCAAGTAGCCACACATAAGAGGCAAAATGTAACTCTCACAACTCATTCTTTTATGCTAATTCAATAGAGTTCTCTTCTTCTCTATCTACTATCTTATAACATTGCTTGCTTGCTTGTTTGAGTTCTTCTGTGTGCTTGCTTGCTTGCATGTGAGAAAGTGAGTTCTTCTGTGTGCTTGCTTGCTTGCATGTGAGAAAGTGAGTGTGAGAGATTAAGTTGTAAGGAGGGTCGAGCTTTTCTTGGAGTGCAGTGTGGCGGGTAGCGGAATCTGCATATGTTCCAACTATATCCACTGAAGAGTCACAACATCCTAATTCTAGCTTGATATTGATACAACTTAAAATTGACTGGAGCTTTCAGGTGTGGCTACGGGGCAACATCATTTCCTATGAGAATCCCATGCAATAGTCTTTCACGAGGTGAATGACATACCCCGACTGTGAATTTGTGTGCTAGGCCATGGTTATTTGGTTTCCTGGTTGAGTTGTTTATGCTCTCAAGTGTGGTTGGGAAAAGCCCTACTACATTGGATTTTTTCATGCGTTCTTTCTATGGCGCAAGGGATTTCCATAAGTGGTGCCTGTACTAGCGAATAGCCCACTGCATAGCAACAATACATTTTGAGAGCTAGTGAATGGCTGAATTGATCAAATTTCTCGGTTTTGTATGAAAAGAGTAGATAGGAAATCTCAAAAGAACTTTATTTTTGTCGTATATTCTTTCTTTTGTTGCATTCTTTTGTTATATTAGGAATTCTTTGTTCAATTTTTCATGTCGTCCTGTGTTCTTTGTTTCCTATAATTCAATTTTTTTGTTCAATTTCAACATTCTCTATCATAAAAAATAGTAAATTAGACTTCACATTTAAGTAATTAGGTGAAATAGACCTTGAAATTGGTTTTGGGACATATGATTTACCCCAATTTGGACTCCTTCCATAGAAAATTTGGGTTAGAAACAACGATTTAGAGTAGGATTTGCAAACCAAATTATTTCTGTGTTTGCAAATTATTGCAGTTTTGTATTAGTGCAAATTACACAGATTAACCTAAATCCACTTGTAATTTGGGCCACAAGTTGTAAGTCTTTTGGTTACATTTAATGCGTGCAGGCTTTAGACCCCAAGTCAAAAAGGGAATCTTGGAAAACTGCAAAAACCCTGACCACCCCTTTTTGAGTAGTTGTTGTAAAACCAAAAACCGAAAATCGAAAATCGTGAAAGTAAAAAGTAAAAAAAATAAAAATTAAAGAAAAGGAAAATAAGAAAAGAAAAGGTAAAACTCTCGAAGGAAAAAAAGGTAACAAGCCCACAAGTATAGATTTTTTTTGAAAAATGCATGCAGAGGTTTGCCTATTATATGTTCTAGGTTATTGTGGTCAGTCTGGCGTACTTGATATAAGACCGAAAAAATTAGATTTTTCCATAAGGGAACCACAACTATGGGAAACCCTCTGGTTGGCCCGAAAAAAAGTGCATGCACAACCCTTCTTAAAGTGTTTAGAATTATTTGAAACCCATTTTGGACAAGTTTCTCTAATACCCAAAGAAAGAAAATTAAAATTTGATTATTTAAAAACTGCTTGAAATATCCCCCTAGTCCCAAAACCACATGCAATGATATGCAATTGCGATTTGGGCATGTTTTAGAGACGGATTTAGAGGAAACCACGTCAACCCAAGTAGGCTCTTATCAAGGTCTACCTTTTTCTCATGACCCTCTTCAAGAACGAGATTCAGTGTGGTATAGGGCCTGAGACTCTATGACACTTCCTTCGATCTAAAATTGATGGAAGGGGTACCAGACATTGGGGAAGAAACCCCCACTCAAACATTAAACCCTAGACCCACCACTAGCTTAATAGGCTGCATGACTTAGTACTTTAGGGGTTTCGCTTCGACTACAACCTCTGCACCTAACCAAGCGGCATATCAATTTGGGGATGAGGGAGTGGAGGTTAGCTCAAGGCCACACCTAGTGTTGCCGTACACTCACGAGCCCTATGCATGTGGAAATCCATGTCCACATGGGACCAATCTTGATCGGCAATCTGATGCTTGTCGACCAAAACCTCGCTCAAAATTTACTGCCAAATGGCAGGACCAAACAGGAGGTATAAGATACAGAAGCCCTCATCCAAGCTGCTAGGGCAAAAGAGGAAGAGACCTTACGTTGAGCAGAACAACAATTAGCAGCCCAAGCAACACAAATTGGCAACACCAAGGAAAGCTGGGAATTTGATGCAACACCAAGGAAACCTTGATAGACTTGGTTACGGGCCTTATACATGCAATATTAGTTGGGAGGAAATCAAGCAAGTTGTTTCTACTTCCATAGACGAGGAAGAGCCACATTTTTTACCACATGTACCCCTCCTGCATACTAGTACTTCTAGCAGCAAAACAACCCTCCCAACTGATCCAACTGACTTTGCATAAGTATTGGGGAGAGAAATGGCCAAAATTATATGACAGTCATGAGACATAATGGACGGAGTACCTCTAGAAAGGTTGCACAAATCGCTAAGCTTAAACATAACTTTAATGGAGAGGGTGATCCGAAAAGATATCTTGAGTTTTTTGATCAAGTTTGTGAGCCCTTAGGTGAGAGGAATGAGCTTGCAACAAAGACCAACACGTTTAGCCTTACACTAGATGGTAAGGTTGGTGATTGGTATTAGACCCTGAGAGTTGAAGAACATCTAAACTTTTTTGGGCTTCAAAGGTTATTCCTAAAGCAGTTTATGCAAAAGGGAGCTTTGTGGAGAGTGGCTTCATAGTTACACAAAGCTCAGAGAGAAGAAGAAGATGAGTCAGTGAGAGACTTTATTAGTCATATCAAGCATTTTAATTCTTGTTGTGCTCTACATGAGTGCTTCTCCAATAATCAACTACCTAATTGATTTATCCACAGGATTAAACATGAAGATATCCATAATGGTTTGGTATTTAGAGGTATCATGACCTAGGAGGACATCACCGCTAATGCCATCCAACTTGAGGGTAACTTGATGATAAGGGGAGTCAGAGCTTCAGATTCTAAGTTTGCTGTGTCAGCAGAGTAGGTTACAGTTGTAGCACCACCACTATAAAACCTGTAGCTAAGGGTAATGCCTTAGCGAAAATGACTTGGAATGACTTCTCAAAATCTCTCTAAGATGAAATGAAGGCTATCAAAGCTTTGGAAAATGTGCACATATACCCAGGGAGAGATCTTCATTGGTGTTCCATTTTTCATAAAGGACATACCACCAGCGAGCTTCATGTGCACAAATACCCAAGGAGAGAGCTTCTTCATTGGTGTTGCATTTGTTTTCAAGGACATACCACCAAGCTTCATGTGCACAAGGAGAGAGCTTCTTCATTGGTGTTGCATTCATACCACCAGTGAATGTCCAATTTTAAGAGCTCATTACAACGGTAATTGTAGCTTTTGTGGGCAGTATGATCACGAAGCCCGAGATTGATGAACATGCCTACAGACTATTTCCAACACAATGAGACCACAACTAGCCTTGTTGGAACCGCAAAAAACACTAGCCCTTGGTCCTATAACAAATCAAGCAATGGTTGAGCATCCCATGCAACAACCCCTATGCACCCAATGTGCCATCACCTTCACCAATCTTAGGAGTGCAACCAACTCCACCAAGGGTAACACCTCTTAATTAAGTAAGCTTCGAGGAGCCTATTGATTACGAAGAATATGAGGTGGATGTTGAACCCATTCCACACCTCTTTGAGGATCCCACGGAGCTTCATCCTAACTATTATGCAGTGGATTAGAGAGGGGGAGTTAAGCCAGTTTATCAACTTACTATCATGGGAAGCGACTGAGACATTAATGCAAAAGGATTTCGAAGGAAAATGCCTCTTCAATGTTACCACTATCAAGGTCCCCATTGAGCTTTAGAATGCCCTATAAAGCTTCCTCAACTTAACCAAGATGTGCCCTCAAACATGTCACCGGTTACTTGTAATCACTGCGGCATAGATCATTGGATTAAGGACTGCCCCAACAAGATTGTGGTGACAAGTCCACAAATGGGACCCATAATCACACCCCTAAATATGATTGGGGTGAGTAATCAAACCCAAAGGCAAATCTTGAAGAGTCTAGATCCCACACCTTTGAATGCTAGCACCCGATTACAAGCCCAAAACCAACATGTTCTTGAAAAACGATCTGTGGCCTCAGTAGTAGAGTCTAAGAAGAAGAAGGGCCATAAGAGAAAAAAGTTGGTTAATAATGGGAAAACCCAAAAGACAATCAAGGAATGCCTCAAAGAGCCAGTCTTCATTCGGGACTTAGATGAGGATTTAGACTCCTTGGACACAAGCTGGTTCTAAACTTGGTAGGGAAATACCCTCCAAATCCAAGAGCATGGGGAAGGAGACCCCACAGGGAACATGTAATTCTTGAAACTAAATCACACATGAAAAAACTTGGTCCTTATCCCGACCCTCAAATAGAGATTGAGAAAGTCCAAGAAATTAATGATTTACGAGAACACAAGAGGAGCTTAAACCAAAACCCAAGCAAGTGTTCTTAGTTCCAAGCCTATGTATTGCGGTGGTACAAGAAAGACTCACGCAGAATGCGTTAGCCAAGAGGTTGATTGACTTGGAGAAACTTGATGAAACAGGGCTAATTGCATCACATGGGCCTCAGAGTCTCAGATACTATACAGCCTAGTATCTTAATATCTATTACTGAGACTCACAAATCTCTAGATGTGCTGAGTGTCATCATGAAAGAGACTGAGGCCTGATCCCTGATTGGTTCAAGGGACAACTACCATATGGAAATCCTGAGCCCATCTCGTAGATGGATTTTCTAGTCTCATTGTTGACAGCTTTTTATGGAAAGGAGGTCATGAATATGCCACTAAACATCCCCAAATTATTAGACTTTATGGCCTCACAAACAAGTACAATGATAAGCTCATTGAATGTGGATTCATCTATAAAATTAAAAATTTAGACTGGGTGTCACCCATTGTGGTTGTGCCTAAAAATAATGGGAAATTATGAGAATGTGTCAATCTCAAAAAGGTCAATGTAGAAGCAAGACTAGATCATTACCCCTTGCCATATTTAGAGCATGTCCTTGAATGAGTAGCTAGCAAGGAAGCAAGGAAGCATGTGTCAATCTCAAAAAGGTCAATGTAGAAGCAAGACTAGATCATTACCCCTTGCCATATTCAGAGCATGTCCTTGAATGAGTAGCTAGCAAGGAAGCATGCATCTTCTTAGATGGGTATTTAGGATATAATCAAATTTCCATTGCTTCAAAGGATCAAGCAAAGGATCAAGCAAAAACTGCTTTTGTTATAGAACATGAACTTTATGCTTATAGAGTTATGCCATTTGGCTTAATAAATGCACCAGCTACATTCCAATAGCTTATGAACACTGCCTTTGAAGGTTTTTCAGATGAATTGTGTATTTATTCATCATGTAAAGAGCATTTATCTTGCTTACGAAAGGTATTTGAACGATGCAGACTTTATAGCCTATGCTTAACCCAATCAAATGCCAATTCTGGGTTAAACACAGTCATCCTAAGACATATAGTGTCAAAAAATGGGATTTCCATGGATGAGAGTAAAATCATAATTATCTTGGAATTACCCCCTCCAGCAAACTACAAGGGAGTTCAAAGGTTTATAGGATATGTAGTCTACTACAGGTGATTCGTCCTCTTCTATGTCGAGATTGCACATCCCTTGTACAAGCTTATCATTATATTCAAGTGGATAGAAGAATGCCAACAAGCTATGATATGTTAAAGCAAGATTTAGCTAGCCCTCCCATACTACGAGTTCCAAACTGGGGTGCTATCTTCCTTATGCGTATTGATGCTTCTAACTTTGCAATTGGATGTGTCCTAGCCTAGCCAGGCAAACACAAACTAGACTACCCTATAAGTTTTTCTAGTCAACAGTTATGTGAGGATGAAATGAATTATACCACCACAGAGCATGAAGGTTTAGGAATGGTATATGCCGTGAAGAAATTCTAACGTTACCTTGTAGCTAATAAATTTATTTTCTATGTTTATTAGCTTATCAGCATTGCTATACCTTATCAATAAACCTTGTTCCATAGGGAGAATCACTAGGTTGTTGATTATTATCGAATTTGATTTCACAGTGGTGGTACGGCCTAGCAAGAAACATGTCATGGTGGCTGATCATCTACCTCATGTACCTAATGGTGAAAAGCAGAAACTGGAATCTATATGATAATCTATCTGATATTACACTGTTTAAACTTGACATTATACCAGAGTGGAGTGAGAAAATTGTTTACTTTCTAGCTAATGGTTTTCTACAGGTAAAGAAGCTAAGGAAAGATCTAGCAAGAAATTTGATTAAATAAGTTGAACCTTACTAATTGATTTCTACAACTCTTTATAGAAGAGGTAAGGATGACATATTAAGGCGCTTCCTTTGAGAGGATGAATACTTATACATTATCAAAACAAAAACACCAAGGGGCAGATGGTGGACACTTGCAAGAGATGTTATAGAAAGAAAAATACTCTAATTGGGGTATTGGCGGTCCATGCTCTTCAAGGATTGTGCACTGTTTGTTAGAGGATGTGACGAGTGCCAATGATGTGTTAAACCACAAAAGAAGGACATGAGGCCCTTGCACCTTTATGAAATGAAGCATTCATTTTGTGGGACCCAACAATGCAATCACACATAGCACCCAAGCAAGTTGCATTTTAATAGCTATGGATTAAGTCATGAAATGGGCCGAAGCAAAAGCTTCAAGAAAAGCGGATGCTATGGTAAGAGAAAATTTTCTTTATGAAAATATCATTACCCACTTTGATTTTCCTTTCAAGCTGATGAGTGACCAAGGGAAACATTTTATAAATGATGTAATCTAGCATCTCAACAAAATGTTCATGATCTCATATCGCAAGTCCTCTCCATACTACCAACAAATTCATAATCTCTATATTAATAAAAATTGTTTAAGCTTGATGCAATGATTAGGAATTTAAGCTCACAGTAGCTTTATGGGCTTACCGAACCTCTTACACAGTTGTAATTAGTTGCACACCATTTAAGATGGTATATGGGGTTGAGGCGGTAATTTCCTTGAAATTCATGATACCTAGCTTAAGGTTAGCAATGACTGAGAGACTTGAGGGTAGCATGTTGGCTAACCGGCTCTTCATTCTTGAACGATAGGAAGAAGAAAGACAAAATGTTGTACAGAACATGTTAACAGAAAAAGATTGAGGAAAAAATGGTCTGATAATAATCTCAAGGATAAGGAAATCAATGAGGGAGACGTTGTACTTATGTACGGAGTCTACAAAACGAAAGAAAGAAACTAGAGTATACCAGAAAGGGATCATTTTGAGTCTGCGAAATAACACCTCAAGGTACCTTGCATGTTGAAACCCTTGATGGGGTTGAAACCACTGGCTTCCTTAATGGTAGTAAATCCAAAAGTATTATGGTACTCTTATCGAGAAAACCTTATGGGTTGCACACGATAAGAAGGTAGCCAAGGAGAAAATGGAACTAAAGAAATATCAAGCTCGACAAAAAGCTAAAGAAAGGAAAATCCAACAGCAACAACAACGAGAAGCTATCCTTGGATCCACACAACCCTTTTTGGGAGAAGTTGAGGGAGACATAGAGGAGCACATAGCACCTCTACATCCATTCAATTCCCTAGCCCTTATGGTAAAGTGCTCTATAATGCATGGGGGCTAGCCACAATTTAATTTCCTTCAATGCATGGAACCAATTGGGAAAACCTCAACTCATAGACACCTCTTTAAAGGTGAAAAGCATTCATGGTAGGAATAAAAAGGTTCTTGGGCTACTACAAATAGAGACATATTGTGATGGCAACAAGCACCTAGTGGGAGACTTCCTGGTTATGCCTACTAGAACATTACCTGAATTGGTAATACTTAGTTGCATATGGATCAAGGTTGTTGGATGTATGATTGACTGGTCAACAGGGCATTTCTTTGCGGGTGAAGCCATTGCTGAACATTCTACTCATAAACCCCTGCCACCTCTCAATCTTGTCTAGAGTTGCAACAAGGAGGAAGCTTTGACATCCACAAAAGCAAAGGAAACTCCCAACACTCCATTGTCCATTGTTCAAGGAAATATTGATTATTTTACCTCCACATTGAAAACACCTCCATGTAAGAAGGACAAACAGATATGAACGAGCTAAAAAGTAGCAACCCAGATCTATCTTGAAATGGGTTTCCAAGATTTCTCCATTTGTACCACCTCAACCAACCAAGCAAAGAAGGCCTCAACATAAGAATCAACATAGGAAGTCCAAATTACAGATTACCCCAAAGTGGATAACTAAATACT
This sequence comes from Cibotium barometz, assembly GCF_041138505.1. Classification (NCBI taxonomy): domain Eukaryota; kingdom Viridiplantae; phylum Streptophyta; class Polypodiopsida; order Cyatheales; family Cibotiaceae; genus Cibotium; species Cibotium barometz. The sequence continues at coordinate 45,833,345 of NC_141077.1, forward strand.
TATTAAAAGCTCAAGGCTACTATGAGGAAAACCATTGTATGTGGATACCGAAACATAAATGTTTACCACTAGCCTCACTATTGTCGTTTACAAATGCCCAAGTCTCCTAAGTGATGGTGGACAAAAGCTTCAATAGCCCAAATTCCAACAAAGGGAAGACTTTTGTAAGGGAACCTTCAGCACCAACACCCAAACAAGTCTAGACCCCAAAGAGAAACCCTATCACATGAGATGTGGTGATTGGTGGTGCAGCTTCTATATCACAAAATGTTACAAAACCATTGTTGGCTATGCAAGCCCCAACCCCATGGGTTTTCATTGTGCAATCCACTATGCAAGTACAATTTACCTTGCCCCGCAGGTGTCAACTTCATTATTGAGCTATAAGGGAGAACCCATAAGCACCATCCGATCTTATGAAATCCCCTTACCACCCTTAAAGCTGAAGATTGATATGTCATAATAACAAGTAGCAAAGGGTGCTCCTAGCAGCACACTGATGGAGCAAAGTTGGAAGGGATGGTTACAAAAAACCTACAATACCTTCCAGGAGGTCAAGGTATGATTTGAAGCAGGAAGGGGGGACTTATGCTAATATCATTACGTTTACCCCCCACGTTCCACTCCCCAATAAATTTCATGTCCTTATCAACAGGGAGCCTATTGGAAAAAGCTATTCCATGATGATATAGCTTGCACCAACATGTACAACAATATAGCACATATACACATACTAAAAATCTGACTAACAATAAAATTAAAAAGGATGATGAGAAATATCATATATCAAAATAAGAAAATGAAGTACAACTCTATTGTTACTATAGGCTGTGAGCATAGAATTTTTGTGGATTGATACGAGTGACCCTATCCTGGAATCAGATTGTCTAATAGTACTATCAAGGGCAGCAAAGTATTTCTCCTATCCAAACCCACTCACCATATTTTTATGCACCACTAGGGGAGTGATGTTGTGGAGCCACTTTTGTGGACCTGTTCTACGTATAGTTTCATCTCCTTACACTTTTAGCTGTGAGAGTTGCATGTTGTCTACAGCATCCTACTTATGCTGGCATTGTAAAGGCCCAAGAAGATAACCATTTCTATGTGCAATCTAGGTAGGACCTTTGTCTCTTAGTGATAGAGCCTTGGGATCATAGCTTTGATCTCCATGCAATGGGACCTTGTGGATAAAAACCTACCAAAGGGGTTTTTAAGAAAACATCACTGTAGAGATACTTAGCGGTTCTTAGATACTCTTGTTGTATGAGGTCTCTGGGCCATTTCTTAGTTCTCTACAGGGGTGGTGCCCTACTTTAACATTTTTAACTTCTTACTAAATTAAAAATTAAACAAAAATCAAAGGTGAAGGCTTGTAATAATCAGCACTTTCATTTATGAGGCTAGATACTAACTAGAGATAAATTTGTTGCTTGAATTTGATGGTTAGAGGCTAGGGTCATAACCCAAGGCATGATTTTTGCTCCATCTTAATTTATATTGAATTTGGACAAACCTTAATATTATCATTGTCTTAACTAGAAAGATTTGACCAGTCACAATAATATTCCCTCATTACTTGATTAGGTGTTTGTACTGTGCTTAAATTTTAATTATTTTACACAAGAACACCTTACTCATTATACCATGTTGCCTTACTGACCATATACACCCCCTTTAACATTTCCAATGCCAACATGCATCTAGCATACAGCCTAAACGCATCTTCATCGACATATTCAGAGGGGATGAAATTTGCATCAAGAAGAGGAGTATGTTAACCCTTGTCAGAGACCTCTATGGCGTCGATGTCAGACACCACCATATCATTTTCACCACCTTTGGGACATAGGCACTAAAATGTCTAGAATTCATTTGGAAACCATGTATTTTATATTTTACGTGTGCTCACCACTTGTGTATTAAAGGCATACTATGAGATTTAGGTAGAGAGTACTATTTTTAGATCAAGTGTTTATACAAAGCTAGATGGCTGAATGAGTTCTAGCCCTAATTTCTAACTTTGGTCACCTAAGAGTGTAAACCCTAGCAGCCACACATAAGATGAAAAATGTAACTTTCACACAACTCATTCTTTTATGCTAATTCAATAGAGTGCTCTTCTTCTCTATCTACTATCTTATGATATTGCTTGCTTGCTTGAGCTCTTATGTGTGCTTGCTTGCTTTCATGTGAGAGAGTGAGTGTGAGAGATTAAGTTGTGAGGAGGGTCAAGCGTTCATTGGAGTGCGGCAGCAGCGGCAGTGGCCGCATTGGAGTGGAGCTTTCGGGTGTGGCTACGTGGCAACATCATCTCCTACGAGAATCCCAGGCAAAAAGCTTTCATGAGGTGAGTGATACACCCCAACTGTGAATTTATGTGCTAGGCCATTGTAAATTGGTTTCTCAGTTGGAGCTATTTGTGCTCCTGAGTGTGGTTGGGAAATGCACCATGACATTGGATTGTTCCCTGCATTCTTTCTATGGATCAAGGGCTTCCCAATGTTTTTATTATTCAAAGTGTTGATTGAGTTTTTTATGCAAGTTGTGATCCATCATTCATATTGTTATTTAAAGTCTTTGAGAGGCATATCTACAAACTAAAACTTGGTAGGAAGTTCTTGCAGTATGGAAATAATAAATTTGGAGCCAATTGTGTTTGAGGGAGCAAGATGATTGTAAGGATAAATTAATCATTGGTATTTAAATAATTAAGGTATACAATTATTTATTTGGATCACTATATTGTGTAGCTTTGAGATATTATTCAAGAAGGTTATTTAGAGGATTATTATACACTTGTGTTGTTTGCAACTAATAATGGATAGAATTGGAAGCATTAATCTTGAATAATTTTAAGTATAGCATAAAACTATCCGCTTGTTCTACATGATGTATAGGGCATTATTAAAGGGCGATATAGAAGATTAGCTATAGAGTATAAATCCTAACAAGAATGTGATAAGGTATGGCTTACATCTTATCAAGAAAAGTAGGGCTAGGTATATCATCTTATCACTCAAAGTATTTAATATTTCCTATTAAGATAACTCACTAGTGTACTTAAGGTGTTACTTATCCAAAAGAAACATGGGATATGTTTTCAAGAAAAGAATACTTCTAGCTTTACTTTTAGATTTCTCACTATTAAAAATTAAATTACACCGAGTTACTTGGATACCCAACCAGCGATTAACACTTGTAAATATTGATGACAGATGAAAAAATAATTTTAAATATTCAGTGAAACTCAACCGAGTTACATGAAAATCCATAAAATTCTATATTTTAATTTTTTGCATAACTCGACTGAGCTACATGGATACCCAACCAATGAGCAACACGTGTAAATCTTGACAAAGAAGGAAAAAAAATCAATTTTTAATTTCCATGTGACTTGATCGTGTTACATGAATACCTAGCTAGCAACTACCACGTAAATCTTAACGTGAGATGAATGAAAAACAAATTTTAAATATTGTGTGTAACTCGACTGAGTTACATAAAAATCCACAAAATTCAGTTATTCTTAACATGAGATGAATGAACAAATAATTTTAAATATTCTGTGTAACTCGACTGAGTTCCATAAAAATCCACAAAATTCAATGTTATTCTTTTTCACTTGACTGAGTTACATGGATACCCAAGCAGCGAGCAACACATGTAAGTCTCGACGAAGAAGGGAAAAAAATCAATGTATAATTTCCATGTAACTCGACCAAGTTATATGGAGGCCTAATCGAGTATGGACACATGGCCAATCTAATGGCATGTCAATTAAAATAAAGATTCTAGAAAATTCATTTTTTAAAATTTTCCATGTAACTCGGTTGAGTTACGTGGTTACCAACGCATGTATGATACGTGTTTTAATGTACCAATCGAATAGTGACACGTGTATCTTGGCTACAAACCCTAACCCTAACTCAGAGATATAAAGCCATTATTTTTTTTCTACTCATTCTCATTGTTCACTCTTACAGAACCCCTCTCCCCAATCCACATTAGCTTTCACTTAACCTCCATTAGGAATTCACTAATCTTCATTACATATTTTGATCTCTTTCACACTTGGGTTATTGTTGTAAGATTCCTCCCCCAACCCCCTTTTGATGTCTAGTATCTTCCCCTGTAATCAATCCCTCTTCAGAAATATAAAGACCTTGTTTCTAACTGTTTTAACCTAGAGAGAGAAAATATTCTAGAGAGAGAATATTCAGATTTTTATTATTTTTGGATAGAAAATTATCTCATCTTATTAAAATAAGTTCCCCTGAAACAGAAATTCAAAAAGAACTTTCCAATGTGCAATTAGAATTTATTGGAAATGGGTATAAAGGACCTTAGTCTAAGGGTCTAGATTTTCAAAAAATTTTGGATTATGGTCCAATTAAGGTTCCTATGGGCCAATAGCATCAATCCATGTGTAGGGAGGAGATAAATCAAATTTGTAAAAGAAGATACCCTAAAATGAGTAAATGCTCACATAAGATGAAGAGTTGAAAATGTACAAGGTTTATTAGTAAAAAATTATGAGCAATATTAAAATGATTCCATTATGACACATATGTAAGGAAGGGGAGTTCTTTAAAGGAGGTGCATATTTCACATAAGATGAAGAGTTGAAAATGTACAAGGTTTATTAGTAAAAAACTATGAGCAATATTAAAATGATTCCATTATGACACATATGTAAGGAAGGGGAGTTCTTTAAAGGAGGTGCATATTTCACATAAGATGAAGAGTTGAAAATGTACAAGGTTTATTAGTAAAAAACTATGAGCAATATTAAAAATATGAGATATTTTGGCTATAATGATTCCATTATGACACATATGTAAGGAAGGGGAGTTCTTTAAAGGAGGTGCATATTTCACATGCTTGAATGAGTTTTAAACTCATAAAAATTGAGATATTTCATCTCTCCTCTCTCCTCATTCAAGTCTAGTTCCAAAAAGTTAGCTTAACTAACCTAAAAATGGTCAAAATTGACCAAACTGATTTGGAAAATTCTAGAATCAGTTTGTTTGGTTAGGAGCTCAATTTTTCCTATAAATAGAAGCCTCCCCCTTGTTGAAAAATATATAGTGTTTATGCATCGTTACTCTACTCCACCTAAGCCAAGAACTGTGAATTCATTTAATAATTCACTAGTTTTTGGAGCTTCCCTCTTTCTTCAATCCCCATTAGTGGCTCCATCAACATACTTAACCAATTGATTGGTTGGGGGCCTCTACCGTGAATAAAGAATCAAGCAATTTGTAAGGTAATTAGTGAATATTGATCTTTTCTATAATTTCTCAATGTTTCTCTCTTCTCAACCCCTCTCAAGCTTGAGAAGCTTAATTGGTATGGTTTTTTAAATGCTATTGAAGTTAATTGGTGAATAGTAGTGGAGTTACATAATTTAATAAATGCTATTGAAGTTAATTTCCATTTATGTTTAAATTCTAATGGTTTTTTATGTAATTTCTCTCTCTCACTCAAGAAATGGTCATACTCATGACCCATTCTTAATCCAAATGAAGCTTTTCATAAAGCTTTTCCTTAATCCAAGATTAAGCTATGCTTGAGGCCAAATTAATGGTTTTTTTTTCTATGCTTTTAGTTTATGCATATTGATGATTCAATCCATTATGGATTGATGATCCAATTAGAGACCATTCTAATTATTTTCTTAATGATAAGCTTTATCCCTTAGAAAAATTGAGAACACCATATTAGATAATTTAGGAAAAATCCCATTCCCATTTGAAAAATGGGAGCATGGTGAACTTGTCCAAAATTTTTTCAAAACCCCCTCATGTGACATATCATTGGAAAGATCTTGAAGAGTAGAATCTAAATCTATGATCTCCGATAAATTTGGAGTTAGTATGTTTAAGATATGTCCAAAACTATATGGAGTAATTGATTCCCAAAATGTGAGATTTTTTCCAAATTACCTAATATTGACTTTGAGATTTATCAGTCATAGCAGCGGAGCTATGGCAAAATTTTTATAAAAATTACGCATAAAATAATTTCATTCAAAGCATAAAAAGAGGACTTCCTACCATATTCTAGGAATTATCATCCTAGATTAATTGAAAGAATTTCATTATACTCATGGAGAAATTGAATCTTTATATTATGCATAAAGAATAAGTTTTTATATCAAAAGTGTTACTTTTATCATTTTTATTTACATGCATAGAAGTATGCATAATGGATAAATTTTTATATCAAAAGTGTTACTTTTATCATTTTTATTTTCATGCATAGAAGTATGCATAATGGATAAATTTTTATATCAAAAGTGTTACTTTTATCATTTTTATTTTCATGCATAGAAGTATGCATAATGGATAAATTTTTATATCAAAAGTGTTACTTTTAGCATATTGAATTTCATGCATAGGGATATGAAAAGAAAATGTTTATTTTATTGTAAAAATGTTTTTTTTAAATGATTATTATATTATAAAAATATTACTTTTATCATAATTGGATTTCATGCATAGAGTTATGCATAAAAGATATTTTTATACTAAAAGTGTAATTTTCATCATAAATAGATTTTATGCATAACTTAGATGCATAAGAGAAATTCTTTTATTCTAAAAGTGTAATTCCTACCAAATTGAATTTATGCATAGGAAGATGCATAAAAGATTGATTCAAAAGGGTCATTCTCATCTAAATTGGATTCATGCATAGGAAGATGCATAAAAGATTGAATTTTAATTCAAAAGTGTCATTTTCATTTAAAATGAATTTATGCATAAAATATTGATTTTTACTTCGAAAGTATTAATCTCCTTAAATGGAATTTATGCATAAATAAATGTGTAAAGAAATCTTATATCAAATATAAGAATTCTCTTGTATTCTATAAATAGAAATGAGATGTGATAGGATGTGATAAGAGGTGTATAAGATGTGATAAGAGGTGATAAGATGCTTATGAAATAAGTTAGGAGGTGATAAGATGAATTAAGATGTGTATGGGATTAGGTAAGAAGTGTATGTGATAGGATAAGATGTATATGGGTTGTGATAGGGCGAGAATGGATGTGATATAAAAGATTAGATGTGAAGGCATATGGGGTTATATGAATGGAAATGTGGAAATGGATGTATGTATGTGGATGTAAGGATGTGGAGATGGGAGTGTGGATGTATGAATGTGAAAATGGATGTATGCATGAAGATGTATATGCATAGAAGTGAATGTGGATGTAGATGTATGCATGAAGATGTATATGCATAGATGTGAATGTGGATGTAGATGTGGATGTATAGATGTGAATGTGAATGTGGATGTATGCATGAGGATGTATATCCATAGATGTGAATGTGGATGTAGATGTGGATGTATAGATGTGGATGGGAATGTGGATGTGGATGTATGTGAATGTGGATGTAGATGTGGATGTATAGATGTGAATGTGGAATGTGGATGTGGATGTATGTATGTATGCGGATGTAATATGGTTGTATGAATGGGAATGTGGATGTGGATGTATGTGAATGTGGATGTAGATGTGGATGTATAGATGTGAATGTGGAATGTGGATGTGGATGGATGTATGTATGTGGATGTAGATGTGGATGTATAGATGTGAATGGGAATGTGGATGTGGATGTATGTGAATGTGGATGTAGATGTGGATGTATAGAGGTGAATGTGGAATGTGGATGTGGCTGTGGATGTATGTATGTATGTATGTGGATGTAGATGTGGATGTATAGATGTGAATGGGAATGTGGATGTGGATGTATGTATGTATGTGGATGTGGATGTATGAATGAGGACGTGATAGTGGATGTATGCATGTGGGTGTGGATGTATGGATGTGGATATGGATGTGTATGTATGAATGTGGATACGAGATGTGGATGTATAAATGAGGATGTGAAAATGGAAGTAAACATGTAGATGTGGATGTATGGATGTGAATGTGGATGTGCATGTGGATGTATGGATGTGGATATGGATGTGAATATATGATATATGATGTGAAGGAATCTGAAGTGAAGAGATGGAAAATGATGTGATTGGATGAGTACATATATAAATGGAATGTGGAATAAGTAATGTGGATTAATGAGGAATAATGTGGAAAAATGAGAGTTAATATAGAAACTGTATTTGTAAACTGTTGTAAATGCTGTTTGTAAATGGCTGTTTTATGTCAAGAATGCTGGGAAAACATTTTGACCATCTTGTGATTAAGGTCGTGGAGACCTAACTGTTAAAGTTGCAACTGCTAACGGAGAGTCAATGGAGGACGTCTCGCGTAGCAAGGTCGGCCGAGGTCTTGACCAGCCTCGGTTCGATTAAAATGGTGAGCTTCCGGTACGGTAGATGAGGGAGCAAGGAAGCGGCCTATGAGTGAAGCGCTAGGTCACCTGCGAGAAGGATCCTAGAGGGTGCTGACCATACGGTGCTCGGGCTCTGGGTCGCCTAGGATACCCACGCGTGCGTCGAGGAAGATATTGGAACAAGGAGTAAGAGTTGTTTTCTGAAACCGGGCATGGATCTGGTTGATTGACCTTGCTGGTCTTCAATGGATGAGTCCATGGCTCTTTTTATGGATCTGTTGGTTGATCTTGCTGATCTTCAACGAGAGTCCATCTTGATTTTTATAAGTGATTATATTGCCGAGTATCATGGGCTAGGAACTATTGAAAAGGCCCCTGTGTGGACAGGTGGTGAGCGTTCTAGTTGCCAATGATGCCATAGATACTCTGATGAAGGAATGATGGGAAATTATGAATCAACCGGATAAATTGAAAGATTGTGATCAGTGGTACTATGGTTTCATTAAAGGATTGTTTTAAAGTTAGCTGATGCTAAGAAAAAGGCAATTTCATATTGGGTGTGTAAGTGGTGTGGCTAGTTTTATGTTTGCATGAACTTCCGGCTAGGGGGCCTTGGAACTCTTTTCCTTGGTACCCGGGACAAAACCTAACCAAATTCCAAATTGGATCCCATCACTATAGTGGTTGGGCGGTTGGCTAACCCATGGGATCGGATGGGGTTAGGCTGGACTGATGGATCCGTAAATCGAGATTTAATTTCTATTATTACGATAGATGAAGTAAATCCCGGATAGAAATTGTTCTATGGATATGAATCAACGGCTGTGCCTCTTGATGGGGAAAAAAGCGTTGATCCCAATGATCCAAGTGCAAGTTTCTTCCTTGATTTGACCAAGTACCGTTAAAGGTACAGTCAGATCAGTTGATCCGTAATGATCTTGACTACGTTAGAGTAAAGAGTTATCCTGGTGGAATCGCCCATGCTTTTCGGGTAAAGGAAGTTTTTTCGGTTTTGGTTTTGGACAAACCGACGGATTAGTCTCTTGTCCGGATATCCGTGGTGGGCGAGGCCCCGAGTGTGAGACCCCTGCCCGCGCATGATGTGCTACTTCTGCTGCTAGTACCCCGAATCCGTTGTGCGGTGGAGACCGGGATCTTACAGTTGGTATCAGAGCATTTGGTTAATAAAGATCAACTGAGAAGACAAATAGGTCAAATATTTATCAAGAAACACAAAAAGGTTGTAATTGTGTGATATAAGTCATACAATTTGATATTCAAACTAAAATTCATAATTTGGTAATTGGGTCTTGAGATGGAAGTACCGCAATTATATAGAATCCCTGACTTGCTTGAGGCCTAGACATGATGATATTCACCTTATAATTCCAAGGGCCGTGACTACCCGTATATACCGAGAGTATACTGCAGCTCTTTACTGACAATATATACGAGTAAATCTAAGACTTGAAATTATAAGCATTAATGTTATCCAGTTGATGAATTCGAATGTGGTTGATATGATTTTTAATTCTGTTTGGGAACTGATGAATTGATTGGGATTCTGATTGAAAAATGATGATTTTTGAAATTTAGTTGAAATATAATAACCTGAGCAAAACCACAATGAGGATGAATGGGACGAGTCCTTGTAATGATAAATGATGATAATGATTTCAGCAAATCACTATGAGATTAGTGGATTGTGCTGTCAAAGTGCTACTGTTAACACTTGACTCGGTATATCAAGTTAAGGGATGACAAATTGAAAACTTGCTTGACTGAAATTCCCGTGGAGGAATGTTCAGAAAGAAAAATTTTCGATCTGATGGACCATTATCGTGTTAAAGATATGAATGATATGATCTGAAATGAATTGTTATTTAATGATGAGTTCTATATAAGGGATATTTATCCCCGTATTCTGCTGGGTTGACCAGAATATAAGGAACCCTAGAATAAATTGGATCTTAAGAAAAAGAGTTGTCCTCTACTTGGCGAGATGAGGACATCTCGCACTTTTTTAAGTGGGGTAGAATGTAAGATTCCTCCCCAGCCTTCGAGGTATACAGGAGTAAGAATCTCCCTTTTTGATCTTATAATTATTCCCTCTCAAAAATAAAAGAAAGATTCTGTTTAAAAAAAAAGGAAGACCCTTTCCCTAGGATACTTCTCAGGAGTCACGCTGTTTTAAGGATTCAGAACAATGAGTTTAGAAGTGAAAATCGGTGTTTTGGATACCAAGATTTTGGTTTTCATTCGAGTACGGCCCAAAAGAAGTTCTTTATCTCTTGGGGAGTATAAGAACTTATCCCCTAGATATTGTGAGCCTTATATCTGAATTCAATGAAAGTAGATGACTTAGCCTACAAGCTTCTTTTACCTCCTCATCTCAAAGTTCTTAATGTATTTCATAGAAATATGTGCCAAACCCAAATCATGGAAAGACGGTAAAACTTCAGTGGCAAGATACCGTTGGCTTCTAGGTTACGCTAACTCCTTCCTTTATATAAGTTATAACTTTTACCTGTCGCTCACAGTAATCTTACTTCCATCGATCTCCCTTCTTCTTAATCTCCTTCATGGCTTGGCAACAAGAATTAGTTTTATCCATGATGATTTCTCACCTTCAAGACGCAAGTGAGTCTGCGAAGAGAGATTTTATTGAACAGTATGAGCGCTCACTTTTTCCTCACTTGGGAACATCTGTAGCTCAGACCAAATGGCGGACCTATCAAGACATAACTAGGGTAACACCCTGGGGTCAGCAGCACTTTCGTAACAATGTCCGCTTGGCCATGGTTATCGAAGCCTTGGGTTTGGGTCCCCAATACTACTGCGTCATGAGATCAAGACATCCTGGGTTTTCTGAGCGGGTCTTCTTACTGGCGTGTTTTCTTCCTCATGAGAAGATATGTCTTTACCCCGTTTTTGGCTTACCTCTCAGAGGTCCTTTTGTTAGATCACCTCATACCACTGAGATAGGTGCAGCAATAACCAACAGAATTATTCCCATAGATGAGTTACCTTATACATGCGCAGCTTGTGAGTGCTGCTTTTGTGATCATATGATGGACGGGCTTATGGAAGTGTAAGAGTTCTTCTATCTTTACTGTATAAGTTCCAAGAATGAATAAAGTTTAAATCTTGTTCTTATCTTGAATCTTGCTCTCCTTGAGACTTTTTCTTGGTGGTTAATCCTGATTTAAATTTTTCTCTAAGTCTCATAATTCGTGCATCTTGCGAAATTATCCCAGTTTGCGAGATGAGGACATCTCGCGTTTTTTAAGTGGGGTAGAATGTAAGATTCCTCCCCCAATCCCCTTTTGATGTCTAGTATCTTCCCCTGTAATCAATCCCTCTTCAGAAATATAAAGACCTTGTTTCTAACTGTTTTAACCTAGAGAGAGAAAATATTCTAGAGAGAGAATATTTAGATTTTTATTATTTTTGGATAGAAAATTATCTCATCTTATTAAAATAAGTTCCCCTGAAACAGAAATTCAAAAAGAACTTTCCAATGTGCAATTAGAATTTATTGGAAATGGGTATAAAGGACCTTAGTCTAAGGGTCTAGTTTTTTAGAAATTTTTGGATTATGGTCCAATTAAGGTTCCTATGGGCCAACAGAATCAATCCATGTGTAGGGAGGAGATAAATCCAATTTGTAAAAGAAGATACCCTAAAATGAGTAAATGCTCACATAAGATGAAGAGTTGAAAATGTACAAGGTTTATTTAGTAAAAAATTATGAGCAATATTAAAATGATTCCATTATGACACATATGTAAGGAAGGGGAGTTCTTTAAAGGAGGTGCATATTTCACATAAGATGAAGAGTTGAAAATGTACAAGGTTTATTAGTAAAAAACTATGAGCAATATTAAAATGATTCCATTATGACACATATGTAAGGAAGGGGAGTTCTTTAAAGGAGGTGCATATTTCACATAAGATGAAGAGTTGAAAATGTACAAGGTTTATTAGTAAAAAACTATGAGCAATATTAAAAATATGAGATATTTTGGGTATAATGATTCCATTATGACACATATGTAAGGAAGGGGAGTTCTTTAAAGGAGGTGCATATTTCACATGCTTGAATGAGTTTTAAACTCATAAAAATTGAGATATTTCATCTCTCCTCTCTCCTCATTCAAGTCTAGTTCCAAAAAGTTAGCTTAACTAACCTAAAAATGGTCAAAAATTGACCAAACTGATTTGGAAAATTCTAGAATCAGTTTGTTTGGTTAGGAGCTCAATTTTTCCTATAAATAGAAGCCTCCCCCTTGTTGAAAAATATATAGTGTTTATGCATCGTTACTCTACTCCACCTAAGCCAAGAACTGTGAATTCATTTAATAATTCACTAGTTTTTGGAGCTTCCCTCTTTCTTCAATCCCCATTAGTGGCTCCATCAACATACTTAACCAATTGATTGGTTGGGGGCCTCTACCGTGAGTAAAGAATCAAGCAATTTGTAAGGTAATTAGTGAATATTGATCTTTTCTATAATTTCTCAATGTTTCTCTCTTCTCAACCCCTCTCAAGCTTGAGAAGCTTAATTGGTATGGTTTTTTAAATGCTATTGAAGTTAATTGGTGAATAGTAGTGGAGTTACATAATTTAATAAATGCTATTGAAGTTAATTTCCATTTATGTTTAAATTCTAATGGTTTTTTATGTAATTTCTCTCTCTCACTCAAGAAATGGTCATACTCATGACCCATTCTTAATCCAAATGAAGCTTTTCATAAAGCTTTTAGTCCAAGATTAAGCTATGCTTGAGGCCAAATTAATGGTTTTTTTTTCTATGCTTTTAGTTTATGCATATTGATGATTCAATCCATTATGGATTGATGATCCAATTAGAGACCATTCTAATTATTTCCTTAATGATAAGCTTTATCCCTTAGAAAAATTGAGATTTATCAGTCATAGCAGCGGAGCTATGGCAAAATTTTTATAAAAATTACGCATAAAATAATTTCATTCAAAGCATAAAAAGAGGACTTCCTACCATATTCTAGGAATTATCATCCTAGATTAATTGAAAGAATTTCATTATACTCATGGAGAAATTGAATCTTTATATTATGCATAAAGAATAAGTTTTTATATCAAAAGTGTTACTTTTATCATTTTTATTTACATGCATAGAAGTATGCATAATGGATAAATTTTTATATCAAAAGTGTTACTTTTATCATTTTTATTTTCATGCATAGAAGTATGCATAATGGATAAATTTTTATATCAAAAGTGTTACTTTTATCATTTTTATTTTCATGCATAGAAGTATGCATAATGGATAAATTTTTATATCAAAAGTGTTACTTTTAGCATATTGAATTTCATGCATAGGGATATGAAAAGAAAATGATTATTTTATTGTAAAAATGTTTTTTTAATAATTATTATATTATAAAAATGTTACTTTTATCATAATTGGATTTCATGCATAGAGTTATGCATAAAAGATATTTTTATACTAAAAGTGTGATTTTCATCATAAATAGATTTTATGCATAACTTAGATGCATAAGAGAAATTCTTTTATTCTAAAAGTGTAATTCCTACCAAATTGAATTTATGCATAGGAAGATGCATAAAAGATTGATTCAAAAGGGTCATTCTCATCTAAATTGGATTCATGCATAGGAAGATGCATAAAAGATTGAATTTTAATTCAAAAGTGTCATTTTCATTTAAAATGAATTTATGCATAAAAGATTGATTTTTACTTCGAAAGTATTAATCTCCTTAAATGGAATTTATGCATAAATAAATGTGTAAAGAAATCTTATATCAAATATAAGAATTCTCTTGTATTCTATAAATAGAAATGAGATGTGATAGGATGTGATAAGAGGTATATAAGATGTGATAAGAGGTGATAAGATGCTTATGAAATAAGTTAGGAGGTGATAAGATGAATTAAGATGTGTATGGGATTAGGTAAGAAGTGTATGTGATAGGATAAGATGTATATGGGTTGTGATAGGGCGAGAATGGATGTGATGTAAAAGATTAGATGTGAAGGCATATGGGGTTATATGAATGGGAATGTGGAAATGGATGTATGTATGTGGATGTAAGGATGTGGAGATGGGAGTGTGGATGTATGAATGTGAAAATGGATGTATGCATGAAGATGTATATGCATAGATGTGAATGTGGATGTAGATGTATGCATGAAGATGTATATGCATAGATGTGAATGTGGATGTAGATGTGGATGTATAGATGTGAATGTGAATGTGGATGTATGCATGAGGATGTATATGCATAGATGTGAATGTGGATGTAGATGTGGATGTATAGATGTGGATGGTAATGTGGATGTGGATGTATGTGAATGTGGATGTGGATGTATGTGAATGTGGATGTAGATGTGGATGTATAGATGTGAATGTGGAATGTGGATGTGGATGTATGTATGTATGCGGATGTAATATGGTTGTATGAATGGGAATGTGGATGTGGATGTATGTGAATGTGGATGTAGATGTGGATGTATAGATGTGAATGTGGAATGTGGATGTGGATGTATGTATGTATGTGGATGTAGATGTGGATGTATAGATGTGAATGGGAATGTGGATGTGGATGTATGTGAATGTGGATGTAGATGTGGATGTATAGAGGTGAATGTGGAATGTGGATGTGGATGTGGATGTATGTATGTATGTGGATGTAGATGTGGATGTATAGATGTGAATGGGAATGTGGATGTGGATGTATGTATGTATGTGGATGTGGATGTATGAATGAGGACGTGATAGTGGATGTATGCATGTGGGTGTGGATGTATGGATGTGGATATGGATGTGTATGTATGAATGTGGATACGAGATGTGGATGTATAAATGAGGATGTGAAAATGGAGGTAAACATGTAGATGTGGATGTATGGATGTGAATGTGGATGTGCATGTGGATGTATGGATGTGGATATGGATGTGAATATATGATATGTGATGTGAAGGAATCTGAAGTGAAGAGATGGAAAATGATGTGATTGGATGAGTACATATATAAATGGAATGTGGAATAAGTAATGTGGATTAATGAGGGATAATGTGGAAAAATGAGAGTTAATATAGAAACTGTATTTGTAAACTGTTGTAAATGCTGTTTGTAAATGACTGTTTTATGTCAAGAATGCTGGGAAAGCATTTTGACCGTCTTGTGATTAAGGTCGTGGAGACCTAACTGTTAAAGTTGCAACTGCTAACGGAGAGTCAATGGAGGACGTCTCGCGTAGCAAGGTCGGCCGAGGTCTTGACCAGCCTCGGTTCGATTAAAATGGTGAGCTTCCGGTACGGTAGATGAGGGAGCAAGGAAGCGGCCTATGAGTGAAGCGCTAGGTCACCTGCGAGAAGGATCCTAGAGGGTGCTGACCATACGGTGCTCGGGCTCTGGGTCGCCTAGGATACCCACGCGTGCGTCGAGGAAGATATTGGAACAAGGAGTAAGAGTTGTTTTCTGAAACCGGGCATGGATCTGGTTGATTGACCTTGCTGGTCTTCAATGGATGAGTCCATGGCTCTTTTTATGGATCTGTTGGTTGATCTTGCTGATCTTCAACGAGAGTCCATCTTGATTTTTATAAGTGATTATATTGCCGAGTATCATGGGCTAGGAACTATTGAAAAGACCCCTGTGTGGACAGGTGGTGAGCGTTCTAGTTGCCAATGATGCCATAGATACTCTGATGAAGGAATGATGGGAAATTATGAATCAACCGGATAAATTGAAAGATTGTGATCAGTGGTACTATGGTTTCATTAAAGGATTGTTTTAAAGTTAGCTGATGCTAAGAAAAAGGCAATTTCATATTGGGTGTGTAAGTGGTGTGGCTAGTTTTATGTTTGCATGAACTTCCGGCTAGGGGGCCTTGGAACTCTTTTCCTTGGTACCCGGGACAAAACCTAACCAAATTCCAAATTGGATCCCATCACTACAGTGGTTGGGCGGTTGGCTAACCCATGGGATCGGATGGGGTTAGGCTGGACTGATGGATCCGTAAATCGAGATTTAATTTCTATTATTACGATAGATGAAGTAAATCCCGGATAGAAATTGTTCTATGGATATGAATCAACGGCTGTGCCTCTTGATGGGGAAAAAAGCGTTGATCCCAATGATCCAAGTGCAAGTTTCTTCCTTGATTTGACCAAGTACCGTTAAAGGTACAGTCAGATCAGTTGATCCGTAATGATCTTGACTACGTTAGAATAAAGAGTTATCCTGGTGGAATCGCCCATGCTTTCCGGGTAAAGGAAGTTTTTCCGGTTTCGGTTTTGGACAAACCGACGGATTAGTCTCTTGTCCGGATATCCGTGGTGGGCGAGGCCCCGAGTGTGAGACCCCTACCCGCGCATGATGTGCTACTTCTGCTGCTAGTACCCCGAATCCGTTGTGCGGTGGAGACCGGGATCTTACAATTGTTTTCATTGGGACGGCCTCATCATCTTGTTTAGCATGGACTTACATGAGTCCATTGAGAGCCTCATTGCTTTGATTCTGACTGCAACCTATCGACAGTTCGCCGAGTGTGGACACACCATCCACTTTGCACATCGTGGGCGACGAACCTTGAGGCGATCTCCTCCTTACACAGCCTAGGTAGCATCGTGTCTGCTGTAGAGGACTGCTTACCCTGTGCAGTGTACCACTTGGGTTTCATGTGGCTTGCTATCACGTAGGCTCTAACGCCTGTGTGACCGACGACGCGGCAGACCGGATGGCCAGACGGGGCTTTAGCATCAACGCCTTGGCTGAAGCGCCGAGGACGTGGCCATCCGGGGTTCAGTGGGAGAGGACGCTTATGCGGAGTCATGGGCGGCCAAGCTAGTGTGGACGGCAGGCCACACACTATATAGCCTGGGGGATGAGGGGAAATCCTCATTCTTCCTCTGTGGCTGAGTGGTGTGTCAGAGCTTGGCGTCGGGATCGCGAGTGGCATGCGAAGTGGGCCCAGCCGTTTGATGATTGGCTCTCAATCAAAATTGGGGGGATAACCTTATCCCAAAGGTCTTCATCATCTTCTACAGCAAGAAGTCGTGTACAGAAGAAGTTGGCCAAGGGTTTCCTCCTTTTTCTCTCTCTCTATCCCTTGCACACACCCAAGCTCTCCATTACAGGTTAGCAAATTTTGTGTTTTTTTTGCTTTGGAGCTTGTCAATTTTGTGTTTAATTCTCTGTAGGAGAAGAGGTCGACTGTGTAATAGCCCACTGTGTGTGGGGGGGAAGACGGCCAGCCCCAGGGGGAAGATGGTTGGAGAATAGTCGACTGGAGAAGTTTGGGGGGGGGAAGACGACCAGCGCAGCCAGGGCGGGGGCTTGCCTGGCACTGCCGGCGGCCACCAGCCCACAGGTGGCTAGCCACGACTAGCGCAGCTGGCGGGGAAGACGGCCAGCCATGCTATGGAAGCCGGGGACTTTCGACTTTATCGTGGGCGCTTCCCTTTGCCTGTTCGGGGCTTCCTGGATTTTCCTGCACACAGGCTTTTGCAAAGGCAGAGGCAGCGCGAAGGCTTCCTAGCTCTTTGCGTAGAGACCCAACAAGTCTTTCGTTGTGGACGATCGGAGAGGAGGAGCCGCCCGGCCAGCCATGCTATGCAGGCAGCCTGCCCAAGGGCGGCTTGCCTGGCCGCCCGCAACCGACGGCCTGCCCAGCGGGCGGCTTGCCTGGTGCTGCAGAGGCGGCCAGCCAGGCTAGCGCCGGCAGTCAGCCCCTAGGCGGACCAACGCCGCCGACGGCAGCCCGACTAGATGCAAAAAAAATTAATTAAAAAAAAAATCCAACACGAGGGTGGTTCAGACACAGGTTCCCATGGAGGAAAATTTTACAGCAAGGGGCTATCCCTACATATATTTTTTTGGGGGGAAAAAGTTATACACGGCACCAGGGCTGGTTCCCATAGCGAGATGGTATTCGTATTTGGGACATATGTTTCGGTGAAGCTGTTCCCGCCGAGGGACACACGAGACTTGATGACTACCACCTTTTACAGCTCCAAGCGGTTGTTCGCATGATAACTGTCAATTAATTTTTTTATGAGTTGCAGGCACCTTTCTCTCAGATTGGAGCATCCCAGAGTAGCGACGCTTGTAGAGGCTCGCAGCACAACACAAATCGGTAGTCGATGACAGTCGCACGGGACCGTCAGGGGGGTGACTATTCTCTCTCCATCGCTCATTTTATTAGCGTTTTTTGTAATTTTCGAGTTCTCGCATTTTTATTTGTGGAAGAATTAAAATATGTCTGCTAGTAGGCGTAGTGTGTCCCCACCGCCTTCTACTTCTCTAGGGTTTTCAAGTCTCTTGTCCTCGGTCGCGCAGGTTTGACCCTGACTGAATTGTCAGACCGTGTACGCCCGATCGTTGTCTGGTCTCTGGAGTGCACTCGTGGATCACGCATGATCCGCTAGCGCCCTCCTTGTCTATTTACCCCGCCTTAGGACCTAGCGAGCCCGCAGCGGCCATAGTAGAGAAGATGACCCCTTTCTGGCCAATGAGCTAGATGACATGAACAACGAAGTCACCGAGGGGACCGAGGAGAACCTCTTGGAATATGACGATGATGATGATTATGACCTATTGGACCCTGCTGACGTCCTGACAGAGATGGAGCTCTCTAGTGGAATTTTTAAATATCTTAATGCAAAACTGAACAATATGAATAAAGTCCAAGCTGACTTAGTCACGATGCTACATAGCATCTCCACACACGGTTAGACACACTGATAGCAGTTGCCTTGGCTAGTACTCCGACTCCTCGTGGTAGAGGAGCTCCTGCGGCATGGGTGAGCGTAGCCTTGCCAGTGGTTGCAAGAGTACAGAGGCTGATGCGCCTGCGGGGCCGTCCGTAGATAGAGACAGCTTTGTCGTTATTGAAAGAATAGTTTTGGTGGCGAGGAGAAGAAGAGAAACAAGGACTCGGTCAACATGTTTCTAGTGAAGTGGTCAGACTTGCATGCGCTGCGACTGCAGTAGCCTAGCCGGGTGCAGCCCGTGTAGAGGCTAGCCTCTCATTAACCGACAAAGCGTACCAGTGGTGGATGAGTTTGAAAACTCGTCCTGCCACTTGGACGGAGTTTGAAACGATGTTTCGAAAAGAGTTTTTACTGTTAATGAGGCGGAGAGAAGCGTTTGTGTCTAGTGTTCGAGGTTGCAAGAGCACAAACTATTTGCGAAGAAGAGAAAATGTGAATTTTTTGAAACAGAAATTCACTACCTTGGCCATGTTATATCCGTCGATGGTACGCGGATGGAGCCAGAGAAAGTAGAGGCTATTCTTAAATGTCCAGCATCGAAGAATCTCGAGGAATTGCATATTTTTCTTGGCATGTCGGGGTTCTACCGACAGTGTGAAGGACTACGCGAAGATCGCAGTCCCGTTGATGGACTGACCAGTTATTGGTCAAAAACTAAAAACATTAGTTGGAGGGAAGCCCAACAAAAGAGCTTTGATAAGCTCAAGGTGGCCGTATAGCAGCTGCACCTGTTTTGACTATTGTCGATCCAAATGAGTCGTTTGTCTTGGAAATAGATGCTAGTGATGAGGCCATTGGGGCTGTACTTATGCAAAGGGGATGCCCAATTGCATTTAAGAGTAAAAAGTTCGATCCTGCGCAGCGTAACTACTGGCCTTATGAGCGAGAGTTACTAGCGATAGTTCATGCACTGTGAAAAAGTGGAGACACTATTTATATGGTGCTCCTTTTGAGGTCCGAACGGACCATCAATGTTTGAAATGGCTTTCAAGTCAAAGTGAACTGAAGGGTAGAAAAGTTCGATGGGCAGAGATTCTACACGAGTTTGACCTTCAGATACATTACCAGAAAGGTAAGTATAACGTGGTGGCACATGCACTTAGTCGCATGCCATGGATTAATGAACTTAGTTTTACACTCTTTAAGAATGATTTCTTGGAGTCACTACATGGTTTATGTGAGCACGATCCATCTTTTACAGAGGTCTAGCGCGCTGTACGGATACACACTTCTTCACAGACATGACAACCTCCCTCGTTGGCATGGATTGCTAGTCCAGAGAGACTGGCCGAAGGTGCAATGGGAAGGGAAGCGAGAGTTAGTTCGGAGAGACTAGCCGTGTCTTCTGGGTATAGTTTGGAGCCGGAGAGCTCTAACGTAGGCCCTTCATCACCTTTGACTGCCATGGCTTCAAAGGGGAGTGATAAACTTTGTCGGGGGGAGAAATATGCTAATTACTCCATTGACGATGTGTAAGGGTACCTACGGTTGGGAAACCGCTTCTTATTTCCAAGTTCTCCCACCCACCAGTCATGGCATCACATATCTATAGTTGATATGTAGCTGCTTATGGTGGGAGGATGCCGCACCATCGCCAGATTCCCTTATACTTTGCGAAGTAATTATATGGAGAGTTTGTGTTGAGACTCAATGTGGACTATACTACTGCTCATCCAGCGGGGTTGCTTAGGTAAGTAGGGGAGGCCTCCCCCCAATGCTTCGAGCTGTTGAGGCAGACCTAGCGTTTGTGCCACTTTCGAATGTTGAGACTCTTGGATTGCAGATAGGGGGTCAATGTACGCCTTTCTACCAAAATCATCTAGCATGTGGTGCAGTTATTTTCACATGCACAACATCTTTATTGACCAAGGTTGGTATCTGTTTTTTATTTGTTTACTTACATGTATGTTAATGTCTCATGTAGTTTTTTCTATGTATCTTATTCATGTTTTCTCTTTTGTGTAGACACCTGTACATTCTACTATAGAGCTAGCATCATGAGAGGCAGTCGATAAAGTGACTACAGAGATGGAGCACATGAGGGTACAAATGGAGAAGATGAGAGTGAGGATGTGGGAGCAGAGGCTATATGAGGTGCCACATAGTCGAGCATAGGGCGGCGGAGCACTTTTTTCAGTAGCCTTGACAAATTACTCACAATTGAGGATTCCATAATGACCCCTAGCTTTCCTTTTGTCCTCGACCCCCCTTGAAGATCCCGGCCCGACGACCATATGCTGCACACAGGTCCCGTAGATTCTACATGAGGGAGAGTGCTCTATATGTTTTCAGCCCCTTAATGTGACAAATGCATATGTGGTAGGGTGTGGCCACTTCTTCCACCCGAGAGGGGGGGGTCACTCATAAATACATAAGTGTAGCACGTGGGTTCAACACAAGAGATTTTTAAAATCCTTTTTTAACACATTTTTACATACAGAAGGGTATCGTTTAAAGGGAGTATTCATAGGTTGAATAGAAATAGGGTATGTTTTATTCACAAAAAATTCACAAC
Source organism: Cibotium barometz (assembly GCF_041138505.1). Classification (NCBI taxonomy): domain Eukaryota; kingdom Viridiplantae; phylum Streptophyta; class Polypodiopsida; order Cyatheales; family Cibotiaceae; genus Cibotium; species Cibotium barometz. The sequence goes on from NC_141077.1 coordinate 45,854,953, forward strand.
AGATAAGGTAATTTTTCAAAATAGGCCTTGAGTGCACATGATCCATAGGGTTTATTTTATAGTGAACCCCCTCGAACTTCCACCTCTCTTGCATCTCCCTCCAATTGGTGCATTGGGCTAGGTGCCTAGTGTGTAGATTTGACATCGACCTAGCCACCTATTGAGTTTTGGGTATCGATGATCTTTTTCTAGGGTTAGTAGAGATTGATCCACAGACAGGGCAGCCAGTCTCTCACATGACACGAGAGGACTTACTAGCCATTGCTCAGAGTTGGGCATCAAGACCCTCCCAGAGGGCTTCGAGGAGCCAGCAGAGTTAGAGTGGACCGAGAAAGAGCTCGAGTAGCTAGAGGCTATTCCAGAGGAGAGCAGACAAACAACACTTGAGCTTGTTAGTGGTGCTGGACCTAGTGGCACATCTACCGAGACATATCAACATAGAGTCATGACAGTTGAGAAGATTACACGTGTGGAGTGGAGGACACATGTGGGTTCTGACTTCACTCTTTCGCTAGAGAGACAAGCTAGGCTACGAGCATCAAGAGAGAGAGAGAGAGAGAGAGAGAGAGAGAGGCACAAAGGGCTCTTTAGGTAGTGCGGACATGCGTACTACCGCGTGTACCCAGGGTGGAGGCTGCATAATGAGATACTACTGTCACACAGTGAGTTATAGAGGTTCCTTTATAGCGAGTGTTGAAATGTAGAGAGAAAGAGACGAGACAAGAGACACATCATGTACGCTCCCAAAGACTGATTCATATTGAGGACAAGATACATATATATAGGTGAGACCAAGTTAGGTAGAGTGAGCCATATATAGAGCTCCAACACCCCCACTCAAACAAGGGTCTCTAGCTATGGATGAAAAAACCCTTGGGGAGTACAAGGGAAAAACCCAAGCCCCTATACAAATGTGAAAATATGAACCAGAAGTAATGATGTGAAAGTGCATTGTGCATCTATGTACAAATATACAAAAGGACCAAGAGGTCATAGTGAGCAATTGTGGAATGTGCAAAGTGCATGGTGTCTAGAAGATTACAACGATATATGTACAAAGCTACCATAAGAGTAAAGAGCCTAATCTAGAAAGAGTGAGCCCGAGGCAACTCCAAGCTCTGAGCGCAAGAGAATGAAGCGTGACTCATTGAGACCTTTGGTAAGAATATCTGCAATCATCTGGTCACTTGGACAATGTTCAATCATGATAGTGCCTTTGCGTACTTCGTATCGAACATAATGGTAATGCACAGCAATATGTTTTGACTTGTTATGTTGGACATAGTCTTTTGCAAGACTAATAGCACTCTGATTATCACACCGCAAGGGTGTACTAGAAAGAGGAGAATGGCCGATATCTGTCAACACTTGTCGAAGCCAAATGAGTTCACGAGATGCAAGTGATGCCGCAACATATTCAGATTCGGTTGTAGAAACTGCAACACAACGTTGTTTCTTGCTGGTCCAAGAAATAAGACAACCATTAATGAAGAAACAATTGCCACTAGTAGATCGCATAGATAAATGTGAGCTGGCCCAATCTGCATCTGTGTAACCCAAAAGAGAAAGAGATGGAATGGAGTCGGATGTGAATTGTCGTTGATAAACCAAACCATAATCTATAGTGCCTTTCAAGTATTTCAACACGCGCTTTGCTGAAGACCAATGCTTAAGAGAAGGACATGCAAGGTGTTGCCCGAGATAGTTAGCAATAAGCAAAATGTCAGGACGAGTGTTCAAACCAACAACTTGAAGACATCCAACCAAATTAGCATATGGTTGATTTGTAACAAGCTGGCCACCACCATCAGAAGTGTTTTTCATGGAACTCGCAAGACAAGGAGTAGTTGCTGAATGTGCAGATTCCAAACCAAACTTCTTAATAGTATCTTCAATAAACTTTGACTGTCGAAGTAACAAAATACCTTTACTGCGATCCCTTTGAATCTGAATGCCAAGACACGAGTGAAGCTCTCCAAGATCCACCATATCAAATGCCGAAGATAACAACTGCTTACTTTGGTGTAGAAATCCCAAATCATTGGAAACAAGGATTGTATCATCCACATAAAGGGCAAGGATTACAAAACTACCATTTTGGTGTTTGGTAAATAAGTTGGGATCAGAAGAGCAAGAGAGAAAACCATGGGAGGTAAGAAAAAGATCAAACTTGATGTACCAGGCCCGTGAAGCTTGTTTAAGACCATATAAAGCCCTATGAAGACGAGCAACAAGATCTTCCTTCCCTGCAATAACAAATCCTTCTGGCTGCTCCATGTAGATTTCTTCATTCAAATCTCCATTCAAGAAAGCTGTGCGCACGTCCATCTGATGAATTTCTAAGTCAAATTGAACAGCAAATGCCAATAAAACCCGAATACTAGTAATGCGAACAACTGGTGAAAAGGTTTCGTGATAATCAACGCCAGCAACTTGAGAATAACCTTTGGCAACTAAACGTGCCTTGAATTTGTCAAAGGATCCATCTGCTTTAAATTTTGTCTTATATACCCACTTACACTTAATGGCAGTACGGCCAGGAGGTAGCTCAGTGAGTATCCATGTACCTTTAGAGATAAGAGAATCATACTCTGCTTCCATAGCCTCTTGCCATTGATCCTTTTGTGGAGAACATATAGCATCACTGTACGTGGCTGGATCTTCAGAAGTAGAGAAAACATTAGCCTCAAAATCTTCATCATAAACATGACAAGAACCATGCTCAAAATCAATAGGCAGATCAATAAAAATGTCAACATCATCAATGACAGCATTCGGAATCAATGGTTGTGAAGAGGAAAGTTGCTCTTTAGATGGTTGTGAAGAGGAAATTTGCTCTATAGAAGAAGATTCATCATCACACAAGAATGGAAAAGCTTGAAGCAAAGATTTAGTATCATCAGAATCATCCATGGACCATGTACCGCCCATAAGCTGTTCATTGAAAATAGCATCACGATTCACAAGCACTTTCTTGGAGGACGGGTCATAGAATTTGTAGCCTTTGGAAGTGTCAGAATACCCAATAAAAATAACTTTAAGGCCAGGAGCATCAAGCTTTGCTCGTGTTTCTTTAGGAACATGAATGTAAGCAATACATCCAAAGGTTCGAAAATGAGATACAGAAGGAATTTCACCTGTCCATGCTGTGATAGGTATCTTACCAGAAGGAGCAGTAGTAGGAAGATGATTCTGAACAAAGACTACTGTCAAGAGAGCTTCACTCCAGAAGACACGAGATAACCCAGAATGAATCAGCATACATCGTATAGCATTGATAATAGTGCGATTCTTATGTTCAGCAACACCGTTCTGTTGAGGTGAATATGGAATTGTATGTTCATGATGAATACCATGGTCCGTACAATAACTCTCAAACTCACGAGACACATATTCTCCACCATTATCGCTGCGAAGTTTCTTGAGGCGACGTCCAGTTTGAAGTTCGGCAGCCTTGTGAAATTGCTTAAAAACAGATAACGCCTCAGATTTTTGCTGAAGCAAGAAAACAACTGTATACCGTGAGTAATCATCAATAAACGTAATGAAATAACGATGTTGTGTTCTCGATGGAGGCAAAGGTCCACAAATGTCGGTATGAACAAGATCCAACAAATCATGAGAATGAACTGAATTCGAGAGAGGAAAGGGTTTACGATTGTGTTTGCCAAGAGCACAAAACTCACAGATTCCCATATGAGGATGAGCTTTAAGATCCATTCCGCGTACAAGACCTTGACGATGAAGATTAAGAAGCTTTGAGAAATCAACATGAACAAAGCGATGATGCCATATCTTGCAATCATGATCCCCTGGAGCAGTGACAACATTTGCTACAGCATCATTAAGAGAGAGCTCAAACAAATTGCCATTACGAGAAGCAGTTGCAATAATCTGTCCATCTTTCTCAATGCGGCATTTGGTGTGGTCGAATCCAACAAACAAACCAAGATCAACAAGTCTTGCAACTGAAAGAAGATTACGTTGAAGTTCTGGGACATGTAAAACCCCTCGTAAAACTCGAGTTGAAGAAGATAAGGTGCCAAGATATAAATCTCCAATGCCTTTGACTTGGCAAGTTGTATCATCAGCAAGATAAACAACACGCTTAACAGGTAAAGAATGATAGTTATGTAGCCACTTAGATTCATATGTCATATTTCCTGTAGCACCAGAATCAATAATGAAAAGTGAACCATCACGAACATGAAGTATTCTGTCTGGGGGAACTGAACATAAAACACAACTTGTTTCAGGCATAACATTATCATGATGCTCGGCTGCATATGCTCGATTTCGATCCACATCAAATCGACGCTTAAAGCACATGGAAGAGGGATGATCAGATTTTCCACAATAATCACAAGAAGAAGAATCTCTAGATAAACGTGGTTGTTTTGTGGTAATGTTGTGTTCTTCATCATATTGACGTGCCCAACAGTCATCTTCAGTATGACCATTCCTATTGCAGTAAGAACAATGCTTGTTAGGAAATTTGAGACGAGAGAAACTACCACCACGACGACCACCTCTACGGTTGCCTCGTTGAAAAGAACGCCTTCGCACATTAAAGGCCCGTTCCAACTGTTGTGACTCAGGCTCCTCTTGTTGTGAAAACATAACTGCATCATGACCAACACTACGTCGTTGTTGACGTTGAGAATACTCAATCAAAGATATGCAAGTTTGGTCAAAATCAAGACCGTCCTTGTTAGAAAGAATGGTAACAATGTTGTCATAAGACGGATCCTTTATCGTATCAAGAAGAATTGTAATAAGTTGCTTTCGTGGAACAGGATCACCCGCAGCAGCAAGTTGATTAATAATAGATTTGAAAGAATCAATATGTCCCGTCATAGCAGTACCAACTTCATACTGTAACTTTGAAAGCATCTTTGCTTTCCAACCGGGAAACCCTTGGCCTTGAAAAGAAGGAATAGAACGTTGGCCAGAAGGAAAACCATTGACGAGAACAGTCATAGCCATATCTATCTGTGAGAAGACGTATAAGATAAAATCACAAAATCTGCACACCATAGACAAGGACGACTGCAAGAGATAAGAGACGTCAATAAGAAAAGAGTCCTCAAAATAGCGAGACGTGGGACGCAAGATTCATTGGTAGACGTTGGATGAAAAAGCTAGATTGGTCGCTTTGCTAAAAGTAGCAAAATCCGAGATGTGGGACGCAAGATTCATTGGTAGACGCTTGACGAAAAAGCTAGATTTGGCGGTTTGCTAAAAACGCTTGACGAAGAAGCTAGATTTGGGCGGGTTGCTAAAAACGCTTGACGAAGACGAAACCTGTGTGCTCACAAAGACACTTGATGAAGACGAAACCTGTGTGCTCACACAAAGAACCTGTTTTGCTATTTTACAGATGCAGTTTGCCTGAACTGTCATAACTTTTGACTCACAACTCCGTTTGACAAACTTTTTTGATAGGATTCACCAGCACAATACAATCTACGCACCTGCACCTGGTTTTGGTTTTAAGGACGCGATTAAGAAACAACTCTAATTACAACAAGTTAAGCTATAAAATCATGTAGACAACACATAATCAAAGAACAATCTTGTAAGACATGAAATTATAATCATGAATTTAACAAGAAGACATAGATGCTTCCCTCATAGATGTACGCTCTGATACCATGTTGAAATGTAGAGAGAAAGAGACGAGACAAGAGACACATCATGTACGCTCCCAAAGACTGATTCATATTGAGGACAAGATACATATATATAGGTGAGACCAAGTTAGGTAGAGTGAGCCATATATAGAGCTCCAACAGCGAGCTCGTTTTGTAGATGATAAGCCACATTGGCTAGACTTGGATAGTGACAGTGACTAAACCTAGAGTAGCTGGGTTTAGTCACTTACTTTTGCAGTCATTATATGTTGTTTTTTTAGTGTTGTGTTTGGTGGGCTAAGCCTAGAGTAACTAGGCTACCACCCTTATGTTGTAGTTTCATGATTTGTCCCACGTATTATTCTTTGATTTTTATACATCATCCCATTTTCGTTACATAGAAGGGTATCATTTCTCTCTCTCTCTCTCTCTTCCTCTATCTCCAAGGCACACACACACACACACACACTTGTTATTTTCTCAAAATAATAGATAAATGTTTTTAATTTTCTACCTCTCCTAATGGCTTATGACTAAAAACAACAATTTTTAATGCTTTCGTATTGGGGCTTTGGTCTATTGAGTGTGAAAATACTTTATGGTGTAAACTGGTCTTTTTTGGAGTTATCTTTCTGCTCCTCTCTTTCTCGCGTAACACAATATCCGCCTTTGTTTTCTCTGTAACAACCCTATAACTATAAGGATTGGGTTTGGCTCATAGCTAATCAATGATGGTCTCATGAAGCTCAGTGGTTTAGATCTAGGTTGATTTTTGACGGTGGCGGTGGAAATGAATGACACACACACACACACACATACACACATATCTCTTATATCATATCTTGATTGACTCAATCTTCCCATATAAAAGATTATTTTAAATAAGATGAACTCTCCTATTTGTTTTTTTAAAAAGGGGGGTGTTAAATCTAGTTGAACTGCCTCGTTGGAAGGGTCAAGTTTGGTTTTGGACTCTTTTGGCAATGTGAAACCTATTTTGGATTTTTCAGCTACTAAATGCTAGTGGTTTCTCTCTTGTTTGGAGTCGGGGTTATGTACCCGTGATTCTAGCAAAGGACCTGTCCATTGTGCGGCTCTACTTGTTGGTGTCTAGCACTTCATTAATATGGGGGCTGAGGCTCTCTATTAGGTGATCTGGCTCTATGGAGGAGAGGTGGTTGTGGACCAGTGCATTCAGTGGATGCAACATATATTTCAAGAGCTCTTCTTCCTATTTAAGTAGAGGTGAGTGACCTGTTCACTCACTTAGTGTGCATCTTGCTTATTGTCATGACCCTCCTTCTTGGATCCGGTGGGAGACCTTCCAACTAGGTGCTTTTTCTTTTTCTTGCTCTCATGTAATTTTGTCTCCATCTTTAAGTGGTGCTCTAGCTTGAGTTCTGTATGATCCTTATAAACCTAATTTCTGATTTGGTCATATAGAATTTTTCTCATAGTGATGGTTCATTTGCATGATGGGGCTCCACACCAGTCCGTTTACACTCTTCTTGTTACTAGGATAGGGTTGGCTTACTTATATGTTGCAAAGATTATCTGGAGTTAGCATTTGATGCAGTATACAGAGGGGCTGTTTCTAGTTCTCTGTGCTAGTTTTTAAAACAAATTGACTGTATCCCACTATGAGATACATCTCATGATCCTATGACTTTTGTGAGCCGATTCTCTATAAAACTCTATGAAGAATAAACACCAAGTTGTGATTGAATGAAATGAGTATAGAAGTGTGTGCATTTGTAGGAAACAACACTTTCTTATCTTGCATTGTATTGGATATTCTAATTCATAAGATAAGATTTTCTTTATTCAATTGGATGATTATGAATTGATAGATATTCTCTTTAATTAAATCTACATGATATCTTTGGTTAGATTTTTAAAATGGGGAGAATTTTGATATAATGTATTTTTTTTCAAAAAATAAAATTTTAAAAATAAAGAAAATCTCTTTTAAGAAGAAGACCCAAAATATATTTTAACTATAAAATAATATATTATTTAATTTATATATTTTATTTTTTTTTAAATTAAAATGTAAAAGTAAAAAAGAAATTAAAAAATATACCTATATATATAATAATAAATTAACAAATATCTAATTTTAAAAAAACATATAAGTGAAATAATATATTTTCTAATTGATGTATTATTTTATTTAAAAAATTAAATATCATAAGAATATTTTACATACATATGCACGGATTATGTATAAATTATATATATATATATATATTATATGTATGTGAAACCATGAATGGATACACCCATGCGTGGGAGGTGATGATGACATGGAAACTTAAATTGATGATATGGTATATGGAATATTGATGTGGCATACACGTGTTTGACAAGTGCCACAACTCAAGGAGGTGAGGTGGTAGCTCTCCCTCCTTGATGATGTGTTAATGCATGTTACATGGCATCTAATGAGGTAGCATGCCATGTCATTAATAATGAGGTGGTATAGTGAGGCAGCATGCCATGTCATCAATGATGAGGTGGTAGTGAGGTGGCATGCCATGTCATCAATATTGAGGTGGCACAATGAGATGGCACATTGAGGTGGAATGCATGCCATGTGTTAGACACGTGGTCACATGCATGGCCACCTTAGGGGTCTCCCTAGGTTTGGTACATTATCTAACCTACTTTACCAAGCCTAGTTAATCTAAAGTCTATTGAGTCAAGTGTCTGACTCAATAGACTTTAGATCTGAAGCCTATTAAGTCAGGTCTTAATCAATCAATATCATCTAAAAGTCAGCAAAGTTAGTAGACAGGGCCAGTTAAACATCAGAATCAATCAACTAAGAGTGTAGAAGGGTAGATAGGGTCTTTGTGGACTGAAAGGGAGTCAATCAAAGCCATATCTGATAGCCAGAGGTCTGTCAGGGTTAGTCATACAATTTTTGGGCTAGAGGGTATTTAAGAGAGTAAGCAAGGAGTCATATTAGGAGTTGTAAGGCTGGACCATTGTATATTCTAGGCTATTTAGGGGTTTATGAGTGTGATAGGACACAGAAGAGGAAAATTTTGAATTAGTTGACTCAACTAGGTTAGATAGAAGAGGGGTGCTGATGACAGTTTGGTAGGGTTTTGAACCAAGGGTTTGAAAGTTGAAGGTCCTGGAGAAAATTTAGAGTCTGGAGGAAAAGATTTTGATAGAGGTCAGTAGATAGCAGCTGTTATTTGAATCACATTACAATCAACATAGCAAGTCGAGATTTTGACTGAGGTCAGCAAACTGTTAACTGAATCTGATTATAGTCAATAGAGCAAGTCAGTTGGGATCAGTTTAGGTTAGCAGGAGATCAACAGAGGTCAGTTGAGTAGTTAAGGTTGAAGTTCATACTTGTTCAGAGTTAGATCTAATCTAAGAGGACACTTAGGTGGATCAACTGATTAATATTAAGAGGGTTTATGTGTCAGACTGATTCAATAGAGGTTTAGTGAATAGTTGCACGGCTGTTGGGTGTCCTGTGCTAGATATTTTCAGTGATTTAGGTGCTATAGAGGCAGATTGTGTTTGCTCCTCCCAACATGAAAACCCTTTCTTCTAACTCTTCCTACTTTTGATAGACTTATATCATTATTTGCTAATGATCCATAACCCTTGTTTTGTAAATCCCTCTTATGTTAGTGGACACCTGTATTAGTGAAACTTATTCTATGATTGGTGTGGCTATTAAGGCTACAACTCATTCTCAGCCTATGTGTGCACATGCTTAAAGTTAAAGGTGATCATCCTTTTAAAGGCCCTTACTCTTGCTTGTTATAACTACTCTCAATTTTTCTCAAAAGATATCTCCCTCTCTCAAAGTTGAAGGTGACCATCCTTTTAGAGGCCCTTAGTCTTGGTTGTTATAACTAATCTCAATTTCTTCTTAAAATAACATCTCTATCAACTTCGAGACGTTCCATGTACGGTTCATTCCAAAAAATCTTAAGGTTTGCCAACCCTCTTATGATGTTAAGACCTAGCATTAGTTATTTAACAAATTGAGCAAGAAGGCCACTTGTGTCACTTATCTCAAATGTCTTGTTTGTGACGTCTTCTTGCATCCATTCTTGGGGGCATCTTCTTGCATTTTATCTTTTCCCTTGTCCTTACGCTTGCTTTGAACCTCAACCAACTTTGATGAGGGTGGTAGTCTTGACCCCAATACTCTTGCATCTTTGCCTTTGTCACCTTTCTTACCCTTGTATGCCTTGCCCTTGTCATTGTTACCTTTTGGCTCTTTTCCAAGACTTCCCTAGGTACCTAATGTGTGTATCTAGTTTTGGGGTCACTTTAGAATCTTCCTTCATGTTGTGTATTTGCATAATGCGGTGCCCTAATCCAACACTAGAAGAGGTTATGCATAATAGGGGCCACTCTAAAATCTTTCTCCCTATTATGTATAATAGTGGTCACTCTAATAGAGGAGGTCATGCATAATAGGGATCACTCTAAAATCTTCCTCCCTATTATGTGTACTTGCATAATGCAATAACCTGATCCAACACTAGAGGTTGTGCATAATAGGGTTCATAGGCAAGGTGTAAATGAACTTGAGTGACTCTTACACTAGTTTCCATCAAAATACGTCATACTCTAGGTAGGATGTTGTATATAACCTTACTAAGTATTGGTTCTAAAGGTAAGTGCATTTACTACCTCAAGAGATAAAACCTCATTATCTTAGTGTGCATTGAAAGTTTATGGCTAGAGCTAGTGGCTTGCATATTTGGCATCTCAACAAGATAAAAAATTGCATTTGTACGTAAGCATATATATCTTTTTTGTGCACATTGTTGGCATCATTATTGGGTGTAAAGTCCTTTGGACCATAGGCCTCAAGTCTAGCCACATTGGTCCCTAGCTCCACAATTTGGGCATTACTAGCATCAATCACTTTTGTATCATGACACCTTTCTGATTATACATGCACATGTGCTACTAGGCATTCTCTTATGTTTCCTTGAACATGACATTATTTCCTTGGGCATCACTCGAGGAAGAAAAACCAATTGATTTTCTTTTCTCAAGGTCTCGCAAGTAATCACATCAAACAAAAACACAATGTCCCTTGTTTTTCACTCTGCACACACAACCTTATACACTTCTCAACCTACCACAACATTGTTTCGAAAACAATGGCTAAAGAGAAAGTTATTTACATTAGGGAGAGGATGCTCTAAAAGAGTGAAGGAAGCAAGATTTTCCCCCTGACAACATTGCAAAAAATGTTATGGCCCGTTTGTAGATCTCTCCAACTCTCTCTCATTCATAGAAAAGCAAGAACAAGAAACAATCGTCATATGGAACTTACCTTAGCTTAGAGTTCAGGTCTCTTGAAGGCATCCAAGCTCGACTAGTGGTTGCTAACTCTTCTCTAAGCTATCAATAAGGAAGTTTTTTCAGCTCCTACAAGGATAATAAACATCAAGACTATGGTTAATTTATACATATTCACCTTCTCAATCTCCAATATCGATTCTCTCTCTCTCTCTCTCTCTCTCTCTCTCTCTCTCTCACACACACACACACACACACACACACACACAAAGGATAGATAGGAACTATTGAAATATACAAGTGAATAGGGTGTGTGTGGGAACAAGCTCTTGGATAGAGGCTGTAAAAGAGGAGATGTAATTGTGAAAGAACCTGTGAAAAGGTGAGAAGAATCTACTGGGAGAGAATAATGGGTAGCATGAGGGAATTTAGGAGTGTGGAGTTATTCTGGGAGATAATCAGGGAAAAGAGAAGAGGTGGAGAGAATCAGGCAAAAGGTGGAGATATTCTGGGAGTGAATCATGGAGAAATCAATGGGATTTGATGCTTGATGTAAACTCTATAAATTGAGGCATAGTCCTAATGAGAATTTGCTGGTTTTTGAGTATCCATGCCTACATTAATCTATCTGCTAATTATTCACTAATTACGTCTTAATCATTTCTTAATCACTTTGTTAATCATGTTGATTCTAGTGTATGATCCACCATAGCTCATCATTATGCTCAAATTTCAACATGGTATCAGAACCATGCCTAGAATCAACCAGATTTATGAGCACATTAGTGAATTAATCAGGATTAGTAGGTAATTAGCAAAAAAATCAATTTTTAGTGAGTTTTCACTCTTCCCCTTCACCCCTAGCCAGTGGAGGGTCTCTAGCATCTAGCACACTCAAAATTAGGGCATAAGATTCTTACACAAGCTAGCCAACACCTCTGGCTACCAGCCCATCAAAACGGCGCAGCAAACCGCCAGCGCGTTTGGGAGAAATCGCTAATTTTGCAGGCGCCTTTTTTCTCTGCAGTTTCTGCCATTACTACTTGCTCAGTTCAAATGTCTTCAATTCCTCTTAGCACAAAGGGTAATCAAGCATGCTCTACAAGCTGGTGAAGACAGAAATCAATTTCATCAAGTCTACAGAGAGATCCAAGCTCTTCATCAAATCTGCAGGTGACTTTGGTAAAACAGAGATTAAGCTTTCATTATTTGGTCAAATCTTGTGTTTCTTGGCTTAATCCTCTACTAGACTCATTGCTATTGATGCCTTTGAAAGCATTTGAGCTCATTTGAAGTGGAAGGCACCAGATCTGGACTCCCCGTATACTCTGTTTTCTACACACAAAACAGAGCATTAATTTGCTAATCAGTGATTAATCAGTGCTAATCACTATACTTTGGTATAATTGAGGGTTCAAATTAACCATTAGGTATCTGATACAGATCCCTAAAGCTTCAGATTGCAAATCGGAGTTGGTTTGATACTCCAACCATCCCGTACAAATTGGTTACCCTTAATTTAGTGTAATTTCTGGTAAAATTGTGCTGATAAAATTGTGAAAATCATCATTTTACATTTAACCCTTGGTTAATGCTTGTAAATCTCAATCAAATTCAAGATTATTCACAGCCAGAGTTGCATTTGGAATGTGCATGAGAATGAATGCTATACGCATTATGTATTGGGCACATTTTATCAGTGTAAAAATGGGAACAGACACTGCCCTTGTCCAGATTAAGGCAAGAGGTAAGACCTCCCGCATAAATTTGGGTTTGGATTGCATAATGATAAAAGATGAACATAAAAAGCCCAAAGGAACTGTCAGCAAAACATTGAAACATGTTGCTCACATGAAGCAAAATGACCTGACGGACGAGCTCATGGCCCCAGCCATGAAAGAAGAAGAATATCTCTTCCCAAGAAGAGGATCCACACCGAGAAGAAGATCTGAAGGAAGACATGGATACGAGAAGAGAAGCTGCCACAAGAAGAGAAGCTGCCCCGAGAAGACTGAAACAAGAGACGAACGTGTAGAGAGATGCTGCCACGAGAAGAAGACTGAAGAAAAGAGAAGATGTGAGGCTCCAAAGAGTGAGGAGCCATGTGAAAATCTCTGAGAGAGAGAGAGAGAGAGAGAGACCCCACAACCTAATGTAACCTGCCCCAATAAAGTAAAACCACCTCTGAGCCACCGATGATGTAGGCCACATGGTAGATGTATGTGTGAGCACTTTAGTCAAGGTCGCGGGCACTTATAGTAGCCTTGGACACATTGAGAGAGAGAGTGTCAAGGACTATGGAGTTTAGGGACTTAAGGCACTGGTCGCGGACTGTCAAGTAAGAGAGAAACTTGATACAGGGTCCAGGTGTGCTGAGATAACTTGAGGGGAGGAGTAGACACTGGTCGCGGACTACCAAGTAAAGGGTGGCAAACTTGGTATAGGGTCTAGGTGTACTAGGATTATTCACTTGAGGGGAGGTGTTGAAATATACAAGTGAATAGGGTGTGTGTGGGAACAAGCTCTTGGATAGAGGCTGTAAAAGAGGAGATGTAATTGTGAAAGAACCTGTGAAAAGGTGAGAAGAATCTACTGGGAGAGAATAATGGGTAGCATGAGGGAATTTAAGAGTGTGGAGTTATTCTGGGAGATAATCAGGGAAAAGAGAAGAGGTGGAGAGAATCAGGCAAAAGGTGGAGATATTCTGGGAGTGAATCATGGAGAAATCAATGGGATTTGATGCTTGATGTAAACTCTATAAATTGAGGCATAGCCCTAATGAGAATTTGCTGGTTTTTGAGTATCCATGCCTACATTAATCTATCTGCTAATTATTCACTAATTACATCTTAATCATTTCTTAATCACTTTGTTAATCATGTTAGTTCTAGTGTATGATCCACCATAGCTCATCATTATGCTCAAATTTCAACAGGAACATGTATTGAGAATTAAACTAGCAAGTTCTACTCTTAACTCTCTCTCTCTCTCATGGTCTATTCGTATACTTGCTTTTGAGCCACTTTAATAATAAACATAAAGAGTGTGTTTAATCTATACATATCCACCTTCTCCTTAATTTCATTTTCTTTAATGTTTGTATCATATGTGAGCTTTATAGATGGGACGAATCAGGGTAACATTTTGGCAAATTTTTCAGAGCATTGATATAAGCATTACTATAAGAATTTTTTAAGGCAATAATATAATTGTTAAAATGTAGTGCTTATATTAGTGTACCCCCAGTAATACCTATATCAATGCTTATAGTAGCAAATAGATACCCAAACCTTTTTTATTAAAGCATTACTATGAGTGCTAAAAATTGGACGGTATATTGTTTGTGTGTGTGTGTGGGGGGGGGGTGGGGGAGCGAGAGAGAGAGAGAGAGGTTTTTTAGAAGAGAATTAAAAATAAAAGTTGGACTCCACTAAGAAAGTTTCTTTAAAGATTGTCGATTTAAAGAAAGACTAGAGGGGAAAAAAATCCTTTTAAGAGAACCTTATCATAGAGATTGATGTGTTTACTTGAAAAAAATGACAATTTACTCCCTAGAAATCATAGGTACTCGCCATGGTTGAAGAAAAAGTGGGTTTAGCTTAGCCCACAACTTTTAAAAAGCTTTGTGAAACCGAAGGGAAAGTTCCTCCTCCAAACAAGTGAAGAGGTAGGTTTAACTTGGCCCAGAACTTGTCCAACCTTAAAAAAGAGTCCTCAATTTAAAGGGAAAGTTCCTCCTCCAAAGAAGTCAAGATTTCAGTTATGAGTAGCGAAGAAAAAGCCTGTTGAAGGTTAAATTTTCCTCTTCAATCCATGGTGAAAAGGATTGATGTAATGTTCGAGATAGAAATAATTTTCAAAAAAATTACAATAGATTCTGGAAAAAATAGTCCCTTAGTTTCTCTAATGTGCGCAAACCCCAAGCGTACCTACTTAACAAAAAAATTTGACAGTTTCTATCATCGTTGAATTAAGAGACATATGCCATGTAGCTATCTCAAGTGGGCTTTTTGACTAAGCTCCATCATCGTTGAATTAAGAGACATATGCCATGTAGCTATCTCAAGTGGGCTTTTTGACTAAGCTCCATCATCTGTTCGCATTTTCCACGACGACTCTGCGGAGCCTCGCTGGAGGGCCAAGAAAGTCAACTCAAGACAAAGCGTATGCGTTGAAAGAACAAATCAGCATTTGGGAGCTGCTCTACGCAAAGGTCTGTATCGGTTTAGTTGTCCGCCACTTGCAGCAGCAGCAAGGAGCCGGGGTGGTTCGTCATAACAACCACCAGAAGTGCGGCGTATTACTGTCAAAAGCGAGGCTGTAGAAAATCTGGTCTGACAAACTTAAATACAATCGGAGTGTCCACCAGCCTAATCAGCCCGCGGAGAGGATCCCACCAACTCCATTATTTCTAGGCCGCCGGCCCTACGTTCAAGCTATAAATAACGCGTTTGTTTCTCTATGCAGCAGCCCAAATTCCGTCAGCGTAGATCACCCCCTAGCTAGCTGCTCCCTGTTACTTCAAATAAGCCTTAATCCTCTAGCCAAAGCCGCTTCGATTTTTGCCCAATTAATTAATGATCAATGTTCCAACTCTTAAGCTTGTGAATTAATTACTCTGTGAGTCTGTTGTGTTTGCTCCTCGATTGATTTGACAAGCATTACTGCCTAGCTCCACTAGCTATTTACTGTATTAAAATGGCAGGAGTGTACCGCGCTTACGTGCTGCTCATCATGATATTGATGCTCCAAGCTTCCCACGCTTCTGCTCAGCTCACCGCCACTTTCTACAGCAAAACTTGCCCCAACTTGCAGACCATTGTTTCTAATGTCATGACACAGGCTGTTCAAACGGAAGCCCGCATGGCTGCATCCATCCTACGCTTGTTCTTCCACGATTGCTTTGTCCAGGTCCTCATCTTGCCGAACCGAAAACCAACATCCTTTATTTGATAAATCAAAGCAAGATAAAAATTAGCAAAAGTGTCTTTTTTACGGTGGGACAAGAAGAGATGCTATTGGCATTTTGGCCAAGTAGACTGCACTCGTGATTAGTGGGCTTGGTTGTGTCTTTTGACCGTTGCCGAGTCTTTCCTTGACTCTTATTAGAGCGTGCTTTTTGAAACTCCGTTTTCGATGAAAGATGGCTTGTAGTTACAAGGCTCAACGCTTCTCCTCCTCCGATTTGGTGAGGGCACAAGAAGCTGGTGAATGATGAGTCCAGCTCTTACAGGATGGGATGGAGTAGAGAAGATATGAAAGAACTAGGCTACACACAAAGGAGGACATGACTCTCTCAGTTAATGAAGAAAAACTAGGTCATCCTGACGATATGTATATCAAGCCATGCTTGACGCTTAAACACATGTTGGTAGAGAAGCATAAATTAGAAGGGCAATAGAAAAAAGACCATTGTAGAGAAGGAACGTTAGAGACGGAGGAGGAGATGATCCCTTCAATCAATCGAGGAGAAGGTCCTCGATTGATTGAAGGGAAGCATACTAGAGAAGGAACGTTATAGATGGAGGAGGAGATAAGTATACTAGAGAACGAACGACGGAGTAGATGAGCATACCCAGAGGAGCCCGAGCTGCCCTGCACGGAGGCACTGGCTAGAGTGCAGCTATGCCATAGCTGCTCTACTCAGCACAGAACGAGAAGCGCCAAGAAAGGCGTAAACACAAGCTAGTATATTGCTGTATTAGTGCTGATGAAGCTAGTATATTGCTGTATTGATGATGATGATTACAACTGATTGAGGATTACAATGGGTCGACCTCTAGCTAAATAGACGGCACAGGTTGTTACAAGGTGGTGTACTTCTCGGTGCATGTAGTTAGGTGGTTAGGTGATGTATGGATGGATGTATATGCATCTATCGTGGAAACCATACTCTAACAGAAGGAGGAGATAATCCCTTCAATCAATCGAGGAGCAGGTCCTCCTTTCAATATGTATGTCAAGCAATGTTAAGAGCCAAAGGAGGAAAGAGAAGCTACTCCTCTTTTCGAGATGTATATCAAGCAAAGTTAAACAACAAATGTTGGTATAGAAACTGGATTTGAAGACAAGCTCAAAAGGATCGATAATTAAAACGACCATTGCTGACGAAAGGGACTTTAATGAGTGGTAACGCTACATATTCGGACTAGTTCGATCATGCAGAATAAGTTGCAATTTACCTTTTCAAGATCGTTATTAGTTCACTTTCGACTCGTCAGTACTTTTTATAGTTTCTCTGCAAACATTTCCCCGGTACTGGATAAGTACTCAAAAACAAGCGTCGAATTTCCTTGATGTGTTTGCACATGGGGTATTCTGAAACTTTCTTTAATGTTTTAACAAACTGTGTTAATATTGAACATGTGTTTTTCTAATACGCGATGGGTATTTTGAAACTTTCTTTAATGTCTTAAGAAACTGTGTTAATGTTTTAAGAAACTGTGTTTGCACATGGGGTATTTTAAGAAACTGTGTTAATATTGAACATGTGTTTTGCGATGGGTATATGCAGGGCTGCGACGGTTCCATTTTGCTAGACGATACGCCGGGATTCACAGGAGAGAAAACAGCAATCCCCAATGTAAACTCCCTGAGGGGCTTCGACGTCATCGACAATATCAAGACTCAAGTGGAGGCTGCTTGCAAGGGCATCGTATCTTGTGCAGATATCCTTGCACTCGCCGCAAGGGACGGTGTAGTTTTGGTACAAGATGAGAATATTTGTCCTTCCATTTTGATCCACTCCTTCGAAAGCTGCAATATATCTGTGTGGATCTAAATCATGAATGTCTATATAACTAAGGCTCCAAAGCCGACAAATCACAAGCTCTTATACTAATTTCCACCATTACAATTGCAGCAAAAAGGGCCAAGTTGGAACGTGCTGTTGGGCAGGAGAGACTCCCTGACGGCAAGCTTGACGGCTGCAAACGCAAACATTCCTGCTCCTTTTTTTACATTGAGTCAGCTCATAGCCAGCTTCCAAGCACAGGGTCTCTCGGTGCAAGATATGGTCGCGTTGTCAGGTACACTAGTACATAATACTGCATCTAGTAGACCTGACTGGATCTTATGTTGATTAGTGGGGGGAAAAATATGTAAACTAATGTTTGCATCTAAGGATGTATGATTAACTGCAGGAGCGCACACCATCGGCCAAGCTCGTTGCACCAACTTCAAGCAGAGGCTTTACAACCAAAGCGGAACCGGCCAGCCTGATCCCACTCTGAACACTGCCTATTTGGCACAGTTGAAGGGTAGATGCCCGGCCAGCGGCGGGGACAACAACTTGTCGCCGTTGGATGTTGCGACGCCGACGACCTTCGACAGGCAGTACTACGTGAACCTTGAGGGGCAGAAGGGGCTGCTCAACTCCGACCAAGTGCTCTTTTCTACCGGCGGCAGCTCCGCCAAGCCCTTCGTGACCAGCTTTGGCTCCAACCAAAACGCCTTCTTCAGCGCCTTCACTGCAGCCATGGTGAAGATGGGCAACCTCCACCCTCTCACCGGTACCAATGGGGAGATTCGAGCCAACTGTCGTCTCCGAAACTGACCTAACGTTCCATTCGAAAACCAGAACGGGAGCTGAATGATGTACTTTGTTGTTCAACTCAAACCAATATAGTAGGGAGAGGGGGGTTCTATTTTCGAAACTATGGTTGTATTCCATGTGCTTTCCTGTCGGAATGAATCTATTTACCCGTCTACTACGTGAACATAAGCTTGAAAAAGAATGATGATCTCCCACGATTCTGATGAGAAAAATGATCTTTCCGTTATTACCCCACCCACTCCCCTCCAAGTTTGACACCCTCCAAGCAAGGTTGCTTTTGACGGGCTTCTGCCCATATAATATGGCCGTACAATAAATATAGCCACCGTTTAATTGATTTTTTTTCTCGAAAAAACGACATTAACTAAACCACCTCAGGGTGGCAGAGGCCCTCAAAAATCATATTTCTCCCTCTCGAAGTTCGAACACTACCCACGAACCACATCATGCCGTTCAAAAGTAAAAAGCGATTACGGTGGGGGCCCTCGATAAAAGACACAAGCGTCCCCTCCACTAACGACCCAAGGCAGAGACTATGAACCATCACACGCGTACATTCTGATTGACCTAGAAAAACATCCTTGGATAGAAAATGAAACGCATCTCCATAGATGAGATAAATATTTTTCATACTTGGATAGTCATCATTTCTTAAAAAGAAAATGAAACGCATGTCCAAAGATGACATAAATATATTTCACACGATCAAAAGAAACCCACACACATGTGCTCAAGTTTCTTATCCAAATTTAATGTGGGTTGGATTGGGAGACACTATCCCTATAGATCCATGTAGAGATTTTCACCATGAAATATTGCGTTTTCTAAATTACACAAGAGATGGTGAAGTAAAAGGTAATTTAGTGTTGGGGTTAAAATATGCATTCAGAAAACGCTACTAAGGACATGCTATTATAATCACTAATACAATCTATGATATAAACGTTAATATAATTACAATTTTCAAGCATTCTCGCACTCATATATCAATGATTATATCAAGAATTTAAAAATCTACCAAAAAAGAGAGAAGATTGAGGGAATACCCAATGTGCCCCATTTCTAAAAACTTACAATATGCGTAAGGTAATGGATTGGAAAAACCCTAATTTCATATACAAACACTACAAAAAAATGACAAAAACAACAGCCTAATTTTACCATTTTCACCATTCAAAAGGACAAAATTAGACATAGATGAGGACACCTTCATGGCTTTTGTTTTGCGCACAAAAGAGTAGAAGGTTTTTCCACCCTTTCAACCCTAGACTTTCTTGATGATGGATTCTTATCTAGAAACCGTCCTTTAAATTGATTGTCTTGACGTTTTGTAAAAACATGTCGTACTTTCTCATATTTCCTATTAGACAATTTCTTGTACAAGTGTGTGTTAACCAATAACAAAAAACGTGGAACACTAAAATTTAGAGAAAGTGAGATCGAGAGAGTTAGTGGAGATGGAAACAAAAAGTTAGTGATTAGGGTTTTTTGATATCTTCTACCTGCTTGTGTGTTTGTCTTGACCCTTTGTCTATTATGGACCATTCCCCAAGGCAAACATTACTCCAAACGTGTGATAACATTTTTGAGCCATATTTTTTTTACCGCACAATGCACCTCATGTAATTAATAATGGGAAATCATCAAGCTTACAACTTGTGTAATACCAAAAGATAGTCAAAATCGAGCTTACGACTTGTGTAATGTTGATAGTGTATCTTTAGACTAGAAAATTACCCTAGAGAAGCTTTTAGGCCCCTGAACATTTCTTAAATGGCTGGGTATTGTAAATATGAGTCTTGTATATAAGACATTTTGGCTAACAATAAAAGATGTAATCTATTCTCACAATTGAGTTTGAGTCTCTTGTGAGATTGAAGCTTACTTATATACTTTCTTTTCTTTGTTGCTTACATGCTTAAGGATTATATTGGTGAGTGATGGTGTGTTGATATGCAAGTTCTTCTCTCCCTCTCTCTTGTCCTATCTTCTCCTCCATTCTCTCACGGTCATCAAGGTATTCAAGTAGAGGTTGAGATTTCCATAGCTCTCTCTCTCTCTTTGTCTCTCTCTCTCTCCTTGCTCTCCTTACACATTTGCAAAGCTTCCTTGTAGTGATAATAAGGGAGGCAAGGTTGAGGACCCTAGCTCTCCATAATAAAGGGTTCCTTTACTAAGAGTGGCTAGAGGTGCAAGCCGGTAAGACCCTTGCATTCATCCTCTTCTTCTCTCTATCTTGCAAGGATTAAGTGTTCTCAAATTAGTGAACATCTTAGATGCCACTACCAAGGAAGCGCCCTAGCTTAGGACTCCCTTGCTATGCTTTGCATTTGGAGTACTGTCATAGCCTGGTTGGAATGAAAATCCATCAATTGTATTTATTCAATTCATGTTTATTATTTGTTTTTTGGTTTAATTGATTGCCTTAGTGCAATGGAATATGGAGCAACCCTTCAAACTCAATTTGCATGTTTACAAGTAACTAAACAAATTCATTTCTAATTCCTTTGATTTAAGCTCTTCTTTCTTACATTTACTAAATTTTTGAGGTTTTGATCATTTTAGGCATTAATCTCATCATTAATCCTTGTAGAAACACCATTAGGTTGTCTTGAGCATAGCATTAGAGAGGTTAGGAAATTCTAAGACAGTCTATCAAAACAAAACCCCAAAAGAATACACCATTAAGTAATAATTAAGGAAAAAAACCTTGATTTTTTGTTTGAAATTGTGAAAATTGCTCTCATTTGCCTAAGTAGGTACTTGACAGATCTTGCGAATGCGAGGAGACATTTCACACTCTCAACTTCCTCTCCATTGGCACCCCCAACAATCAAGTCATCCACATAGATTGTGATGACCACAGGTCCTCTATCACTCTTGCGCACATAGAGTGAATAATCAACATCCGCAACCACATGAAAGCTAATGGTGATAAGATATTGTGCTATCTTATCATGCCATGCTCTCGGTGCCTGTTTCAAGCCATATAAGGCTTTATACAACTTGCATATACAAAATTAGGGTGACACACACAGATGTAACTAGCCCTCATATTGTTATATTTTGGTGAATGTATTTGGTTTCATATATTTATATCATTACAGGAGATTTACCCCTCTTTCATAGCAACCGCTTGTCTCACAATGCAATAGAGGCCATATGCTTGATTAAAGAGAGCTTCCCTCGAACAATGCTCACTTCACAAATGCATGTTGTGGCTCACATAGTTGATGAAGTATAAAGTTTTGGTTTGGCTGATAGTGAATGGATGTACTTCCTTGAAAGGTTTATGAAAATCTTAAAGGGGTCTGTAAGACAAAGAGCAAGACTAGAGGGAAGCATGGCAGAGGGATGGTTGAGAGGGTATGTTGCATTATGAGAGAAAACAATCATATACAAGGCCATAAGTATTCACACTTAAACTAGGGCTGGCTAGGCACTCAAGGCTCATAAGTTGCCTATTTCTTATACAATGTTTAATCTCATAATATATGCATGAAGTACATTCACTATTGAAATATTGAGCTCAACTAGTGATGTGGACATTGATGATCCACATGGGTGATTGTTGAGAATCATGGATCAATGTCTCCTAAATGACAAGACATCTATCTAATAATTAACTAATCTTACACTAATGAAAACACTAATCCAAGGTGGATAGAAATGGAACAAAATGCATAATGAGTACTAATTAAGATGCAGTGAAGTACAATTAGACACCAAGATAAATTAGCTTGTATACATAAAGAGACTTGAGATACGTGCAAGTGATATAATATCATTTCTTGAAATGGCCCCCTTTTATATGACAAGGTACACCCTTGGGCTTGCACATCAATGTGGGATAAATCCCTTTGCTCATGTGGCTTCATGCTAGGCTTTGTACTTTCTTAGCTACTGAATCTCACTCCCTACCTCTTCCTTGTGCTCTTTGGCACCACATTTCTCAACACCCCCCAATATTGGTGCCATATCTCTGGGCTACTCAAGGTGGTTGGATGTCGGTTTACAACATATTCCATGACGAGATGGAGTCACTAAAGATGCAAATCTTGACTTCGCAAAAAACTCTTTTGGCAACACCTCCTGCTCCTACCAAAGCAATTGCTTCGTCGTTTGCACCAAAGGTGTACAGCGGTGAGAAAAAGGAGAAGACTCAGGAATGTGTAGATGCCTGGCTCAATAGGTGGCCTACACACTGTCTTGCATCCATTTACTGATGTGCAAAAGCTGATTATGGCGTAGGGGATATTGAAGGGGAAGGCATTAACTTGGTGGAAGGATCTCAAAGAAGATTCCATTCCTACCACTTAGCAAAGTTTCGAGGAAGCTTTCAAAAAAGAGTTTGTTCAACCAGAGGATGAATTCAAAATAATTACCAAGATTGTTAAAAATAGCATCGAAAATCAATCTTTTGACAATTATGTGTAAAAGTTTAGACAATTGGCTACCAAATCCAAGTCTGATGATCATACCTTGTGTGGGATTTTCATCGATGGTCTAGCTTGTGACTATTAGTACGAGGTAAGAAAATGCAAGGTCAAAATGACTGAGAATGCTATTTAGGCAGCGCAGGTTTTTCATAATACTATGGTCGACTCTAGCACTTCAAAACCATCGGCTAATGAAAAGAAATCCATGGTCACTTTTTTAAATAGTGGACAAAAAATAAAGTTTTCATATACCAAAACCAAAAAAAATTTGACAACGCCCGCAAGAAGCATAAATTTGTGAGCACGGATAATATCACATGTTTCAAATGCAAGGAAAAGGGACACACAAAGAAATTATGTCCTTTGAATGGAGCTATAGCACCTTCGACGCTTGGACAAAAGGCGGCACCGAAGAAGTTTATATTAAAGAAATTTGTGCACATTACAGAACTTCAGGATAAATTTTTTGAAGTCAATATTATGCATTTTGAAGGAAGCCCATGTCCAGATTGTATTTTCAGTAAAGATATTTCTGGTCCAAATGAATTATTTCGTGTTTATGGATCAATAAATGGACATTAGGTTCATATTTTATTTCATCCTTGTAGTACTCACAATTTTATTGGCAACATTGTGGTATAGAGGATGAAGCTGGAAAACCACACAGAATGATCACATGTAAAAGTTTAGGATGGTTGGAGGACAAGTCCAATTCTGGGACAAGAAGGTGTCAAAACTATCGCTAGATATCCAGTTGTACTCAAATAGACTTGGTTTTCATGTTATGAGCTTGGATCATGTAGACATCATTTTAGGGATGGAATGGTTTCATCAAAAAAATAAGGATTTTTCTGTTGATTGGGTCAAACATTTAATGTCTTTCCATCATAATGAAAACCTTGTTACTTAAGGAAAACCTTGTTGTATCCAAGGAAACTTTTATTAATGAGCTTGAGTTAATGAAAACTCTTTTTAACTATAAACTTTTCTAATTGGTTATGGATCCAGTGTCTTCATGTGTGCATTTTGATGTAAACACTGTTTCTTTAGATGTTTGGGAAAGTAAAGTGTTAAATTCCATTAAGAGCGAATTTTAGGATGTATTTCTTGTGATGAGTTATCTCATGGATTACCTCCTAAATGAGAGGTGGGCCATAAAATTGAGCTAGTACTAGGGGAATTACCTGTTAGTATTGCTCCATATCGGCTTAGCCAGACTGAGGAAGATGAGGTAGCCAAGCAACTAGCTGAATACTTGAGGATGGGTCAGATTAGACCAAGTAAGTCTCCTTGGGCTGCATCAATTCTCCTGGTTAAGAAAAAAGATCAAGGCACCTGGCGGATGTGTATTGATTATAAACGTCTTAACAAGGTTTCAATGAAAAATAAATACCCATTTCCTACATCAGATGATCTTATTGTTGATAGGTTGCAAGGAGCTAAGTATTTCACAAAGCTTGATTTGCGAACCGGTTATCATCAGATCCATATTGCAAAGGAAGATGTTCCTAAAACTACTTTTAGGACACGTTACGACCATTATGAATTTTTAGGGTTACCCTTTGGTCTCACTTATGCACCAACAACTTTCAACAGATGATGAATGATTTATTTTGGGATCTATTATGCGTGGTGGTATTCTTAGATGATATTTTGATATACAATAAAACTTTGGCTGAGCATGAGGATCATCTTAAAGAGGTTCTAGGAAGGCTCAGGAAAAGGAGAAACTATATTGTCAGTTATCTAAGTGTGATTTCTTCAAGAAGGAATTGTTATACTTAGGTCATAAGATCTCTCAAGATGGCTTAAGTATAGATTTGGATTGGATCTAAAAAGTTTTGGAATGGCTAGTACCGTGTACGGTAAAGCAATTAAGATCTTTCTTAGGTTTTGCGGTATTTCTTTGAAAATCTGTCAAGGATTATTCGAAGTTGATAGTGCCTTTTACCAACCTTCTTAAGGGTAAAAATAAGAAGTCCAATTCTCCGATTAAGTGGAATGAGAAGCTACAAGGAAATTTTATACTTTGAAAAATAAAGTTTCAGATGCTCTTGTGTTAGCCTTGCCGCTAGATCTTAGTAGGCCTTACATCATTGAGACTGATGCTAGTGATTTTGCTATGATAGGTGCAGCTTTGTTCTAGGATGGGAAGCCTGTGGCCTTCAAGAGTAACAAACTCAACGATGCATAGACAGTTCAGGAGAAAGAGTTGTATGCAATCATTTATGCTTTAAAGGCATGGAGACAGTATCTCTACGGGTCTCAATTTATGGTCTTGACAGATTACCAGTCTTTGCAGTTCATCTGTGATCAACTGAACTTGAAAGGTAGAAAGGCTAGATGGGCTGAGTTGATGCAAGACTTTGATTTGATTAAATACAGGAAAGGTAGCTTGAATCGCATTGTTGATGCATTGAGCTGAATTGGTGAAGTTAATGAACTTAGCTTCACGGAAATTACTTTTAACTTGTACGATTCACTCAGGGAAAAATGTAGTGCAGATATTTTCTTTGGAAAATATTAAAATTTGGCAAAATGAGGGTCCAAATCTGAGATAGATCAAAACCTGGTGAATGAAGGAAAAGCCAACCAATTTTTTATTGGAAATGGCCTTTTATTCCAAGATGATAAGGTTTGCATGCTGGATGTGCCAAAAATTAAACTGAGGATCCTATTTGAGTGCCATGATGCACCATCGATAGGACATCCTGGCATAGAACGGACCTTGGCTTTCTGTGTTGACTACAGAGGTCTAAATCAGCTTGACAGTTACGAATAAGTATCCTATCCCAAGAATTGATGAGCTTCTGGACAGGCTAAATGGAGCCCAGATCTTCACAAAGATAGATCTCAAATTCGGGTATTACCGAAGGACTTTTTATTGGTAACAAATGAAGGATTTTGTTCAGAATTATTTGGTCGTGTCATTAGTGTCAGATTAATAAGGCAGAGCACCTTAAACCTAGCAGAGCACCTTAAATCTGCTAGGTTATTACATCCTTTGGATATTCCATCTAGAAAAAATTATTTCCATGGATTTCATAATGGGACTTTCACTTACCAGCAGGGGTCATGATGCCATTGGGTAGTCATTGGATAGATTGACAAAGATGGCTAGGTTTTTATCCACAAAAACAATAGTCAAAGCATTGGAATCAACTTACTAATTCATTAAGAAACTATTTAGACTGTACGGTCTACCTTCTGATATTGTGAGCGATCCGGACTCTAAGTTCACGGCTCATTTTTGGTAGGAAGTCTTCAAGAAATCAGAAACTACTTTGAGTATGAGTTCCTTTGATCACCCGTAGTTTGATAGGCAAACAGAGCATGTGAAATAGATTGTAGAGGATATGCTTCATGCATATGTCTCTAAAAAACCATCGAGTTGGGAAAAATATCTTTCAATGATGGAATTCGCCTATAATAGTTCTAAGCATACGGCTACTGGGTATAGTCCGTTCATGCTTATGTATGGATATCAACCCAGGGCACCAGTTGTTGTCTGTCTTAAGGACATTAATCTTGTTGCATTGAGGGATTTCTTGGGTGATATGCAGGAAATGCTAACCCAAGATCAGGATTCTATCAGGAGTGCTCAGGATAGAGCATGGTTTTATGCTTATAGGGGACACTCACCTCGGTCTTTTGTGCTAGGAGCATTGGTTTATTTGAAAGTTTCTAAAGATTCTCAGACTTTGTCCAACAAGAAAGTGCTCAAAATTATCTCCTAGATATTGTGGTCCATTCCGAATTATACGTCAGATTGGCATGATTGAGTATGAGCTAAAATTACATCCACATATCAGAGTTCATCATCTAGTCTTTCATGTCTATAGATTGAAAGAGAAGTTGGGAGGTGAGGATAACATAGTTACTCCTCAAGAGCCCGTTGAAGTTGAGGACTTATTCTATCTTCCACATGAACCTAAAAAGTTACTTGAATTTAGGGAAAGGAAACTTAGTAGTTGCTTAATCCCTGAGGTTAAATTTAGGGGTTCTATTTTCGAATGGACGTTTGTTTTCCTCGACTGAAACTGTGGTTGTATTCCATGTGCTTTTCCTATCGGAATGAATCTATTTACCCGTCTACTACGTGAACATAAGCTTGAAAAAGAATGATGATCTCCCACGATTCTGATGAGAAAAATGATGTTGAAAAACTCCGTTATGCTTGCATACATTATTACCCCACGCACTTCCCTCCAAGTTTGACACCCTCCAAGCAAGGTTGCTTTTGACGGGCTTCTGCCCATATAATTTGGCCGTAAAATAAATATAGCCACCGTTTACTTATTTTTTTTCTGACACCATATAGTTTGTCTACTACCTGAAGGGTGGCAGAGGCCCTCAAAAATCATATTTCTCCCTCTCGAAGTTCGAACCCACCCACATCATGTCATTCAAAAGTAAAAAGCAATTAGGGTGGGGGCCCTTGATAAAAGACACAAGCGTCCCCTCCACTAACGACCGGCCAAGGCAGAGACTATGAACCATCACACGCGTACATTCTGATTGACCTAGAAAAACATCCTTGGATAGAATATGAAACACATCTCCATAGATGAGACAAATATTTTTCATACTTGGATAGTCATCATTTCTTAAAAATAAAATGAAACGCATGTCCATAGATGATAATATATCACACGATCAAAAAAAACCCTCACACATGTGGTCAACTTTCTTATCCAAATCTAATGTGGGTTGGATTCCTATAGATCCATGTAGAGATTTTCACCATGAAATATTGCGTTTTCTACATTACACAAGAGATGGTGAAGTAAAAGGTAATTTAGTGTTGGGGTTAAAATATGCATTCAGAAAACGCTACTAAGGACATTCTATTATAATCACTAATACAATCTATGATATAAACGTTAATATAATTACAATTTTCAAGCATTCTCGCACTCATATATCAATGATTATATTAAGGACATGCTATTATAATCACTAATACAATCTATGATATAAACGTTAATCTAATTATAGTTTTCAAGCATTCTTGCACTCATATATCAATGATTATATTAAGAATTTAAAAATCTACCAAAAAAGAGAGAATATTGAGGGAATACCCAATGTGCCCCTTTGTGGTAAATCACATTTCTAAAAACTTACAATATGCGTAAGGTAATGGATTGGAAAAACCCTAATTTCATATACAAACACTACAAAAAAATGACAAAAACAATAGCCTAATTTTACCATTTTCACCATTCAAAAGGATGAAATTAGACATAGATGAGGACACTTGCATGGCTTTTGTTTTGCACACAAAAGAGTAGAAGGTTTTTCCACCCTTTCAACCCTAGACTTTCTTGATGATGGATTCTTATCTAGAAACCGTCCTTTAAATTGATTGTCTTGGTGTTTTGTAAAAAACATGTCATACTTTCTCATATTTCCTGTTAGACAATTTCTTGTACAAGTGTGTGTTAACCAATAACAAAAAACGTGGAACACTAAAATTTAGAGAAAGTCGGTTGAGCTCGAGAGAGTTAGTGGAGATGGAAACAAAAAGTTAGTGATTAGGGTTTTTTGATAGCTTCTACCTGCTTGCGTGTTTGTCTTGGCCCTTTGTCTATTCAGGACCATTCCCCAAGGCTAACATTACTCCAAACGTGCGACAACATTTTTGAGCCATTTTTTTTAACCGCACAATGCACCTCATGTAATTAATAATGGGAAATCATCAAGCTTACAACTTGTGCTATACCAAAAGATAGTCAAAACTGAGCTTACGACTTGTGTAGTGTTGATAGTGTATCTTTAGACCAGAAAATTACCCTAGAGAAGCTTTTAGGCCCCTGAACATTTCTTAAACGGCTGGGTACTATAAATATGAGTCTTGTATATAAGACATTTTGGCTAACAAGAAAAGATATAATCTATTCTCACAATTGAGTTTGGGTTTCTCGCTCTTGTGATTGAAGCTTACTTATATGCTTTCTTTTCTTTGTTGCTTACATGCTTAAGGATTGTGTTGGTGAGTGATGGTGTGCTGATATGCAAGTTCTTCTCTCCCTCTCTCTTGTCCTATCCTTCTCCTCCATTCTCTCACGCTCATCAAGGTATTCAAGTAGAGGTTGAGATTTCCATAGCTCTCTCTCTCTCTCTCTCTCTCTCTCTCTCTCTCTCTCTCTCCTTGCTCTCCTTACGCATTTGCAAAGCTTCCTTGTAGTGACAATTAGGGAGGCAAGGTTGAGGACCCTAGCTCTCCACAAGAGAGGGTTTCTTTACTAAGAGTGGCTAGAGGTGCAAGCCGGTAAGACCCTTGCATTCATCCTCTTCTTCTCTCTATCTTGCAAGGATTAAGTGTTCTCAAATTAGTGAACATCTTTGGTGCCACTACTAAGGAAGGGCCCTATCTTAGGACTCCCTTACTATACTTTGCATTTGGAGTATTGTCATAGCCTGGTTGGAATGAAAATCTACCAATTGTATTTATTCAACTCATGTTTATTGTTTGTTTTTTGGTTTAATTGATTGCGTTAGTGTAATGGAATATGGCGCAACCCTTCAAACTCAATTTGCATGTTTACAACAAGTAACTGAACAAATTCTTTTCTACTTCCTTTGATTTAAGCTCTTCTTTCATACATTTACTAAATTTTTGAGGTTTTGATTATTTTAGGCATTAATCTCACCATTTATGAAATTTTATTTTTACTCGATGAGTTTGGTGTTGATCTTGTCGATGATTGCCATGATGAACATGTACAAAAACTTTGCTTGTTGACGATGGCTTCAATGGTGCCCATGTGAATAGACTGTTAAGGAGGGCTCCTTTACACCAAAGATAAAAATAGACCTTATCTCTTTAAAATTTTATGTGACAATAGGCATGATGCTGCCCTTTTTTTTGTAATTATTATTTTAAGTTCTTCTTGCAGCTTGTTGGCAATGGTGACTAAATATCACTTTCTCTAAGAGAAGTTGCGATGTATATGACCTTGCCAGAGTTGGGCTTGAGAGACTCCCACTCTCTTTTTGCAGCGATCTTCTACACTATCTTGGCCTACCCTAGCGGTGATGTTCTACAAGTCCACGAAGGTGCTATTTTGCAAGCTACAACTATTCATGGTATGCCTAAACAAAAGTTTACAGGCATAAAACTAGATGTGTCTCACTTGAAAGTGTTTGGGTGTATTGCATACGTGCATGCTCCTATGAAGTAAGAATAAAGTTAGATCCAAAGATAGAGAAATGCTTGTTTATTGGTTGTGCTTTGGAGTATAAAGGTTATAGATATTATAACCTTATCCCTCATGAGATGCAAGTAAGCAAAGATATTGTCTTTGACAAGATGAGTAGCTAGTATGCACACCAGCAGGTGAAGCCAATAGAAGATGCAGATGTAAGAAGTGCTCATGTTGCACCACAAGTAGAGAAGTAATCATAGGTGCTTAGTAGACTTCGATATTCCTCTAGTAGTGGATCCAATGTTAGTCCATGGTCAGGTAGGTCGAAGATAGATGTAGGTACACATGTATCATGCAAAGGGAAGGAAAAGGTAGATAAACCTTTTGTGTGCATGATCTATCAACATGTCACTCATATGTGGATGGTGACTCTAACGATGTTGGGAGTTTTTTGGTGACCCACTGAGGAACCAGGGCAGGCACCAGGACTGGTGTTAAGCTGACGATGAGCCCTAAATGTGCATATTTTTTTGTCTCTGTGTGTCAGTGTTGAGTCTTGTGTGCCCAATGTATGAATAAGCTCTTATATATATATTCAATCAGTGTCTGCATGAGTGTTTGAAGCTTGTAGTCATTGCATTTTTTACATCTTATAAATATAAAGCATGGCTGCTTGCAAGCCGTGTGTGTACTAGTGCTCTGGTGCCTATGTTGGTGGGAACCTAAGCTAGTGTGATGAAGAGGTGTGTGCCTTATGTAAGTACCTAGTGTGAACCTACACTAGTGGAGGTGACTCGTGTCTAAGAGGTGGGTGTGAGCCTATGTTAGCTAAGAAAAGTACATTGGACCCGATCTAGAAGGTGATGGTGGTGTTTTAAATAGCAAGAGATGGAGCTTACGAGACAAGCAGCCGTGAGATGGATGAGTTTGGGTCACCGCCACTACAAGGGATCGGGCTCATACCCATGCTCCTAGCCGCTAAAAATGACTTGTGAAAAAAAAGTAACGGGCCCATGTATCATCGCGGCCAGAGACATGCGTGTAAAAACGCGTGTATAGAAGCAGTTAGACGCACTGAAACGAGGGCGTATACACGTGTTTTGTCAGTTTAGCTACGCTTTGACACACTGATACGAGGGTGTATACATGCATTTTGTCAGTTTAGCTACGCTTATACATGCGCATTTCACAGAGTATCCGTGTATATACATGCGACTTTTGTAGAGTTGATGCGTCTATACATGCAAACTGAGAGCAAAAAAAAAAATCCAGAGAGTTCTATTTGGTACCTAAATGCTGTTCCAGCATTCCAACACCCAATAGCACTCTCTGGATTTTTTTTTTGGTGCATTGTACCATCCACGAGGAAGATTTAAGACAAGAACGACATGAATGCATACATTGTCAATACACGATTCAAGACAGACATGAATGCAAATGTCAGAGATTTTGTATTACAAATCAAGGCCAAAAAAATCTACCACCACAAAGGCCTCTAATAAACCCAAAAAACTTAGTACATCTGACATTGTAGGATACTAGTCATAGGAACCGTATGATACAAATTGTTTTGTAACGGGATTTTGACAACCCTAACAGAGATATATATATACTCACAAAAACATATTCTTCATAAAGTCTAACATCACCACCTTCTCCTTAATCATTGCAAATTGTTGTGGTGCTCGATTACAAGGCTAGACAACGTGTCCTTAGGATTACACATCATGTTTTGGCATGCAAATTGGGTAGGATTTCCAGAAACTCTCCATCTCACCAGCCAATGGAGTAAAGTGGTAGTAAGAAAATTTGGGTTATGATCATAATCCTTTGGGTCAAAAGAGGGAGGACAAATGCAGCACTCCCACGGGTTTAGCATGCTCTTGTACCATGTATCATCTACAAGTAGTGTGTTGTCTTTATTAACATTTGTAGAATATCACCAAAAGTCTGCCAAACACTTAAGAAAGATGGGCTTACTATCATTCCTTGCAACGGACCCCATGAATATCAGCTAGACTAAATCAACTTCTCTACACCTATCCTAAGGTGGAAAAAATATTTACATGATTGTATCCAAATTCTCCTTCATGATGCAACTGCTCCATAACATAAAATTTAAACTCTGCCCACAGCCTTGAAGAAACTATAGTGCATTAGGTCTTACAACATATTAAAAATGTTCTTGTCCCCAAACCTGGGGGGGGAGATGACCTTATACAAGCTGCCTATGTTACCAATCACCCATCCTCTTCCCATTCCTCGAACGTAGGTAATTCTGTATCTTTTTAGCAAAATCCCATTGAGGCTAAGAGTCAAACATTTATCCTTCGAGGATACAGGCGGTGTAATAACCTGCAAAGGCATCACATGGGGTACTATTTTAGTTGCATCATCTTCAACCTCAGCATATTTATCAGCCATTATAGTAACCTCAATGATAATTTTATCATTCACAGCTCCACATGTGGTAGCCTCAACATTGACAGTTGCATGAGCATTAGTAGCATCCCTAACATGGCAGTTCCTTGCCCTGTTAGCATTTGCCCCACAATTTTGCACATCATCACTTGATTAGGGAAATAGCATCAACCATCTTACTTGTTGCTGTGTCAACATCTACCCCACAATTTTACGCATCATCACTTGAGCAGGAAAATATCATCAGCCATCTTGCTTGCTATGTCAGCATTTGAGGTCAGCATCTTCCCCAAGAAGTACATCTATGCATCATCCACTAATGCAAGGGATGTTCTATCAGCCATCTTACTTGCCATGTCAACTAAGGCCCCAAGATGTACATCTTACGCATCATCTGATAGTGCAAGGGATAGTATCAGCCATCTTGCTTACTATGTCAGTAGTTGCCCCTGCGTCAAAAGATTGTGCATCAACTGTAGCATCAACACATCAAAAGCTTGCGCATCAACTATAGCATCACTATTTTTCTTATGTGTTGCATCAAATTACCAGCAAGAAAAGAGGTTTGTGCCAGCAAGATTGCATTCCAATGGTCCATAAACGCAATCCAATTGTCCTCTGCTTGCACCTCGATTGCAAGTGTTTGTATCTACAACCCTTGCCATATATCTTGCTTTAGCAATCTCAATAGCCCTCTTTGTTTGACTTTTGGCTGGAAGCACTCTTACCCTTTGGAACTCGTGCACATCATCGTCAAGAGAGACCGCACTACAAGATGACATGATTGGTGTTTTTGGTCCCCTTTTGATGATGGTTGATGTATTTGGCATATCTATAACATGCACCAATAGAAAAATAAACAATACACATTTTTGAACTCTATACCTTAGCCATGTAGTGTGAAGCGTATAATAAATGGCGCAAGTGTTTAAAAAGTACGCAATAAGGAGAAGAGAACAAAACGGCTAAATTAGAAGACAAAATTCATTTTCAAGCAATCTTGCCGAGTGCTTAGACTTATCACTAGAGTATAGTTTCTACTTAGCATATGGTTTTTTTTCTTTACAAAATGACTAAGGGCTACATCTAGCTCATCACCACCTAGGTTCATGGGGGTTGATCTCATGCGCTTCAAGGTTGGCATCTTCTGCCTTGGCGATGGATTTTCCTTCAAACAATTAGCTTCCACACGTATCCCCATCAATGTTTCTTTCAAATTAGCACCAAGTGTTGACTCTACTTACCTACGCACCATCGGTGTTGTCGGGTCATCTTGGGTAATAGAATTGACCATCTTTGTTGGGTGGGTGTATGAGGCTGTACGTGGCCTTATCATGACATAAAGGGAGTGCCTGCTACTGTTGTACAACACACCATCCTAATGGTACCAAATGTTATACCAGTCTAGCCAATGACCCTATCTAATGAATCTGAAATATGCCAAAATTATGAAGGCAGAAATTGACAAGCTTATTGAATGTAGATTCATTTATGAGATCTAACACTGAGAGTGGGTTTCACCTATTGTGGTTGTGCCTAAGAAAAATGGAAAACTTAGAGTGTGTGTGGATTTCAACAAGGTGAATGCTGCCACTAGTAAAGGATCACTGTCCCTTGCCTTATTCTGAACATGTGCTAGAGCGAGTTGTAGACAAGGAAGCTTATAGCTTTTTAGATGGATACTCAGGCTATACCTTTGCATTTGCAACCTTTTCCTCTAATTGTGTGATGTCCTCCTAAGATATCTTCTAAAAATTCTCCATTAATTTCAAAAGCTCGATCAGATTTTGAATTCAAGGAGTTAATTTCTCCTTAAAGCTGGCTCACACACTCTACGGTGGGGGAAAGTATTTATCCAATGAGTTTAGTGATTTCTTGAGAAAGCAGGTAATCAAGAGACAGTTACATGTAGGTACACTCCACAACAGAATGGTGTTGCATAAAGAAAAAATATGCACATTGTAGAAGTGGCATGTGCCTAGTTGAAAAGAATATGCCACCTTATTTTTGGACAGAAGTAGAAGAAACTGTGTAAATTATAAATAGGATACCCACTACAACTATTCACAGTATGCCTAAAAAGAAGTTAACAGGCATAAAACTAGATGTGTCTCACTTGAAAGTGTTTGGGTGTATTGCATATGTGCATATTCCTATGAAGTAAGAATAAAGTTAGATCCAAAGATAGAGAAATGCTTGTAACACCATATTAGATAATTTGGGAAAATTCCCATTTCCATTTGAAAAATGGGATCATGGTGAACTTGTCCAAAAGTTTGTCAAAACCCTCTCATGTGACATATCATTGGAAAGATCTTGAAGAGTAGAATCTAAATCTATGATCTCTGAAAAATTTGGAGTTGGAATAATAAATATATGTCCAAAACTATATGGAGTAATTGATTCCCAAAGTATGAGATTTTTTCCAAATTATCTAATATTAACTTTTGTTTATTGGTTGTGCTTTGGAGTATAAAGGTTATAGATATTATAACCTTATCACTCATAAGATGCAAGTAAGCGGAGATATTGTCTTTGACAAGATGAGTAGCTAGTATGCACCAGCAGGTGAAGCTAATAGAAGATGCAGATGTAAGAAGTACTCATGTTGCACCACATGTAGAGAAGTAATCATAGGTGTTTAGTAGACTTGGATATTCCTCTAGTAGTGGATCCAATGTTAGTTCATGGTCAGGTAGGTCGAGGATAGATGTAGGTACACATGTATCATACAAAGGGAAGGAAAAGGTAGATAAACCTTTTGTATGCCTGATCTATCAACACGTCACTCATATGTGGATGGTGACTCTAACGCTATTTTTGATGACCCACTAAGGAACCAGGGCAGACACCAGGACCGGTGTTAAGCTGACGATGAGCCCTAAATGTGTATATTTTTTTGTCTCTATGTGTCAGTGTGAGCCTTGTGTGCCCAATGTATTAATAAGCTCTTGTATATATTCAATCAGTATCTGCATGAGTGTTTGAAGGTTGTAGTCATTGCATTTTTTACATCTTATAAATATATAGCATGGCTGCTTACAAGCCATGTGTGTGTGTATACTAGTGCTCTAGTGCCTATGTTAGTGGGAACCTAAGCTAGTGTGATGAAGAGGTGTGTGCCTTATGTAAGTACCTAGTGTGAACCTACACTAGTGGAGGTGACTCGTGCCTAAGAGGTGGTGGGTGTGAACCTATGTTAGCTAACAAAAGTACATTGGACCCCATCTAGGACTTCTAAATAGCAAGAGATGGAGCTTACGAGACAAGCAGCCGTGAGATGGATGAGTATGGGTCACCGCGACCAAATTAAGCATGGTGTATGGAGCACTGACGAAGGCACAAATAGCAGACTGACTTAGGGCGTGCGTGATGGGCTATGCAACAACCGATTGCAGTTTGGGGTAGCCGATGGCCTATATATACAAGTGTCTGCGACTGCCTGGGACAAGATACCAAGATGATGCTATTATGAACAGCTAAGGATATTATTCTGAGAAAAAGATGGAGAAGGAGCGGCTACCAACGTCCCAGAGTCGACCAGTCTACAGCGAAGGAAGGAGTTTTTTTTTTTTGCATGGAGAGATGTTGTGGAAAGCCGCCTCTGTGAGATCGATCTGCTGATTGAAAAAAATAAAGGTATCTCGGCCATAATGGGTGTAAGATTGGAGGTTTTGGAGATAATGTGATACAATTTTTTTTAATCTTGAAAGAGAGGTTTGAACACCATAACTGTTGTGTTTTGGTAACTTGGTTGCACTACCTTGTCTCTGATCTTCACAAAACTCTTTTCCAAAATGATATACTACATGATTGCATTGATGAGGCCATATGTTGTGGCAAGCTTGTGCATGTCACTCCAAATTGAAAAAGTGTTTAGGACTCCCCACTTTTTGATTGTATTGTGCAAAGTGACACAAGAGAGTACTTCCTTGCCCCCTCATTTGATCATGATTGTCTAGATTATTGGATTTTCAAGTTTGATGTAGATAATCAGGATTAATAAAACATGCATCACTCATCATATAAATCTATAGTATGTGCATGCTTGCATAGTCATTTCCCTTGCCGACTCAAGGGTGCTGCCCTCTTGCTTTTGGTAGTGTTGGTTTGCTGGTGTTTGGTGTATTTATGGTATATCCAATGGTGTGAGTGAGCTATAGAGAGGTTGTAAGGAGAACTAGGACTGTTTTGAGGAGACCTGGTAGTGATCCAGGTGTATGTAGGTCTATGAGGGTTAGGTACCCTTTTGATAGGTTAAAATATGATGGATATATATCCCATCATTATGCTTACATGGTTAAAGTAATATATGTTTTGAGCAAGCACTTAGAAATAAGAAATGAGAAGATGAAAGATGCCAGAGCCTTGATGAGGAGCTTAGCATTCCGTCTGAGGTTACTCCTGGTGTAAGGAGAACTAGGGTTATTTTGAGGAAACCTGGCAGTTATCTAGGTGTACGTAGGTCTACGAGGGTTAGGTACCCTATTCCTAGGTTGAGATATGATGGATATACATCCTATCGTTATGCTTACAGAGTTAAATCAATACAAGAGCTGGAGCCCAGTTGTTTTGAGCAGGCACTTGGAAATAAGAAATGGGAAGATGCCATGAATGAAAAGATGACATCATTGGATGCAAATGCAATATGGGAGTTAGTGCCTTTGTCTAAGGAAAAGAAGAAAATTAGATGTAAGTGGGTTTATAAGGTCAAGCATAATGCTGATGGTTCACTGAGAAGGTATAAGGCAAGATTGGTTGCCAAGGACTATGCACAAACTTATGGCATTGATTATGAGGAGACATTTAGATCGGTTACAAGAATGACAACCGTGAGAGCTATCGTTGCTATGGCCGCAACAAAGGATTGATCTTTACATCAGATGGAGGTAAATAATGCCTTCTTGCATGGTGATTTACAAGAAGAAGTGAACATGATGTAGCCACCAAGTTATGAGAGTGATGCACACCCAAATTTTGTGTGAAGGTTATACAAAGCCTTGTATGACTTGAAGCAGCAACCCACTACAATAGAATGAGGGTGTAGCAGGCAAAAATAGTAGCACTTTTATAACTAGATGGGTACGAAGATGACGGGCCTATTTCGTTGCTAAACACGCTGCTATTTTTACTGCCAACAGATTTGCTGCTCACAAATAAAAATAATAGCGACATTTCGTTGAGCAGTGAAATATCGCTGCTATTTTTGCTGTTGAGCAATGGAAGTACTGCAGAGTAAAAAAAAGCTGGGATAGATTGGGGAGTCTGTATCGGTCTTCCCCCAGCTCTTTTTTTTCTTATGTAGACATAGTAAAACTAACACAACTTCATGTCCATTTTAGAATCATGAACAAGTGTAATGTAAATAAAACTTAACAAATTTTTAAAAAAAGAACAATTACAATTCATGGTTTTAGGAATGTCAAAATTCAATTACAATACTTGGCGGAATTACATAGTTTTAGGAATGTCAAAATTCAATTACAATACTTGGCGGAGTTACATGATTCCAAAAAGCTCATATACAAAATAAAGCGTAATGAAAAACTATTGAGGTAGGGGCTACATTCAGGGGGTCTACTTCTCATGCGTTGGGACTATTATTGTTCCTTCAGCTTCACTCCCTTTGATTCTCATATTTCCATTGCTTCTTGTTTGGACATTTGCACCACTGTTTCTAGTTACATGATCCTAAAAAATAATAAAACTATCACAAGTGAAAATCAAGTTTGTAAAACCAAAGAGGTTAGGGTTTAGGAATGTACTTACATGCCATGATTGTCAAGTATATCCTCCAGTAATAACAATATATCCTTCGTCTTTGCACCCTTTCAAATAGAGCTTCCAAACCCCGTTGTAATGCAAAATCATGTTCATATTGCGTAGGGGGGTGGTCCACTAGTTCAAGCTATAGACATACAAACAAATTAACATTTTAGAAAGTTGTTATTTAAGATAACCTTCTTTAATTAAAAAATAAGATACAATTTGAGGCTAATATATACTTACAAATATTGTTGGTATATCAACTCCTCCTTCATGTGTAACATCACGCCGCAAGTTATTTTCCATCTATCCAAGAAAAAAAAAACTTAAAACTCTTATGCATATAGCCAACTTATGCATATGGCTAATGCATAAGTTACTAGCATGTATAGGTAGTAGATAAGGCTTGCATAGGCATCTACCAACATGCATTGGTAGCTACCGGCATGGATAGGTAGCTAGCGGCATGCCTTGGAAGCTATCGGCATGCATAGGTTGCTATAGGCATGCATAGAAAGCTACCGGCATGCCTAGGTTACTGTCGGCATGCATCGGTAGCTATCCACATGCATGGGAAGCTACCAACATGCCTAGGTTGCTACCGACATGCATAGAAAGCTACCAACATGCATCGGAAGATACCAGCATGTATTGGAAGCTACCGGCATGCATTGGAAGCTGTCGGCATGCATAGATTACTACCAGTATACATTGGTAGCTATTGGCATGCATGGGGATCTACGGGCATGCATTGGTAGCTACAAGTATGCATAGGTTGTTACCTGCATGCATTGGAAGCTAGCGGCATGCATAGGCATCTACCCTACATGCATTGGTAACTACCGGCATGCATAAGAAGCTTGGAAGCTATTGGCATGCATAGGTTACTACCGGCATGCATAGAAAGCTACCGGCATGCATTGGAAGCTATCAGCATACATGAAGAATGGAGCATGGAAGAAATAACAAACCCTAAACTTACAAACCCTATAACATGTAAAAGCATAAGAAAGATATCTCTTACCTTGAAAGGCTTGTATGTGTTGAAAACTACCAAATCAAACCAAAATAAGCAAAAAAAGTATTAATAACAAACCCCAATCTTAAAAACCCTAAAACTTACAAACCCTAAAAACATGAAAGAAGAAACATACAAGAAAGAGATCTCTTATGAGGCTTGTATGTGTTGAAAACCTACAAAATTAAACCAAGTCAAGAAAAAAAAAGTATTAAGTAAAATCAAGATCTCTTACCATATGAAGCTTTAATGGAGAGCTCTTAATTAGGAAAAAAGTTAATGGAGAGCTCTTAATTAGGAAAAAAGAAGAAGGGAAAATACTCGTAAGCTTCAATAATAAGAAGGGAAAAAGAACAAAAGAAAAACTTAAAAGAGAGGAAAGAGAAATGAAATACTCATAAGAAAGCTTTCATGGAAAGCTTGTTTGCATAGGAGATAAATGAAAAGAGTAGACATACCTTGCTTAAGCTGGAGGAGGATAGGGTAGGAGAGATAGAAGTGATAGATAAGGCATAAACCTGCAAAAAACTTAGAGTACAAGTTTATTGTATTCAAAGGCGACAAAAGAAGCGGGGTATTTTTATAGTCTAGCAGCACTTTTTCACTGCTATAACATTGTTGGGTAGTGATATTATGTTACTGAGTAGTAATATTACGCTACTGAGCAGTGAAATTTTGCTATAAAAAACGTTGCGGAGTAGCAAAAGATTACTGCTCAGTATCATGAAAACCCTTGATATTTTCCTTTCGAAATGCTCCAAAAACGCTATTAAAAATCGATGTTGTGCTTCCAATGTGTTATAGTGACCCAGAGCATAGTCAAACAAGATCGAGGAGTATCAGTTTGAGATGAAGGATTTGGGTGAGCTACGGTATTTCTTAGGCATAGAGGTGATGAGATCATCTCATGGCATTTTGTTATTGCATAGGTAGTATGGCTTGGACATGTTGTCCAAGTATGGTATGACATATTGTAAGCCTATTTCAGTGCTATTGGAGTAGAACACAAAGCTTTCCACAGATACAGGTGAGCTTTTGGAGCACCCCACTACATACAGACACATAGTGGGTAGCTTGATCTACATGACCATTACTTGGCCAGACCGAAGCTATTCTGTTGGACTTGTAAACTAGTTTATGGAGGTCCCTAGGAAGCCACACTTGGATGTGAGTAGACAAATTCTTAAGTACACAAAGTCCATAGTTGATTATGGACTTTTTTATGAGGCTAGTACTATAGAGATACAACTACATGGGTACACAGATGCTGATTGGGTTGGTAGTGTCATAGATAAAAGATCTTATTTTTTCATTTGGGAGTGATGTTGTGAGTTGGAGAAGAAAGAAGAAACCAATAGTTACCTTGTCGAGTACAGAGGTAGAGTATAGGGGTACTGCTATGGCAACTTGTGAGGTAGCTTGGTTTCAGAAGCTACTTGGTGATATGGGTGAGCGTGTGGATAGGGCAGTTGTCATATATTGTGAAAATACAAGTAGCATATAGTAAGCCAGTTATACCATGTTAGAACAAAGCACATTGAGGTGCATTCTCACTTTGTAAGAGAGAAGGTTCTAGCAAGTGATATAGATCTAGTATATGTTAGCACAGAGGATCAGGTGACTAGTATCTTCATGAAGGCATTGGGCATAGAGAAGTTTCATAGGTTTAGGAGCTTACTTAGAGTGCAGTGTGAGGAATTGAGCTCAAGGGAGAGTGTTGAGATATCGAGCCCAACTAGTGATGCAAACATTGATGACCCACTTGGCTGATAGCTTCTGCACTTATACTGCTGGCACAATTGGTGAGATTATGGTTGATATCCTGCCAATGGATGACAGGATGTGTGATAGCCACTTCGGAGTACTATGGTTATGGCATAGTTATAGCACCAGCTGATATAGTCGGGTTCAACTAGTGATGCAAACATTGAAGACCCACTTGGGTGATAGCTTCTGCACTTATACCGCTGGCATGATTGGTGAGATTATGGTTGATATGCCACCAATGGATGACAGGATGTGTGACAGCCACTTCGGAGTACTATGGTTATGGCATAGTTATAGCACCAACTGATATAGTTGGGTTCACACTATGGACCGACCACAAATCTCTAGATGTGCTGAGTGTCATCATGAAAGAGACTGAGGCCTGATCCCTAATTGGTTCAAGGGACAACTACCATATGGAAATCCTGAGCCCATCTCGTAGATGGATTTTCTAGTCTCATTGTCAACAACTTTTTATGGAAAGGAGGTCATGAATATGCCACTAAACATCCCCAAATTATTAGACTTTATGGCCTCACAAACAAGTACAATGATAATCTCATTGAATGTGGATTCATCTATAAAATGAAAAATATAGACTCGGTGTCACCCATTGTGTTTGTGCCTGAAAATAATGGGAAATTATGAGTATGTGTCAATCTCAAAAAGGTCAATGTAGAAGCAAGATTAGATCATTACCCCTTGCCATATTCAGAGCATGTCCTTGAATGAGTAGCTAGCAACAAGGAAGCATGCATCTTCTTAGATGGGTATTTAGGATATAACCAAATTTCCATTGCTTCGAAGGATCAAGCGAAAACTGCTTTTGTTATAGAACATAAACTTTATGCTTATAGAGTAATGCCATTTGGCTTAATAAATGCACCGGCCACATTCCAATAGCTTATGAACACTGCCTTTAAAGATTTTCTAAGGAAATCTCTTGAAGGTTTCTTAGATGATTTGTGTATTTATTCATCATGTAAAGAGCATTTATCTTGCTTACGAAAGGTATTTGAAAGATGCAGACTTTATAGCCTATGCTAAACCCAATCAAATTCCAATTCTGGGTTAAACACAGTCATCCTAAGACATATAGTGTCAAACAATGGGATTTCCATGGATGAGAGTAAAATCATAATTATCTTGGAATTACCCCCTCTAGCAAACTACAAGGGAGTCCAAAGGTTTATAGGATATGTAGTCTACTACAGGTGATTCGTCCTCTTCTATGTCGAGATTGCACATCCCTTGTACAAGCTTATCATTATATTCAAGTGGATAGAAGAATGCCAACAAGCTATGATATGTTAAAGCAAGATTTAGCTAGGGCTCCCATACTACGAGTGCCAAAATGGGATGCTATCTTCCTTATGCGTAGTATTGATGCTTCTAACTTTGCAATTGGATGTGTCCTAGCCTAAGCATGCAAACACAAACTAGACTACCCTATAAGTTTTTCTAGTCAACAGTTATGTGAGGATGAAATGAATTACACCACCACAGAGCATGAAGGTTTAGGAATGGTATATGCCCTGAAGAAATTTTGATGTTACCTTCTAGCTAATAAATTTGTTTTCTATGTTTATTATCAGCATTGCTATACCTTGTCAATAAACCTTGTTCCATAGGGAGAATCACTAGGTTGTTGATTATTATCGAATTTGATTTCACAGTTGTGGTACGGCCTAGCAAGAAACATGTCATGGCTGATCATCTACCTCATGTACCTAATGATGAAAAGCACAAACTAGAATCTATATGATAATCTATCTGATATTACACTGTTTATAGTTGAGATTATACCAGAGTGGAGTTAGAAAATCATTTACTTTCTAGCTAATGGTTTTCCAGAGGTAAAGAAGGTAAGGAAAGATCTAGCAAGGAATTTGATTAAATAAGTAGAACCTTACTAATTAATTTCTAGAACTCTTTATAGAAGAGGTAAGGATGACATATTAAGACGCTTCCTTTGAGAGGATGAATACTAATACATTATCAAAACAAAAACAGCAAGGGGTAGCTGGTGGACACTTTGCAAGAGATGTTATAGAAAGAAAAATACTCTAATTGGGGTATTGGCGGCCCATGCTCTTCAAGGATTGTGCATTGTTTGTTAGAGGATGTGACAAGTGCCAATGATGTGTTAAACCATAAAAGAAGGACATGAGGCCCTTGTACCCTATTAAAGTTCTAGAACCCTTTATGAAATGAAGCATTCATTTTGTGGGACCCAACAATGCAATCACACATAGCACCCAAGCAAGTTGCATTTTAATAGCTATGGATTATGTCATGAAATGGGCCGAAGCAAAAGCTTCAAGAAAAGCGGATGCTATGGCACGAGATAAGTTTCTTTATGAAAATATCATTACCCGCTTTGATTGTCCTTTCAAGCTGATGAGTGACCAAGGGAAACATTTTATAAATGATGTAATCTAGCATCTCACCAAAATGTTAATGATCTCATATTGCAAGTCCTCTCCATACTACCAACAAATTCATAATCTCCGTATTAACAAAAACTGTTTAAGCTTGACGCAATGATTGGGAATTTAAGCTCAGAGTAGCTTTATGGGCTTACCGAACCTCTTACATAGCTGCAATTAGTTGCACACCATTTAAGATGGTATATGGGGGTGAGGCGGTAAATTCCATGAAATTCATGATATCTAGCTTAAGGGTAGCAATGACTAAGAGACTTGAGGGTAGCATGTTGGCCAACCGGCTCTTCATTCTTAAACAATAGGAAGAAGAAAGACAAGTTGTTGTACAGAACATGTTAACAGAAAAAATGGTTTGATAATAATCTAAAGGATAAGGAAATCAATGATCGAGGAAAAAATGGTTTGATAATAATCTAAAGGATAAGGAAATCAATGAGGAAGACCTTGTACTTATGTACGGAGTCTACAAAATGAAAGAAAGAAACTAGAGTATACCAAAAAGGGATCATTTTGAGTCTACAAAATAACACCTCAAGGTACCTTGCATGTTGAAACCCTTGACGGGGTTGAAACCGCTGGCTTCCTTAATGGTAGTAAATCCAAAAGCATTATGGTCCTCTTATCGAGAAAACCTTATGGGTTGCACACGATAAGAAGGTACACTCAGGCACCCTATAAACAGTAAAAAAACAGGCATTTGTTTACATTTAGTGGCTAATCTCTCCTAGTGAATGAAGGAATTTCGTTTCAATTTCTTTTGTTAGAACATCATATTCAAAGTTGAAAATATAGTTGCATAATTTGATTAAGCATTAGATAGTCAAAAGTCCTCATTTTCTTAGGTACAAAGTCAATGTATACACCCTGTCCCAAATTTGATCTGATTCCATAAAATGCTAATATCTTTTACATATAAACTCATATGAGATTCCCACTTTGTACCTTAGATCTTCACATAATATGGAGCTTAACTTGATTTGTCGAGAAAAATTTAAGATATTTGTCTATTTTCTTTAAATATTTCAAGGTCTTTAAAGTGTTATAATATACGCCACTTTTTGTACCCACAATAGCTACCACTTAAATTCCTCAATCTTGT
Organism: Cibotium barometz; assembly: GCF_041138505.1. NCBI lineage: Eukaryota > Viridiplantae > Streptophyta > Polypodiopsida > Cyatheales > Cibotiaceae > Cibotium > Cibotium barometz. Next base: position 45,899,544 of record NC_141077.1, read on the forward strand.
AGATCAAAAGAGTGGGTAGATACTGAGACATTATTAGAATGTGGTGGTTAGTAAAAATTGCAAATCCAATGGTTGGATTTTTAATAATCTCTTTTTTAAAATTCTTCCAGACTATCAGAAGGCCTGCAAATATTAATAATCTAATAAGTAAAATTACATTTTTGATGTGAATCATCTAAAACCTATAGGGACTAGTGTACTTGTAATGGTGCACCTATGGAAAAAAAATTGGATCACTCTAATTATGGAAAGATCATTTGTTTATCATTTCATCATATTTTTGATTAATTTTGATTAATTAGATAAATTTATATTAATTTAAGTTATAGTAGGTTAATTTAAGGGCAAGTGTATTTTCTATTATTTGCTTGATCTCATTTTAAGTACCTTGCCCCCCCCAAAATTTGCTCTCCAAGCATTGTTCCAGTCCAGCATAAACTGGATAAAACTAGACACCCTGATCATGCAATAACCCGAAAATGAAATACAACTCTATTGTTACTATAGGCTGTGAGAATACAATTTTTGTGGATTGATACGAGTGACCCTATCCTGGAATCAGATTGTCTAATAGTACTATCAAGGGCAGCAAAGTATTTCTCCTATCCAAACCCACTCACCATAATTTTTATGCACCACTAGGGGAGCGATGTTGTGGAGCCACTTTTGTGGACCTATTCTATGTATAGTTTCATCTCCTTAGACTATGTGTTAGCTGTGAGAGTTGCATGTTGTCTACAGCATCCTACTTATGCTGGCATTGTAAAGGCCCAAGAAGATAACCATTTCTATGTGCGATCTAGGTAGGACCTTTGTCTCTTATTAGTGATAGAGCCTTGGGATCATAGCTTTGATCTCCATGCAATGGGACCTTGTGGATAAAAACCTACCAAAGGGTTTTTTTTTTAAATATCACTGTAGAGATACTTAGCGGTTCTTAGATACTCTTGTATGAGGTCTCTGGGCCATTTCTTAGTTCTCTATAGGGTGGTGCCCTACTTTAACATTTTTAAATTCTTACTAAATTAAAAATTAAACAAAAATCAAAGGTGACAGCTTGTAATAATCAATAGTTTCATTTATGAGGCTAGATAATAGCTAGAGATAAATTTGTTGCTTGAATTTGATGGTTAGAGGCTAGGGTCATAACCCAAGGCATGATTTTTGCTCCATCTTAATTTATATTGAATTTGGACAAACCTTAATATTATCATTGTCCTAACTAGAAAGATTTGACCAGTCACAATAATATTTCTTCATTACTTGATTAGGTGTTTGTACTGTGCTTAAATTTAATTATTTTACACAAGAACACCTTACTCATTATACCATGTTGCCTTACTGACCATATACGCCCCCTTCAACATTTCCAATGCCAACATGCATCTAGCATACAGTCTCAACGAATCTTCATCGACATATTCTGAGGGGATGAAATTTGCATCAAGAAGAGGAGTATGTTAACCCTTGTCACTCACAGAGACCTCTATGGCATCGATGTGTGTCGGACACCACCATATCATTTTCACCACCTCTGGGACATAGGTGCTAAAATGTCTAGAATTCATTTGGAAACCATGTATTTTATATTTTATGTGTGCTCACCACTTGTGTATTAAAGGCATACTACGAGATTTTAGTAGAGAGTACTATTTTTAGATTAGGTGTTTATACAAAGCTAGACTGGCTAAATGAGTTCTAGCCCTAATTTTTAACTTTGGTCACCTAAGAGTGTAAACTCTAGCAGCCACACATAAGATGAAAAATGTAACTTTCACACAACTCATTCTTTTATGCTAATTCAATAGAGTGTTGTTCTTATCTATCTACTATCTTATGATATTGCTTGCTTGCTTGCTTGAGCTCTTATGTGTGCTTGCTTGCTTTCATGTGAGAGAGTGAGTGTGAGAGAGTAAGTTGTGAGGAGGGTCAAGCGTCCATTGGAGTGCGGCAGCAGCGGCCGCATTGGAGTGGAGCTTTCGGGTGTGGCTACGTGGCAACATCATCTCCTACGAGAATCCTAGGTAACAAGCTTTCATGAGGTGAGTGATACACCCCAATTGTGAATTTATGTGCTAGGCCATTGTAAATTGGTTTCTCGGTTGAGCTGTTTGTGCTCCTGAGTGTGGTTGGGAAATGCCCCGTGACATTGGATTGTTCCCTGCATTCTTTCTATGGATCAAGGGCTTCCCAATGTTTCTTATTATACAAAGTGTTGATTGAGTTTTTTATGCAAGTTGTGATCCATCATTCATATAGTTATTTAAAGTCTTTGAGAGGCATATCTACAAACTAAAACTTGGTAGGAAGTTCTTGCTATATGGAAATAATAAATTTGGAGCCAATTGTGTTTTAGGGAGCAAGATGATTGTAAGGATCAATTATTGATTGGTATTTAAACAATAAAGGTATACAATTATTTATTTGGATCACTATATTGTGTAGCTTTGAGATATTATTCAAGAAGGTTGTTTAGAGAAGTATTATACACTTGTGTTGTTTGCAAATAATAATGGGTAGAATTGGAAGCATTAACCTTTCATAATTATAAGTATAGCATAAAAACTATCTGTTTGTTCTACATGATGTATAGGGCATTATTAAAGGGCAAAAAAGAAGATTATCTATAGAATATAAATCCTAACAAGAATGTGATAAGGTATGGCTTACATCTTATCAAGAAAAGTAGGGCTAGGTATATTGCTTACATCTTATCACTCAAGGTGTTTAATATTTCCTATTAAGATAACTCACTAGTGTACTTAAAGGTGTTACTTATCCAAAAGAAACACAGGATAGGTTTTCAAGAAAAGAATACTTCTAGCTTTACTTTTAGATTTCTCACTATTAAAAATTAAATTACACTTAGTTACAAGTTTCCTCATGAAAGTGGTTATGTATATCTTTTAAGAGTGAAAGATATTAGTTGGATGCACTTTAATGCATTTAGCTCAAAATATCCTATACATGTGTGTTGTGCATGTGGTTTAAATGGTTTGAATGAAGGTCATAAAAATATGGTTTAAAGAATTGCAATATAGAAAGGCAAACCATCTATGGATGACTTAAGATAGTTCTTCTTGGGGAATAAGCTATTGTAAACAAAAATTCACTTTGTCCTGGCGCTAATCCCCCAGCCACTCAGAATCATTTTTGATGCATATATAATCAAGTTGAGTATATTGTTATGAGAAACAATAATTTACAAGAGAAACATACCTTTAATCATATGTAAAAATACATTGCTTGTCATCCAATGCATTAGAATTGCTCCTGAAGGGCTGGGAAAGCTATGCCAAAACAATGCGAAGTTGGGCTCTATAGCAGCGGTGCAAGCTCAAAATTCGCACTGTTTTGGCACTGCTTCCCTAGGCACCCAGGGTCATTTCTGAAGCATTCACAAAAACATTGATGGTACAAACTAGAAAAAACAATGACATACTTGATGAAAATAAGTTTGCAAAAATTGTATTGTATTCATAAATAAGAAGTGATACATCATCTTTACAAAATCTTTCTTACAATATTAAGCTTCCTTCTCTTGTTATTCGTGGACAGAGTGTGCTCAAAGAGTGATTGGGCTATTTCTTGAGGATCCTCTATGCCCATGCTTTTGGCTATACCTATACGAGCAAGAAGCTTACCCCTAAATCCAGAACCAAAAACATCAAAGGTAAGGGATTTTTTAATCAGAACTATACATTTGGTGCTCTGTAGAGGCTACATAGATCACCTTAGAGAGGGCTTTCAAAAAGAAGAGAGTGAAGGCAAATTGAGGGGTGTAGTCCCTGTGGATAATGGCAATGCCATCCATAGGAAGTCGACCAAGATAGTGCGCCAACGCAACATTATGTCCATGGGCCTTGGCCTGGTCTCTGCTACCGCCACCTCTCCTAGCAAATGTGTCAATTTCAACCACCCTCTGCAATCAAAGGAAAAATCAAAATATTTTCCTATACATAATTACAAATGTTTCTAGGTTGTAAAAGGTTGATTATTACCTCTTGCTCAATGTCTTCTTTTGCCAAAGTGCTGGTGGGGGTGGAGGGGTCAATCGAGGACTTAGCCTCATCCTTTTTTGGTGCTTTGGTCTCCTCCATCACTCCAACAGTAAGGGTATCCTTTTCTGCCTCTAGCTTGTCTTGTAAGGTTGTGAATTCCTCCTCTAGAACTAGGGCTTGCTCCGCGGTCTCAACCACACTCTCCTTGACCAAAGCAACTATCTCTGCGATAGATTCTCCAAGGGGTAATATAGCACTATCTAGGTGAGGACCGAGGTTGGACATATCAAGGTCACATCACGTGCATATAATGCCCAAGCATTCATCCATTCTCAAGCCAGCTGCCTTTTCAAGGTCATGATGAATAAATAAGTATTCTTTACCTTCCACCACAATGGTGCTCAAGAGATTGATCTCAAGCTCTGGCAGTACCTTGCTCTCCTTATGTGGGGAAGATGGCCCCGCATCTTCTCCTACATTGGGCTATTTAGCTATAGATTGTGCACCCTCTAGAAAGTGCTCTGATGCAAGCTGCTCTTCTACACCAGCACTCGTTCGTACTGCCTTCACTTCCTTGTCATCCCCTCAAATACCCTGCCAACTATAGATCAGACATCTATATGTCCTCATTTGAATCCTCATCGCTCATGAGAAACGCAAAAGTGGCGAGCCATGAGAGGAACCTAGTTCCTAAATTGCCCTTCCCCAGCCACTTCACCTCCTCCTGTTTATTGAAGGAACAGTATGTAGGGGCGGGCATATTGTTGAATGCACTTAAGCAGGTTAACAGGGACCCATAGATCATTGGGGCAATGGGGAAAGAAGATGGAGTGGGGAGCCAAGTATTGCTCCATGTATGTAATCTACATCTCATAATGTTGGGACGCAAGGGCGAGCGACTTTTCAAAGTCGACTTCACGAGAGAACATGATAGAGAGCTTTCTCTTGCCCGCCCATGGGGTGGTGGAGAGGAACTCAGAGAATTTGTCAAAGTGGGTAGCCATGTGAATGCAAAGAGATAGTGTGAGATCGTGCTTGGTTTCTATCGCGTAAAAATGAGAAAGAAGGCACCTTTGGCTATTTATAGTTAAAATTTAAAGTTTGGCCTTTTCACACTAGACCGCTAGACAAAAAAATTACAGTCTGTAAAAATATTAAGATTTTAATTAAATAAATATTGGTTAAAAAAAGAGCCTGCTACAAAATTACAAGCATGTCATCTAATCTAAAATTGTTATAATGTCTTCATTTTTTGCCCCTCTTGTGACATTTACTTCATGTTGATCTCCATCTCCTTGTTGACTTGAAAGCTTGTCATTGCCTTCACCTCGATCCTGAAACTCTTTCCCCTCACGGGCATCAAAACAACAGAGGCTATTTTCCCATATACTAAGTTTATCTTCAACCTCTTCCACATGCCTACTATGTGTTGGTAGGGCTATGCACCTTGCTCTGCTGAAAATTCAAGGTCCCCCATTTGCCATGATTCTGAGACCATGGTTGTCCCCTCCTTACGCTTCCCAATCCGTAAAAATATAGAAAGTGGCACAATAACTAGAAAGTGTAAGGGTTGATTCTAGACATATAGTGGAATCAGATATACCTTTCTTCTCATCAACTTGAAACTTAACTCTCCCACATTGTCAAAGCCCATGATGCTAAAGTGTTGACGTAAGTCTGCTACTAGGCTCCAATGTTTGCTTGCTGCTGCCACTCGCTCAATCCATCCATTTTGCATCATCACAGCAGCTACCTCAATAGGCATATTTTCTTCGTCTGAGGCTTGAAGTGGGATCCATGTCCCTGTTACAGTGACAATTCGAAGGAAACCTTGGTCATTGGCCTTGAATGTATAGGTCTCTAAGGGTATACACATGTTGCACTATGGCAACCAGTCCTTCCTTCTTAGTATGCTTGAAGCCTTGTAGCCTCCCCTTCCAATGATGTAGCATATTCCGTAGTTATTGACGCACTCGATGTGGTCCCTTAGAGCTTGGCTACATGTAGACCCAAGCCCCAACCCTGAATATTGTTGGAGTCCAAACTCCATTCTCGTCTCTTGTGTTACGCAGCACAAGCTCTTCCACCTTCTTCCTAGGTCTTCTTACATTACTGGAAGAGGCCATGGTGGTAAGAAAAGAGAAGAAGGGAAAAGAAAAGTTTGTTTTACAACAGAGGAGTGGAGAGGAGAGAAAGTTCAGGGTTTTCAGTGCAGCAATGGAAAGCTTAAAAAGAGAGTTTGAGTTTGAGAATAGGCTTCCTGAACCTAGAGTAGACTAAAGAGGGATAGAGTTTCTACATCAATGGAGACGGAGGGAGCCTGAGAGAGAGAGAGAGAGAGAGAGAGAGAGAGAGAGAGAGAGGGAGATTGAGAGGAAGGGAGATTGAGAAGGAGGGAGAGCATGAGAGGGATGGAGTTTCTACAGCAATGGAGAGCTTAGAAAAGGAAGAAAGAGGGAGAGGGAGCTTGAGACTGAGGGGTGGTTGCAAGATGAGGTTATCTAGTTTCATGTCGTGGGCGCCCTTGGCTTTAGCTGAAAAACAGGCATTTTTTCAAGAAGAATAGCCAATCTCTCATAGTTAGCCAAGGAGTTTCACTTCAAGGTCTTCTAATGAAACATCATATGCAAAGTTGGGCACCTAAAACTATAATCTGATCGAATATCCAATAATTGCAAATCCCCTTTTCTTTGGGAACCAAGTTTGTATACATGCCCTGTCCTAGGTTTAGACAGGTATAGTGAATGTGAGTAAATTGCCTATAACTTTTACATTATTACTCATACGATGTTCCCACTTTGCATATCACAAATACAAATAACATAGAGCTTAACTTGATTTATCGAGTAATTTTTGATGTGTTCTACTATTTTCTATATTATTTAAAAGATATTAGAATTGTTAAAAAACATACTATTTTATCCTCCCACCACATCTACCATTTAAAATGCTCAAACTGTATGGATCTAGTGATGATTAGATTGGGAAAGATTAGTATAATGTGGGTATAAGATAAAATTACAAATCTAACGGTTTGATTTTTGTAGATTTACTTTGGAGAATTTATTATGACTGTCAGAGGCCCATTAAATCAATAGTAATTTAATTCTAGAAAATTAAATATTGAATCTTTCAATCTAAAAACTCATGGGATCAATACTCTTGTTGCCATGAATTTATCAAAAAAAATTTGGCTTTATTTGAGTATGGGAAGGTCCATTTTCAATCCTCCCAAGTGAAAATTCCCATATTGTGTCCACTCTCCCCTTTTCAAGTCTAAAACCAATCCTAGTTAGGTTTGGAAATCTAGGCTTGGTAAACTTCACAGCTTAGGTTTCATTCCATGTGTGAGGCTTGGGTAGGCCCAGACCTTATACATGCATGCCACTTTATGTCCACGTGAGCATCGAGAGGATCCACATAAGCAGCTTGCCACCTCCACCCTCCATGTCAACATGGTCAACCTAGTTGACTCCCCACCTCATCATCCTAGTCATCATTAATGCCACATCATCTTGCCACCTTTGCATGCCACCTCGCACATGGTGACATGGCATGCCACATCATGGAATTGCCACATCAACCATAATAGTGCCACATGTCAAGAGAATGCCACGTGTCATGCACGCTTGTGACACGTGGCATCTCCTTCCCACCTCCCCTCTTTTTTCAAAAACATATTTTTGGAGAAGTTAATTTAGTAATTTAGAGAAATAGAATATAGAAATTTAAATAATAAAATATATGTAACTTATTAAATAAAAGAATTTAAAATCACTAATTTAAAAGGATTATATTTTGGGATTAGATCAATAAAAATATTATTAAAGATCATATTATTAATTTTAAAAAAAATAAATTTTTTATTTTTATATTTCTTGAAATTTTTTTATGTAGAATAAACCTTTGAATAAAATATGAAAAAAATACTTTATTTAAAAAAAGCAGTTATATAATTATAAAATAAAAGATTTCTTTAAAGATATATTTATATATCTGGTAATGATAAATATTTAGACTTGTTAATAAATATTATAAATAATATTAATTTTTAAGTGGATAATAGTTTATCTTTAAATATCTTTATGTTTATCTTAGTTATCCAATCAATCTTAGATAGGAAATCCAGTGAGATTTGAAGTGGATAACCTATTTTTCCTATATAATCACACATCTCTAGTACTATCCAACACTTATCTGTAGTATTATCCCATCATTGAGCCCTTATAATATTTTCTCTCTTAGCTTCCTTGAGAATGGGTTCTCAAAGTCGTAGGAGTCGGAAACGTGATAGGACTAGACTCCCCCCCATCCACCAAGTTCAAGAGGAGGAGAGGAGAAGGGTAGCTCGTGAGAGAAAGAGAGAGTGGAGAGCACGTCAACGAGCAACACCTTCCGTTGGCGATGATCCAAGCCTTGCTCCTCCTCTTCCACTTCCTCTCCCTTCGCCCTCTTCCCCCCCACTACCCCTTAGTTTAGATAATCCACATGAACCCGCCCTTCTTGAGTCCTCTCTTCTACAAGAACCCACCCCCCCTCCTTTGGGCGCCCTTCGTGTGGATAGGAAAGAACTATCAAAGTCAGGGGCACATCGTCGTGCCCATGCAATCTTCCAATCCTATTTCAAAGACCTCACGTCTTCATCACAGGCATGTGTGCTTGATGCTTTGATTGATCTGCCCAACATGGCCAACTGCAGGGCGCTTTCCGACATTGGAGGTCGAAGAGAGAGGAGAGCTGGCATGGCGGTGCTACAAAGTGTTCGTCATTCCTATATAGTTAACAAGAAGAGGAACTCTGCGGACGCTTTGGCTGCTCGACGGGCTATTGTGGCAGCCATAAGTAGCTCCCAAATGAAGGGTAAGGTTAGTGCCACATCTCGCATCCTTTCCATAGCACCACACGCACTTAGAGTTGGGTCTATTAGGCGACAAAGTTTAGATGCCAATGAGGTTGGTGCTATGTGGGCGAGTAGTGGTCGTGTAGCTAGGCATGATCGCCTACTAGATGAAACCACTAGAACCTTGATAGAAAGTTTTTGGGAGGAGAATTGTCGTGCATCGCCAGTTTTCAAGAAAGCTTTGCGTAAGAGAGTGACAAGAGGAGTGTTCATTGAGCACGGTGCTTGCTTTCTTGAAATGTCCCAAACTGAGTTGTATTCTCAGTTTGTGGCTTCGTATCCAGAGCTTAAAATTGGGCAAAGGTCATTTGAGGGGTGTAAGCCTTGGTTTGTGAGGTACTCACGTCAGCGTGACACATGTTGTTGTCGCTACCATGTTGAGTTCAATCTTTTTTATGATGTGTTCCGTTCTCTTAGTGGGCATAGAGAGTTGCCTCGTAGTCCACGTGATTTCATCCACTCTCTTTTGTGTGCACGCACGGAGGATGCCCAGTTCCATAGGATGCCTTGTGTGGAAAGCAATTGCACATCATGTGGTTCACTTGCACATCTACAGATGGTAGATCTTGATGCAAGTGACCAAGAGATAGTGGCATGGCAACGTTATGAGTATGTGACACACTAGCTCCAGAGTGGTGGACAGTCCAGGAAGTTGCAGCTCGTGGACAAACATACACCACGTTGTCACTTCACAGCCACATTTAGGGAGCAGATCTACAGATGGTAGATCTTGATGCAAGTGACCAAGAGATAGTGGCATGGCAACGTTATGAGTATGTGACACACCAGCTCTAGAGTGGTGGACAGTCCAGGAAGTTGCAGCTCGTGGACAAACATACACCACGTTGTCACTTCACAGCCACATTTAGGGAGCAGATCTACCCCTACATACGGCACAGTCATTGTGCCAAGTGGCAGGATCGTCAGTTCCGAGCATGCCTAGCAGAGTTTCCTATTGGTGTGGTCGTCTCTGTGATTGATTTTGCAGAGAACTACACTTTCACGCCTTTTCAGGAGATACAATCTGAGTATTACTTCTCAGAGCAGGTAATGGTTATATTTTGTACTATTTGTTTTATGTTTGAGCTTCATTACTTAATTGATTTTTTGTGTCCTAAACGTATGTATTGCTTCCCTCACCAGGTTGCTATTTTGGTCCACATTAGCTATCGACATGCAGAGGCTCATGTAGATGGGATAGCGAGTACCCCCGAGACCCGTGTCATTATTCGAGAGTATCATTTCTATATCAGTGATGATCGTTCACATGATGCACATTTTGTGCAACACTGCTTTCGTCTCCATGACGATTTTTTAGGAGATTGTGGGATCAAACATGTCCAGCGATGGGTTTGGTCGGCGGATGGTTGTGGCACACAGTTCAAGTCATCACGTCAATTCTATTGGCTCTACAGGTTGTACTTATGGCTTTCTTACATTTTCAATTAAACTAAATTCACTAGAACATCTTAAAGAAAACAATAACTAAGACTATCTTTTATGGATTTATAGGTGGCATGTGCAGTCTAGTATCCCAGTGATTTGGTCATTCTTTGAGACTGGTCACGGGAAGGGTGAGCATGATGGTGCAGGCGCGTGTGTGAAACGTGCCTTGAGGCGTCATCAGCTGTGCGACAGGATGCTTAGCGGTTCAGAGATGCGGGCCACGTAGTCGAGTGGTGCTCCCAACATTTGTGTGGGAGTGCAGCATCATCGTACCCCAGACGTGATGCTCGGATTGTCAGGAGATTTTTTTGGCATGTGGATGGTGGCACGATTGACCGCAGAGCCTCCCATGATTGTGACACAGTACCTGGCACCTTGGGCTTACATTCCATCAGGAGCACGTGCATGGCGGCCCCCACGATTTACACACGACGGTTTGCATGCTTCTGTGGAGCATGTATGGATGGCGATTGGTCACATTGTGCCTCGAGAGGATGGGAAGATGCATGGATACAGACATTCCTCTCCCCCGAGCATCCTTCACATCCAGTGGTGTCTGATGAGCACACAGGTCCTGCGTTCATGGTCAGTTATGATGACCTGACACATTTGCTACAGGAGGGTGATGTATTTGCTGTTATTGCCAGTGAGGGAAACAGCGAGGGAGTAGACTACTATCTGATGAGTTGCACTAGGCCAAAGTGCATGCTTGACCAGGATACAGTGGATGATCATGGGTTTTCTTATGACGCCCATAGCATGATTGTGGCAGGCCGGTTCTACCAGCAGATTCGACTTCATCGGGGGAGTCTTGAGTTCCAGCAGTGGAAGTGGGAGTTAGAGGCATTTCAGTTCTCTCATCTAGTGGTTGCTACCAGGCTCACTCTTGTTCGAGTACAGAGCCGAAAACACAGTTCTCACCCTCGTTTTCGGCTTCGAGTGGATGACCATGAGAGCATTCTAGAGCAGTTGAGAGCTAGAGAGGGTGTTGCTGACTAGATCTCTATCTTGATAGTGACTAAACTCAGACTAGCTGGGTTAGCTCACTTACATTGTACTTAGATTTTTGGGCAGTGACTAACCTCAGACTAGCTGGGGTAGCTCATTTTCATTCTGATGTACTTATTTGATGTTTATATCATTATGAGTTTTCTCATTATTGAGTATCATTACATTTTAGTTGATGTTCTTGATTTTATTATATTTTTTAACACTTTGGCTATCATATTGTTTGTTGAAAATCTCCATGCCATCGTACCCTAACATGCTCCGATGGGGACCAAACTTTGCAAGCATGTGGGGGTGGGTCCCCCCCACATGCTTGCAAAGTTTGGTCCCCATCAGAGCATGTTTGGATTGGCAATGGGCGCCCAGTGCGGGTTTTTCAAGTCTCTTGGTGCTTAAGAGGCCATGGAAAATCCGGGCCTTCCCCATACCATCGTACCCAAACATGCTCCGATGGGGACCAAACTTTGCAAGCATGTGGGGGTGGGTCCCCCCCACATGCTTGCAAAGTTTGGTCCCCATCAGAGCATGTTTGGGTCACCCCCACATGCTTGCAAAGTTTGGTCCCCATCGGAGCATGTTTGGGTACGATGGTATGGGGAAGGCCCGGATTTTCCATGGCCTCTTAAGCACCAAGAGACTTGAAAAACCCGCACTGGGCGCCCATTGCCAATCCAAACATGCTCCGATGGGGACCAAACTTTGCAAGCATGTGGGGGCGACCCACCCCCACATGCTTGCAAAGTTTGGTCCCCATCGGAGCATGTTTGGGTACGATGGTATGGGGAAGGCCCGGATTTTCCATGGCCTCTTAAGCACCAAGAGACTTGAAAAACCCGCACTGGGCGCCCATTGCCAATCCAAACATGCTCCGATGGGGACCAAACTATGCAAGCATGTGGGGGGGACCCACCCCCACATGCTTGCAAAGTTTGGTCTCCATCGGAGCATGTTTGGGTACGATGGTATGGAGAAGGCCCGGATTTTCCATGGCCTCTTAAGCACCAAGAGACTTGAAAAACCCGCACTGGGCGCCAATTGCCAATCAAAACATGCTCCGATGGGGACCAAACTATGCAAGCATGTGGGGGGGACCCACCCCCACATGCTTGCAAAGTTTGGTCCCCATCGGAGCATGTTTGGGTACGATGGTATGGGGAAGGCCCGGATTTTCCATGGCCTCTTAAGCACCAAGAGACTTGAAAAACCTGCACTGGGCGCCGATTGCCAATCCAAACATGCTCCGATGGGGACCAAACTTTGCAAGCATGTGGGGGGGACCCACCCCCACATGCTTGCAAAGTTTGGTCCCCATCGGAGCATGTTTGGGTACGATGGTATGGGGAAGGCCCGGATTTTCCATGGCCTCTTAAGCACCAAGAGACTTGAAAAACCCGCACTGGGCGCCCATTGCCAATCCAAACATGCTCCGATGGGGACCAAACTATGCAAGCATGTGGGGGGGACCCACCCCCACATGCTTGCAAAGTTTGGTCCCCATCGGAGCATGTTTGGGTACGATGGTATGGGGAAGGCCCAGATTTTCCATGGCCTCTTAAGCACCAAGAGACTTGAAAAACCCGCACTGGGCGCCAATTGCCAATCCAAACATGCTCCGATGGGGACCAAACTATGCAAGCATGTGGGGGGGACCCACCCCCACATGCTTGCAAAGTTTGGTCCCCATCGGAGCATGTTTGGGTACGATGGTATGGGGAAGGCCCGGATTTTCCATGGCCTCTTAAGCACCAAGAGACTTGAAAAACCCGCACTGGGCGCCAATTGCCAATCCAAACATGCTCCGATGGGGACCAAACTTTGCAAGCATGTGGGGGGGACCCACCCCCACATGCTTGCAAAGTTTGGTCCCCATCGGAGCATGTTTGGGTACGATGGTATGGGGAAGGCCCGGATTTTCCATGGCCTCTTAAGCACCAAGAGACTTGGAAAACCCGCACTAGGCGCCAATTGCCAATACAAACATGCTCTGATTGTGACCAAACTTTGCAAGCATGTGGGGGGGGCCCACCCCCACATGCTTGCAAAGTTTGGTCCCCATCGGAGCATGTTTGGGTACGATGGCATGGAGATTTTCAACAAACAATATGATAGCCAAAGTGTTAAGAAATATAATAAAATCAAGAACATCAACTAAAATGTAATGATACTCAATAATGAGAAAACTCATAATGATATAAACATCAAATAAGTACATCGGAATGAAAATGAGCTACCCCAGCTAGCCTGAGGTTAGTCACTGCCCAAAAATCTAAGTACAATGTAAGTGAGCTAACCCAGCTAGTCTGAGTTTAGTCACTATCAACAGCAACCCAATCAAAATCGTCATCTCTAACTGCCGATCGACGTGCGCGTCGAGGCTGCTGTGCACGTCGAGGAGGCTGTGCCGGCTGCGGGGGTCGTCGAATGTCTGCGGGGAGGTCTGCCTCAAAGGAAGGATCGTGAGCTGGTGCCGGTATACTCGGGAGCTCACGAGTCCCAAAAGCTGCTATGGCCCTCTCTCTCTCTCTACGTCGTGCTAATGCAAGACGCCTCTGTCTGTAAACCCAAAATCTATAATCTGCAATGGGGCGTGTCTGCCACTCTGCTCGTGTAAGCTCCTCTGCTGTAAGGACACGCTACTCATGAGAAGCAGCACTGCTGCTAGCACCATCACCCGCTGTGCCACTAGGGCCAGCACCACCCACGCGCTCAAATGCTGTCACCTGGCTCTCATGTAGGACTCTCTGGTAAGCGTCGAACTCATGTGAGCTCCACTCTATCTCAGGAGGCACCTCAGGCTCCTGGGCTCTATCGTCGAAGGCGTCGAGTCCCAAGTCCATAGCTGATGTAAAGTCGACAGGCCTCCCAGTCCTGGCATCTACTCGTACAAGGCCTGGGTGAAGATCATCGATGCCCAATACCCTGTACGTCGCTAAGTCGACGCGTGCACGGCAGGATGGGCATGCTGAGAACCGGACGAGCTCCTGGGTGATGCAAGACAAGTGGAAAATATGTCCACATCCTAGGGCATATCCTCCTGTACTATCAATGTCCTCGATACATAAACAGCAGCACGCATCACGTAGGAAGGGAGGTGCATCCTGAGGGAGAGGTCGTCGAAAAACCTCTGTGAGACAGGCCGTGGATATAACGGTAGGTAAGGCACTGTCACGTCCGATGATCTACGATACTCTCGAACATGCAGCATCAGCTGCTCTACCCTGTGCTGGGCAATCTGCTCCATAATCTGATGATGCTGTGCCTCAGCTCTGGAACTCTCTACCTCGGTCCGAGCCTACGCAAAAAAGTAAAGCATTAAAATATTTGATTAGTCTCTCATTAGGTATTACTTAAAGAAATTTGTAACTTAAACGTGCAAGAGAAACCTACCTGCTGGATGTCGGACTCTCTCAGATGCTGTGCCTCTGCAGTAGCTGCCTCTGCCATCTGTAATGCAGTTCGGAGGCGGTCTATCTCCGCTCTCGCCTCTACCAACTCCTGAGTGAGCCTCTGAGTGGCAGGTGTGGGAACCTGCGTGACACAATCAACCATGCTGCTCATGTAAAAATATAGAAAAGTACATATAAACATGAAGATAAATGACCAAAAAAACTTAAGACGTAATATATATGTAAATACCTCCACATCTGTCGTCGGTATAGCTCGTGAGAATAGGCGCACCACGTGCTGGATGCTCTCCGTGGTACTCCGTACGTCAATGCCGACCTGCGTGCCAAGAGCCTCTACTGTCGACAATGGCACAAATGAAGGATCTGTGGGGCAGGTGCTACACGAAGTGCTGGTGGAGGCCGCCTACCCTGGTCCTGGAGACGGCCTCGGCCAGCACCACCACCCGGACGATGGTTGGTGTAATCGACCTCCTCCCCTAAGACAAACTCCGCATATAACTGCTTTGCGAAGTATATGGGGATCTGGCGGTTGTTCGGCATCCTCCCATATGCGGCAACATATCGACTATAGATATGTGCCGCCATACGAGGATGCGAACACCGCGAAATAGTGAGGGGCTTCCCCGCCCCGGGCCTCATCCCACGACTATCGAGGAAAAGATCTAGGAAAGCCCCATCCCTAATAGGAGCAAGATCACAGACCTGACGATATGTCAGGCCATGTGACACCGGAGCAGCGCGATGGTGGGCTATCCACTCATCTACATAAACAATATCGTGAAGGCTACGAAGGGACGCAAGCATCGCCTCCAAGTCTGCCACGATATGTAATGTAGACGGAGTGTCTCTAGCACTCCTACGGATAGCCGCTAACTCACGATCTATCTCCGCGATGAGGTCCGCAATAGATGAGCGGCCCTCCTCGTGGCCCTCCTCGTGGCCCTCCATGCTAAAACCTAAGCCCAATGTGAAGGGTCCAATGTGAAGGGTCTAATGTGAAATGCTTAGTGCTAAGTAGCACTAATGAAGCTAAAAACAAAGCTAATGGGCTCACTAACACTAATCCAAATCAAGAGAGAGCAAGGGAGTGAAAACGACTTGTGAAAATGAGGCAAAAAAAAAAGTTTTCCGGTTTTATAACCTCGATCGAGGTTCGGAAACATCATGCAATTTAGGGTTTGCAAGATTAACGCTTTGGATATTAGGGTTAGTGCAACATACGGCCAAGATACACACCTAATTCTAGGGTTGGGGAAGGATACGGCTGAGATTTGATATTAATATCTCGATCGAGGTAAATGGACGGCCACGATTTAAAGGCATTACCACGACAAGGTATCTCGACGGTCAAGATTCATTATATACCTCGATCGAGATATTTAAACGGCCGAGATCGCATCTTCCAGCGTACGTGAATGGACGGTTTAGATTGCTTTTCCATATCTCGATCGAGATAATTGGACGGTGGATATTGCATCTACGTTTCTTGATCGAGATATTCGGACGGTGCAGATTGAATCTCTGTATCACGATTGAGATATTTGGACGGCTGAGATTTGAGCTCAGTATCTCGATCGAGATATGGGGACGGTGGAGATTGTATCCGATTACCTCGAACAATGAATGGTCGCGATTGGATGTATATTTCTCGTTCGAGATACGTGGACGATGGAGATGTGCTAGTCAAATATGCCTACGGGGATACAGCGTGGCCCTGATGTGGATCCGAGTGGCATAGATATCTCGATCGAGATATTGTGGTGGCGGTGACATGTATTGGTGACATGGATGACGCCTGGAAAGCCGGACCTGCTAGCGTGGCATTAGTTGGCATCTCGATCGAGATATGTCGATTTAGGCTCGGGAGGCACGTGTCGTCTTTTGATTCGCGGCACTATCACGATCAAGGTACTCCGCCCGAGATGGATGGATGTCCCAATTTTGGAGAGAGTGAACGAAAGTGAGTACCCTCAACTTGCAACCACCCTAAGGGAGATTGACAAGGAGGGAGAGCTTGAGAGGTATGGAGTTTTTGCAGCAATGGAGAGCTTAGAAGAGGAAGAAAGAGGTTCAGAGAGAGAGAGAGAGAGAGAGAGAGAGAGAGAAAGAGGGAGATTGAGAGGAAGGGAGCTTGAGAAGGAGGGAGAGCTTGAGAGGGATGGAGTTTCTACAGCAATGGAGAGCTTAGAAAAGGAAGAAAGAGGGAGAGGGAGCTTGAGACTGAGGAGGGAGATTGACAAGGAGGGAGAGCTTGAGAGGTATGGAGTTTTTGCAGCAATCTCGGGGGGGTCACTCGTATAAATATGTAAGTATCACGTGGGTTCAACAGAAGGACATTTTAAATATTTAAAACTTACAGAAATATATTTACAGAGGGGATTTATTTATTGTATTTTAAAAAAAAATTACAGATTTGAATAGAAAAGGATACATTATATTCACTGAAAAATTCACAGATAAGGGACTTTTTAAATAGGCCTTGAACGCACGTGATATAGAGGATTTACATATAGTGACCCCCCCGAGGCAGCAATGGAGAGCTTAGAAGAGGAAGAAAGAGGTTCAAAATAAGCTTTCCAAACCTAGAGTATGTTGGGGGGAAGTTTGAGAGGGAAAACACATTTTTGAGAAAATTTTGAAAATTTTTAATTTTTAGGGTTTTTAATTGGTGGGGGGACCTCTAAGTTTGGGCTGCCCAAGAGGTAGGGGGACAATAGTAGTAATTAGGCCCCATTAGCAAACCAAAGCCTAGGCCCCCTAGGGTCAAAGAAATAAAAAATGTGCACCCAGCCCTCTTCCTATTAGTCCATTCCTAATCAAAAGTTAATCTAAGAGGGCCTCTTTGGGTCCAAAAAATTCATAATGTCTTAAGTATATTTCTAAGTGCAGTTTAGTTAAGACTAAGGTTCTTTTACTACAATCAATCCCTCGCATGTCACAGATGATGTGTGTGTCTGGTTTGCAAACTGGATGCCAGAATTCTATACTGCATGTAGGTTTGCATGTAGAAAAGGCAGCCAACCCATAGCACTACCTGAGAAAGCAGAGCCCAAGTCTCTTGCAGTGGGCATGGGGTAGCTTTAGAGAAACCCCAACGGGCTAGGAAGGCCCCAAGATGTGCCCACCAACCCTTGCATGGGCTAGGCAGGTTGTTAACCAGCCTTAGGGGCCTTGGCTAGGAAGCCGACATGGCCAAGGCCCTACCCAACCAGTCAGATGAGTGTGGGGCAGTCCCGCACTGTCTGTGCATGGCTATCGAGTAGCCTAGACACCCTCTTTCTCTCTCTCTCTCTCTCTCTCTCTCTATTTTTCTACACATCTACTTCAGACTTTCAAACAAGGTTGTGTATTATTACCATGAGTTATCTCTCTAGTGCTTGAGTAGAATCGCACACTCCTGTAGAACACCTTCGTGGTTCTAGCCAACCCTGAACTCTTGCTTGAGCTATGTGAGAAAAAACCTCTTGTTGACCTCATCTTGGTTCCTGTATTTAAATGAAAACTCAATGTTTATTAATCAGTTCAATTACAATTTACAAAAATCTCATGTTATAATTAAAGATCTCTTATCCCCATGGCTTTTGGACCTCAAGCATATAGAGGTCCACGAGGTCTCGAAGCTAACAACAACAAGAACCTTGCCTCCATCTCGGTCCACTATGTGTCCTCGCTCGTCGATGGAGCACTCTACACCCATGTCCCCTATCTAGGATTGTGGCATCAATGGCAATGGGAATGGCTTCTTGAGCGAATATGTGACACTCCACTTGTCACCTCTACAAGTAAATTTAAACAAATAGTTATTAGACATTGAAATAACTAGTATACCATATAAAACATACTGCATACCTATGTCAAACGACGCCTCTCTGGTGAAGGCTCTTGGTAATATAACCATGCCCATGTGTGCCTCTCCTCTGTGTATAAACAATTGACCAATTATAAGTATTATAGCCATTTTTAAACAAATGATAGATCAAAAGAGAAAAATTATAGAAATCATACATACTTCAGTGCCACTTCCTGCTCCTGATCTTGCTCGTGATTCTCTAGTGCCATGTCCAGCTCCGGATCCTGATCCTCCATGGCCACCTCCAGCTTCTGACTCTGACCCTCTTGCTTTGGATTCTCCTTCTCCTGTGACAAATCTAGAGATGCCCTTGCCAGGGACAACATGCTATTAGGAGCAAGAGAGTCAAGTGAGTGTAGCCTCCAACTAGTCAACACTCAACACCTAATACTCTCATATGTCCTCCTTTATCTCCTCTCTACTCAAACCCAAACTCTGCACAATACTCTCTTGATGGCTATTAAGAGACCTAACTTCCCAGAGTTTGCCATGGATGTCTATACACATGTAGAAGGAGATTGTATCTAAACCTATAAGCATACACTCATAATCCACTAGTACATATACGCAAGATAAATATGCACACAATCACCATCATCACATTCTAAGTAAAATATAACATACTCAAATACAACTCCAAATGCCACCAACGGCAAAAACAATAACATAATGTATCTCACAACGTCAAGAGTGGAAACAACAACATAATATCAGCCTATCAGGGATATAAAGCCAATAGTTCCATTAAACTATAAAAATAATATATTATAAAAGAGTACTTTAAATTGATAGTTCCTAAACATTATTTTGAGCCCACTACACTATATTAATGAGCTGAGCACGAGCTCTTATTTCTTGAGTGGAATCAATTGGATAATTTTGTTTCCACTCATCAGTGATGGCCTCTAAAATCTTTTTCTGCGCTTTATTCGTGTCAGCTAGAGTTTTCTTGCCATGCACTAGCTTGTGCCCCGAACAAGATCCGCAACATATTATTTTTAGGGAAGAGTTGTGTGGTAAAGCATCGATATTGTCTTCATATGTGCAGACCAACAGGATATCATTACGAGTGGCTCGGGTTTGGCCATTGAATATAAACCTACGCAAATTAATTACTTTAATTAACACTACAACAGAATGAGGGTCTAGCAGCAAAAATAGTAGCATTTTTGTAACTAGAAGGGTAGGTAGATGTCAGGCTATTTTCACTGCTAGAAACACTGCCATGCTATTTTTGTTGAGAAGGCTTTGCACATCAAAAAAGGAGCTGGGGCAGAATGGGGAGTTTGCACGACTCCCTAGTTTGCCCCACCTCCATTTTTATATTAAAACAGAGTCACAGTTTCAATGTTATGACCACACAAACACAAACACAAGAAACACAAAGATTGTGGAGAATGCAATTGAGCCAAAAATTTTATGATATTTCACAAAGTGTTGGGCCTTTGGCCATATATACATAAAGTGTTTACAATGAAGAGGTATCTAACTGGGAAGCCCCTCGCTTATGTAGTTGGGAAGCACTTGCCAGCATTTGTTGTTCAAAAGCACCTTGGTGCTTTCTCATGAAGCTACGTGCATGCCTCCACTCCTTGGCCATGTAAATACTAGGCTCTCCAAGTTATTCTTTGTTGTTGTCTTAATGTTTTCTCTCCTATTAGAGAGCAAAATCTTGATTTGCATCTTCATCCACTCTTCGGAGAGGCAAACACCCGCATGTGGAATAGGGAACTCTGACTTAAGCACATCGATGATGTATTTCTTTGAAATTTCATCTTGTGCTTTCCACTTTTTAAAGGAGTTCACGAACTCCAGGTTTGCAAGTACATGCATTCGGTTCATGACTTGCTTTCCTGGTGCATCCATTATGAGGGCACCATCCACATCCACGTTATATGGTAGGGTGTATGGATCAAATTCGGTTCATGACTTGCATTCGGTTCATGACTTGCTTTCCTGGTGCATCCATTATGAGGGCACCATCCACATCCACGTTATATGGTAGGGTGTATGGATCAAATGGTGGAATGGGTCTCCTGGGGGGCTAGCTCATAATGTGTAAATGAAGAGTCCCCATGTTGGGGAGATGCCTCAGGAGACCTAGTGCTACTTTTGCCAAAGCAAAAGCAACTTGCTCCCTCCCGCCTGCTAGCACATCTACTACCCCCCCAGACTCCCTCCTACGTCGTCGTCGTTGGTGAAGGACATGAGGGAGTAGGGGTGGGTCTAGTCGAGGAAGGTGGTGTAGGCTCATCACAATCATATCTGATGGGCCTGCACCACTCGGGCCCGTGCCACTGGGACCCGTGCCTATCAAAGGCGTGGTCTGTCTCCCTAACTGGCCAAGTGGGGTAGATTGCCAAGTGGGGTATATTGCCCCCAAGGCATCAACTAGCCAAGTGGGGTAGTCTACCCCCATGGCATCGACTGGCCCGATTGTAAGCCTGTCTGCATATAGGATTAAAATATAAGACTTATAGAATCCATAAAAGATTAACTTAGTGTATGTGAAAAGGTTTGATGGAACCATACCTATGTCTGAGTAAACTGAGACCAAGCTTGCTGCCCATATCATTCATTTATAATAGATAGTACATTTGCCACATCAAGGACTTGTGAACGGGTCGATTGACATTGCTGCTACATACATGCACGAGGAAATAAAAACATGATTGCTCTAACAAAAGCTTAAATCTTATACAAACAATACAACATGTGATATTAGAACATTGCGAAGACCTCGTACAATACTGCTGAGACAAGTAGGACGGACATTGCCCTTTCGGATGATAGCTTCTGAGGACTTTCCACACCCTCCCCACTATTGAAGCCAAAGGAAACTCCTCTTTTACAAGAGAAGGATAGTGAAGAGATCAAGGGCTTCCCTCCACTATAACCATCTACTCGTGGGGGCAGATAACCACTCCTAGCTTGACATAAGCAGCATTCTAGATGGCAGATAACAATGTCCCATATCATTATGCATATGCCATTTCCTAAACCTGGCACCCAAGGGTGAAATAAACATGAGGTTGAATGAATATTCATACCCTATGCATGGCCTATGGATGGCCTATGCATAGCATATGCATAGTGTATGCATAGTGTATGCACAGCCTACAGATTCAGCTGACTTTAAAATAATCTTTTAATGAAACCATAGTATCACTGATCATAATCCTCCAAATCCCCTATGCATAGCATATGCATACCCTATGCATAATGTATGCATACCCTATTCTATGCATACCCTATGCATAGCATATGCATACCCTATGCATAATGTATGCATACCCTATTCATAGCCTATGCATACCCTATGCATAGCATATGCATAGCCTTATGCAAATCCTATGCATGGGCTATGCATACCCTATGCATAGTGTATACATAGCCTATGCATAGCCCTATGCATAGAGTATGCATAGTGTATGCATAGCCTTATGCATACCCTATGCATAGGGGCCATAGGCTCTTGACCTTAACCTAACTGCTGGCACCCCAGGGTGCAAAAAACACAAAAAGAAGAAGCATAAACAAAGAGGGGTTATCTCTTCTAGCCGAATTCGTATGAATCATTACGTAGCCGGAACCCTTGGTGGTTGTTCTCGCTTGGATAGACCTAGAAACAATTATCATAATAAATAAAAACATTAGTTTATTGGTTCATTAGATCACAAGCACTATGCATAGGCTATGCATAAGCACTATGGATAAGCCCTATGCATAGACTATACATAACCACTATGCATAGGCTATATGTAAGCACTATGCATAGGCTATGCATAAGCACTGTGAATAGGATATGCATAAGCCATTATTGCATAAGGCCAACATTATTTCATTTTAACATACTATGCATAAGCCCTCTGGTTAAGGCTATGCATAAAGCCCTATTGCAATAGGCCTATTGCATAGCCTATACATAAGACCTATGGATAAGACTATGCATAAAGCCCTCTGCTTAAGGCTATGCATAAAGCCCTATTGCAATAGGCCTATTGCATAGCCTATACATAAGACCTATGGATAAGGCTATGCATAAAGCCTAAAGCCCTATTGCATAGCCTATACATGAGCCCTATGTACAAGGCTATGCATAAAGCTCTATTGCATAACCCCTATGCATAAATCTATGGCATAGGGCTTATGCATAAGCCCTATGCATAAGGCTATACATAAACCTCTTGCATGGGGCTTATGCATAAGCTTAAGACCTATGCATAAGGCTATACATAAACCTATTGCATAGGGCTTATGCATAAGCCCTATTGCATAAGGCCTATGCATTATCCTATTGCAAGAGGCCTATTGACCTAACCCTATCCTTGGCACACAAGGGTCAAAAAACACAAAGACAAGAAGCATAAGCCAAAATGAAGAGAGAGGGCTTATCATATGAGAGGCTATGCCCAAACCCTTTCTCACTTGAATAAACCTACAAAAAAGAAACATAATAAATAAAAAAGTTAGTCCTCATTAACACATTAGCAAGCAAGAAGAACAAGAGCAAGAAGAGGTGAGTATCCTAAACCCTACTCTTAATGCATAAGTGCATGAAAAAATTAGTTTATGTTAAGCCTAAACCCTAACTCTATACATACAATGCTTAATAGAAAGCTTTGATGTGGAGAGCTCCATCAAAGCTCTCTTTTAGAGCTCTATGCACTAGTCTAGGGTTAGGGCAAGGGAGAGGAAAGATAGGGGAAGGGAGAAAGGGGAAGGAAAGAGAGAGGATGGGGAAGAAAAGCTCATATTGAGCTATGAAAAAGCTTTCCATGAAAGCTTGGAAGAAGATAAAGATTGAAGAAAACCATTAAAGTTTGAAGAAAGTAAGAAAGAGGGCTTACCTTGGAGAGGGAGAGTTGATTGATGCAAAACCCTTGATAGAAGAGGTGTGGTGGGAGGAATAGTCACGGGCTACAGGCGTAGCCTGGCAGTGATTTAGGTGGGAGTCACAGTTTGCAGGTCCTTGCTAAGCAGTAAAATTTCGTTGCTAGTTTCACATGCTGGGCAATGGTTTTTTGCAGTTTTGCAACCAAACCCTTGGTAATTTTCTGTTTGCAATTCTGGATGTTGTTGTATGTTTTGTATAAACCCTAAATCAATTTTGGCCAGGTTAAAGATGTCTGAATGTGATCATCAAGGGCCGAAAGTTGGTTCCAAGACATGGTTGAGAGAAAAAATTCATTGTGTGTGTGATCGATGCAAGGGTCAATATATATGACAATGTCGTATAACAATTGAGCATGTCCGGACATATGGTCTTCATGAGGCAGTGGCATGACCAAGTGCAAATTGACATGTAGGAGAACCATAGGAGAGTGCTAGGTAACATGCCACACCATTCGGTGACATCGTGTAGAGTGCCAAAAGTGGCAAGGCTTCATATGGAAAGCATGTCTAAGTCTCGTCTTCCCCAACCAATGAATAAGGTACCTCCACCATTGCCACATGAGGACGAAAAACCCTTGATAGAAGAGGTGTGATGGGAGGAATAGTCACGGGCTACAGGCGTAGCCTAGTGGTGATTTAGGTGGGAGTCACAATTCACAGGTCATTGCTAAGGAGTAAAAATTCGTTGCTAGTTTCACATGCTGGGCAACGATTTTTCGCAGCTTTGCAGACAGCGAAACCCTTGGTAATTTTTTGTTTACAATTCTGGATGTTGTTGTATGTTTTGTATAAACCCTAAATTAGTTTTGGCCCAGTTAAAGATGTCTGAAAGCGATCATCAAGGGCCGAAAGTTGGTTCCAAGGCATGGTTGAGAGAAAAAATTCATTGTGTGTGTGATCGATGCAAGGGTCAGTATATACGACAATGTTGTATAATAATTAAGCATGTCCAGACAAATGGTCCTTATGAGGCAGTAGCATGACTAAGTGCAAATGATGACATGGAGGAGAACCATAGGAGAGTGCTAGGTAACATGCCACACCATTTGGTGACATCCAGTAGAGTGCGAAAAGTGGCAAGGCTTCATATGGAAAGCATGGCTGAGACTCATCTTCCCCAACCAATGAATGAGGTGCCTCCACCATTGCCACACGAGGACAAAGAGAATCTCATCATGGATGACATGGTGAATGACGTTTTTGGACAGAAGGTCATAGATGATAGTGAGAAAGCTCCAATGTCAATGTCACAAGAGGAGGAAACCTTGCATAGAGAGGCAAGCACTCCTTTGTATGAGGGATGTTTGTACTCCACACTGCAAGCAAACTTGGAGCTATTGAACTTGCAACTTATGGATGGAGTGATGCAAGTGTCACAAGCCTTCTGTGGTAAGACTGCCTCATTCTATTCTCTCAAATAGAAAATGTTTCATATTCTATATAATCTCCTTGCTAATATTTTGACATATGATTTCTTATATTTTGTTACAGTCTTCTCAAGAAGATTCTATTCCCTCAAAATCTATTACCAAACTCAGGAGATGGGTGTCGTAAAATGCTCTCTAAGCTAGGTATGGATTACACAAAAATACACGATGTCCCAATGATTGCATGCTATTTAGAGGGGTTGATAAAGATGCAACACAATGTCTGCAATGTGGGGAGAGCCGTTATAGGGATGATTTTCAAGGAGATAAAGTTTCCCAAAAGGTTTTGAGACACTTCCCTATCATTCCACGTATCCAACACATGTTTAAATGTAAGGGGATTGCATAACTCATGACATGGCATGCTACTTGTCGCTTAACCAATGAAAAGTTTGGATAACTATTGGTGGATAACTAAGGGTTAACACTTGGTACACCCCCATGAATGAAAGACCAACCCACTTGATGACGAGGATATGTAATGATAAAATCAGATTCTGTAACTTTTTGAGAAAAATTTTCTATCTAATGGGTTTCTAAAATGGAAATCTATAATATTAGCAAATGGATGAACTTGTCTATAAGATTGAAATTGAGAAATTAAATAATCAGAAAAAGAATGAAAGTGGGCTTTCGGATTGCCATTTTTTGGATGATCTTCATGCTCCACAGCCTTCGGCTGGTTACACTAACCATATAGTTAGGTAATGGCACCTTTTCTGTGTGCTTGAGTCAAACCCTTATATGATTGGCCTTTGTGTGTAGGTTCTTTGTATCGGGTACGGCATTCTGAACTTTATCGTCGATTTAGAGTTGCTTGACAATCCTCTGAGGGTGATTGCTGGTTCAAAGGCGGTACATCCCTTCTGAAATAAGCCACAATATTATGTACTATTTGCCAGTTGGAGGGAAGGGGCATATTCTTAGAGTGTAATGTTTCCACTGCTTCTTGAATACATATTGCACATCGCTCCATCTGTCTCTCCAAAACCTGAATTGAATTTGTAAGTTGTCGTGCTTGCACTTCCAAAACTCTTGCCTTGCCTTCACTTTCATTTACATACTCTTTCTGTCATTTTGCAGGCGCTAAAGTTATTCTTCATATTATTCCAGGTTCTTGAATGCATCCTTCAACTCGGTGGAAGAGCAACAGCAACTTATTCATGTAGCTTTGTAATCCTAGCCAAATCATGGACTTCTTAATCTTACAAATCAGCGTTATGCTCCTCCAACTCTGCTGATTGGCTTCCAATTGCTATAGTTGGTTGTGGAGACAAGAAGGTGAGAGATGCTATTTACAAAATGGGAAGCTTGGTGAGGTATGATTCTTCTCTTCAATTCACTAAGTTATAGTGGTTATTTGGAATTCTCATGCGCTCACAAGTTATGTATTGGTAAATAGTACACATAATTGCTATATATGTAGGTACGAGGACACTCAAAAGGATCAAGACCAAACATCAAATGATCCAAAAGTAAAGGGAAAGCAAGTAGGCTCATCTACAGATATAGATTTAGCCCAACTTTGTATGCAAAATATTGTAATTCAGGAGTAAGGTCAAGCATTTCATCATAATGCGGAGAATATTAAGAATGAAGCCGAGGCATTGAAACTAGCCAATCAGCAGAGTTGGAGGAGCATAACGCTGATTTGTAAGATTAAGAAGTCCATGATTTGGCTAGGATTACAAAGCTACATGAATAAGTTGCTGTTGCTCTTCCACCGAGTTGAAGGATACATTCAAGAACCTGGAATAATATGAAGAATAACTTTAGCGCCTGCAAAATGACAGAAAGAGTATGTAAATGAAAGTGAAGGCAAGGCAAGAGTTTTGGAAGTGCAAGCACGACAACTTACAAATTCAATTCAGGTTTTGGAGAGACAGATGGAGCGATGTGCAATATGTATTCAAGAAGCAGTGGAAACATTACACTCTAAGAATATGCCCCTTCCCTCCAACTGGCAAATAGTACATAATATTGTGGCTTATTTCAGAAGGGATGTACCGCCTTTGAACCAGCAATCACCCTCAGAGGATCGTCAAGCAACTCTAAATAGACAATAAAGTTCAGAATGCCGTACCCGATACAAAGAACCTACACACAAAGGCCAATCATATAAGGGTTTGACTCAAGCACACAGAAAAGGTGCCATTACCTAACTATATGGTTAGTGTAACCAGCCGAAGGCTGTGGAGCATGAAGATCATCCAAAAAATGGCAATCCGAAAGCCCACTTTCATTCTTTTTCTGATTATTTAATTTCTCAATTTCAATCTTATAGACAAGTTCATCCATTTGCTAATGTTATAGATTTCCATTTTAGAAACCCATTAGATAGAAAATTTTTCTCAAAAAGTTACAGAATCTGATTTTATCATTACATATCCTCGTCATCAAGTGGGTTGGTCTTTCATTCATGGGGGTGTACCAAGTGTTAACCCTTAGTTATCCACCAATAGTTATCCAAACTTTTCATTGGTTAAGCGACAAGTAGCATGCCATGTCATGAGTTATGCAATCCCCTTACATTTAAACATGTGTTGGATACGTGGAATGATAGGGAAGTGTCTCAAAACCTTTTGGGAAACTTTATCTCCTTGAAAATCATCCCTATAACGGCTCTCCCCACATTGCAGACATTGTGTTGCATCTTTATCAACCCCTCTAAATAGCATGCAATCATTGGGACATCGTGTATTTTTGTGTAATCCATACCTAGCTTAGAGAGCATTTTACGACACCCATCTCCTGAGTTTGGTAATAGATTTTGAGGGAATAGAATCTTCTTGAGAAGACTGTAACAAAATATAAGAAATCATATGTCAAAATATTAGCAAGGAGATTATATAGAATATGAAACATTTTCTATTTGAGAGAATAGAATGAGGCAGTCTTACCACAGAAGGCTTGTGACACTTGCATCACTCCATCCATAAGTTGCAAGTTCAATAGCTCCAAGTTTGCTTGCAGTGTGGAGTACAAACATCCCTCATACAAAGGAGTGCTTGCCTCTCTATGCAAGGTTTCCTCCTCTTGTGACATTGACATTGGAGCTTTCTCACTATCATCTATGACCTTCTGTCCAAAAACGTCATTCACCATGTCATCCATGATGAGATTCTCTTTGTCCTCATGTGGCAATGGTGGAGGCACCTCATTCATTGGTTAGGGAAGATGAGTCTCAGCCATGCTTTCCATATGAAGCCTTGCCACTTTTCGCACTCTACTCGATGTCACCAAATGGTGTGGCATGTTACCTAGCACTCTCCTATGGTTCTCCTCCATGTCATCATTTGCACTTAGTCATGCTACTGCCTCATAAGGACCATTTGTCTGGACATGCTTAATTATTATACAACATTGTCGTATATACTGACCCTTGCATCGATCACACACACAATGAATTTTTTCTCTCAACCATGCCTTGGAACCAACTTTCGGCCCTTGATGATCGCTTTCAGGCATCTTTAACTGGGCCAAAACTAATTTAGGGTTTATACAAAACATACAACAACATCCAGAATTCTAAACAAAAAATTATCAAGGGTTTCGCTGTCTGCAAAGCTGCGAAAAATCGTTGCCCAGCATGTGAAACTAGCAACGAATTTTTACTCCTTAGCAATGACCTGTGAATTGTGACTCCCACCTAAATCACCACTAGGCTACGCCTGTAGCCCGTGACTATTCCTCCCATCACACCTCTTCTATCAAGGGTTTTTCGCCTCATGTGGCAATGGTGGAGGCACCTTATTCATTGGTTGGGGAAGACGAGACTTAGACATGCTTTCCATATGAAGCCTTGCCACTTTTTGCACTCTACATGATGTCACCGAATGGTGTGGCATGTTACCTAGCACTCTCCTATGGTTCTTCTACATGTCAATTTGCACTTGGTCATGCCACTGCCTCATGAAGACCATATGTCCGGACATGCTCAATTGTTATACGACATTGTCATATATACTAACCCTTGCATCGATCACACACACAATGAATTTTTTCTCTCAACCATGTCTTGGAACCAACTTTCGGCCCTTGATGTTCACATTCAGACATCTTTAACCTGGCCAAAATTGATTTAGGGTTTATACAAAACATACAACAACATCCAGAATTGCAAACAGAAAATTACCAAGGGTTTGGTTGCAAAACTGCAAAAAACCATTGCCCAGCATGTGAAACTAGCAACGAAATTTTACTGCTTAGCAAGGACCTGCAAACTGTGACTCCCACCTAAATCACTGCCAGGCTACGCCTGTAGCCCGTGACTATTCCTCCCACCACACCTCTTCTATCAAGGGTTTTGCATCAATCAACTCTCCCTCTCCAAGGTAAGCCCTCTTTCTTACTTTCTTCAAACTTTAATGGTTTTCTTTAATCTTTATCTTCTTCCAAGCTTTCATGGAAAGCTTTTTCATAGCTCAATATGAGCTTTTCTTCCCCATCCTCTCTCTTTCCTTCCCCTTTCTCCCTTCCCCTATCTTTCCTCTCCCTTGCCCTAACCCTAGACTAGTGCATAGAGCTCTAAAAGAGAGCTTTGATGGAGCTCTCCACATCAAAGCTTTCTATTAAGCATTGTATGTATAGAGTTAGGGTTTAGGCTTAACATAAACTAATTTTTTCATGCACTTATGCATTAAGAGTAGGGTTTAGGATACTCACCTCTTCTTGCTCTTGTTCTTCTTGCTTGCTAATGTGTTAATGAGGACTAACTTTTTTATTTATTATGTTTCTTTTTTGTAGGTTTATTCAAGTGAGAAAGGGTTTGGGCATAGCCTCTCATATGATAAGCCCTCTCTCTTCATTTTGGCTTATGCTTCTTGTCTTTGTGTTTTTTGACCCTTGTGTGCCAAGGATAGGGTTAGGTCAATAGGCCTCTTGCAATAGGATAATGCATAGGCCTTATGCAATAGGGCTTATGCATAAGCCCTATGCAATAGGTTTATGTATAGCCTTATGCATAGGTCTTAAGCTTATGCATAAGCCCCATGCAAGAGGTTTATGTATAGCCTTATGCATAGGGCTTATGCATAAGCCCTATGCTATAGATTTATGCATAGGGGTTATGCAATAGAGCTTTATGCATAGCCTTGTACATAGGGCTCATGTATAGGCTATGCAATAGGGCTTTAGGCTTTATGCATAGCCTTATCCATAGGTCTTATGTATAGGCTATGCAATAGGCCTATTGCAATAGGGCTTTATGCATATATACGCATTTGTCTGTTCAAGATGCGTCTATTTGAGCGTCTATAAACGCATCTACTCTGCGTCTGGTTTGCATGTATAAACGCATCTATACATGCGTCAGTCTGTTTTTTAAATTTCTCCCCGATCGTCTATTTGTGCGTCTATATGCGCATATATAGGCGCGTTTATAGGCTCATCTATTTGCTACCTTTTAAACGCGCCTTTAGACGTGGGTCTGTAGACCTGCTAATAGACGTGGAAATAGATGCTCTTGTAAGTTTTTTTTTAGTTGAGTAAACGCGTCTGTGTGCGCGTCTGTAGGTGCTTTGTCTTGTTGTGAGGGTAGACCAAAAAGGCGAAGATAATAGTTGAGGCCTAAAATGCTTTCATATGGTATCTTTGTAAAGAAGTATAAATGATCGTGTCATGTTGTAGGTGTTTGCCATGTAATATTGTGACCTTGTTAGTTTGCTAGGGAATATAGAATGGAAGTTTAAGATCATAATATGGTGACTTTGTAAATAAGTTGCAATGGTAGTTATAACTTGATATGCACTGATAATTGTAAATGAGTTGTAGTGTGTATAGTGCTCTTGTATCCATACACTCCTCTCCTCTACTGTCACCATGAGTTGTAATGTGCGAGACCATAGAGAGCTCATAGAAGAGGGAAGGAAGTTTAGAGAGAGAAACCGCTTGCCTAAACACCAAAAAGCGCTTGCTCAAAAATGCTCACCAAAAAAATATACCCGTGCATGAACAATTGAAAGTGAGTGGCAACATAGTCCTACCAAAAGCACCATGGGTATTAACCAAGAGGGAGCACAATAAGGTCAAAAGTGTGATTGCCTCTTTTCGTACACCAACGGGAGTAATGCATTCATTGAAGAGTGCCTTCACAAAGACCAAAAAGAAAGGAGAGGAACAATTATATGGCCTCAAGACACATGATTGGCACAAGATATTACAAGTATATAAATATTCGTTTATTCATTTTCTCTTTATGGTACATAATTTGTAAGCTCATATACTAGCTTCCATTTTTTTCTATGCATAGTTTATTCTTCCAATTGCTATAGTTGGTTGTGGAGACAAGAAGGTGAGAGATGCTATTTACAAAATGGGAAGCTTGGTGAGGTATGATTCTTCTCTTCAATTCACTAAGTTATAGTGGTTATTTGGAATTCTCATGCCCTCACAAGTTATGTATTGGTAAATAGTACACATAATTGCTATATATGTAGGTACGAGGACACTCAAAAGGATCAAGACCAAACATCAAATGATCCAAAAGTAAAGGGAAAGCAAGTAGGCTCATCTACAGATATAGATTTAGCCCAACTTTGTATGCAAAATATTGTAATTCAGGAGTAAGGTCAAGCATTTCATCATAATGCCGAGAATATTAAGAATAGAGAAAATGAATAAACGAATATTTATATACTTGTAATATCTTGTGCCAATCATGTGTCTTGAGGCCATATAATTGTTCCTCTCCTTTCTTTTTGGTCTTTGTGAAGGCACTCTTCAATGAATGCATTACTCCCGTTGGTGTACGAAAAGAGGCAATCACACTTTTGACCTTATTGTGCTCCCTCTTGGTTAATACCCATGGTGCTTTTGGTAGGACTATGTTGCCACTCACTTTCAATTGTTCATGCACGGGTATATTTTTTTGGTGAGCATTTTTGAGCAAGCGCTTTTTGGTGTTTAGGCAAGCGGTTTCTCTCTCAAAACTTCCTTCCCTCTTCTATGAGCTCTCTATGGTCTCGCACATTACAACTCATGGTGACAGTAGAGGAGAGGAGTGTATGGATACAAGAGCACTATACACACTATAACTCATTTACAATTATCAGTGCATATCAAGTTATAACTACCATTGCAACTTATTTACAAAGTCACCATATTATGCTCTTAAACTTCCATTCTATATTCCCTAGCAAACTAACAAGGTCACAATATTACATGGCAAACACCTACAACATGACACGATCATTTATACTTCTTTACAAAGATACCATATGAAAGCATTTTAGGCCTCAACTATTATCTTCGCCTTTTTGGTCTACCCTCACAACAAGACAAAGCACCTACAGACGCGCACACAGACGCATTTACTCAACTAAAAAAAAACTTACAAGAGCATCTATTTCCACGTCTATTAGCAGGTCTACAGACCCACGTCTAAAGGCGCGTTTAAAAGGTAGCAAATAGATGAGCCTATAAACGCGCCTATATATGCGCATATAGACGCACAAATAGACGATCGGGGAGAAATTTAAAAAACAGACAGACGCATGTATAGATGCGTTTATACATGCAAACCAGACGCAGAGTAGATGCATTTATAGACGCTCAAATAGACGCATCTTGAACAGACAAATGCGTATATAGACGCGATCATAGATGCGGTCATAGACGCGCTATAGAATATTTTTTAAATTTTGTGTGCTTTAACAGAATGATGTGTATGTTGTGTATGCTAGGTACTTATAGGAATCCCATTTCCACATTGTGTAATTCAATTCTTACAGCCAATTGCATTTTAATTAGCACTCTTGCAAGCACGTCTATAGCCGACATTAATTACAATTCCAAATAAAACATTACAACTCCGAAACGTTTAGTTACAATGCATTAATTGATAGCTCAAAAAGTGCTTGTATGTACATATAGCACGAAGCTAAGCCACGTCTTGTGGCTTCAAGTATGAAAAATAAGAGGAGTGTATATACAAGAGGCACGAAGCCAAGCCAGTGGCTAAGTACAAAAAAGAGTAGCTAGCACTACTCCTCGCTCCCTTTTGTGCTCCCTTCTCCGCCTCCTTCTTCCTCGTCTTCACCCTTATCTTCTTGTGCAGGGTCCTATAAACAAGGGACAACATATATCAATGTATGAAAAATCAAATCTTTATTTATAATATTGACATTATTTAATTACTTTCAAATACCTCGGGGGACTCTCCAGTAGCTTAGATATACTGCTCCTCAATCAACCCATCATTATAGAAGTGCCTCCATGTATCTCCTCTACGATGGTGGCGGTGGTAGGCTATCTCGACAGGAGTAGAGTACCTACTCATGATATCAAGCTGCAAGATGACATAATTTACGAAGGGGTTAGTACAAAGAAACAACCTCCTAATAAACTACATAAACAATATAATTTGAGATCGATACTTACAAACTGGGCCTCCCATTATTCAACACCCCCTGCTCCAAAATGCACGCATCCATATCGCTCCATTTGGATCCTTCCTGCCTCCACATGCTTTAGACTGGGTTCCTCCTTCGTTGACTTCATTGCTTTCTTCAACTCACACTTGTGAGCGGTGTGGGGGGCGGGCCCCTTGGTGGTTGACCTCCCTGGAGCCTGGCAAGCTCCGCTAGTGCATGCCTCTTAAGCGAAGATCTTTTATTGCTAAGTATTGAAACAATCTTTGACTTGGCCCATTTACCTAGAGCGAACAGCAGCGAGGGTCTCATCAGCTAACCTCTTTGGTTGATCTTTGTAGTGAATAAAGCAATCTCTATAATTGTTAGCAATTATAGAGCGCATGAAGGCCATGATATCCTTCCCCCGTGCATCCATCAAGATGCCTCCTGTCTGAGTGATGTCATAGTAGATCGTACCATCACCCGGAGGCATGTCTTGATCATCTGAATCATTCTTGTCCCCACCACCACCCCTCCCAAAGCATTGTGACATGCATCCCCCACCGCTCTCCCTGCTACTATGCCTCCTATACTGTGTCGTGTCGAGCTATTACGCTGGCCACCTGTAGCTACTGGAGAACCAAGTCTCGACGGCACGGGAGTACGCCGACGACTCTACGAGGCAAAAGGGCCTCCTGACAGCATGTGGAAAGGGACATAGAAGGCATGGGGGAAGGGTCACGGCTATGTAGCCGGCTTGGTTGTGTTGACTCCACTGGGGTAATCTCAAAAGGTGTGGGGTTGGGGTGGTTTGGAGTCTGTACTGCCGACTCCTAGGGGGTGTTTAGAGTACCCGTCATGTAGCCGTATAACTCCGCAGGACTGGGAGGGTGCCCCAAAAGGTTATATAAGTCCCGAAAGATGGATTCCCAAGGATCGGGTGAGCCTGAAGCGCTTCCTGGCCACATGATGAACTGGAAAAAAGAAAAAAAAGAAGATTACTGATGAACAGAGAAGAGAAAAAGAAGAGAAAAATATAGAAAAAAAGAGTAGAAAAGGCATGCACAGCGGGGATAAAAGAGAGGAGAAAGGAGAGGAAAAGAGAGGAGAAAAAGAGGCGATAAAAGAGAGAAAAAGAGAGGAGAATAGAGGAAAAAAGAGGGGGTTAAAAGAGAGGAAAAGAGAGGAGAATAGAGGAAAAGAGAGGAGAAAAAAAGAGAGAAAAAGAGAGGAGAATAGAGGAAAAGAGAGGAGAAAAAAAGAGAGAAAAAGAGAGAAAAAGAGAGGAGATAAGAGAGAAAAAGAGAGACGAAAAGAGAAGGAAAGAGAGGATAAAAGAGAGAAGGAAAAAGAGAGGAAAATATAGAGTGCAATCTATTTTTTCAATCATGCTTTCCCTTTCCATCATTAATGCAATCCCCTTTTTCAATCATACAATCTCTTTCCATCATTCATGCAATCCCTTTCTTCATTCATGCAATCACTTATTTCCATGAAAGGAGAGGAGAAAAAGAGAGGAGAAAGGAGAGAAAAAGAGAGGAGAGTAGAAAAAGTGGGGATAAAAGAGAGGAGAAAGGAGAGGAGAAAGGAGAGGAAAAGAGAGGAGAAAAAAAGAGAAAAAGAAAGGAGGGGAAAAAAAGAAGCAAAAAAATAGCGTCTATCTGCGCGTTTAACAGCGCGTCTATAGATGCGGCTACCTATTTCCAACGCGTCTATAGATGCGCTTTTAGACGCTTTCTCAGATGCGTCTATAGACGCGTTCTGTGATGACAGACATACTATTCAAAAAGACGAAAAGGACATGCATTGCGCGCGACGTGCCCGACACAAAAACAGAGTTGTTGTACAAAAACAGTCGTTTCAAAGAGAGCAAAGGACGAATCAAACGAGAGCAACTTTCAAAGAAGATCAAAAAAGAAGATCAACCCTAAAGAGACTTACCTTGGATAGAGGTATGGAAGTTTCTTGTCCTTCTTCAAAGTTGTTTCTCTTTCTTCTCTTCCTTGTTCACCCTTTGCTTCTCTTTCTTCTCTTCCTTGTTCACCCTCTTCTCTTGTGTGCTTGGAGATGATTGTGTAAGCATGGAGATAAGTGTGGGTGCTTGAAGATAAGTGTGGATGCTAGGCTGTGAATCTGTTAATATAGCAAAGCAAGCCTGTTAAAAGTATGTGAAGAAAAGCAAGCACGCTAAAAGTAGGTTTGAAAATGAAAATCGTGTCTACAGAAGCGTCTAATGTCGCGTCTACTATCGCATCTACTATCACGTCTAAAACCGCGTGAAAATGCATGTATAGACGTGTAATACACAGAACAGATGCGGTTTTAGATGCGCCACAGAGTTTTTAGATTAAATATTTCATACAAGAGTAATTTTTTTGGGTTGTTTATTTGTAAGATGTCTTCATCTTTAACAAGCAGCTCTAGTGAGGATGAATCCCTCCGTATCTACCATTGCGAAATGTGGTTGGAGCAAAAAATCAAATGTATGTGTGTTCGATGTCGAGGAAACATGTATCGTGCACGCAGGATTACACTCAATCACATCTCAAAGTATGGAGAATGGGATGCGACCGTAAACATGGTAAGTGTTAAAGAGTTAAATTTGATTGGGATACCTATGGGTGTTCATATGTTTGAGTTATGATCCCGATTTAATTTGATAGAGGATGCATTGCCACACCCGCATATGTTGCCCTATGCTCGTTGTCTCGTGAGGAGGCAAAGCGTCAACGATATGAGGTGGGATCTTCAGGAGGGATCGTTACGGATGCATGGAGTGATGGTGATAGTAGCCCTCCGCCATTACCTCATGAAGCCGTGGAGGAGGAGGTGTTTGATGATATGGTACGGGATTTATATGTCCATCAATCCGAAGGGACGGATGACAACATCATGGAGCAGGACAATCTTTTTACCGCAGCATCGACTCCACTGTTTGAGGGGTGCACATTCTCTATTCTACGTGCCTCCCTTGAGTTACTAAACTTGCAAACCATCTATGGATGGAGCAATGCAAGTTTGAATGCATTACTCTAGTAAGCTTTAAAGTCTATTTTGCAAACATGGTGAATTATGCTAGTGGGTCAATTACTCGAATGCTTTTCCTCATTTATGGTCTTCACGTGCAGGCTATTGTGTAAAATGCTTCCAAGGGAGAATAAATTACCGGCCTCAAGAGATATGGCAAGGCAACATGTGACCTCTCTTGGTGGAGGATTAGATTACAAGTGCATCCATGCATGCGTCAACGATTGCGTTTTGTTTCCTAGACTACATAAGGATGCAAGAGAGTGTCCTACTTGTGGAGAGGAAAGATATAGAGCAGATCTCAAAACTTTGGACGTGCCTCGTAAGGTTCTGCGACATTTTCCCATAATCCCTCGCATCCAACATATGTTCAAGTGCAAATCCATTGTAGAGCTCATGTCATGGCATTCCTCCCATTGATCAACCGATGGCAAGTGGAGAACTCCCGCAGACACTCTTGCATGGAAGCATATTGAAGACACATGGCCAAGCTTCAAGGAAGAACCTAGGAGCTTGAGACTTGGATTGGGTATGGACGGTGTGAACCCATTTGGTCTCAAAAGCACCTCCTACAGTGTATGGCCATTGATATTGGTGAATTATAATCTTCCACCCTCTATGGCGATTAAGAAAGGACATGTTATGTTATCCCTTCTAATTCCAGGGAAACATAAAGTCAAAAATCCTGATGTTTATTTGGAGCCTTTGATTGATGAGCTAGCGATACTTTGGAGAGGTATCGAGGTGCATGATGTGAGCAGGCCTCCCTCATCACGAGACTTCAACTGCAAAGCAATCTTGATGTGGATGATGCATGACTTCCCAGGCTATGGCGAGTGTTCAGGTAAGCATTGCACTTCTAATTATGAGTAGGCAAAGGATGTGGCACCCTAAACCCACCTTCAACTCTTAATTGCATCTATTGTTCAGGTCTCACTACATCGGGCTACCATGCATGTCCTATTTGTGGTCCTTTGCTTGTTCCCTCACGGGAAGATGCATTGAATAAGGTCATCTATGAGAATCACCATCGATTTCTCCCACCTGATCATCCTAAATATGTTGCCCCTTGGAATGAAGTCTCCCACAATCACTCACAGCGGGAGATTGGATGAGAATTTGGGATGGTTCCATGACTCCTCCACCACTTGGCATGAGCCGGTAAGGGTTTGTAACTATTGTGTGCTATATTGGCAAGAAATAAAGATTGCCCGATAACACCAACTTTTGTTTAGATACTCCATCTTTTATCGTTTACCATATTGGTCCCACCTCAAGATCAATCACCTGCTTGATCCCATGCATATCTTCAAGAACAGTTGAATGGGACACGAGATTCCGTAGGCATAAGGGAGGATTTACGTACCATAGGGAGGACGCATGAAGCTTAGCCACAAGAGAGACCAAATGGGCGTGTTTTTTTACCTCGTGCACCATGGAGGTTATCAAAGCTAGAGATGGTCGCGGTGAAGCGTGCTCATTGAAGCGTGCTATTACTACAATTCGTACTCCCACTGGATGCATGAGGTGTTTGAAGGGGGCCTTTACAAAGAGCAAGAAAAGAGGTGTAGAGCAATTATATGGCTTGAAATCTCATGATTGGCACAAGATGCTCCAAGTAAGTATTTTATGTGCATAATATCTTTTTCCTTTCAAATTTGTGAGTGAATTAGAAGCAACTAATCAACCATTCCTCGTGTGTTTAGTTCATACTACCTACTAGCATTTTTCATAGTGCATCAAAGGACATGAAAGATTGTATTTACAAGATGGGCGAGCTTGTGAGGTACTTTACATGATACAAAATGTGATGCGTATCAATGCTCCATGCAAGGTGTTCATATTGCTAATATGGTGTACTTTTTCATTTCCAGGTATGTGAGCTCAAAGGAAATAGGTCCCACCACACTTGAGAATGCTCGAGTTATGTCAGTGGAGGTTGGTTTGTTTAGTGGAGGAGATATTTCCACGTTCTATTCTCACAAGCCAACTACATCTCATAGTGCATTTGGTGGATGAGATTGCTATATGCGCGGTACTATACATGCACGATGGTTGTTCTTCCTCGAGCGCTTCATGAAGACCTTGAAGGGTTTCATGAGATAAAATGCAAGACCCGAAGGTAGCATGGCTGAGGGTTGGTTGATACAAGAGTCACTCGTATATATTTTTGAGTTTCTTGTTGATGTGGATAGCTCTCTCCCACGACTATGGAGAGATGATGAAGACCTAAGGATGACCTCTATTGTGCCTCAAGGGAAAGGATGCAACAAAGTAATAGACACGGAGTTGCTTAATAATATCAACCTATATTGCGTGCTTAATAGTGATGTGATGAAAAGATGGGTGACAAGATACGAGGATGCGAAGGCAAGAAGACAAGAAGAAAGGGCCCTCTTTCGTACACACACCACGGATCTCGTGTGCCATACCCTCAATATCTAAGAGCACTTCCAAAGGATATTCATGTGGATTGGCTACTTGACGAAATGGAGAAAGCAGAGAAAGACGAGGGGATGCATATCTCAATGGAAGAATGGGAGTATGCTAGGGGATGCATGAGCAAGGTCAATATATAGAATGTTATGCATAGGTTTGGAGCTTTCAATAATTTAGATTGCTTATTTAATTGATTTTGTCTTGGTGTAGTGCACTATGTTCAATGCTATATGGTGTCAGGGCAAGCATTTCCGAACACAACGGATTGATGATAAGAGAAACACACAAGATTGCGGCGTCATTGCTAGCTTTGAGGGAGCCAATGGAGCCATGGATGATTATTGTGGCATAATTCAAGATATTATTAATCTTGACTTTCGACGCTTATTTGTGTATGTTTTGGATGTAAAGTGGTTTAAGGACGTGGTGGAAAGAGGCCCTAATGCAACAATCAAACGCCATGCAAGTGGCTTTGTAACTATTGACTCCACAAAGTTTTGGCAAAGTAAGAAGGACACACTAGTACTACCACAACAATGTGAACAGGTACTGTACACACATATAAAGGTACTCACTTTTAAATATTTGATACCTTTGATGCAAGGAAAATAACATGATTGTATTTGTGTTTGAATTAGGTTGTCTATCAACCAATGGTGGATAATAACAGATGGTGGTATGTCATACCTATTATGCCACGTTCCAAAGTGATGTATAGTACATTTACGAATATGGAGCGTATGGAGGATGATCATGGCCATGGAGGTCATGATGACCGTGATACGAGAGAGGAGGATGATCATGAGATAGGAGATACAGATATTGAGGCCATTACCCGGAGGACGAGCCTACCATTGGTGATGCTGATTTCGATGAGCACATGAGTAGCACAAGTAGTAGTGGGTTGAATGTATTTGTAGATCTAAACACTTGTTTGGATTTTTAAGTAGAAGGGTTGATCTCATTGAGGATGAGATTGAACTGTAGCCCATCATTGATATTGGCTAAACTATTTTACATATTGTCTCATTCTCCTCACCTCACTTATTTTTTGTATATGTGGGTTTGCAAAAAAGCATTGATGTTTTTGTTAAAATTATGTACTTTGGTAATCATGGGTAATTTTTGGAAAGCAATGATGTACATTTACCAGCCTACACTAAAATCTCACTTTTTGTACTCTCTATTTTGCGTCTAAATACGCATCTAATTCTCAGTGTAGACGCACTAATAGACGCCCTAATACACACGTCAATAGACGCGCTAATACACACGTAAATAGACGCGCTGTTAGACGCAATGTTAGATTCTCAGTGTAGATGCCCTAATAGACGCGTCAATACACGCGCAAATACACGCACTATTAGACGTAGCTGTTAGACGCGCCCGTAATTTCTCTATGCAAGCAACGCCTATAGACGCGCTCGCTATTTTGCGCATCTATCAAGCGCGTCTATAGTTGCTTTGTGTTGTTGTGCCTAGCTTGCGAATGAAGGTGGAAACTTCATCTCTTAGAAGATCCTCCTTTGTCTCTTCAATGATGTTGAAAGATCTCCACATCCCAATGGCTGCTTCTTTCACCTCTAACATGTTCTATTCTGCAAGGTCTACCGCTTGGCATGTTTTCCGCTTCTTGTAGAGCTCATTTACTTCAGACCTTGTTGTCCAGGCCTCCGAAATGGCATCTGATCAAGGTTCATTTTATTTGAGTTGCATGAAAGATTGAAGAGCTTTACTTAAGATGGTTGCAAATATTGTAGTATTAGAGGGATACCTAGATGAAGCCATGACCATAGAGTTCACAAGGACTCTATTGCAATATGAAGATATAAGGGGAGACTGGTATGGGATGTGTCTAGAAGAACATGGCAATCTCTACTGTATTTATAACTTCAAAAGGAATTAAAATTTACTTTTTCGAGCACTAGAATTCTTACTTTAAGCATAAGAAAAAATACTTTAATCACAATTGTGATTGTTTTAATGTCTCTCTCTCTCTCTCTCTCTCTCTCTCTCTTGTGTTGTTGAGATCTCATTCCATTTGCATCATCTCTCTCAAAAATCTAAGCCATGAAAGAAGCAAAAAACATGGCCATTGTCATAATATGTGTGAACAACAATAATGCCTAAAACCAATATATTTTAAACATTACAGGCTACTACTAAAATATATTAGTATGGATGTCGGACTCCCCGGTGGAAGAAGGGAGGATGTGGTATGGAGTAAGGACCTCTACCAAATGGTGCA
Source organism: Cibotium barometz (assembly GCF_041138505.1). Classification (NCBI taxonomy): domain Eukaryota; kingdom Viridiplantae; phylum Streptophyta; class Polypodiopsida; order Cyatheales; family Cibotiaceae; genus Cibotium; species Cibotium barometz. The sequence continues at coordinate 45,940,544 of NC_141077.1, forward strand.
AGTGCAGGTGGAAAAAGTGGGCTTGCAAAATCAGGTCGTGGTGCCCCTGAGGGAACTGCAAATGAATCTATGGGGAATTATGTGGCAAGACATGTTGATATTAGGGCTCCATTGGAACACCAGGTGCCCATGACGAAGTGCTAGACTATGTTGGGCTCATGGGTACCAAGAAGACTAGATGATATGGTGCCCCCACATCCATCTGTTGTTCTCGTCAAACAATCTCACACTGACCTCACCCCTGAAAACCTTGTTACCCACATCATCGTGCACAGCGGCAAGTGGTCATAGACATAAACTAAGGCACACCTCGTCGCTCTTCATGCTGATGCAATGTCGTTGCAGTGTCCTACATGCTATAGGCATGGACCCACTACTAGCAAAGCAATCTATAATAGTATCCCCACGATCAGTGAACATCCCAAGCAACCACCTGCCCATAGTAGAAGCCCACAATGACCATATGTACAAATGGATGACAATGTCTATGACAATGATTATATAATCATTTCACTACTTGAATCGTGCACATGATTAACTTGCAAAAGGCTCGCTATGCTTAACAATATATCGGATGGGATCCCTGTCTGCATCCAATTGGTATATGGGGAGGTTTCCTCGTGTGCTTTTGGCTCCAAGAAGATATTATCACCAACCTCAAAACCTCTGCAATCTGTAGCTACCTCACATCCTGGCCTATCATACTTTGGAGGACGAGTGGACGCACTCTCATTAGGGCGCATGAAGATAGTGATGGCCAAAGCAGAGACCAACATGCACACACTAGTAAGTACTTTAGGGAGGGAAATCATTGAGCTTGACTTTCAAAAAAAAACCAAAGAATCTTGTACTCACCTCTTCTTGGCCATCTTGTGACATGACATAGAGATATTGTGTGGGACACACAAGAACAAAGTCCTTCGCAATGTGAAGTTCCAAGCTCCTGTCTCCCCCGCATATAGAAATCCCCACATGCTCCGCATGTAGAGTGCACACCTTAGTGCCATTGGCATGTAGGAACTATGCAGCAAGCACAAAAGCCGACTCCACAAGTATCTCTCGCAAAACATTCCACCCATGAACCTCTAAAGTGCCCTTGTGGAGACATGTATCTATAGGAAAATCTACCCACACCAAGCGCACGCCTCCAAGGCTATCGAAGGCATCCATGCTTTCCCACCTTGTCAGCGATCCCATGAATCATTGCAATACTACAAAATTCCTAGAAATAACAAAGCATGTAAGGGGAGTCCAAACGCTATAATGACGATGAATGGAGAGAGTAACTTGCACTTCAAAGAGATCGTACCTATGCTTTCTCTTTCCCATAAGCGCAAGACGGAGGTGATCAATGTTCAAGCTCAAAACTAAGTGTAGGGGATTCACCACAATGGTATTTACACAACACCAAATACATGTTATGAGCATTGATGAATAAATGATATAATGAATGCTTTAACATGTTAAGTTTACTTATTAGATCCCAAGAGGTCTGCCTCGTCATCTTTTGAACTCTTCGACCACATCCGCTCCTGGGTCTCGCCATGCGAAGGGGTCACCTACCCTTTGCCCTGTGCATGGGGCTGCCGCTCATCTTCATGCTTATTATCCTTGGAATGGCTATGCTCAGATTCCTCATCTGAGTCATCCCCTTCCCACTCTAGCCGTGACCTTTTCTGGGGCGATGGAGGTGTCATGGAGGTCAATTATTGCTCGGTGGCAGGCTTCTTGCCCTTTTTGGCCACTGCATTTCAACCAACATTAGAATTGTAAACTCCCAAAAAATAGGCTTCAAACCTTCTACAAATTAAATACTATGCATAAGGAAACATACTTTGAAACTGCTCTGCCTCTTGTGGAGGAAACTCCCCCTTTGGGTAGTCTAACCACCATGGACAAAGTATCCATGTGTGCTTGCCCTAAAGCTCGTCTCGATCCACTCTTCGGGGTATAATCCTGTCTCCTCCTGTCTGCATCTGAAGGGTGCTGGGAATGTAGACCCGATCGTGTACACTACTTCTCCACCACCTAATACACAGCCATTAGAAAGGTCTTCGAAACCAATACAAGAAACATGAGAGCTTATCCACCATGCAAGGCCAAAAAAAAAAACAAAACTTGTGGTACTTTATACCTATATAAAAGGCATCGTGATGTGCATGGTAGGTGTGGTTACTGGTCAGGATCCAAGGTAGCACGCATTTGTCTTTTCCACCTAACAAATGCCTTCTCAAAATGAGACTTTCGATAAGATTTCAGGGCATCCGTGATACCTACTCCAGAGCCTTTTGTGGCTCTTTTGTGCATGCCAGCGACTACAGGTGAGCTTGCCTCTAGCGTCGTGTACAATTTCAGCATGTACTTGGTCAATTGTGGAACCAGTATACATGACAATGGATCCACATGAAGAAGGCTTTGTCGGATGGCGGAATCTACGGATCCCTCATAGCAAACTTGCCACCAGCCAATATGTCAAGTAGCCTACATTTCGTGCATTGTAAACAAGCATCAGGTTTCTAATAACTTGAACAAAAATGTAATGGAGCATCAATATCATGATGAGCAGCACGTAAGCGCGGTACACGCCTACGTCCTTGACAGCCATTTTAATACAGTAAATAGCTAGTGGCGCTAGGCAGTAATGCTTGTCAAATCAATCGAGGAGCAAACACAACAGACTCACAGAGTAATTAATTCACAAGCTTAAGAGTTGGAACATTGATCATTAATTAATTGGGCAAAAAACCAAGCGGCTTTGGCTAGAGGATTAAGGCTTATTTGAAGTAACAGGGAGCAGCTAGCTAGGGGGTGATCTACGGTGACGGAATTTGGGCTGCTGCATAGAGAAACAAGCGCGTTATTTATAGCTTGAATGTAGGGCCGGCGGCCTAGAAATAATGGAGTTGGTGGGATCCTCTCCGGAGTTGGTGGACACTCCGATTGTATTTGAGTTTGTGACCCAGTTTTGTTTGTGTTTGTGACACCAGATTTTCTACAGCCTCGCTCCGCGGGCTGATTAGGCTGGTGGACACTCCGATTGTATTTGAGTTTGTGAGACCAGATTTTCTACAGCCTCGCTTTTGACAGTAATACGCCGCACGAACCACCCCGGCTCCTTGCTGCTGCTGCAAGTGGCGGACAACTAAACCGATACAGACCTTTGCGTAGAGCAGCTCCCAAATGCTGATTTGTTCTTTCAACGCATACGCTTTGTCTTGAGTTGACTTTTTTGGCCCTTCGGATGGTGATGCGCTTCTCCAGCGAGGCTCCGCAGAGTCGTCGTGGAGAGGCCGGAGTGTCGTGGAAAATGAGAACAGATGAAGTCAAAAAGCCCACTTGAGATAGCTACATGGCATATGTCTCTTACATTTTTTTTTGGGTTAAGTAGGTGGTTTGCGCACATTAGAGAAACTAAGGGACTATTTTTTCCAGAATCTATTGTAATTTTTTGGAAATTATTTCTATCTCGAACATTACATCAATCCTTTTCACCATGGATTGAAGAGGAAAATTTAACCTTCAACAGGCTTTTTCTTCGTATAACTGAAATCTTGACTTCTTTGGAGGAGGAACTTTCCCTTTAAATTGAGGACTCTTTTTTAAGGTTGGACAAGTTCTGGGCCAAGTTAAACCTACCTCTTCACTTGTTTGGAGGAGGAACTTTCCCTTCGGTTTCACAAAGCTTTTTAAAAGTTGTGGGCTAAGCTAAACCTACTTTTTCTTCAACCATGGCGAGTACCTATGATCTCTAGGGAGTAAACTGTCATTTTTTTCAAGTAAACACATCAATCTCATATGATAAGGTTCTCTTAAAAGGATTTTTTTCCCCTCTAGTCTTTCTTTAAACCGACAATCTTTAAACCGACAATCTTTAAAGAAACTTTCTTAGTGGAGTCCAACTTTTGTTTTTAATTCTCTTCTAAAAAACCTCTCTCTCTCTCTCTCCCCCACCCCCCACACACACACGAATAATGTATCGTCCAATTTTTAGCACTCATAGTAATACTTTAATAAAAAAGGTTTGGGTATCTATTTGCTACTATGAGCATTGATATAGGTATTACTGGGGGCACACTAATATAAGCACTACATGTTAACAATTATATTATTGCCGTAAAAAATTCTTATAGTAATGCTTATATCAATGCTCTGAAAATTTGCCAAAATGTTACCCTGATTCGTCCCATCTATAAAGTTCACATATGATACAAACATTAAAGAAAATGAACTTAAGGAGAAGGTGGATATGTATAGATTAAACACACTCTTTATGTTTATTATTAAAGTGTCTCAAAAGCAAGTATCCTAATAGACCATGAGAGAGAGAGAGTTGAGAGTAGAACTTGCTAGTTTAATCCTCAATACATGTTCTTATGTATCCTTTGTGTGTGAGAGAGAGAGACAGAGAATCGATATTGGAGATTGAGAAGGTGAATATGTATAAATTAAACATAGTCTTGATGTTTATTATCCTTGTAGGAGCTGAAGGAACTTCCTTATTGATGACAGCTTAGAGAAGAGTTAGCAACCACTAGTCGAGCTTGGATGCCTTCAAGAGACCTGAACTCTGAGCTAAGGTAAGTTCCATATGACGGATTTTTTTGTTCCTGCTTTGCTATGAATGAGAGAGAGTTGGAGAGATCTACAACGGGCCATAACATTTTTGACAATGTTGTCGGGGGGGAAATCTTGCTTCCTCCACTCTTTTAGAGCATCCTCTCCATAATGTAAATAACTTTCTCCTTAGCCATTGTTTTCTAAACAATGTTGTGGTAGGTTGAGAAGTGTATAAGGTTGTGTGTGTGCAGAGTGAAAAACAAGGGACATTGTGTTTTTGTTTGATGTGATTACTTGCGAGACCTTGAGAAAAGAAAATCAATTGGTTTTGTTTGATGTGATTACTTGCGAGACCTTGAGAAAAGAAAATCAATTGGTTTTTCTTCCTCAAGTGATGCCCAAGGAAATAATGTCATATTCAAGGACACATAAGAGAATGCCTAGTAGCACATGTGCGTGTATAATAAGAAAGATGTCATGAGTGATTGATGCCAATAATGCCCAATTTGTGGAGCTAGGGAGACCACTGTGGCTGGACTTGAGGCCTATGCTCCAAAGGACTCTACACCCAATAATGATGCCAACAATGTGCACAGAAAAGATATATATGCTTACAAATGCAATTTTTTATCTTGTTGAGATGCCAAATGTGCAAGCAACTAGCTCTAGCCATAAACATTCAATGCACACTAAGATAATGAGGTTTTATCTCTTGAGCTAGTAAATGCACTTACCTTTAGAACCAATACTTAGTAAGGTTATATACAACATCCTACCTAGAGTATGACATATTTTGATATGGAAACAAGTGTAAGAGCCACTCAAGTTCATTTACACCTTGCCTATGAACCCTGTTGTGCACAACCTCTAGTGTTGGATCAAGTTATTGCATTATGCAAGTATACATAATAGGGAGGAAGATTTTAGAGTGATCCCTATTATGCATGACCTCCTCTATTAGAGTGACCACTATTATACATAATAGGGAGAAAGATTTTAGAGTGGCCCCTATTATGCATAATCTCATCTAGTGTTGGATTAGGGAACTACATTATGTAGATACACAACATGAAGGAAGATTCAAAAGTGACCCCAAAACTAGATACACACATTAGGTACCTACGGAAGTCTTGGAAAAGAGCCAAAAGGTAACTATGACAAGGGCAAGGCATACGAGGGTAACAAAGGTGAGAAAGGCAAAGATGCAAGAGTATTGGGGTCAAGACTACCACCCTCATCAAAGTTGGTTGAGGTTCAAAGCAAGCATAAGGACAAGGGAAAAGATAAAATGCAAGAAGATGCCCCCAAGAACCGATGCAAGAAGATGTCACAAACAAGACATTTGAGATGTGTGACACAAGTGGCCTTCTTGCTCAATTTGTTAAATAACTAATGCTAGGTCTTAACATCATAAAAGGGCTGGCAAACCTTAAGATTTTTTGGAATGAACCATACATGGAACGTCTTGAAGTTGACAGATGTTGGAGCTCTATATATGGCTCACTCTACCTAACTTGGTCTCACCTATATATATGTATCTTGTCCTCAATATGAATCAGTCTTTGGGAGCGTACATGATGTGTCTCTTCTCTCGTCTCTTTCTCTCTACATTTCAACATGGTATCAGAGCGTACATCTATGAGGGAAGCATCTATGTCTTCTTGTTAAATTCATGATTATAATTTCATGTCTTACAAGATTGTTCTTTGATTATGTGTTGTCTACATGATTTTATAGCTTAACTTGTTGTAATTAGAGTTGTTTCTTAATCGCGTCCTTAAAACCAAAACCAGGTGCAGGTGCGTAGATTGTATTGTGCTGGTGAATCCTATCAAAAAAGTTTGTCAAACAGAGTTGTGAGTCAAAAGTTATGACAGTTCAGGCAAACTGCATCTGTAAAACAGCAAAACAGGTTCTTTGTGAGCACACAGGTTTCGTCTTCGTCAAGCGTTTTTAGCAACCCGCCCAAATCTAGCTTCTTCGTCAAGCGTTTTTAGCAAACCGCCAAATCTAGCTTTTTCGTCCAGCGTCTACCAATGAATCTTGCATCCCACGTCTCGGATCTTGCTACTTTTAGCAAAGCGACCAATCTAGCTTTTTCATCCAACGTCTACCAATGAATCTTGCGTCCCACGTCTCGCTATTTTGAGGACTCTTTTCTTATTGACGTCTCTTATCTCTTGCAGTCGTCCTTGTCTATGGTGTGCAGATTTTGTGATTTTATCTTATACGTCTTCTCACAGATAGATATGGCTATGACTGTTCTCGTCAATGGTTTTCCTTCTGGCCAACGTTCTATTCCTTCTTTTCAAGGCCAAGGGTTTCCCGGTTGGAAAGCAAAGATGCTGTTAATTCTTGAAGGCGATGAGCTCTCAGATGTTGTTATTGGCAATTCTCTATGTCCGTCTCAGCCTATTATTCCGAATTCTGACAACGTTCTTATCACGGAAGGCCCTGTTTTTGATGCATGGCGTCTTGCTTATATGGATTGGCAGAGGCGTGATAAAGCAGCTCGTCGGTATATTCTTTCTGCTCTTAGTGATTCTCTCATGCTTGATGTGTATGACTTTCCTACTTCCCATGACGTATGGGAGTATCTTATAGCAAATTTTCAGAAAAAGTCTGTTACAGAAACACTTTATTTGAGAGGTTTGCTTTCAAAGTTACAGTATGAAGTTGGTACTGCTATGACGGGACATATTGATTCTTTCAAATCTATTATTAATCAACTTGCTGCTGCGGGTGATCCTGTTCCACGAAAGCAACTTATTACAATTCTTCTTGATACGATAAAGGATCCGTCTTATGACAACATTGTTACCATTCTTTCTAACAAGGACGGTCTTGATTTTGACCAAACTTGCATATCTTTGATTGAGTATTCTCAACGTCAACAACGACGTAGTGTTGGTCATGATGCAGTTATGTTTTCACAACAAGAGGAGCCTGAGTCACAACAGTTGGAACGGGCCTTTAATGTGCGAAGGCGTTCTTTTCAACGAGGCAACCGTAGAGGTGGTCGTCGTGGTGGTAGTTTCTCTCGTCTCAAATTTCCTAACAAGCATTGTTCTTACTGCAATAGGAATGGTCATACTGAAGATGACTGTTGGGCACGTCAATATGATGAAGAACACAACATTACCACAAAACAACCACGTTTATCTAGAGATTCTTCTTCTTGTGATTATTGTGGAAAATCTGATCATCCCTCTTCCATGTGCTTTAAGCGTCGATTTGATGTAGATCGAAATCGAGCATATGCAGCCGAGCATCATGATAATGTTATGCCTGAAACAAGTTGTGTTTTATGTTCAGTTCCCCCAGACAGAATACTTCATGTTCGTGATGGTTCACTTTTCATTATTGATTCTGGTGCTACAGGAAATATGACATATGAATCTAAGTGGCTACATAACTATCATTCTTTACCTGTTAAGCGTGTTGTTTATCTTGCTGATGATACAACTTGCCAAGTCAAGGGCATTGGAGATTTATATCTTGGCACCTTATCTTCTTCAACTCGAGTTTTACGAGGGGTTTTACATGTCCCAGAACTTCAACGTAATCTTCTTTCAGTTGCAAGACTTGTTGATCTTGGTTTGTTTGTTGGATTCGACCACACCAAATGCCGCATTGAGAAAGATGGACAGATTATTGCAACTGCTTCTCGTAATGGCAATTTGTTTGAGCTCTCTCTTAATGATGCTGTAGCAAATGTTGTCACTGCTCCAGGGGATCATGATTGCAAGATATGGCATCATCGCTTTGTTCATGCTGATTTCTCAAAGCTTCTTAATCTTCATCGTCAAGGTCTTGTACGCGGAATGGATCTTAAAGCTCATCCTCATATGGGAATCTGTGAGTTTTGTGCTCTTGGCAAACACAATCGTAAACCCTTTCCTCTCTCGAATTCAGTTCATTCTCATGATTTGTTGGATCTTGTTCATACCGACATTTGTGGACCTTTGCCTCCATCGAGAACACAACATCGTTATTTCATTACGTTTATTGATGATTACTCACGGTATACAGTTGTTTTCTTGCTTCAACAAAAATCTGAGGCGTTATCTGTTTTTAAGCAATTTCACAAGGCTGCCGAACTTCAAACTGGACGTCGCCTCAAGAAACTTCGCAGCGATAATGGTGGAGAATATGTGTCTTGTGAGTTTGAGAGTTATTGTACGGACCATGGTATTCATCATGAACATACAATTCCATATTCACCTCAACAGAACGGTGTTGCTGAACGTAAGAATCGCACTATTATCAATGCTATACGATGTATGCTGATTCATTCTGGGTTATCTCGTGTCTTCTGGAGTGAAGCTCTCTTGACAGTAGTCTTTGTTCAGAATCATCTTCCTACTACTGCTCCTTCTGGTAAGATACCTATCACAGCATGGACAGGTGAAATTCCTTCTGTATCTCATTTTCGAACCTTTGGATGTATTGCTTACATTCATGTTCCTAAAGAAACACGAGCAAAGCTTGATGCTCCTGGCCTTAAAGTTATTTTTATTGGGTATTCTGACACTTCCAAAGGCTACAAATTCTATGACCCGTCCTCCAAGAAAGTGCTTGTGAATCGTGATGCTATTTTCAATGAACAGCTTATGGGCGGTACATGGTCCATGGATGATTCTGATGATACTAAATCTTTGCTTCAAGCTTTTCCATTCTTGTGTGATGATGAATCTTCTTCTATAGAGCAAATTTCCTCTTCACAACCATCTAAAGAGCAACTTTCCTCTTCACAACCATTGATTCCGAATGCTGTCATTGATGATGTTGACATTTTTATTGATCTGCCTATTGATTTTGAGCATGGTTCTTGTCATGTTTATGATGAAGATTTTGAGGCTAATGTTTTCTCTACTTCTGAAGATCCAGCCACGTACAGTGATGCTATATGTTCTCCACAAAAGGATCAATGGCAAGAGGCTATGGAAGCAGAGTATGATTCTCTTATCTCTAAAGGTACATGGATACTCACTGAGCTACCTCCTGGCCGTACTGCCATTAAGTGTAAGTGGGTATATAAGACAAAATTTAAAGCAGATGGATCCTTTGACAAATTCAAGGCACGTTTAGTTGCCAAAGGTTATTCTCAAGTTGCTGGCGTTGATTATCACGAAACCTTTTCACCAGTTGTTCGCATTACTAGTATTCGGGTTTTATTGGCATTTGCTGTTCAATTTGACTTAGAAATTCATCAGATGGACGTGCGCACAGCTTTCTTGAATGGAGATTTGAATGAAGAAATTTACATGGAGCAGCCAGAAGGATTTGTTATTGCAGGGAAGGAAGATCTTGTTGCTCGTCTTCATAGGGCTTTATATGGTCTTAAACAAGCTTCACGGGCCTGGTACATCAAGTTTGATCTTTTTCTTACCTCCCATGGTTTTCTCTCTTGCTCTTCTGATCCCAACTTATTTACCAAACACCAAAATGGTAGTTTTGTAATCCTTGCCCTTTATGTGGATGATACAATCCTTGTTTCCAATGATTTGGGATTTCTACACCAAAGTAAGCAGTTGTTATCTTCGGCATTTGATATGGTGGATCTTGGAGAGCTTCACTCGTGTCTTGGCATTCAGATTCAAAGGGATCGCAGTAAAGGTATTTTGTTACTTCGACAGTCAAAGTTTATTGAAGATACTATTAAGAAGTTTGGTTTGGAATCTGCACATTCAGCAACTACTCCTTGTCTTGCGAGTTCCATGAAAAACACTTCTGATGGTGGTGGCCAGCTTGTTACAAATCAACCATATGCTAATTTGGTTGGATGTCTTCAAGTTGTTGGTTTGAACACTCGTCCTGACATTTTGTTTATTGCTAACTATCTCGGGCAACACCTTGCATGTCCTTCTCTTAAGCATTGGTCTTCAGCAAAGCGCGTGTTGAAATACTTGAAAGGCACTATAGATTATGGTTTGGTTTATCAACGACAATTCACATCCGACTCCATTCCATCTCTTTCTCTTTTGGGTTACACAGATGCAGATTGGGCCAGCTCACATTTATCTATGCGATCTACTAGTGGCAATTGTTTCTTCATTAATGGTTGTCTTATTTCTTGGACCAGCAAGAAACAACGTTGTGTTGCAGTTTCTACAACCGAATCTGAATATGTTGCGGCATCACTTGCAGCTCGTGAACTCATTTGGCTTCGACAAGTGTTGACAGATATCGGCCATTCTCCTCTTTCTAGTACACCCTTGCGGTGTGATAATCAGAGTGCTATTAGTCTTGCAAAAGACTATGTCCAACATAACAAGTCAAAACATATTGCTGTGCATTACCATTATGTTCGATACGAAGTACGCAAAGGCACTATCATGATTGAACATTGTCCAAGTGACCAGATGATTGCAGATATTCTTACCAAAGGTCTCAATGAGTCACGCTTCATTCTCTTGCGCTCAGAGCTTGGAGTTGCCTCGGGCTCACTCTTTCTAGATTAGGCTCTTTACTCTTATGGTAGCTTTGTACATATATCGTTGTAATCTTCTAGACACCATGCACTTTGCACATTCCACAATTGCTCACTATGACCTCTTGGTCCTTTTGTATATTTGTACATAGATGCACAATGCACTTTCACATCATTACTTCTGGTTCATATTTTCACATTTGTATAGGGGCTTGGGTTTTTCCCTTGTACTCCCCAAGGGTTTTTTCATCCATAGCTAGAGACCCTTGTTTGAGTGGGGGTGTTGGAGCTCTATATATGGCTCACTCTACCTAACTTGGTCTCACCTATATATATGTATCTTGTCCTCAATATGAATCAGTCTTTGGGAGCGTACATGATGTGTCTCTTCTCTCGTCTCTTTCTCTCTACATTTCAACAACAGAGATGTTATTTAAAGAAAAAATTGAGATTAGTTATAACAGCCAAGACTAAGGGCCTCTAAAAGGATAGTCACCTTCACCTTTAACTTTAAGCATGTGCACACAGAGGCTGAGAATGACTTGTAGCCTCAATAGCCACACCAATCATAGAATAAGTTTCACTAGTCTAGGTGTCCACTAACATAAGAGGGATTTACAAAACAAGGGTTATGGAGCATTAACAAATACTGATATAGGTCTATCAAAAGTAGGAAGAGTTAGAAGAAAGGGTTTTCATGTTGGGACGAGCAAACACAATCTGCCTCTATAGCACCTAAATCAATGAAAATATCTAGCACAGGACACCCAACAGCCCTGCAACTATTCACTAAACCTCTGTTGAATCAGTTTGACACCTAAACCCTCTTAATCTTAATCAGTTGATCAACCTAAGTGTCCTCTTGGATTAGATCTAACTCTGAACAAGTCTGAACTTCAACCTTAACTACTCAGCTTACCTCCGTTGATCTCTTGCTAATCTAAACTAATCCCAACTTACTTGCTCTATCGACTATAATCAGATTAAGTTATAACAGTTTGCTGACCTCAGTCAAAATCTCAACTTGTTGTGCTAATTGTAATCTAATTCAGTTAACAGCTGCTACTGACCTCTGTCAAAATATTTTCCTCCAAACTCCTCAAATTTCCTCCAGGACTTTCAACTTTCAAATCCTTGGTTCAAAACCCTACCAAACTATCAGCATCCCTCTTCTATCGAACCTAGTTGATACAACTAATTCAGAATTTTCCTCTTCTGTGTCCTATGACACTCATAAACCCCTAGACAGCCTAGAATATACAATGGTCCAGCCTTACAACTCCTTATATGACTCCTTGCTAACTCTCTTAAATACCCTCTAGCTCAAAAATTGTATAACCCTGACAAAACTCTAACTATCAGATATGGCTTTGATTGACTCCCTTTCAGTCCCTATCTACCCTTCTACACTCTTAGTTGATTGATTTTGATGTTCAACTGGCCCCCTCTACTAACTTTGCTAACTTTTAGATGATATTGATTGATTAAGACCTCACTTAATAGGCTTCAAATCTGAAGTCTATTGAGTCAAATACCTGACTCAATAGACTTCAGATTGTGACTCAAAATTGATTTTCCTCCACAATTTCCATCAAAACAACATCTGCATCACAAATAAAACACAAAACTCTATCATCCATTCACAACAAACTCAAGCCCAAACTCTTAGCCTTTTGCATATAGATAAAATCAAACTAGTCTCAACAAGCTTGAGACCTTGGACGCAAACAAAAAAAGAGAAAGATGAAATTTAAGAGAACCTCCATAGTTCGAAGCTTGATTGCTGGACCCTGTAGCCACCTTTGTAGACTTTCTTCTTCAAACAAAAAACCACAATTAAACAAAACGCTTGGTAGCTCCAAGTTCTAGACAAAAGGTTTGTAAACAGAGACCCTAGGCTTGCCTTTGCAACCTTCAAATGATCCTCTATCTCACAAACATTCCCAATGCTCTGTTCTTGTCCCAAATTGTTCACACTACTTCCTTCTCTTCTCTCTGCACACTCTCAGAACGTTGTCCAAAGTGGGTTCTTCCTAAAGCCTCTCTTCTGTTCTTTGTTTGTTTTCCTAAAAAAGCATCATTCATAGAAACAACAAGCTCATTTCTTCTCCTACCTTCTTACTAGAAAACTACTACGTATTACTCCATGCACATTTTCTTCATCATGAAGATCTCTAGGATTCCCCCGTATCTCCATGCACAATTCCATTTCTAGCCATTACATGGCCTTCATATTTACCCTTTTCACAGTATGTCCATTACATACCAAGTTCTAGCTGGCTAGCATATGTTCACACCATCTTTCTATAATTTTTCTTCTCCTCCTCTGGGTTTGTATATGTCATGATTATATTGGGCTCAAAAAACCTCTCACAACGTAGTAAAATGCAACCTCAAACTATAATTCAAGAAGGTGTGAAGTGCATGTCTCTAAATGAATGGCTATAGATAGATGGAATGCATACTTAAGCGGAAACACCATTTCTTTAAGATAATGTATAGTGACAAGACCATCAACAAAGACTCCTCATATGGGTACTATGAACCAAGAGAAAAGAAGAGACCAAATCCCAATCTAGAGTGGAAAAACTTTTATTATACTAGATCGATGGGAAGAACCAATGCTAAGTCAAGTATAGGGTTTTATGAAGATAGAATGGTTACTCGGCGGCTCCCTGAGGCTTAACAACCGATATAAAAATTGAGGAGGAATACTTTATGACTTTTTATCTAGAGTAAGAATAACTTCAAGAGTGGTAGAGACAAGAAAACTAGGGCTTCCTACTATAGCCTTGCAATATATATACCATTAACCACACCAAGGGTTAGGCCAAGACTCGACCAAGAATGATAATTCCACTGCTAGTTATGACAACTATGGTAAGAATGCCTAATGTAAAGATCCCTATGAGTAGGGGTTAGTCTTATGATACCATCATATATATACCACCAACTTCATTAATACACCTAGATGTATCCCCAACTACAATAGATAGGTTGAGATAAGCAAAAGAAATAGGAAGCTACACAAGTGCTAAATATCAAGAAATAGGAAGGGGGTGGCAATAAAAGTTGAAAGAAGATCCAAGAGGAATTCATATCAAGAAATAGTTAATTCATGTCAGGGCATTTAGTATTATGTTAGATGAGAGAGAATGGGTGAAAGAGTAGGTGAATGGTTTAGATCTCTAAAGGCTGAGGAGAAAATAGATTTTGAAACCCTTAAAGCAGCATTCATTGTGGGATTTGATCAAACTAGAGCCAAATGGAGTGCAAACATACAATAACAACTATATAACATCACACAAAATGAGAATAAAGTCACAAATATAGTACATATGACATGTCCCAAACTTAAACAAATGGATAGTACATATGACATGTCCCACACTTAAACAGATAGATAGTACCGTCATAAAATGATAATAGCTTCTTTGTTTTAACTCCAATTCCGTCCCCATTTTGCACACAAGGAAGGCATGTAACTTAGATCGTAACTTAATTTATTGAGTAAAATTTTCATGTAATTTCTATTTTAAGTTAAATATTATATATTTTTTAAAAGTATACAAAAAGAGTAGTTTTTTCTATAGCACATCTTTATGTCCAAAATTATGTATTTTTACTTGATTTAATGATCCAAGGATAGATAATTATGAGGACAATGTGACCATATGGCCAAATTTCATTCTTGATTGTGGTTAGATTTTCCGAGATCTCCATTGGAAATTTGCTTCAAAGTCTTAGAGTACATGAATAGAATTAGTATATTAATTATAAATTTTTATTTTTATGTGATTATGTAATTATTTTATGTGAGAAAGTAGTGCTAATCATGGTAAATCTATAGAAAAAAGTTTGGTTTAATTTGAGTAAGAAAAGGTCTATTTTCATCGATTTTATGTGAAAATAACTTTGCTTGAGTAGTTTCTTCCCTTCTAAGCCTAAACCCAAGTCTAACTAGGCTTGGTAAAGTAGGTTAGATAATGTACCAAACCTAGGTGGAGACCCCTAAGGTGGCTATGCATGTGACCACGTGTCTAACACATGGCATGCATTCCACCTCAATGTGTCATCTCATTGTGCCACCTCAATATTGATGACATGGCATGCCACCTCACTACCACCTCATCATTTATGACATGGAATGCCACCTCACTACACCACCTCATTATATTAATGACATGGCATGCCACCTCTCATAGATGCCATGTAACATGCATTAACACATCATCAAGGAGGGATCATCAAGGAGGGAGAGCTACCACCTCACCTTGAGTTGTGGCACTTGTCACACACGTGTATGCCAAATCAATATTCCACATGCCATATCATCAATTTAAGTTTCCATGTCATCATCACCTCCCACGCATGGGTGCATCCATTCAAGGTTTCACATACATATAATATATATATATATATATATATAATTTATACATAATCCATGCATATGTATGTAAAATGTTCTTATGATATTTAACTTTTTAAATAAAATAATACATCAATTAGAAAATATATTATTTCACCTATATGTTTTTTTAAATTAGATATTTGTTAATTTATTATTATATATAGATAGGTATATTTTTAAATTTCTTTTTTACTTTTTTAAATAATATATTTTAATTTAAAAAAATAACATATATAAATTAAATAATATATTATTTTATAGTTAAAAGAAATATATTTTGGGTCTTCTTCTTAAAAGAGATTTTCTTTATTTTTAAAATATTATTTTTTGAAAAAAATTATTATATCCAAATTCTCCCCATTTTAAAAATCTAACCAAAGATATCATGTAGATTTAATTTAAAAAAAATATCTATTAATCTATAATCATCTGGTTGAATAAAGAAAATATTATCTTATGAATTAGAATATCCAATACAATGCAGGATAAGAAAGTGTTTTTTCCTACAAATGCACACACTTCTATACTCATTTCATTCAATCACAACTTGGTGTTTATTCTTCATAGAGTTTTATAGAGAATTGGCTCACAAAAGTCATAGGATCATGAGATGTATCTCATAGTGGGATATACAGTGTCTAAAAAACTAGCACAGAGAACTAGAAACATCCCCTCTATATAGTGCATCAAATGCTAACTCCAGATAATCTTTGCAACATAATAAGCCAACCCTATCCTACTAATAGGAAGAGTGTAAAAGGACTGGTGTGGAGCCCCATCGTGCAGATGAACCATCACTATGAGAAAAATTCTATATGACCAAATTGGAAATTAGGTTTATAAGGATCAAACAGAATTCAAGCTAGAGCACCACTTAAAGATGGAGACGAAATTACATGAGAGCAAGAAAAAGAAAAAGTACCTAGTTGGAAGGTCTCCCACCGGATCCAAGAAGGAGAGTCATGACAATAAGCAAGATGCACACTATGAGTGAACAGGTCACTCACCTCTACTTAAATAGGAAGAAGAGCTCTTGAAATACATGTTGCACCCACTAAGTGTGCCGGTCCACAACCAACAAGATCTCCTCCATAGCCAGATCACCTAATATAGAGCCTCAGCCCCATATTAATGAAGTGGTAGACACCAACAAGCACAGCCGCACAATGGACAAGGCCTTTGCTGGAATCATGGGTACATAACCCCGACTCCAAACAAGAAAGAAACAGGACCACTAGCATGTAGTAGCTGAAAAATCCAAAATAGGTTTCACATTGCCAAAAGAGTCCAAAACCAAACTTGACCCTTCCAACAAGGCATTTCAAGATTTAACACCCCTCTTTTTAAAAAAACAAATAGGAGAGTTCATATAATTCAAAAAATCTTTTATATGGGAAGATTGAGTCAAACAAGATATGATATAAGAGATATGTGTGTGTGTGTCATTCATTTCCACTTCCACCGTCGAAAATCAACCCAGATCTAAACCACTGAGCTTCATGACCATCATTGATTAGCTCTATGAGCCAAACCCAATCCCCATAGTTATAGGGTTAGAAAACAAAGGCGGGTATCGTGTTACGCCAGAAAGAGAGGAGCAAAAAGATAACTGCAAAAAAGACCAGTTTACACCATAAAGTATTTTCACACTCAATAGACCAAATCCCCAAATGAAAGCATTAAAAATTGTTGTTTTTAGTCATAAGCCATCAGGAGAGGTAGTAAATTAAAAACATCTATCTATTATTTTGAGAAAATAACAAGGGTGTGTGTGTGCGCGTGTGCCTTGGAGATAGAGGAAGAGAGAGAGAGAGAGAGAAATGATACCCTTCTATGTAACTAAAATGGGATGATGTATAAAAATCAAAGAATAATACGTGGGACAAATCATGACACTACAATATAAGGGTGGTAGCCTAGTTACTCTAGGCTAGGCTACCACCAGACACAACACTAAAAAAACATCATATCATGACTGCAAAAGTAAGTGCTAACCTAGCTACTCTAAGTTTAGTCACTGTCACTATCCAAGTCTAGCCAATGTGGCTTGTCGTACACATGTCTGCACTACCTAAAGAGCCCTTTGTGCCTCTCTCTCTCTCTCTCTCTCTCTTGATGCTCATAGCCTAGCGTGATTCTCGTAGCCTAACTTGTCTCTCTAGCCAAAGAGTGAAGTCAGCACCCACATGTGTCTTCCCTCGACACATGTAATCTTCTCAACTGTCATGACTCTATGTTGATATGTCTTGGTAGGTGTGCCACTAGGTCCAACACCACTAACAAGCTCAAGTGTTATTTGTCTGCTCTCCTCTAGAATAGCCTCTAGCTACTCGATCTCTTTCTCGGTCCACTCTAACCTTGCTGGCTCCTTGAAGCCCTCTGGGAGGGTCTTGATGCCCAACTCTGAGCAATGGCTAGTAAGTCCTCATGTGAGAGACTGGCTGCCCTGTCTGTGGATCAATCTCTACTGTCCCTAGAAAAAGACCGTCGATACCCAAAACTCAATAGGTGGCTAGGTCGATGTCAAATCTACACACTAGGCACCTAGCCCAATGCACCAGCTGGAGGGAGATGCAAGAGAGGTGGAAGCTCGAGGGGGTTCACTATAATTAAACCCCATGTATCATGTGCACTCAAGGCCTATTTTAAGAAATTACCGTATCTGTGAATTTTTTGTGAATAAAACATACCCTATTTCTATTCAACCTATGAATACGCCCTTTAAATGGTACCCTTCTATATGTAAAAATGTGTAAAAAAGGGATTTTAAAAATCTCTTCTGTTGAACCCACATGCTACGCTTACGTATTTATGAGTGACCCCCCCTCCCCCCCCTTGAGGGTGGAGGAAGTGGCCACACCCTACCACATATGCATTTGTCACATTGAGGGGCTAAAAACATATAGAGCACTCTCCCTCATGTCGAATCTACGGGACCTGTGTACAGCATATGGTCGTCAAGCCGGGATCTTCAAGGGAGGCCGAGGACAAAAGGAAAGCTAGGGGTCATTATGGAATCCTCAATTATGAGTAATCTATCAAGGCTACTGAAAAAAGTGCTCCGCCCTATGCTCAACTATGCGGCACCTCATGACCTCCTCATATAGCCTCTTCTCCCACATCCTCACTCTCATCTGCTCCATCTGTACCCTCATGTGATCCATCTCTGTAGTCACTTTATTGACTGCCTCTCATGATGCTAGCTCTATAGTAGAATGTACAGGTGTCTACACAAAAGAGAAAACATGAATAAGATACATAGAAAAAACTACACGAGACATTAACATACATGTAAGTAAACAAATGAAAAATAGATACCAACCTTGGTCAATAAAGATGTTGTGCATGTTAAAATAACTGCACCACATGCTAGATGATTTTGGTAGAAAGGCATACATCGACCCCTATCTGCAATCTAAGAGCCTCGACAGTCAAAAGTGGCACAAATGCTAGGTCTACCTCAACAGCTTGAAGCATTGGGGGGGAGGCCTCCCCTACTTGCCTAAGTAACCCCACCAGGATGAGTAGTAGTATAGTCCACATTGAGTCCCAATACAAACTGTCCATATAATTACTTCGCAAAGTATGAGGGAATCTGGCGATGGTGTGGCATCCTTCCACCATAAGCAGCCACATATCAACTATAGATATGTGATGCCATGAGTGGGTGCGAGAACTTGGAAATAGGAAGTGGTTTCCCAACCGTAGGATATGTATAAGGGAATCTAGTGATGGTGTGGCATCCTCCCACCATAAGCAGCTACATATCAACTATAGATATGTGATGCCATGAGTGGGTGCGAGAACTTGGAAATAAGAAGTGGTTTCCCAACCGTAGGATATGTATAAGGGAATCTAGTGATGGTGTGGCATCCTCCCACCATAAGCAGCTACATATCAACTATAGATATGTGATGCCATGAGTGGGTGCGAGAACTTGGAAATAAGAAGTGGTTTCCCAACCGTAGGATATGTGATGCCATGACTGGGTGCGAGAACTTGGAAATAAGAAGCGGTTTCCCAACTGTAGGATAGACTTCTTGGCCATCTCTACATAGATCTAAAATTGAATCTGTAATGCCAGGTAGCTTGTCCACTTCGTGGTAGGGCAAGCCACATGAAACCTGAGTGGTACACTGCACTGGGTAAGCAATCCTCTACAGACATGATGCTACCTAGGCTATGTAAGGAGGACATCGCCTCAAGGTTTATCACCCACGATGGGCAAAGTGGATGGTGTGTCCACACTCGACAAATTGTCGATAGGTTGCAGTGAGAGTCATGGCTCTATGAGGCTCTGAATGGAAACTCATGCTCAATGGACTCATGTTAGTCCATGCTAAACAAGATGATGAGGCCGTCCCAATGAAAACAATAACCCAAGTGTGAAAGAGATAAAAATATGTAATGAAGATTAGTGAATTCCTAATAATGGAGGTTAAGTGAAAGCTAATGTGGATTAGGGAGAGGGGTTCTATAAGAGTGATCAATGAGAATGAGTAGAAAAAAAATAATGGCTTTATATCTTGACTGAGTTAGGGTTAGAGTTTGGAGCCAAGATACACGTGTCACTATTCGATTGGTTCATTGTAAAACACGTATCCTGCATGCGTTGGTACCCACGTAACTCAACCAAGTTACATGGAAAATTTTAAAAAATGAATTTTCTAGAATCTTTATTTTAATTGACATGCCATCAGATTGGCCATGTGTCCATACTCGATTGGGCCTCCATACAACTTGGTCGAGTTACATGGAAATTATACATTGATTTTTTTTCCCTCCTTCATCTCGAGACTTACATGTGTTGCTCGCTGGTTGGGTATCCATGTAACTCAGTCAAGTTAAAAAGAATAACATTGAATTTTGTGGATTTTTATGTAACTCAGTCAAGTTACACAGAATATTTAAAATTATTTTTCATTCATCTCACGTTAAGATTTATGTGTTAGTTGCTAGCTAGGTATTCATGTAACACGATCGAGTCACATGGAAATTAAAAATTAATTTTTTTCCTTCTTTGTCAAGATTTACATGTGTTGCTCATTGGTTGGGTATCCATGTAGCTCAGTCGAGTTATGCAAGAGATTAAAATATAGAATTTTATGGATTTTCATGTAACTCGATCGAGTTTCATAGAATATTTAAAATTATTTTTTCATTTGTCCTCGATATTTACAAGTGTTAATCACCGGTTGGGTATCCAAGAAACTCACTCAAGTCACGTGGAAAATCAAAAAAATAAATTTTGTGTATTTTCCTATAACTTGATTGAGTTACACATAAAAGTTAAAATATTTGTTTTATCCTTTGAGATGTGCATGCTTGATGTGCATGTATGCCGTGGTATATATATGTAACTCGTTCGAGGTACATATAGGTCATCAACATATGCAACTCATTACTCGGTTGATTTCCATGGTGGGTGTCAAGCAATCAAGTTGCTCCATACAGCTGGCACATACGTAGATTTAACCACATAACTCGGTTGAATTATGTGGATGTCCACCTCACACCTCAAACAAGCATACATGGAGGTCCACTATGTAACTCAACCAAGTTACACAATGCCATGTGGATGTCTACTACGTAACTCGGCCGAGTTATGAGGAACTCGGCCGAGTTATGAGGTGGTCTTCATTATCCTATGTGACAATATCGGTAACTCGATCAAGTCATGTCTTGAACCTCAACTGGCACCACTTGGGATGCTACTTGGTTGTCTAACTCAGTCGAGGTACCCCAAGGTACTTCAAGGGTTTCCCATCCACATGAGACGGTCCCAAAGTGAGGACCCTTATTGTACAACCAGCCTTTAATATTTGACCTCTTCTAAAGGTATCTCTCCTTTTAAAATTATCTCTTTATGGAAAGATAATGACATTGAATATTTAATATTGAACCTCTTCCAAAGCTCTCTCTCCTTCCAAAATTACCTCTTTAGGGAAGGATACCTCTACCTTGTGAATTAGAGGGATGAATTATATTGGAAAACCTGTTATTATTGTTGAAGTTATTAAAGTGTCCTTCCTCATTCTTTCTCTATCGATGTTGTAAAGAGGATAATTCGAAGATACTTTTCTTGAAAATCTATCTCCTTCTAAAATTACCACTTTAGGGAAAGATGCATCTACCTTGTGAACTAGAGGGATAATTTGTATTGTGGTAAACATGTTATTGTCGTTGAAGTTGTTAAAGTGTCACTATCTCTTCCTCTTCCTCTTCCTCTATTAATGTTATAAAGAAGCTCATTTGAAGATACATTTCTTGTTTACAATAGCTTATTCCCCAAGAAGTACTGTCTTAACTAGTCATCCATAGATGGTTTGTCTTTCTATATTGCAATTCTTTAACCCATATTTTCATGACCTTCATTCAAACCATTTAAACCACATGCACAACACACATATATAGGATATTTTGAGGTAAATGCATTAAAGTGCATCCAACTAATATCTTTCACTTTTAAAAGATATACATAACCACTTTCATGAGGAAACTTCTAACTAAGTGTAATTTAATTTTTAATAGTGAGAAATCTAAAAGTAATGCTAGAAGTATTCTTTTCTTGAAAACCTATCCCATGTTTCTTTTGGATAAGTAACACCTTTAAGTACACTAGTGAGTTATCTTAATAGGAAATATTAAATACTTTGAGTGATAAGATGGAAGCAATATACCTAGCCCTACTTTTCTTGATAAGATGTAAGCCATACCTTATCACATTCTTGTTAGGATTTATATTCTATAGCTAATCTTCTATATCGCCCTTTAATAATTCCCTATACATCACATAGAACAAGCGGATAGTTTTTATGCTATACTTATAATTATTCAAGATTAATGCTTCCAATTCTATCCATTATTAGTTGCAAACAACACAAGTGTATAATACTCCTCTAAACAACCTTCTTGAATAATATTTCAAAGCTACACAATATAGTGATCCAAATAAATAATTGTATACCTTTATTATTTAAATACCAATTATTAATTGATCCTCACAATCATCTTGCTCCCTCAAACACAATTGGCTCCAAATTTATTATTTCCATACTGCAAGAACTTCCTACCAAGTTTTAGTTTGTAGATATGCCTCTCAAAGACTTTAAATAACAATATGAATGATGGATCACAACTTGCATAAAAAACTCAATCAACACTTTGTATAATAAGAAACATTTGGAAGCCCTTGATCCATAGAAAGAATGTAGGGAACAATCCAATGTCGTGGGGGATTTCCCAACCACACTCAGGAGCACAAACAGCTCAACCCAGAAACCAATTTACAATGGCCTAGCACATAAACTCACAGTTGGGGTGTATCACTCAACTCATGAAATCTTGTTTCTTGGGATTCTCATAGGAGATGATGTTGCCACGTAGCCGCACCCAAAAGCTCCACTCCAATGCGGCCAGTGCCACTGCTGTTGCACTCCAATGGACGCTTGACCCTCCTCACAACTTAATCTCTCACACTCACTCTCTCACATGAAAGCAAGCAAGCACACATAAGAGCTCAAGCAAGCAAGCAATATCATAAGATAGTAGATAGAGAAGAAGAGCACTCTATTGAATTAGCATAAAAGAATGAGTTGTAAGAAAGTTACATTTTCATCTTGTGTGGTTGCTAGGGTGACCAAAGTTAAAAATTAGGGCTAGAACTCATTCGGCCACTCTAGCTTTGTATAAACACCTAATCTAAAAATAGTACTCTACCTAAATCTCATAATTGTGTAAAATAATTAAAATTTAAGCACACCTAGTCAGGTAATAAGGAAATATTATTGTGACTAGTCAAATCTTTCTAGTTAGGACAATGATAATATTAAGGTTTGTCCAAATTCAATATAAATTCAATACAATGATAATATTAAGGTTTGTCTAAATTCGATATAAATTAAGATGGAGCAAAAATCATGCCTTGGGTTATGACCCTAGCCTCTAACCACCATCAAATTCAAGCAACAAATTTATCTCTAGCTATTATCTAGCCTCATAAATGAAATTGCTGATTATTACAAGCTTTCACCTTTGATTTTTGTTTAATTTTTAATTTAGTAAGAAGTTAAAAATGTTAAATTAGGGCACCACCCTGTAGAGAACTAAGGAATGGCCCAGAGACCTCATACAAGAGTATCCAAGAACCACTAAGTATCCCTACAGTGATGTTTTTTTAAAAACACCTTTGGTAGTTTTTTGTCCACAAGGTCCCATTGCATGGAGATCAAAGATACGATCCCAAGGCTCTATCACTAAGAGACAAAGGTCCTGCCTAGATCGCACAGAGAAATGGTTATCTTCTTGGGCCTTTACAATGCCAGCATAAGTAGGATGCTGCAAACAACATGCAACTCTCACAGCTAACACATA
Organism: Cibotium barometz; assembly: GCF_041138505.1. Taxonomy (NCBI): domain Eukaryota; kingdom Viridiplantae; phylum Streptophyta; class Polypodiopsida; order Cyatheales; family Cibotiaceae; genus Cibotium; species Cibotium barometz. The sequence goes on from NC_141077.1 coordinate 45,964,318, forward strand.
GTGTAAGGAGATGAAACTATACGTAGAACAGGTCCACAAAAGTGGCTCCACAACATCGCTCCCCTAGTGGTGCATAAAATATGGTGAGTGGGTTTGGATAGGAGAAATACTTTGCTGCCCTTAATAGTACTATTAGACAATCTGATTCCAGGATAGGGTCACTCCTATCAATCCACAAAAATTCTATGCTCACAGCCTATAGTAACAATAGAGTCATACTTCATTTTCTTTTTTTGATATTTGCTAGCCCAAGAACCTTTTTATTCCATCCATGAATGCTTTTCACTTTAGGTGTCTATGAGTTGAGCTTTTCCAAATTGGTTCCATGCATTGAAGGAAATTAAATTGTGGCTAGCCCCCATGCATTGTAGAGCACTTTACCATAAGGGCTAGGGAATTGAATGGATGTTCGTAGAGGTGCTATGTGCTCCTCTATGTCTCCCTCAACTTCTCCCAAAAAGGGTTGTGTGGATCCAAGGATAGCTTCTCGTTGTTGCTGTTGGATTTGCCTTTCTTTAGCTTTTTATCGAGCTTGATCTTTCTTTAGTTCCATTTTCTCCTTGGCTACCTTGTTATCGTGTGTGCAACCCATAAGGTTTTCTTGATAAGAGGACCATAATACGTTTGGGTTTACTACCATTAAGGAAGCCAGCGGTTTCAACCCCGTCAAAGGGTTTCAACATGCAAGGTACGTTGAGGTGTTATTTCGTAGACTCAAAATGATCCCTTTCTGGTATACTCTAGTTTGTTTCTTTCGTTTTGTAGACTCCGTACATAAGTACAAGGTCTCCCTCATTGATTTCCTTATTCTTGAGATTATTATCAAACCATTTTTTCCTCGTTCTTTTTCTGTTAACATGTTCTATACAACAACTTGTCTTTCTTCTTCCTATTGTTCAAGAATGAAGAGCCGGTCGGCCAACATGCTACCCTCAAGTCTCTCAGTCATTGCTACCCTTAAGCTAGGTATCATGAATTTCAAGGAAATTACCGCCTCAACCCCATATACCATCCTAAATGGTGTGCATGTGTAAGAGGTTTGGTAAGCCCATAAAGCTACTGTGAGCTTAAATTCCCAATCATTGCGTCAAGCTTAAACAGTTTTTGTTAATACGGAGATTATGAATTTGTTGGTAGTATGGAGAGGACTTGCGATATGAGATCATGAACATTTTGGTGAGATGCTAGATTAAATCATTTATAAAATGTTTCCCTTGGTCACTCGTCAGCTTGAAAGGACAATCAAAGAGGGTAATGATATTTTCATAAAGAAACTTATCTCGTACCATAGCATCCGCTTTTCTTGAAGCTTTTGCTTTTGCCCATTTCATGACATAATCCATAGCTATTAAAATGCAACTTGCTTGGGTGCTATGTGTGATTGCATTGTTGGGTCCCACAAAATGAATGCTTCATTTCATAAAGGGTTCTAGAACTTTAATAGGGTACAGGGGCCTCATGTCCTTCTTTTGTGGTTTAACACATCATTGGCACTTGTCACATCCTCTAACAAATAGTGCACAATCCTTGAAGACCATGGGCCTCCAATACCCCATTTAGAGTATTTTTCTTTCTATAACATCTCTTGCAAAGTGTCCACCATCTACCCCTTGGGGTTTTGTTTTGATAATGTATAAGTATTCATCCTCTCAAAGGAAGCGTCTTAATATGTCATCCTTACCTCTTCTATAAAGACTTCTAGAAATCATTTAGTAAGGTTCTACCTTTTTAATCAAATTCCTTGCTATATCTTTCCTTAGCTTCTTTACCTCTGGAAAACCATTAGCTAGAAATTAAACGATTTTCTCACTCCACTTTGGTATAATCTCAACTTTAAACACTGTAATATCAGATAGATTATCATATAGATTCCAGTTTGTGCTTTTCACCATTAGGTACACGAGGTAGATGACCAGCCATGACATGTTTCTTGCTAGGCCGTACCACCACTGAGAAATCAAATTCGATAATAATCAACAACCTAGTGATTCTCCCTATGGAACAAGGTTTATTGACAAGGTATAGCAATGCTGATAAATAAACATAGAAAACAAATTTATTAGCTAGAAGGTAACGTCAAAATTTCTTCACGGCATATACCATTCCTAAACCTTCATGCTCTATGGTGGTATAATTCATTTCATCCTCACATAATTGTTGACTAGAAAAAATTATAGGGTAGTCTAGTTTGTGTTTGCCTAGCTAGGCTAGGACACATCCATTTGCAAAGTTAGAAGCATCAATACGCATAAGGAAGATAGCATCCCAGTTTGGCACTCATAGTATGGGAGCCCTAGCTTAATCTTGATTTAACATATCATAGCTTGTTGGCATTCTTCTATCCACTTGAATATAATGATAAGCTTGTACAAAGGATGTGCAATCTCGACATAGAAGAGGACGACGAATCACCTGTAATTCCAAGATAATTATGATTTTACTCTCATCCATGGAAATCCCATTTTTTGACACTATATGTCTTAGGAAGGATGATTGTGTTTAACCGAGAATTGGCATTTGATTGGGTTCACCATAGGCTATAAAGTCTGCATCATTCAAATACCTCTCGTAATAAGCAAGATAAATGCTCTTTGAGGATATGTAGACTACATATCCTATAAACCTTTGGACTCCCTTGTAGTTTGTTGGAGGACAGTAATTCCAAGATAATTATGATTTTACTCTCATCCATGGAAATCTCATTTTTTGACACTATATGCCTTAGGAAGGATGACTGTGTTTAACCGAGAATTGGCATTTGATTGGGTTTAGCATAGGCTATAAAGTCTGCATCATTCAAATACCTTTGGTAATAAGCAAGATAAATGCTCTTTACATGATGAATAAATACACAAATCATCTAAGAAACCTTCAAAAAATTTTCTTAGAAAATCTTTAAAGACAGTGTTCATAAGCTATTGGAATGTGGCCGGTGCATTTATTAAGCCAAATGGCATAACTCTATAAGCATAAAGTTCATGTTCTATAACAAAAGCAGTTTTCGCTTGATCCTTCGAAGCAATGGAAATTTGGTTATATCCTAAATACCCATCTAAGAAGATGCATGCTTCCTTGCTAGCTACTCATTCAAGGGCATGCTCTGAATATGGCAAGGGGTAATGATCTAGTCTTGCTTCTACATTGAACTTTTTGAGATTGACACATGCTCATAATTTCCCATTATTTTTAGGCACAACCACAATGTGTGACACCCAGTCTAAATTTGTAATTTTATAGATGAATCCACATTCAATGAGCTTATCATTGTACTTGTTTGTGAGGCCATAAAGTCTAATAATTTGGGGATGTTTAGTGGCATATTCATGACCTCCTTTCTATAAAAAGCTGTCGTCGATAATGAGGCCAGAAAATCCATCTATGAGATGGGCTCAGGATTTCCATATGGTAGTTGTCCCTTAAACCAATCAGGGATCAGGCCTTAGTCTCTTTCATGATGACACTCAGCACATCTAGAGATTTGTGAGTCTAAGTAAAAGATATTAAGATACTAGGCTGTATAGTATTTGAGACTCTCACTTGCTTGGGTTTTGGTTTAAGGACCTCGTGTTTTCATAAATCACTAAATTCTTGGACTTTCTCAATCTCTATTTGAGGGTCTGGATAAGGACCAAGTTTTTTCATGTGTGATTTAGTTTCAAGAATTACATGTTCCCTGTGGGGTCTCCTTCCCCATGCTCTTGGATTTAGAGGGTATTTCCCAACCAAGTTCAGAATCAGCTTGTGTCCAAGACTCTAAATCCTCATCTAGGTCCCGAATGAAGACTGGCTCTTTGAGGCATTCCTTGATTGTCGTTTAGGTTTTCCCATTCTTAACCAACTTTTTTCTCCTATGGCCCTTAACACCATATTGGGGAATATGGGAATTTTTCACAAGTTTGGGACACGTGGTCAAAAGTTTGGATTAACCATAACTTGAACACCACTAATCCAAAATGAGCGCTTTATAGCTCTTTAGATTCCATTTTTCAAGCGCTTTCCAACGATAGGTCATATGATAGGGTTTTGAGAAACTTACAAACATGTTATCCATGTCCCCTTTTTTAAGTATTCAAAAATGGGAATTGGGAAATTCCCAAATTCACTAATATGGTGTTCCTTCTTCTTCTTAGACTCTACTACTGAGGCCACAGATCGTTTTTCAAGAACATGTTGGTTTTGGGCTTGTAATCGGGTGATTGCATTCAAAGGTGTGGGATCTAGACTCTTCAATATGTGCCTTTGGGTTTGATTACTCACCCCAATCATATTTAGGGGTGTGATTATGGGTCTTGTTTGTGGACTTGTCATCACAATCTTGTTGGGGCAGTCCTTAATCCAATGATCTATACCACAACGATTACAAGTAATCAGTGACATGTTTGAGGGCACATCTTGGTTAAGTTGAGGAAGCTTTATAGGGCATTCTGAATCTCAATGGGGACCTTGATGGTGGTAGCATTGAAGAGGCATTTTCCTTCCTTTTGCATTAATGTCTCGGTCACTTCCCATCATAGTAAGTTGATAAACTGGCTTAACTCCCCCTCTCTAATCCACTGCATATAATAGTCAGGTTGAAGCTCCGTGGGATCCTCAAAGAGGTGTGGAATGGGTTCACCATCCACCTCATATTCGTGGTAATCAATAGGCTCCTCGAAGGTTACTTAATTAAGAAGTGTTACCCTTGGTGGAGTTGGTTGCACTCCTAAGATTGGTGAAGGTGATGGCACATTGGGTGCATAGGGGTTGTTGCATGGGATGCTCAACCATTGCTTGATTTGTTATAGGACCAAGGGCTAGTGTTTGTTGCGGCTCCAACAAGGCTAGTTGTGGTCTCATTATGTTGGAAATAGTCTGTAGGCATGTTCATCAATCTCGAGCTTCATGATCATACTCCTACCCACAAAAGCTACAATTACTGTTGTAACGAGCTCTTAAAATTGGACATTCACTAGTGGTATGTCTTTGAAAAAAAATGCAACACCAATAAAGAAGCTCTCTCCTTGGGTATTTGTGCACATGAAGCTCGCTGGTGGTATGTCCTTGATGAAAAATGGAACACCAATGAAGATCTCTCCCTGGGTATATGTGCACATTTTCCAAAGCTCTGATAGCCTTCATTTCATCCTAGAGAGATTTTGAGAAGTCATTCCAAGTCATTTTTGCTAAGGCATTACCCTTAGCTACAAGTTTTGTAGTGGTGGTGCTACAACTGTAACCTACTCTGGTGACACAGCAAACTTAGAATCTGAAGCTCTGACTCCCCTTATCATCAAGTTACCCTCAAGCTGGACGGCATTAGCCGTGATGTCCTCCTAGGTGTGGTGATACCTCTAATTACCAAATCATTATGGATATCTTCATGTTTAATCCCGTGGATAAATTGATTAGGTAGTTGATTATTGGAGAAGAACTCATGTAGAGCACAACAAGAGTTAAAATGCTTGATATGACTGATAAAGTCTCTCAGTGACTCATCTTCTTCTTCTCTCTCAACTTTGTGTAACTATGAAGCCACACTCCACAAAGCTCCCTTTTGCATAAACTGCTTTAGGAATAACCTTTGAAGCCCAAAAAAGTTTAGACGTTCTTCAACTCTTAGGGTCTATTACCAATCACCAACCTTACTATCTAGTGTAAGGCTAAACGTGTTGGTCTTTGCAAGCTCATTCCTCTCACCTAAGGCCTCACAAACTTGATTAAAAGACTCAAGATATCTTTTAGGATCACCCTCTCCATTAAAGTTATGTTTAAGCTTAGCAATTTGTGCAACCTTTCTAGAGATACTTCGTCCGTTATATCTCATGACTATCATATAATTTTGGCCATTTCTCTCCCCAATACTTATGCAAAGTCTAATGGATCAGTTGGGAGGGCTTTTGCTACTAAAAGTACTAGTGTGCAGGAGGGGTAACATGTGGTAAAAAAGGTGATACTTGTGGGCATAATGGCATGAATCCCAAAGGAGTAACATGAGTCCGATAGGTGGGGGGTTGTATAAGAATTCCCATGGGTACCGATGACATATGAGCCAAGGGTGCCAATAGTCTAGTCATTTGTACACAAATTCCCATAGGTACCGACGATGACATATGAGCCAAGGGTGTCACTAGTCTAGTCATTTATGAGGATGTCCCCCTTGCTCTAGGTTGCATTGGCAAAGTAGAGGAAGATGCAAGGAATCAATGATCTTGGGTGAAGGTTCCTCCTTTTGTGGCCCTAGCAGATGATATGGATATGTTAACTAGGCTTGGAGCCATTTTTAAAAGGGTTGCTGTAACCATGGTTTCCATAGTTGTGATCGACGGCATGAAACTAATGGGCAATATTGTGTGGTTGGTTACAGGTGGTGCCATTATGAGTGCTGTAGTACCCAATACCATAGAGACCGAGATTGGGTACCTCTCTACGGTCTTTGAATGTGAAGCATGTGCTAGTAGACTCTTGGACTCCTGTGTAACCTTGAGGAATAATAGCAATAGTCAGGGCTTGGTCCATCGTGTAGCCACGCATCACCACATATGTGGATTCACTAGGGCTTATTGATGGTGTCTCCATCTCAATCAAGGTAGGGCCTTGCCCATTGCTTGTCCCAACCTATGTCACAAAAAATTGCATGGGCATGGTGATTACCTGTCTAAGGTTCTACTCCACAACCATCCAAAGTCGCTCTTCCTCGTCTATGGAAGTAGAAACAACTTGCTTGATTTCCTCCCAACTAATAGTGCATGTATAAGGCATGTAACCAAGTCTATCAAGGTTTCCTTGGTGTTGCATCAAATTCCCAGCTCTCTATTTGTAGTAATGTGTTCGAGAATCTCATACCTAGATCCACCTTGGATATGGCACTCTCTAGGCTATCAGTCACTTGGGCAAGCAGTGAGGCTTGGGTGGCTTGCCCAATTTGTGAGGCTTGGGCTGCTAATCGTTGTTCTGCTCAGCGTAAGGTCTCTTCCTCTTTTGCCCTAGTAGCTTGGATGAGGGCTTCTATATCTTATACCTCCTCTTTGGTCCTACCATTTGGAAATTTTGAGGAAGGTTTTGGTCGACAAGCATCACATTGCCGATCAAGATTGGTCCCATGTGGACATGGATTTCCACATGCATAGGGCTCGTGTGTACGGCAACACTAGGTGTGGCCTTGGAGCTAACCTCCACTCCCTCATCCCCAAATTGATATGCCGCTTGGTTAGGTGCAAAGGTTGTAGTTAAAGTCGAACCCCTGAAGTACTTAGTCATGCGGCCTATTAAGCTAGTGGTGGATCTAGGGTTAATGTTTGAGTGGGGGTTTCTTCCCCAATGTCTCGTACCCCTTCCATCAATTTCAGATCGAAGGAAGTGTCACTGCTAGTTGAGAGTCTCAGGCCTTGTACCACATTGAATCTCGTTCTTGAAGAGGGTCATGAGAAAAAGGTAGACCTTGATAACAGCCTACTTGGGTTGACGTGGTTTCCTCCAAATCCGTCTCTAAAACATGCCCAAATCACAATTGCATATCATTGCATGTGGTTTTAGGACTAGGGGGATATTTCAAGCAGTTTTTAAATAATCAAATTTTTAATTTTCTTTCTTTGGGTATTAGAGAAACTTATCCAAAATGGGTTTCAAAAAATTCTACACACTTTAGGAAGGGTTGTGCATGCACTTTTTTTCGGGCCAAGTGGATTTAGGTTAATCTGTGTAATTTGCACTAATAAAAAAATGCAATAATTTGCAAACACAGAAATAATTCTAGTTTGCAAATCCTACTCTAAATCGTTGTTTCTAACCCAATTTTTCTATGTAAGGAGTCCAAATTGGGGTAAATCATATGTCCCAAAACCAATTTCAAGGTCTATTTCACCTAATTCCTTAAATTTAAAGCCTGATTTACTATTTTTTTATGATAGAGAATGTTGAAATTGAACAAAAAAACTTGAATTATAGGAAACAAAGAACACACAATTTCAAGACGACATGACAAATTGAACAGAGAATTCCTAATATAACAAAAGAATGCAACAAAAGAAAGAATATACAACAAAAATAAAGTTCTTTTGAGATTTCCTATCTACTCTTTTCTTACAAAACCGAGAAATTTGATCAATTTAACCATTCACTAGCTCTCAAAATGTATTGATGCTATGCAGTGGGCTATTCGCCCCAGCAGAGGCACCACTTATGGAAAGCCCTTGCGCCATAGAAAGAACGCATGAAAAATTTCAATGTAGTAGGGATTTTCCCAACCACACTTGAGAGCATAAACAACTTATCCAAAAAACCAAATAACCATGGCCTAGCACACAAATTCACAGTCGGGGTATGTCACTCACCTCGTGAAAGCCTATTGCATGGGATTCTCATAGGAAATGATGTTGCCCCATAGCCACACCTGAAAGCTCTAGTCAATTTTAAGTTGTATCAATATCAAGCTAGAATTAGGATGTTGTGACTCTTCAATTGGAACTAGTGGATATAGTTGGAACATATGCAGATTCCGCTACCTGCCACACTGCAATCCAATAGAAGCTCGACCCTCCTTACAACTTAATCTCCCACACTCAGTTTCTCACATGCAAGCAAGCAAGCACACAGAAGAGCTCAAACAACCAAGCAAGCAACGTCATAAGATAGTAGATAGAGAAGAAGAGAACTCTATTGAATTAGCATTAAAGAATGAGTTGTGAGAGTTACATTTTGCCTCTTATGTGTGGCTACTTGAGTTTACACTCTTGGGATGCCAAAGTTAAAAAGTAGGGCATAGGGTGGCTCATTCGGCCACTCTAGCTTGTGTAGCACTTAATTTACAAATAGTACTCTCTACCTGAAATCCCATGATGCGCCTTTAATAGACAAGTGACGAGCATACACATAAAATATACATTCAAGTGAATTCTGGCCCTTTCGGTGCTTGTGACCCAAAGATGGTGAAAATTATATGGTGGCCAGTATCGACACCATAGATGTCCTCAGCAAGGGTTAAAAAACACAAAATTTAAGCTCAAATATGGAGGAAAATAGAACTTTGTCATATTTAAGTGTGTGTAATAATACAACATAATGATAATGATGCGATATAATGAGCTTAATCAATAGGGAATCACTCCAAACCACATATGCAAAGCCTCAAACACTATTTATTAATAATTTGATTCTACTCTTATTACAATGCTTGATCATTGAGATCTTATGTATAGAAAAGACATCTAACTACTTAGCTATCTAGTTTCTAGAATTCAAATTATATTGACTAATTATTAGCTTACAACATCAAACGTGAGAGGGCATGGTGGTGGGCTGTCTAGTTTCTACTGCTAAAATTTTGTTGATTAATTATCTGCTTAGTATAGAAAACATGAGAAATCTGACGACTTAGCTATGTAGTTTCTAATATTGAAACACTATTGGACTAATTATCATGAGAGATCTAACTCCTTAGCTATCTAGTTTCTAATACTCAAACCCTGTTAGATTAATTATCATCTTACCACCACAAACATGAGAGAGGGCATGGTGGTTGTGGCCACTAGTAGGCATACAAGCTATAGTGTTTTGTGCTAGGGTTTTTTGCACATTCAGTAACACAATGATAGACTTTGCAATAAAGCATCAAAGCGGTTTCCTTTATGCCATGTTGTTCATGTCTCTAATTCTTTACCTAAACTACCACCTTAAGTAAGTCATAATTACAATCTATGGGGGCGGCTCTCTCTATTGGAGTACCCATTGTTTCTTATATTTCTCATATATTATTTTTGGGATAGCAAACTTAGGTTTCATAGGTAGTATCACAAAATACTACTAAATCGACATGGTTCTTCGTGGTGGGGATTGAGGAAGTAAAACAAAAACCATTGTTTTTACCTAGTTTCTTTCTTTTTTGCTTATATAGGGTTTAGCAAACTTAGGTTTCATAGGTAGTATCACAAAATACTACTAAATCGACATGGTTCTTCGTGGTGGGGATTGAGGAAGTAAAACAAAAACCATTGTTTTTACCTAGTTTCTTTCTTTTTTGCTTATATAGGGTTTAGCCAGCTAAGCTACACCTAATGGAAGAGTTAATTGAAAGTAAAAATTCTTCATGGTCTCTATTTGTGTGAATTTTTTTATTTTCAATCCAAAAGCGAAAATCATAAGTTTCTTACCTAAGAACACATCCTTTTGAGCTACCAACTAGTGTTCTGTAATTTTTAAGTGCTAGTAAATTTCTAGCCCATTTGGAATTAACATTATTTGCTACTTTAATTCTACATCGAATAGCAAAGACAAAGACACCAAAAGCATGTATAAAATAATAAATAAGGAAATTTGAAAAAGAAAAGAAAATATTTTTTAATGTAATAGCAAAGACAAAGACACCAAAAGCATGTATAAAATAATAAATAAGCTAATTAGAAAAAGAAAAGAAAATATTTTTTAATGTAATCACTCATAAAAATCCCCACCATGTTACTAACTTCATCATTTACTAACTAACCTTTCCCATTCCTTCTAGAAAAACAATGAACATTCATGCAACAGCATAAGAGTCAACAATAACTTCTCAAATCTCCCCACCACAACAAAGTTTACTCATCACAAAGACATGATCAACATCAAAAAGGGGGGGAATGTTAACCCATTTTGGGGTTAATAGGAGTTGCTACTATAATTCTACATCAAGTCAAAGTCAAAGACACCAAAATCATGTATAATCAATCTATGAAGAAACGATGTCCAAATCTACAACTTGGATAGGCACTCTCGAAAAATGGTCCAATGGAGTATTTATGGGGGTTTCCTCTAAGAGCATGTGGCAACAAGCTAGAATGGATTTCTTGTTAATAAAGAGAATTCCAAGGAGAGGGAGAGCTTAAGTTCCTTGCAACAAAACACACACACACACACACACACAAGATAATGCAAGACACAAGAGCGATGTATGGCTATATTTTCTTCTATCTTATTCTTTTCTCTATAACCATATAACTAAAAGATAAGAGTACATACATAAAGGAAAAGTACTCTCCTATAATAACATACAATGGTCGGTCCTCCATAGTGTGAATCTGACTATATCAGCTTTGGTGCTATATCTATGCCATAACCATAGTACTCCGAAGTGGCTATCACACATCCTCTCATCCACTAGTGGCAAATCAACCATAATCTCACCAATCATGCCAGCAGTATAAAGTGCAAAAGCTATCACCCAAGTGGGTCATCTACATCACTAGTTGAGCTCGATATCTCAACACTCTCCCTCGAGCTCAATTCCTCACACTGCACTCTAAGTAAGCTCCTAAACCTATGAAACTTCTCTGTGCCCAATGTCTTCATGAAGATACTAGTCACCTGATCCTCTGTGCTAAGATATACTATATCTATATCACTTGCTAGAACCTTCTCTCTTACAAAGTGAGAATGTACCTCAATGTGCTTCGTTCTAGCATGGTATAACTGCCTAACTATATGCTACTTGTATTTTCACAATATATGACAATTGCCTTATCCACAGGCTCACCCATATCACCAAGTAGCTTGTGAAACCAAGCTACCTCACAAGTTGCCATAGTAGTATCCCTATACTCTGCCTCTGTACTCGACAAGGTAACTATTGGTTTCTTCTTACTTCTCCAACTCACAGCATCACTCCCAAATGAAAAAATAAGATCTTTTTATCTATGATACTACCAGCCCAATCAGCATCTGTGTACCCATGTAGTTATATCTCTGTGTACCAGTCTCATAAAAAAGTCCATAATCAACTGTGGACTTTGTGTACTTAAGAATTTGTCTACTCACATCCAAGTGTGGCTTCCTAGGGACCTCCATAAACTAGTTCACAAGTCCAACAGAATAGCTCCGGTCTAGCCTAGTAATGGTCATGTAAATCAAGCTACCCACTATGTGTCTGTATGTAGCGGGGTGCTCCAAAAGCTCACCTGTATCTGTGGAAAGCTTTGTGTTCTACTCCAATAGCACTGAAATAGGCTTACAATATGTCATACCATACTTGGACAACATGTCCAAGCCATACTACCTATGCAATAACAAAATGCCATGAGACGATCTCATCACCTCTATGCCTAAGAAATACCGCAGCTCACCCAAATCCTTCATCTTAAACTTCTTCAAAACCCTCTGATATCATGTATATCAACATCACTATCACAGTGATAATCAAGTCATCCACATACATGACTAATAGCATAATGCCTCTATCTTTCCTTTTTACATAAAGTGAAAATTATGCATTGGATATCTGAAATCCAATGGTAATAAGATACTCCTCGATCTTGTTCGACTATGCTCTGGGTCACTATAACACATTGGAAGCACAACATCAATTTTTAACAGCGTTTTTGGAGAATTTTTTTGGAAGGAAAATATCGAGGGTTTTCATGATGTTGAGCAATAATTTTTTACTGCTCCGCAGCATTTTTTATAGAAAAATTTCATTGCTCAGTGGCATAATATTGCTGCTCAGCAGCATAATATCACTACCCAGCAATGTTTATAGCAGTGAAAAAGCGCTGCTAGACTATAAAAATACCCCGCTTCTTTTGCCGCCTTCGAATACAATAAACTTGTATATTCTCCTCAAGCTCAAGCAAGGTATGTCTACTCTTTTCATTTATCTCCTATGCAAACAAGCTTTCCATGAAAGCTTTCTTATGAGTATTTCATTTCACTTTCCTCTCTTTTAAGTTTTTCTTTTGTTCTTTTTCCCTTCTTATTGAAGCTTATGAGTATTTTCTCTTCTTCTTTTTCCCTAATTAAGAGCTCTCCATTAAAGCTTCATATGGTAAGAGATCTTGATTTTACTTAATACTTTTTTTTTCTTGACTTGGTTTAATTTTGTAGGTTTTCAACACATACAAGCCTCACAAGAGATCTCTTTCTTCTATGTTTCTTCTTTCATGTTTTTAGGGTTTGTAAGTTTTAGGGCTTTTAAGATTGGGGTTTGTTATTAATACTTTTTTTTCTTATTTTGGTTTGATTCGGTAGGTTTTCAGCACATACAAGCCTCACAAGGTAAGAGATATCTTTCTTATGCTTTTACATGTTATAGGGTTTGTAAGTTTAGGGTTTGTTATTTCTTCCATGCTCCATGCTCCATGCGCCATGCATGCCGGTAGCTTCCTATGTATGCCGATAGCAACCTATGCATGCCAATAGCTTCCAAGCTTCTTATGCATGCCGGTAGCTACCAATGCATGTAGGTAGATGCCTATGCATGCCGCTAGCTTCCAATGCATGCCAGTAGCAATCTATGCATGCTGGTAGCTACCAATGCATGCCGATAGATGCCTATGCATGCCAATAGCTACCAATGTATGCCGGTGGCAACCTATGCATGCTGGCAGATTCCAATGCATGTCGGTAGCTTCCAATACATGCTGGTAGCTTCCTATGCATGCCGGTAGCAACAACCTAGGAATGCTGGTAGCTTCCTATACATGTGGATAGCTACCGATAGCTTTTTGGAATCATGTAACTCCGCCAAGTATTGTAACTGAATTTTGACATTCCTAAAACCATGAATTGCAATTGTTCTTTTTTTTTAAATTTGTTGAGTTTTATTTACATTACACTTGTCCATGATTCTAAAATGGATATGAAGTTGTGTTAGTTTTATTGTGTCTACATTAGAAAAAAAAGAGCTGGGTGCAGACTGGGGAGTCCTGTACAGACTCCCCAGTCTGTCCCAGCTTTTTTTTACTCTCCAGTACTTCCATTGCTCAACACCAAAAATAGCAATAATATTTTGCTGCTGTCACTATTATTTTTGTTGGTGAGCAGCAAATCTGTTGGCAGCAAAAATAGCAGCATGTTTAGCGAAATAGGCCAGTCATCTTCGTACCCATCTAATTATGAAAGCGCTACTATTTTTGTCTGCTACACCCTCATTCTGTTGTAGTGGGTTCCTGCTTCAAGCCATACAAGTCTTTGCATAACCTGCACACAAAATTTGGGTGTGCATCACTCTCATAACTTGGTGGCTACATCATGTTTACTTCTTCTTGTAAATCACTATGCAAAAAGGCGTTATTTCCCTCCATTTGATGTAAAGACCAATCCTTTGTTGCAGCCATAGCAGCGATAGCTCTCACAATTGTCATTCTTGTAACCGGTCTGAATGTCTTCTCATAATCAATGCCATAAGTTTGTGCATAGCCCTTGGCAACCAATCTTGCCTTATACCTTCTCACTGAACCATCAGCATTATGCTTGACCTTATAAAACCACTTACATCTAATTTCCTTCTTTTCCTTAGGCAAAGGCACTAAGTCCCATATTGCATTTGCATCTAATGATTCCATCTTTTCATTCATGGCATCTTCCCATTTCTTATTTCCAAGTGCCTGCTCAAAACAATTGGGCTCCAGCTCTTGTATTGATTTAACCATGTAAGCATAACGATGGGATGTATATCCTTCATATCTCAACCTAGCAATAGAGTATCTAACCCTTGTAGACCTACGTACACCTAGATAACTGCCAGGTTTCCTCAAAATAACCCTAGTTCTCCTTACACCAAGAGTAACCACAGACAAAATGCTAAGCTCCTCTCATCAAGGCTCTGGCATCTTTCGTCTTCTCATTTCTTATTTCTAAGTGCTTGCTCAAAATAGGCAAGCACCATCTCTTATAATACTTTAACCATGTAAACATGTATATCCATCATATTTTAACCTATCAATAGGGTACCTAACCCTCATAGACCTACATACACCTGGATCACTACCAGGTTTCCTCAAAATAGCCCTAGTTCTCCTTACACTAGGAGTAACCATAAACGGAATGTTAAGCTTCTCATCAAGGCTCTGCTCAAAGCCATTATGAGGATTTTTGGGTAGAACGAAAGGTTACCTCTCTATAGCTCACTCACACCATTGGACATACCATTAATACACCAAACACCAGCAAACCAACACTACCAAAAGCAAGAGGGCAGCACCCTTGAGTCGGCAAGGAAAATGATTATGTAAGCATGCACATGCTATAGATTTACATGATAAGTGATGCATGTTCAATTAATCTTGATCATCTACATCAAACTTGAAAATCCAATAATCTAGACAATCATGGTCAAATGAGGGGGCAAGGAAGTACTCTCTTGTGTCACTTTGCACAATACAATCCAAAAGTGGGGAGTCCTAAATACTTTTTCAATTTGGAGTGACATGCACAAGCTTGCCACAACATACGGCCTCATCAATGCAATCATGTAGTATATCACTTTGGAAAAGAGTTTTGTGAAGATCAGAGACAAGGTAGTGCAACCAAGTTACCAAAACACAACAGTTATGGTATTCAAGCCTCTCTTTCAAGATAAAAAAAATAGTATCACATTATCTCCAAAACCTCCAATCTTACACCCATTATGGCCGAGATACCTTTGTTTTTTTCAATCAGCAGATCGATCTCACAGAGGCAGCTTTCCACAGCATCTCTCCATGCAAAAAAAAACTCCTTCCTTCGCTGTAGATTGGTCAACTCTGGGACATTGGTAGCCACTCCTTCTCCATCTTTTTCTCAGAATAATATCCTTAGCTATTCATAATAGCATCATCTTGGTATCTTGTCCCAAGCAGTCGACACTTGCTCATTCACAGACACTTGTATATATAGGCCATCGGCTACCCTAAACTGCAATCGGTTGTTCCATAGCCCATCACGCACACCCTAAGTCAGTCTGCTATTTGTGCCTTAGTTAGTGCTCCATACACCATGCTTAATTTGGTCGCACACTACAAGACACTACTACCATACATGCGTTCAATACACGCGATAAGTTACGGGCGCGTGTATGGTCGCGCATGTATATGAATAGTATTGGGCGCGTGTATATTGGCATCTAATTTCGCGTGTATTGAAGTTTCAGAAACGCATCTACTAGGGCATGTATATTGGCATCTAAATTTGCGTGTATACTTGTTTGAAAAACGTGTGTATCAGCGCGTGTATATACACGTAATTATACACGCATTATTACACGCGAGAACTTTATTTTAAGAAAAACTCCATTCCTTTACAAAATTAAAAACTATTTTCTTTAAACCATCTCATAGTACATTATAGTATATATCATTTCACAATCCCACTACATGCATTTACAACAATGAAATATATTCAAAAATAAATCATGAGACGATAATTAAAAGACAACATATACAATAGAAATGTCATCAATTTAGAATGATACAGTGATGAATTGATTAGGGTTCGATCTCATCTTCAATAAGATCAATCCTTGCCAAATGATCAACATCAATATCCATTTGATCAATTTGTAAGGCTGTAATCAAATTTATTCCACTATCGATATTCTGTCCATTGATAATGGTATCGATGCCCTGATTATCCTCATCAACATCACCATCATCCTCAATGGTAGGGTCATTCTCATGATCATGAGAAATGTCACGCTCATCCTCATTATCATGATCATCTCTTATTTCTTGATCATCGATCACAACATCTTCATTGGCATGTTCGACATCATCTTCATTGTGGCTTGTTACATCCTCCATATGCTCCATATCAATGAATGTATTATACATCACTTTGGAACGTGGTGCAATAGGGATGACGTACCACCATTTAATGTCATGCACCATTGGCAGATAGATAACCTACTCAAATACACATATTGCAGTAATTAATTAGCATATCAAAAGTCAAGGAGGTACGCGAGCTTAGATATATATGTACATGAAACACAGTAGTAAAAAAATGCATACCTTCTCACATTGTTGTGGCAATACTAGCCTATCTTTCTTTGTTTGCCAAAACTTTGTAGAGTCAATAGTTACATAGCCACTTGCATGGCGTTTTATCGTTGCATTAGGTCCTTTTTCCACCACGTTCATTTGCCATTTGACATCCAAAACATACACAAAGAAGCGACGAATGTCAAGCCTAAATATGTCTTGGATTGTGCCACAATAATCATCCATTTTTCCATTAGCTCCCTTAAAGCTACTAATGACACCGCAATCTTGTGTATTCCTCTTTTCATCAATTCTTTGTGTTCGAAAATGCTTGTCTTCACACCATATAGCATTGAACATAGTGCACTGGACCAAAATAGAAGCAATATTTGTGTAAGCAATGTGAATAAATATTAAAAGCAAATCACTTACACCTAATGCAAAACATTAGTTCTATGTACCTTTAACATGCATCCTCGTGCATACTACCATTCTTCCGCTGTGATATGCAGCCCCTCGCTGCTCTCTACTCTCTCCATTTCCTCATGCAACCAATCAACATGGATATCATTCGGAAGTGTTGCTAGATGCTTAGGGTACGCCTTACAAGAGCCATGTTGCCTCTGAAAGAGAGCTCTTTTTGCTTGCCTTTTTGTCTTTGCATCCTCATATCTTGTAACCCATCTGCTCATCACATCACTATTAAGGATGCAAGTGAAATTGAGATCGTCAATCAATGTTCTATCAATTACTTTACTCTGTCCTTTTCCTTGAGGCACAATAGAGGTCATCCTCAATTCCTCTTCATTGCTCCATAGTTGTGGTGGCAAAGAGCTATCCACCTGACCAAGAAATTCTGAAATATATACAAGAGACTCTTGTATCAACCAACCCTCGGCCATGCTTCCTTCGGGCCTTACACTTTGCCTCACAAAGTCTTTTAAGGTCTTCATGAAGCGCTCTAGGAAGAACATCCAACGTGCATGCACAGTGCCACATAAAGAAATTTCATCCACTAAATGCACAATGAGATGTAGTTGACTTGTGAGAATGGTTTGCGGAAAAGTCTCCTCTACCAAACAAACCACCTCCACTGCCATAACACGTGCATCATCCAACGTGGCTGGATCAATTGCTTTGGAACTAACATATCTGAAAAACAAATGAATAGTACGTTATACCTCATGCACGTTCATTTTGCAAGATATAATGAAGAGTGATTTGACATGGGTTTTACATACCTCACAAGCTCGCCCATCTTATAAATATATTTTTTCAAACTCTTATTTGCACAATGGTCGATGCTAGTAGAGGTAGTATGAACTGCGCACATAAGAGCACATGTATGTATGGTTTATGGCATTACAAAATTTAATTTCAATATACAAGACTTGGAAAACACTTACTTGGACCATCTTGTGCCAATCGTAAGACTTCAACCCATATAGTTGCTCAACGCCTCTTTTCTTAGTGGTTGCTCAACCCGTATGATCTGCTATGATGTGAAGGATAGGGGCAGGGTAGTGATGGATGCGAGGGGGAAAGAGGTAATGGAGTACATGCATGGGGTAGTTTCAAACTTGTATAGAAATTATTTTATTAGATTTAAAGATCAAAATAGTCGATTAGTTGGGGAGGTGATAGATGCTGTACATAGTCGGTACCCCAATCCCCCACATGCGACATTCTCAGATGTATGGGGAAGAACGCGAATAAGGGAGATCTTAAGTAATAAAAGAACTCACCTTAAGAAACTCGCATACAATGATGGGCTAAATGTAGCTGCGGGTGGCTATCCTGCCGAGAAACTTGCCACTGCGCTCAAACGTGAGTGGAAAGAGGCAAAGAAACGAGCAGAGGGTGGCATGAGGCAGCATGTGGAGGCACGACGGATCCAGATGGAGACCATTGGATCTTCGCATTTCGGATCTAGCGGCATCAAGTCATGGGAGGCAGAGTTCGTATCTTGCCACTTTATTTGATTGTTTACTTAATTCATTGATTCTATGATTGTTTTAATCTTACAAATTGTGTTGATTATGATACAGCGACGGGTTATGGGGAGGAAGCCCACAGCCCACGATACTGGGTATGCTTGCCTGCATAGCAGACGTGACACGTGGGCCCTCTTCAAAGCCGAGGGATGTATTATAGACGCACAGGTTGAGATGGCCATGAGACCATACGGTCGACAGGTACTTGAAAACTCTAAACGAATGATTTTGGTTTTGAATTACATATATATATACTTATATACTATATATTATTTGCTTGACTTTATGTTTCCCTGGAATTAGAAGGGATAGCATAAGATGTCCCTTCTTGATCGCCATTGATGGTGGAAAGTTGGAATTCACCAACACAACTGGTCACACGCTGTATGCGGTGCTTTTCAAACCAAATGGATTCACTCCATCCATACCTAGGCCAAGTCTCAAGTTTCTGGGCTCTATTTTAAAGCTGGGCCACTCATCTTCAATATGAAGCAGGAGTGTCTGCGGGAATTCTCGACATGCCATCATCCGATCGATGTGAGGAATGCCATGACATGAGCTCTGCTATGGATTTGCACTTGAACATGTATTTGATGCGAGGAATTATAGGAAAGTGTCGCAAGACTTTACGAGGTACATCAAAACTCTTCACATCTGTTCTATACCTTGCTTCACTACAAGTGGGACAATGTCGAGCCTCCTTATGCGTCCCACGAAAGAGAATGCAATCATTTACGCATGTATGTATGCGATCATAATCCAATCCTCCAAGAGATGTCACATAGCGCCTCGCTATGTCTCTTGAGGTGGGTAGTCTATTCCCCTTTGGAAGCATGTTTGATAATAGCCTGCATCCAATATCATCAATTAGTCCTAAACCCTAAACCCTAAACCACTAATTCAAATTTGCAAGTTAGAATGCATCAAGACTTGCATTGCTCCATCCATAAGCTGTTTGTATATTAAGTAGTTCAAGTGAAGCACGTAAAATAGAGAATGTGCACCCTTCAAAAACCATAATGCATCAAGACTTGCATTGCTCCATCCATAAGCTGTTTGTATATTAAGTAGTTCAAGTGAAGCACGTAAAATAGAGAATGTGCACCCTTCAAAAACCGGTGTCGATGAAGCCTTGTAAAGATGCTCTTGTTCCATATCATTGTCGTCCATACCTTTCGGATCATCCCTAAAAAGATACCGCACCATATCATCAAACACTTCCTCTTCCACAACTTCCTGGGGTGCAGGGCTATTGTCATTCCTTTCCCACTCATCTCTGACAATAGATCCCGAAGCTCCAGCCTCATCTCGTCAATGCTTTGTGTGCTCTTGCCACGCGTAGGGCACCATGTTAGGGTGTGGTACTGCATCCTGCTTCAATTAGAGTATATATATTATAACTCCATTAATTTAATTTGGATACCATGAGTCATTTGAATACTATCAATTTACATCTACTCACCTCTAAACCTGTTTGATTCCATTCTCCATACATGGAGATGTGATTCAAGGTAATTTGACGCGCTCGTACAATGCATCCTTGACATCGATTACACATACACTTGATCCTTTGTCCCAACCACATATCGCGATTACGATGACGCATTGTCTCATCCTCACCAGAACTGCTTGAGGAGGTTGATGACATCCTATATACAAAAGAGCAAACACAAAATCATAATCAGTTTTTAATGAAAGTGTAAAAATTTTTATAAATCGCATGTAACAGCGCGTCTATATTCTTAAAATTACGTGTATCAGCGCGTCCACATCCTTAAAATCGCATGTATAAACACGGCTACATCATGAAAATCACGTGTATAAATACGGCTACATCCTTAAAATCGCATGTATAAACGCGGCTAATTTATCATACACGCAAAAATACACGTGCTGTTACACGCGACGACCTGTCTATTCCTAAAATAACCCTCCTTCTCCAAATAAACATTTTTTAAACTAAGATTTTCTCTCCTTCGTCGCCGCCTCTTCCAACAGAGCACTAAACCTAAGTGCAAGGAGTAGACAAGGAGCACACACGGGTGAAGGAAACCAGCCAAAAAGAAGACTCACTTTTTTAGAGGTGAGTCAGTTTGTCCTTTGTCCTGTCTCTTTCCTTCCATTTGTTTATGCTATTGTCTCTTTTCTTTATGCGATTGTCTTCGTCCTTCTCTGGTAGTACTTTGGTGAACGAGGAGACATACCCCGTCTCCCAGACATACTCACGCACACCCTACCAGGCACCATCACTTCAAGGCTCACAGCCACCATCACGTACTCCCTCACAGCCACAGTCACGTAGACAATCCCCCAGTCGTCGTGACTCCACCTGCAGTACAGAGGAGAGCAAACACCGTAGTAGGAAGAGTGGGAGTGGAGGATGCGGCGGGTGCTTTGGTGGGGGAGGTAGTAGGGCACGCGGTGAGAGAGGAGATAGAGGGAGAAGAGTGAGGAGGAGACAATGAGGATGAGGAGGAGGTGAGAGAGCTGGAGGGAGTCATTTACTATGATGTGACGGATAGGGGCCAGGCAGTGATGGATGCGAGGGGGAAAGAGGTAATGGAGTACATGCGTGGGGTAGTTTCAAACTTGTATAGAAATTGTTTTATTAGATTTAAAGATCAAAATAGTCGATTAGTTGGGGAGGTGATAGATGCTGTATATAGTCGGTACCTCAATCCTCCACATGCAACATTCTCGGATGTATGGGGAAGGACGCGAATAAGGGAGATCTTAAGTAATAAAAGATCTCACCTTAAGAAACTCGCGTACGATGATGGACTAAATGTAGCTACGAGTGGCTATCCTGTCGAGAAACCTTCCACTGCGCACAAACGTGAGTGGAAGGAGGCACAGAAACGAGCAGAGGGTGGTGTAAAGAGCAGGCAACATGTGGAGGCACGACGAATCCAGATGGAGACCATTGGATCTGGCAGCGTCGAGTCATGGGAGGCAGAGTTCGTAAGTATCTTACCACTTTATTTGATTGTTTACTTAATTCAGTGATTCTATGATTGTTTTAATCTTACAAATTATGTTGATTATGATACAGCAAGACGGGTTATGGGGAGGAAGCCCACAGCCCACGATACTGGGTATGCTCCCCGGCATAGTAGATGTGATAGGTGGGCCCTCTTCAAAGCCAAGGGACGTATTACGGATGCACAGTTTGAGGTGGCCATGAGACCATACGGTCAACAGGTACTTGAAAACTCTAAACGAATGATTTTGGTTTATTGAATTACATATACACTACAAGGGAATGGGCTCATACCCGTGCTCCTAGCCGCTAAAAATGACTTGTGAAAAAAATTAGCGAGCCCGTGTATCAGGGCGTGTATAATCGTGGCCAGAGACATGCGCATAAAAGTGTGTGTATAGGAATGTTCAAGCGCGCTAATACACGGGCGTATACACGCGTTCTATCAGTTTTAGCTACGCTTAGACGTGCTGATAGAAGCATCTATACACGCATTTTGTCAGTTTAGCTACGCTTATACACGCGTATTTCACAAATTTGATGCGTTTATACATGCGTGTTTTACAGATTATCCGCGTATATACACGCAACTTTTTGCAGAGTTGACGCGTTTATACACGCGACCAAAGAGAGAGAGCAAAAAAAAATCCAGAGAGTGCTATTTGGTATCTGAATGCTGTTCCAGCATTCCAGCACCCCATAACACTCTCTGGAATTTTTTTTTGGGTGCATTGGACCATCCACGAGGTAGATATTCATGAGGAATATTTAAGACAAGAACGACATGAATGCATACATTGTCAATACACGATTCAAGACAGATATAAATGCAATACTATTGATTCACAATTCAATATTACTATCAAAATTTTATGTGTATACATATATACAAGGGAGTCCATGTGTCGAAGTAGCCCATGGCTTTAGTTACAAAAATATATATACAACCATATCCTCAATATGGAATGTGATACTATAAGTCTGAGTAATACTCAGACCCAGATGATGACTCGCTGCTCCCTCCATGCTCAGATGAGCTCACATCGGTCGGAATGTCCCTCACGTCGACCCTCTATAGTGGCGGCGGGTGGATCATCAGCAGCTTGTGCCTGTTCAAGTAATATATAGTATGTAAGTATATATATATGTAATTCAATAAACCAAAATCATTCGTTTAGAGTTTTCAAGTACCTGTCGACCGCATGGTCTCATGGCCATCTCAAACTGCGCATCCGTAATACATCCCTCGGCTCTGAAAAGGGCCCACGTGTCACGTCTGCTATGCCAGTAAGTATACCCAGTATCGTGGGCTATGGGCTTCCTCCCCATAACCCGTCGCTGTATCATAATCAACACAATTTGTAAGATTAAAACAATCATAGAATCAATGAATTAAGTAAACAATTAAATAAAGTGGCAAGATACGAACTCTGCCTCCCATGACTCGACGTCGCTAGATCCAAAATGCGAAGATCCAATTGTCTCCATCTGGATCCATCGTGCCTCCACATGCTACCTGCTCTTCACGCCACCCTCTGCTCGTTTCTTTGCCTCCTTCCACTCGCGTTTGTGCGCAGTGGCAGGTTTCTCGGCAGGATAGCCACCCGCAGCTACATTTAGCCCATCATCGTCCGCGAGTTTTTTAAGGTGAGATCTTTTATTACTTAAGATCTCCCTTATTCGCGTCCTTCTCCATACATCCGAGAATGTAGCATGTGGGGGATTGGGGTACCGACTATGTACAGCCTCTATCACCTCCCCAACTAATGGGCTATTTTGATCTTTAAATCTAATAAAATAATTTCTATACAAGTTTGATACTACCCCACGCATGTACTCCATTACCTCTTTCCCCCTCACATCCATCACTATCCCGTCCCTATCCGTCACATCATAGTAGATCACTCCCTCCACCTCTCTCATCTAATCCTCATCCTCACTGTCTCCTCTAACTCTTCTCCCTCTATCTCCTCTCTCACCGCGTGCCCTACCACCTCCCCCACCATAAAGCACCCGCCGCATCCTCCACTCCCACTCTTCCTACTGCTGCGGGTGGAGGCACGACTCAGGGATTGTCTACGTGACGGTGACTGTGAGACCTGACGTGATGGTGGATCTGAGGGAGTACAAAATGGTGGCTGTGAGCCCTGACATGACGGTGCTTGGGAGGGTGTGCGTGAGTGTGTCTGGGACGAGGTATGTCTCCTCGATGGGCATGGAAGAGGAGAAGCTGCATGCCGTCTCATCGGACTCGTAGGCATAGACGGCAGTGGAGTGCCCTGGATACTTGCGGTGGGGGTATAGACACCAGGCATGGAAGGAGGGGGATGGACATACATGTACTCTGTAAGCTCAACTGGACCAGGATGGCACCCAAAATGATCTAGCATTTCCATCAGCCAATTGCTGTACGCAAATGGATCGGATGAAGAACCTAGATCCATAAAGAATCTGCAAAAATAAAAGAATATACATGATTGCATCAAAGCACAAATGCAAGCTAGCACATATGATTTTCCACCATCAAACTGACATCACTATCTAGAGAATTCACATCTTCAACAACACTCAAAACTATAGAGTTATCCTCCTACAACTCTTTAAAAACTACATCACTATCACCACAACATCCATCTTGTGTGGTTATCTTCAAAGGTTGCACACACATTATTGCATGCATGACTATCACCATCCTCATGTACATCATGGGCTATCTCAACTCACATTGAGAGATAAGTCATCATGATAGCATACTTGTATTCATCACATAAGTCATAGTTCACCTCCACATTAGTATCAAGTGGATCAGCACAAACACAAATACCATCATCCAAGCCACCTATCAGCTCTAAGACCATAGTATGGGGTAAACACAGTCGCGTGTATACACCCATCCAAAAACGCGTGTATACACCCGTCCAAAAATGCGTGTATATGCGCGTGAACCGTATGTGCAGACAGGATACATGCAAACATACACGCGTTCCTACATGCGGCCTGTGAAAAAAAAACTTTGAAAGCGACCGACCTCCGACAAATCGTCCTTATAAAAGGCCCATTGTCGCTCCCTGTCACAATCGTTCACCAGCAGATGGCAACCAGAGAAGGAGAAGGACGGAGATAAACCCATAAAAGAAAGAGACAATAGCATAAACAAATGAAAGGAAAGAGACAGGGCAAAGGACAAACTGACTCACCTCTGAAAAAGTGAGTCTTCTTTTTGGTCGGTTTCCTTCACCCGTGTGTGCTCCTTGTCTGCTCCTTTTACTTAGGTTTAGTGCTCTGTTGGAAGAGGCGACGATGAAGGAGAGAAGATCTATATTTTGAAAATGTTTATTTGGGGAAGGCGGGCTATTTTTAGGTTGAACAGGTCGTCGCGTGTAAAAACGCGTGTATTGTCGCGTTTATAATAAATCAGCTACGTTTATACACGTGATTGTTAGGATGTAGCCGCGTTAATACACGTGATTTTCAGGATGTAGCCATGTTGATACACGCGATTTTTAGGATGTAGCCATGTTAATACATGCGATTTTTAGGATGTAGCCGCATTAATACACGCGATTTTTAAACTTTCATTAAAAACTGATTTTATGATTTTGTGTTTTCTGGTTTGTACATAGGATGTCATCAACCTCCTCAAGCAGTTCTGGTGAGGATAAGACAATGCGTCATCGTAATCGCGATGTGTGGTTGGGACAAAGGATCAAGTGTATATGTAATAGAAGTCAAGGATGCATTGTACGAGCACGTCGAATTACCTTGAATCACATCTCCATGTATGGATAATGGAATCAAACAGTATTCAAATGACTCATGGTATCCAAATTAAATTAATGGAGTTGTAATATATATACTCTAATTGAAGTAGGATGCAGTACCACACCCTAACATGGTGCCCTACGCGCGGCAAGAGCACGCAAAGCATCGACGAGATGATGCTCGAGCTTCGGGATCTATTGTCAGAGATGAGTGGGAAAGGAATGACAATAGCCCTGCACCCCACGAAGTTGTGGAAGAGCTTGCGGGTCACAGGACGTATGCGTCAAGCTTGGTCACGAGAGGAGGGTGGGCACGTTTGTCTTTCGCCTGCACCATGGATTATATCAAAGAAAGAGGAGAAGCGGGTAAAGTAGGCCATTATCACTTTGTGTACTCCCACTGGATGCATGAGATCATTGAAGGGAGCCTTTACAACCACTAAGAAAAGAGGCGTTGAGCAACTATATGGGTTGAAGTCCCACGATTGGCACAAGATGCTCCAAGTTAGTGTTTTCCAAGTCTTGTATGCTGAAATTAAATTTTGTAATACCATAAACCATACATACATGTGCTCTTATGTGTGCAGTTCATACTACCTACTAGCATCGACCATTGTGCAAATAAGAGTTTGAACAAATGTATTTATAAGATGGGCAAGCTTGTGAGGTATGTAAAACCCATGTCAGATCACTCTTCATTATACCTTGCGAAATGAATGTGCATGAGGTATAACATACTATTCATTTATTTTTCAAATATGTTAGTTCCAAAGCAATTGATCCAGCCACGTTGGATGATGCGCATGTTATGGCAGTGGAGGTGGTTTGTTTGGTAGAGAAAACTTTTTTGCGAACCATTCTCACAAGTCAACTACATCTCATTGTGCATTTAGTTCCAAAGCAATTGATCCAGCCACGTTGGATGATGCACGTGTTATGGCAGTGGAGGTGGTTTGTTTAGTAGAGGAGACTTTTTTGCGAACCATTCTCACAAGTCAACTACACCTCATTGTGCATTTAGTGGACAAAATTGCTTTATGTGGCATTGTGCATGCACGTTGGATGTTCTTCCTAGAGCGCTTCATGAAGACCTTAAAAGACTTTGTAAGGCAAAGTGCAAGGCCCAAAGGAAGCATGGCCAAGGGTTGGTTGTGATACAAGAGTCTCTTGTATATATTTCAGAATTTCTTGGAGGTCAGGTGGACAGCTCTTTGCCACGACTATGGAGCAATGAAGAGGACTTGAGAATGACCTCTATTGTGCCTCAAGGAAAAGGACAGAGTAAAGTAATTGACAGAACATTGATTGATGATCTCAATTTCACTTGCATCCTTAATAGTGATGTGATGAGCAAATGGGTTACAAGATATGAGGATGCAAAGACAAAAAGGCAAGCAGAAAGAGCTCTCTTTCAGAGGCAACATGGCTCTCGTAAGGCGTATCCTAAGCATCTAGCAACACTTCCGAATGATATCCATGTTGATTGGTTGCATAAGGGGCTGCATATCACGGCGGAAGAATGGGAGTATGCACGAGGATGCATGTTAAAGATACATAGAACTAATGTTTTGCATTAGTTGTAAGTGATTTGCTTTTAATAATTATTCACATTGCTTACACAAATATTGCTTCTATTTTGGTCCAGTGTACTATGTTCAATGCTATATGGTGTGAAGGCAAGCATTTTCGAACACAAAGAATAGATGAAAAGAGGAATACACAAGATTGCGGTGTCATTAGTAGCTTTGAGGGAGCTAATGGAAAAATGGATGATTATTGTGGCACAATCCAAGACATATTTAGGCTTGACTTTCGTCGCTTCTTTGTGTATGTTTTGGATGTCAAATGGCAAATGAACGTGGTGAAAAAAGGGTCTAATACAACGATAAAATGCCATGCAAGTGGCTATGTAACTATTGACTCTACAAAGTTTTGGCAAACAAAGAAAGATAGGCTCGTATTGCCATAACAATGTGAGCAGGTATGCATTTTTTTACTAATGTGTTTCATGTACATACATATTTAAGCTCGCGTACCCCTTGACTTTTGATATGCTAATTAATTACTGCAATATGTGTATTTGAGTAGGTTATCTATCTGCCAATGGTGCATGATATTAAATGGTGGTACATCATCCCTATTGCACCACGTTCCAAAGTGATGTATAATACATTCACTGATATTATGGAGCATATGGAGGATGTAACAAGCCGCAATGAAGATGATGTCGAACATGCCAATGAAGATGTTGTGATCGATGATCAAGAAATAAGAGATGATCATGATAATGAGGATGAGCGTGCCATTTCTCATGATCATGAGAATGACCCTACCATTGAGGATGATGGTGATGTTGATGAGGATGATCAGCACATTGATACCATTATCAATGGACAGAATATCGATAGTGGAATAAATTTAATCGTAGCCTTACAAATTGATCAAATGGATATTGATGTTGATCGTTTAGCAAGGATGGATCTTATTGAAGATGAGATTGAACCCTAACCGATCCATCACTGTATCGTTCTAAATGGATGAAATTTCTATCGTATATGTTGTCTTTTAATTATCTCATGATTTATTTTTTAATATATTTCATTGTTGTAAATGCATGTAGTGGGATTGTGTAATGATATATACTGTAATGTACTATGAGATGGTTTAAAGAAAAAAGTTTTTAATTTTGTAAAGAAATTTAGTTTTTCTTAATAAAGCGTGTATTGATGCGTGTATTAATGCGTGTATTAATACGTGTATAATTGCGTGTATATACATGCGCTTATACACGCGTTTCTGAAACCAGTATACACGTAAATTTAGATGCCAATATACACACGCTGGTAGATGCCAATATACACACGAATTTAAATGCCAATATACACGTGCCCGATACTATTCAAATACATGTGCGACCATACTCACGCCCGTAATTTATCGCGTGTATGGAACGCGTGTATGGCAGCATTGTCTTGTAGTGATATACATATATACTATATATTACTTGAACATGCACAAGTTGCTGCTGCACCTGCTGATGATCCTGCCACACTGATGATCCACCTGCCGCCACTCTAGCGGGTGGACGTGAGCATTACTCATCGGACATTCTGACCGATATGAGCTCATTTGATCATGGAGGTAGCAGCGAGTCATCATTTGGGTCTGAGTAGTACTCAGACTTATAGTATCACATTCCATATTGAGGATGTGGTTGTATATATATTTTTGTAACTGAAGCCATGGGCTACTTTGACATATGGACTCCCTTGTATATATGTGTACACATAAAATTTTGATTAGTAATATTGAATCATGAATTGATAGTATGAAAAAATCATATTTATCATGGGTGCTATGTTTTGGTTATGGACGAGTAACTATGCTCAAGGTTCATTGGCAACCCACTTGTGCCAGTTTGTTTTGTGCTATATGGCACAGGCTGTGCTATATAGCATAGAGTAGATTGTGTTTATTAATTACTTTATGTTCATTGATAGCCCACTTGTGGCAGTGTGCTCTTTGCTACATACCACAAACTATGCTATATAGCACTCAGTAAATTGTGTTTATTCATTGCTTAAGGTTCATTTATAGCCCCCTTGTTCCCAGGTGCTAGTAGATTCTATATAGCAGAGACTGTTCTATATATCACACAATGTATTGTGTTTATTCATTTCTTGAGGTTTATTTACATCCCTATGTGCTATGTACTATATAGCACATATTGTGCTATATTTTGTGCTACATAGCATGTAGAGCAGAATGTGTTTATTCATAATAACAAATAGTTGCAGACTTCAAGCCATGCATAATGAAGTTGGAAGAAAAAGAGATATTCCATTAATGAAATAAAGTTCTAGGGGGGAAAACACTTACAGAGGAGGGAAAAAAGTAACCTAGATACAAAGTCTAGGACAAATGTTCTAGAGCTGTCAAGCTGCCTCATAGGGCATGGCATTGTAAATGGACTTATGGAGTGTAGGGGACAAGTAGTATGTCTTCAAGGTAGCATCTATTAAGGTAGGGGACAAGTAGTATGTCTTTAAGGTAGCATCTTATGGAGTGTAGGGGACAAGTAGTATGTCTTCAAGGTAGCATCTATTAAGGGCATGTCAAACTTGATTGCCCTAACAAGGTGAGAGTACATGTTAGTAGCACCCATGTTATTAAGTAGAGTGTAATATTGAGGGTTTGGGCATCATTTCCAAATCATGGATCTGTGAAAGATGTTAAGAAATTACTACCTATACATAGTGATGTATGTGGTCCTATGATGAGGACACCATCTATTGGGGGATATCTCTACTTCGTCACTTTTATTGATGATTACTCTAGATATAGCTAGGTGTATCCATTAAAGCAGAAATCAGAGGATTTTATGTGCTTTAGGCACTTTTTATCCATTGTTGCTGAAAATGCATGTGAATGTAAAGTTGGCACCCTTCATTCTTTTACATCGAGGGGGGGAGTATATGTCCAAGGAATTTCATGCATATATGGCTGAAAAAGACATAAAGCATCAATGTATAGTTCCATACACACCTCAACAAAACGGTGTGGTTGAGAGGAAGAACAAGTCTCTCATGGAGATGGCATGGTGTATGGTGAAAGCCCAAGATTTACCATATGGTTTTTTGCTAGAGGCAACTATGTGGTGAATAGACATAAAACATCAATGTATAGTTCCATACACACCTCAGTAAAATGGTGTGGCTGAGAGGAAGAACAAGTCTCTCATGGAGATGGCACGATGTATGGTGAAAGCCCAAGATTTACCATATGGTTTTTTGTTAGAGGCAACTATGTGTTGGAATACATTCCCTATCAAGGCCTTGCAGTCTAAAACTCCTTATGAAGCTTGGCATGGCAGGAAGCCTTTTGTGGCTCATTTGTGTATTTTTGGTTGTCTTGCTTATGCTCTTGTGCTTGAGCAACAACGCATTAAGCTTGATAAGGTGGTTAAATCCATATTTGTGAGATATAGTTCGAAAAACAAGGGATATAAATTCTACCATCTTGCCTCAAAGGTGGATTTTAGTAGTAGAGATCTTTTTATCGAAAACTCAGCTCAGCCTATGGTTTCATGCAAAAAACAACAAATTGTATGCTCACAGGGGGACATGTTTGATTCGCTTCTACCTTTGTTTGATGGAGAGCAACCATATGTAGAGCAATTGAATGCACAACCAAGTGCTGAAATTCAGCCTTTGGAGGTGCAAAATCAACCTTCAAATTAGCCTTTTGATGAGGCAATTATTGAGGATGTAGTGGATGAGGAGAAAGCAGCCATAGAAGAATCTAGGCGTATGCCAAAATGGCTTGTGCAAACATTGAGGGATAGCAAGTTAGCAGCTCCTTTACCTAGCAGAACTCATGTAGATTATTCTCATGTGGATCATGTTCTCATTTCTACTTAATGTAATGAGAAGGATTCTGTTTCCTTTGAGGAAGCACAAGATTATGATCATTGCATGCATGCGATACAAGATGAGTATAACTCTATACTCAATAATGACACTAGGTATTTTACAGATCTACCTCATGTAAGAAGGCCATTGGTATTAAGTGGGTTTACAAGTTAAAATGTAAAACAGATGGTAGAATTAATCGCTACAAGGCTAGACTTGTTTTGCAAAGGGGTATGTCCCAACAAAAGGGCATTGATTATGATGAGACCTTTGCACCCACATGTCGTATGACTACTATTAGGTGTCTCATTGCTTTGGTAGCACATCATGGGTTTTCCCTCACTTATTAGGAGGTTTTTTCCCATGTGCGTTGAGGCAGTCCGGGGTGGGCAACAAGAAGAGCGGCCTCTAAGCACTCCTCAAGGCTCCCGTGTTGCTCAATGGGCTTAGGGCACAACGCAACACAAACATAAGAACCCCAAAACCACACACCCAACAAGAAAAGGGGCCCCACCTAGTTATGTGTGTGAACTAGGACACTAAAGATCTTTCCTTGTAGCCAATCAATACAAGCTAACCATATACATCAATCAAAAGAAACACACACTCTCAACAAACACTCATAACATATGGTATTATGTGTGGAGGAGACTAGCACAACACAAATAGATGCACACCAAACTTGGAGAAGAACTTAGAGAGACAATATAAGCTTGATTTTCTTGTCGCTATGCACTTGGTCTTAAGGTTACGGGAGCCCTCTCACCATACAACCCTCTTACCATGAATTTAAAGGCAACAAATCAAAAACAAGCCCTCAAGCCTCCAAGCATGAAATCACACCACAAAATACAAGGATCAAATCTACCTTAAATCAAAAATCGGACCGCTTCGCTAAATAAACTTTGGAGATGTAGGAGTCCAAGATTTTGTACACAATTGCACCCAAACTACTAATCTTATTGATGCACAAAGGCAAGATACAATTATGATAGGGAGTATGGCATCACTCAAGCCCTCACAAAGACATAACTAGCTTCAAGCTTCAAGCTTCACTATCTCCTTACACACTAGAGTTAGGAGTGGTATACAATGTGTGTAATCTCCCCTTTACAAGGAATGGAGGGGGCTCTATTTATAGGTTTGAGAAGCCCCAATTAGGATTAAGCCTAATCAATCTTATTATGGAAAATCATAGATTATGGATTTTTTATTTTGAAATGAGAGTGGGCCTCTTCTTATCCCTTGAGTCACATGGATGTGGGCTCAAGGTGAGAGAATTATTGAAGATGAGAGGAGAGTGTGATGTAGAGGTTTGAGCAAATAACTTGTAGTAATGCCTACTCTAAAAGTAGTAGAGTGGGTGCTTATTTACAAATGTTAGTGGTTAGTAGTTAGTAATCACTATAAAAGGTTAGTAATACAATGTACAAAATGGGTGAGAGGAGTAAAGATTTGGAAAGATCCTTTGTGTGGTTGAAAGCTCGAAGAAGCTTGGATTCTCCCATGTGTAGATCTTTAAGTTAACCGTCGATCTCCTTCTTGCATTTGACGCCACAAAAGTTGATTGAGGTGAAGAACATGGGGATTTTTGTAGATGGAAACCCCATATTTGTAGAGGTTAATATGGTACATTCATGCTGAATTTTTATGTATTTTTTGAGATTGGGAAAATAATTTAGTAATATGGGAGTAGTAGGGAGAAAAATGGAGATGAGGTATGGGTGTAGAGTAGATATGAGAGCAAATGGAGAGGAAAGGAGAGGGAAAAGGTGGAGAGGGTGAGAGAGGACATGAAGTTTACAGGTTTGATAGAGTGAGAAAGGAATGAGTAAGTATGTAGGTGATGAATGTGTAAGGGAGGTGAGAAGAGACTAGGTGTACCTTGCCAAAAAGTGGGCAGACTGGGGTCCAATAAAAAATTCATATCTCACCGCCATTAGCTCCAAAAATTCTAAAAAAAATTGAGCATATTCCTGAGCTCCGAGATAACTTTTGTCGTTTGATGACCAGTCCAAATTCGGAGTGGAGGCGGGCGCAAAAAATTCAGCAGAATCATGTATTTTTTGAATTTTTAAAATCTTTGTGTGGGTCCCCATTGGTGGAATTTCCTGATAGCTCCAAGAGTGAGCCCCCCAATACATCATACCCTGACCTTAGAGACTCAAGTGTATGTGGACACTTGCATGGAGGAGATTTTTTCCATTTTATAAAGGATTTACATAATAAGAAAAAACAAACTAGTATTTAACTAGTCAACATATCATGACAATATGGTTATTATGATAGGAAAATAAATAAAGAGATCTAATTGTGAATAAAATATATAAAAATAATTGATATATGAAAAAGTATTTAATAAAAATATATAAAATTTTTAATAGTAAAAAATATATACAAAAATACTAAACTATGGAAGTCAAAAGGGAGGGAGACCCTCATTATTTTAGGGTAGATGAGAGAATAAAAGATGAAATAGTCTAAGGGAAAAAGTGATTTGGGTAGTAGGCTTTCTACATGGTGTGGATAGAAATGTGAGGGCATAGGATTTACTTATGTATGGTGAAGTTGAAGCATATGTACAATGATGGTCCAAAAGTATTATGAAGAAATAATAATAATAATAATAATAAATAAAATATACTTAGGTTTTGTAATACACACATCTAATGAAGTATTTACATATTTGAGAAAATAGAGACCCCCATATTCAGGCCCTTATATGAAATGAAATATTTACACAAAATGGGCCATAATAATTTTATTTATTTTTTATGAGTAGCTAGCGATTTTTTTATATATAATAAAAAAAATATATAGAAGATATGGGTAAAGTCCCTAACGCACACACGCCTATTTACAGAGTGAAAAGGTATTTATGACAAAGAGTTTATGTGATTTTCCTTGGCCGAGGTAGCTCCTTATGGTAATGTGGATAGCCAAAAAATGGCTATCATTTAGGCCTTCCCCTAGACGATGGTATATTCATGTACCATCATAATGTAGGCCTTCTAAAGCAAGTGGTGTAATGTGGTTCTCTTGTCCATCTTTCTTCTGTTCCTTGTGTTTTGCACCACATCCATTACTCAAACCACATAACTTACATGCCCTTTTATCTCCTTTTTGTGGTTGCTTTTGTAAGTCTCTCGGTAGAATGCGACTCAAGTATGGCTTGAGTCTATAGCCATTAACCCTCTTAGAATGTTCTTTGCCATCCAAATCCATGAGCTGATAATAGCTAGAGTTGAAAATCTTCTTGACAATGTATGGTCCCTACCATCTAGTTTCAAACTTGGCATCAAACTGATTATCAAGTCGATTGTCATACCTTAGCACAAGATCTCCTTCTTTGATGCCCTTGTCTTTCAAAGTTGCATTGAACTTCTCTGCTGCTTGCATGGCTTTTCTTCTATAACACTCGTATGCAGCTTCTCTTTTCCACTCTAGCTCAACTAAAGTGAGAAGTTGATCTACCCATGCATCTTGATCTCCTAGTCCACCTTTTCCATGTAGCCGCATTGTTGGAATGTTGAGCTCAATAGGCTGCAATGCTTCTTGACCATAAACCAAGTGAAAGGGCGTAAACCCCGTTGCTTCTCGGTAGGTAGTCCAGTATGCCCATAGTGCTCCATCAAGAAACTCGTCCCAAAGCTTCGTCTTGTTCTCCACCATCTTCCTTATAATTCCTGCGATGACACCATTAGCCTTCTCTACTAACCCATTTGATTGGGGATAGTAGGGTGTGCTATGACAATGTGAAATATGAAGCTCTTCACAAACTTCGGTGAGCAAACCTTTTCTAAAACCTGGACCATTGTCAGAAACAATCTCCAAGGGGGTGCCAAATCTGCAACATATATGAGTGTAAACAAATTTGCTTACAGTCTTTCCATTCACCCTTGCCACACTTTGAGCCTCCACCCACCTAGTCATGTAGTCTATGGCCACTAAGACGTACAATTTTCCATTTTTAGTTCTAGGTAGTGGACCCATAGCATCAATGCCCCATTTTTCAAATGGACCACTTGCAATGACTAATTGGCGTGGACCATGTAGTAACCTCTTATTACCATTGACTTGGCAATTATGACAGCTCCTACACCAATGTTGGACATCCACATGTAAGCTTGGCCAAACATACCCAGCAAGCAAAATCTTTTTCACAGTTAGTTCTTGAGCAAAATGGCCACCACATGCTTCTTCATGCAAACCCTCTAAAATGGCTGGAATCTCCTTGGTTGTTGGTACTCTTCTGCACACTTGATCTTTTCCTTTTTGGTAGAGGGCACCTTCTAAGAACAAGAAAGAACTTGCCCTCTTCATGAGCCTCCTTTTTTGTGCCCTTGTGAAGTCTTGTGGGAATTCACCTTCCAAGATGTAGCTCACTATGGGAGCCAGTGCCTCCATTCCTTGGTACCGTGGTTGCTTAATAGCCGCTGCAGCCAAGACTACTACTTGCATTTCCTTCTTAACACATGCAATAGCTTGTTGTGCAAGTAGATCAGCATCCTCATTTTGTTTCCTAGGAATATGATACAATTGCACCTCCTCAAATTGATTAAACAGCCTACGGATAGCATGAACCTTTTGCCTTAATCTTTCATTCTTGCATGCCCAAATGCCTAAAATTTTGCCTTACAATAAGAAGTGCATCCCCTTTTACCAGGAGACGTTGTATCCCTTGATTGATGCACACCTTCAAACCATGAAGTAGTATGTCGTACTCTGCTTCATTGTTGCTAGTAGAACTTGGCAAGTTGACCTTCTCCTTCATAACCACCTCTCCATTTGGGTTGAGCAGCACCTGTGGCTTTTCTAAAAGCTCCATCAAAGAACAAGGTGAATGCATTAGGTATAGTTTTGGGTGGTGGCAATGGTAGTGTCTTTACTTCAGGCACCTTAATCTCCTTTTCATGCACTCTATAAGTGAGAATCCCTGCCAATTGTGCACGCACACTATCTTCTACCTTGAAAGAGTATTGGAATTCTTGCAATTCCATAACCCACTTTGTGATTCTAGCACTGATAGTCATTTGAGAAGACACCCAAGGAAACAAATTTTCTGTAGTGAGAATTACAAAAGGTTTTGGTAACAAGTAGGATCTAAATTTTCTCACCGCAAAGATGAGAGCAAGCATCATGAGTTCCGCTTCCGTGTAGCCTTTCTCCATGACATTCATGACCCTACTAACAAAGTAGATGGGCCGCATCCTAGTACTGTGGAGATCTTGCTGTAACAAAACTGCACCCACTGTTTCCTTTCCAACACTAGAGCTAACAAAGAAAGTGTACTCCCAACAAGGAGGCATCAGTGTTGGTAGCTCTGACAAAATGACTTTAATGTTACAAAAGTACTCCTCAAGCTCATCAGACCATGCAAACTTTACTTGTTGAGTCAATTTTTGCAAGGGGTGAAGTAACTCTGAGGCTAAGTGAATGAAGCGTGACATGTACTTCACCTTTTGAATGAATGAGATGGCCTCCTTGAGACTCTTTGGAGATGGTAGGTCGATAAGAGCCTTTGCCTTTGTAGGATCCACCTCAATGCCTTTGGAAGAAACCTTATGACCCAGCAAGATTACTTCATCCTCACCAATATGACATTTATCGGGATTGAGTTGGCCCCCCATGTCGTAGAGTTTCTTCAAGCCTTCTTCCACCCTTTGCACATGCAATGACTTAGAGCTATAGATGCAAAAATCATCTATGAACACTCTAATGGATTTCCCAAAGAATGCTTGAAACACCATGTTCATGAAATGTTGAAATGTCGCTGGAGCATTGGTTAAACCAAATGGCATGACTCTGAAAGCATAACAACCCCAAGGAGTGATGAAGGTTGTTTTCAATTGATCCTCCAATGCAATCCCAATTTGAAAGTAACCCGAGTAGCCATCACATATTGTATACTTCTCATGACCTGCTACCTCATTTAGGATCTCATCTTGAAATGGAAGAGGAAAGTGGTCCCTTTTTGTCGCCTCATTGAGTGGACGATAGTCCACACACACCCTCCATTTGCCATTCTTCTTGGGAGTGACCACGACGGGAGAGACCCATTCTGAATTTTCTACAGGATATATGAACCCCGCTGCTAGAAGCTTCCTCACCTCTTTGAGTAGTGCTTGCTCCTTGATGACTCCTAGTCTTTGTAGCTTTTGTGCCTTAGGTTTGGCTTCTGGCTTTAGCTCGATCTTGTGTTGAATGGCCTCTACGCCACGCACATCTGTGTAATCTTTAGCAAAAAACCTGGGAAATCTCCTTAGTACACATTTAAACTCCTCTCCTTCCTCCAATGTAAGCGTTTTTGAGAGCATAGCATCAAACATTTCTTCATCATGCACAATTTGGTCTTCTTGAGAGCCTACCTCCTCCAAACCTTGACAGGGTGTCTCTTGGTCTTTTGCTCTGAATCTTACCCCCATGACTTCAATGGAAGACTCCTCTTCCATAGTGCTACTGCTGCTTTCTTCCTTTGAGGCATCATCGGTCCAATCCTCCTCTGTTTTGCCTTGAGAAGATTCTTCATTTATCTCCTCTTGTCGTTGCTCCTTCATGTCAAAGATAATCTTCTTACGATTTTCATTCCTGCAAATTAACTTTCCATTTTCCCAATCCTGCAAAGCTCGCATTCTCATTAGCCATGGTCTACCTAGGATAAATGGATAACCACTTCCCTTGGTAGACATAACATAAAAATCAACAACCTTCTTAATGCCAAAAACTTCCACAGAAACATTCTTACAAATCCCAAGACACTTTGCTTTGCTATTGTTTGCCATTTTTACCTTAATTTCAGGTGTTTCATGAATATGCATGCCTAGTTTTTGCATAAGGTCCTCTGTCATGATGCAAATTTGTGCACCCCCATCTACTAGACCCTTCTTAACTAGCCTTCCCTTGATGTAGCAATCTAATATAGGTGTAATGTCCTCATCCATCTCGGCTTGTGAAATTTTTACAACAGGCACATTCTCTTTTGTTTTTCTCCTAGTGCTCACGGCCTTTGTTAATTCCCTCCTAACTTGTGGACATAAGGCTAGAAATTGAGGCCACGAGATATCAGGACCCTTACCTCTCATATCTTCCAAAAGGTTGTATGGAGCCATACCATGTCCAAGGGGGGAATCTTGGAGGTTTATACGACATCGTCTCCTCTTGACTTCCTTGCTTTCCTTCACTTTCTTTCCTCGTCCATGGTCACTTTGTGATGCCGCACCCTCCTTTTCCTTCTCTTTTCCACGCCCTCGTTTGACACCATTTGCTTCAATGTCTACCTCCTTGGTCTTTGTTACCTCTACCACATGTACATTTGGGTCCGGCAAAGGTGGCATTCCTTCCACTCCTCGTGGAGGTGGTCTTGTTGCATTGGGCCTTTGCAAAATCATTGGTTGTTGTTGACTAGTGCCTTCACCTGCATTCATCACTAGATAATTCATGTTAGGCTTCCCTGGCTCCCCACGAGGCCAAGGACAATTATACATCCCATGCCCTGACTCTCCACAATTCCAACATTGCAAGAGTCGCCTAGGTCGTTGCTCTCGTTCTTCAACCCTTTTAGCTTGGCCCTTCTGTTCCACAGCTTGTGCAAAGTGGATAGACAAGTTATTTAAAGACTCATTTAACTTTTCTATCACCTCGACTGTGACCTCAGGTAATTCTCTGCGAGTGCAAGATTGTACCTCTTCCCTAGGCTTTGAGTCATCAAAGATAAAACCCCCCCCCCAAGCATACACCTCATCTTTCGGAGTTTCTTGGTAGCCCTAGCCTCAGCAGCATCAAATGTTGTGGGCTCTCCTGACTCTACTTGCAGTTTTAGTGATGGGTACATCCCTGCAATAAATCTCTCCTTCTTCAAGAATTCAGCACCATCTCCAGGGTTAGGAAGACTACGCAACCAAAGAGTCCAAAGACGTAAGAATTCTTGCTTATAACTCAAGTAGTCCTCTAGGTCCTTTTGCTTATGAGCAACTATTTCTTGCCATAGCTTTTGTGTGTTCAAAGGAGTGAAGTAATTGTCTCTAAAAAGTTGCATGACCCCCTTGTAATCTACTCGTGCGGGTGCAGGTAGAGATTGAAACCAAGTGGAAGCATCTCTTCGTAGGACCAACTCAAACATATCTAAGCATTCTTGGTCTCCTGCCACTCTCTTTATGTGGAGTGCCATTCTAAAGTTTGATAAGAATAACTCGGCATCCTCACCGAGCTCTCCAAAGAATAAGGGATAGCCACTCATTTGCCTAGTGGTATCCATGCTTGAGAAGAAGGAAGCACAAATATGATTGCACAAAGGTCTTCCTTCACTCTCTTTCTCTCTCACTCCTTTTTTTCTTTTTTCTTTTTTTCTTTTTTATCTTTTTCAAAGTAGAATGAAAATGTAGACGTCAAAGCTTATGTCATAATGAATCAAAGGCAAAATAAATGGATTAACTGAGGCATTAATGGCTGCTACTTGCCTGGGTCCAAACATACGACGAATGATGACACGCTGGAATTGTAACTTACTACCAACAACTATGTGTATTTCTTGCCTAGCATAAGAGATTGGCCTGCGGTATAAGTCTTCTTGATTCATAAAACTAAGTTAAAACAAGATGAAAATATGCACATCAAAGGAAATGGTGTAATCTACAATGGGAAGTATGACAGGATTAGGTGATGCTAAAATCTCACTTAGTCTTTCTGGACCAAAAAGAAGAACCATGCGTTGTTGGTAGAAAATCTTTCTATCAATGCAAACATTCACTCTAATGGAGTGCACCCAATGAAACTGGTTGAATTGAATCCCAAGAGGATTAGGAGGAGGTGGATTGTTCATGAAAGATCACACAAAAGTACCACTTTCCTTCTTAAAATATGATACCTAACAAGCAAACAAGGAAATTTATGTGTTAGAGAGATCGATGTATCTTAAATACCCATTCAAAAACTGCTCGTTCCTCAGTGGGGGCACCAAAATTGAGGCAGTCCGGGGCGGGCAACAAGAAGAGTGGCCTCTAAGCACTCCTCAAGGCTCCCGTGTTGCTCAATGGGCTTGGGGCACAACGCAACACAAACATAAGAACCCCAAAACCACACACCTAACAAGAAAAGGGGCACCACCTAGTTATGTGTGTGAACTAGGATACTAAAGATCTTTCCTTGTAGCCAATCAATATAAGCTAACCATATACATTAATCAAAAGACACACACTTTCAACAAACACTCATAACATATGGTATTATGTGTGGAGGAGACTAGCACAACACAAATAGATGCACACCAAACTTGGAGAAGAACTTAGAGAGACAATATAAGCTTGATTTTGTTGTCGCTATGCACTTGGTCTTAAGGTTACGGGAGCCCTCTCACCATACAACCCTCTTACCATGAATTTAAAGGCAACAAATCAAAAACAAGCCCTCAAGCCTCCAAGCATGAAATCACACCACAAAATACAAGGATCAAATTTACCTTAAATCAAAAATCGGACCGCTTCGCTAAATAAACTTTGGAGATGTAGGAGTCCAAGATTTTGTACACAATTGCACCCAAACTACTAATCTTATTGACGCACAAAGGCAAGATACAATTATGATAGGGAGTATGGCATCACTCAAGCCCTCACAAAGACATAACTAGCTTCAAGCTTCAAGCTTCAAGCTTCAAGCTTCAAGCTTCAAGCTTCAAGCTTCACTATCTCCTTACACACTAGAGTTAGGAGTGGTATACAATGTGTGTAATCTCCCCTTTACAAGGAATGGAGGGGGCTCTATTTATAGGTTTGAGAAGCCCCAATTAGGATTAAGCCTAATCAATCTTATTATGAAAAATCATAGATTATGAATTTTTTATTTTGAAATGAGAGTGGGCCTCTTCTTATCCCTTGAGTCACATGGATGTGGGCTCAAGGTGAGAGAATTATTGAAGATGAGAGGAGAGTGTGATGTAGAGGTTTGAGCAAATAACTTGTAGTAATGCCTACTCTAAAAGTAGTAGAGTGGGTGCTTATTTACAAATATTAGTGGTTAGTAGTTAGTAATCACTATAAAAGGTTAGTAATACAATGTACAAAATGGGTGAGAGGATTAAAGATTTGGAAAGATCCTTTGTGTGGTTGAAAGCTCGAAGAAGCTTGGATTCTCCCATGTGTAGATCTTTAAGTTAACCGCCGATCTCCTTCTTGCATTTGACGCCACAAAAGTTGATTGAGGTGAAGAACATGGGGATTTTTGTAGATGGAAACCCCATATTTGCAGAGGTTAATATGGTACATTCATGCTGAATTTTTATGTATTTTTTGAGATTGGGAAAATAATTTAGTAATATGGGAGTAGTAGGGAGAAAAATGGAGATGAGGTATGGGTGTAGAGTAGATATGAGAGCAAATGGAGAGGAAAGGAGAGGGCAAAGGTGGAGAGGGTGAGAGAGGACATGAAGTTTGCAGGTTTGATGGAGTGAGAAAGGAATGAGTAAGTATGTAGGTGATGAATGTGTAAGGGAGGTGAGAAGAGACTAGGTGTACCTTGCCAAAAAGTGGGCAGACTGGGGTCCAATAAAAAATTCATATCTCACCGCCATTAGCTCCAAAAATTCTCAAAAAAATTGAGCATATTCCTGAGCTCCGAGATAACTTTTGTCAATTGATGACCAGTCCAAATTGGGAGTGGAGGCGGGCGCAAAAAATTCAGCAGAATCATGTATTTTCTGAATTTGTAAAATCTTTGTGTGGGTCCCCATTGGTGGAATTTCTTGATAGCTCCAAGAGTGAGCCCCCCAATACATCATACCCTGACCTTAGAGACTCAAGTGTATGTGGACACTTGCATGGAGGAGATTTTTTCCATTTTATAAAGGATTTACATAATAAGAAAAAACAAACTAGTATTTAACTAGTCAACATATCATGACAATATGGTTATTATGATAGGAAAATAAATAAAGAGATCTAATTGTGAATAAAATATATAAAAATAATTGATATATGAAAAAGTATTTAATAAAAATATATAAAATTTTTAATAGTAAAAAATATATACAAAAATACTAAACTATGGAAGTCAAAAGGGAGGGAGACCCTCATTATTTTAGGGTAGATGAGAGAATAAAAGATGAAATAGTCTAAGGGAAAAAATGATTTGGGTAGTAGGCTTTCTACATGGTGTGGATAGAAATGTGAGGGCATAGGATTTACTTATGTATGGTGAAGTTGAAGCATATGTACAATGATGGTCCAAAAGTATTATGAAGAAATAATAATAATAATAATAATAAATAAAATATACTTAGGTTTTGTAATACACACATCTAATGAAGTATTTACATATTTGAGAAAATAGAGACCCCCATATTCAGGCCCTTATATGAAATGAAATATTTACACAAAATGGGCCATAATAATTTTGTTTATTTTTGATGAGTAGCTAGCGATTTTTTTTATATAATTAAAAATATATATAGAAGATATGGGTAAAGTCCCTAACGCACACACGCCTATTTACAGAGTGAAAAGGTATTTATGACAAAGAGTTTATGTGATTTTCCTTGGCCGAGGTAGCTCCTTATGGTAATGTGGATAGTCGAAAAATGGCTATCAGCGTATGTACACCCTCTTATTTACTCATTTTGGGGTGTGTACTTATCTTTTGTATCTGGCACACATTTGTTTATTCTAATCTAGTGAGTTTGTGTACTCTCAAGATTCTTTATCTTGTGTGTCTGCATTGTTGCAACCCTAACCCTAATTCCAACAGGTAGAGGCTTTAGTTTGAGATGTGTCCACTTTTGAACATATGACTTGTTACAACAAGACCTCCAATGACCTCCAATGCATGAAATGCAAAAACATGATAGCATTCTTGTCCAGAGTTAAGTAGGGTCCTGATGGCCAAACCCAAAAATGCTATGCAAGGCTTGAGATACTTGTACTGTCTCAAAAACCCATGCCTTAGACCTATCTACATCACCAAGCTTTACCAACCAGAATTTCTTTTTTACATGAAGGGTTGCCTTAGTGGACCGTGCATAGGAGCTAGATACACCATTGAACATTGTTTTTGTCAAAAACTCAACAATATCAACAACAACCTGTCTAAGAAGAACACCATTGCTCTTAAGTTGTTCATGTGTTAGGGCCCTCTTTACTATAGTGCGAGTGCCATCATG
This sequence comes from Cibotium barometz, assembly GCF_041138505.1. Lineage (NCBI taxonomy): Eukaryota > Viridiplantae > Streptophyta > Polypodiopsida > Cyatheales > Cibotiaceae > Cibotium > Cibotium barometz. The sequence continues at coordinate 46,007,288 of NC_141077.1, forward strand.
CTCCCCCTTACCATGGCCTAATCTAAAAAATTCCATGTCATCTCAACACCTATTAGTTGGTAAAATCACTCGTCAAAGTAGAACGATTTTGCAGCTTTGAACTATGAAGCCGCACCATCTAACCACACCTAGTGCTTCTTGAAATTCAAACCCTACTCTTTAACCCACTCATTATAAAGAAGAAAACAGTGCTAGTAGACAAAGTGTGTATCATGTTGCTTCATCAGAAATGTAGAAATGCACCTCCTTGACAATACTATCATCCTTACTGCTACACCAATACATAATATGAACAAGAATTAGGCATTGATCTGTATGCCAATGCATGGATTATATCTCATTTTGCTCTTTGAATGAGTATTTCTTGGTAAAATATACTCTCCTAATACAATGGTATCTGAAGAGGAAAGATCTTTAAGAGATCTTTAAGCACTCTCTGTATTGATTAGTCTGCCATCTGTAAGTGAAATTGTGCTTGATGAAGGTTTTAGTGCAGTCGTATATCATCTTTGTTAGCTCACTAAAAGCCACATGCTTGAGGAACAACACTTTCCGTTTACTTTGACCATGCTTGTTTTGAACTTGAATGTTCTCAAGAGTTGAACTGGAACTGTCTTTTTTGTCTCCTCTTATTTGCGTGGATAGAATCAAAGTTTTTTCACACCACCGTCATCAAATTGGCCCATAAGACACTCATTAGAGGAAATTTGGACTCAAATTGGGCCCTTTCAGGATTTGTACACATTGTCTCTCTATATAAAAATGGACTCATGGTGAAATTTTTACAAAACTCAGAAGAGAGTAGAGTTTGGACATCTGGAATCTACCCTTTACAATGATATATATAGCATGATGGGCAATTAATCATATTTGTAAGATTCCTCCTCAGCCTCTCAGTTTGTCCAGTATCTTCCCTTGTAGTCAAATCCCTCTTCAGAAATATCAAAGATCTTGTTTCTACCTGGCCTAGAGAGAGAAAATGTTCTAGGGAGAGATTATTCAAATTTTGGATATTTTTGGATGGAAAAATATCTCTTTGTATTTAAATAAGTTCCCCTGAAACAGAAGTTCAAAAAGATTTTTAGAAGGTGCATTTAAAATAAATTATAATCTGTTCAAAAGGCCTTATCCTAAGGGTCCAGATTTTCTAAAAATTTTAAATTAAGGTTTTGAGGGGCCAGCCAGATTCATCCAAATGTGTGGAGGAGAAAAATGAAAGAAATAAAGAAAATCCCCCCAAAAATGAGTAAATGCTCACATAAGGTAAAGAGTTGACTATGTACAAGGTTTATTAGTAAAAAACTATGAGTATTACTAAAAAAATGAGATATTTTGGGTATAATGATTCCATTTTGACACATGTGTAAGGAAGGGGAGTCCCTTCAAGGAGGCGCCTACTTCACATGCTTGAATGAGTTTTAAACTCAAAAATAATGTGATGTTTTTATCTCTCCTCTCTCTTGGATCAAATCGAATAAAAAAGGAACCAAACTAGGTCCAAATCTGGTCCAAATTTAACCAAACTGAATCTGGAAAATTCTAAAAATCAGTTGGTCTTGGTTAGAGCCTCCCTCTCCTATAAATACAACCTGAGCCCTTTGTTCAAAAAATGGGAGAATTATACTATGCCAGAATTATGCTGAAATAATGATAATTTTTACTATTCTCTAAAATTCTCTCCAAATTGAAGAAATTGGATCTTCCCTCCTTCTTCAATCTCCATTGGTGGCTCCATCAGCATACCAAACCAATTGATTGGTTGGGTGTTTGGGGTAGACCTTAGGCGGATTATTTTTCAAGTTATATGTATGGATTTTTGGTATTTTTGGAAGTCGGTTAGCTTTGGGATCTTGGAAGGTAGAGAGTCATGGGAAGTCTATATAGCTGGAGCCATTTTGTTTAGTGGTACACGAATGTGGTTCTTGGCAGATTTTATGTGTAGCTATGGCGGATTCTGTAATGGCGATATAGTTGACAAATTTTATGCTTCATTTCTTCTAGTCATTTTCATTTTGTATTTCGTGTATTGAGAGTGGTGCAAGTGCAGCTGTGTTGTGTGGGACATGTGTGTAGAGTTGTAGTGAATTTTCAGGTAAGATGAAACTGTGTTTGTTTGTCAGAGTGAATGTCATTGTGAAGTGTCAAACCTAGAAATGGAGAAATACTGCTCTGCTCAGGTAAAAATAAACACTGGCGATCGTGTGGTGCTTATGATACGTGTTCATGGTCGAGTTCGCTTTCTTTTGTTAGAAGACGGGTGCCAAGAGCAGTAGTAGAAGTGATGGTTGTAGAGGTGGTTATGTTTTCTTGGAAGTCAAATGCTAGGCAGTAGTTCAGGCTGGAGAATTCGCAGCAGTTCCTTCATTCATATTTCACTAGGTGGGCAGCGAGGTAGCGAGGTTTGCAGCAGCGAGAGAATGACCCGAATGCAGAAAGGCATGAAGGCGGTGAAGATAGTGGGATGATGCAACATGATAGTTCAGAGACAAGAGCAGAGAAGCGCTTTGGAGTAATCAATCCGAGTCCTTCAAATCGGAGTTCTCGAGAATCTAAGAAGAAAAAGAAGGGGAGGAAGAAGAAGAGATCTTCAGATGACAGTAGTGATGAGATGATTCTGATTCAGACACAGATTTAGATTCTGGGTCAGAGACAAGTAGTGGTTCAGATTCGGATTCAGATTCCAATTCAGATTTGAGTTCAGAAGACAAGGGGGATAAGAAATGGAAGCATAAGAAGAAGGTTAAAGAAAAGTGCAAAGGAAGTTTGGTTGAAAAGATGGTGGAGAAAAAGTTGAAAGAAATGGGGGTTAGGAAGAGTCAGAATCAAGTAGCAAGAAGCCTCATTGTGATATTTGTGACATTGATGGTCATAAAACAACCAATTGTTGGTACAATCCTAATTTTAGGGGACCAATTCCGGAGCACATTTAGCAAAGGAGTCAGCAAAATTTGGCACAAGCAAGTGGAGTATTTCCGGATGCTGTAGGATAGCAGAGGACATTTAATAATTCGGGTTGGCGTGGACAACAACAGCAGTGGAGGCCTGTTCCGCGGGAACACTCAGGGGAACACGGACTATGGAAGGAGGCCGGAAGCAATTAATGCGAGAGAGCGGGATTGTAGCCATATGGGAACATAAAGACGCACATAATTTTTCCATATTTTTGTGCCAAAGGGCAATGTAAATCGTTTTAGGCCAATGTGGGTTCTAAATGAGAGTTCTAAGTGTATTAAGCAAGGCTCACTTATGGGGTTGTCCGCCCATGTGTGAAAGAGGCCTAGGGTTAGGGTTAGTGGCATCTCTATAAAAGAGATGTTAGCTAAAGAAAAGGGTACGTTTTTGGCCATTCTCATAACCTATTGATGAGTGAAGCTCTTGAGCTCTCAAGCTATGGCAACTCTCTAACTCTCTCTCTATTGTACTCTAATGAGCATCAAGCTCCAATGAGTATAGCTCCACTTCTTTCTCTTAATCTGTTTTAGCATCATTGAAGTAGATTAATCTATGATTAGTTGAATGCTTCTTTCTTTCTCTTGTGTATGCTGCATGCTTGTAATGTGTGTGTGTAGTCTCCATTGATGGCAAGCTCTTGCCCACTTCATTGGCAATGAGTTATTCATGGATAGAGTCTCTCTATGAGCTTGTGGGTTTGTGAATGTTACATTCTATGCTTGTTTAAGCTTGTGGGTTAGTAGATGCACGCTTATGGGTTTGCTGGCATTAGGGAAAGCTAAGATTTAATCAATGTTTGAATGGGATTAAGAGATTGCCATGCATTGCTTGTTCTCTTGATTAGTGTAGTGGATTTAAGGGATTGAGAGATTGATTGAGGTGTTGAATGGTTGAATCGTCAAGTGGTGGTTCGTGTATGTGAGCTCTCCCTCAAGGGATAAGTGTTTCTCATTAGGCATTTCTCATGGGAAATACCTTTCTAGGTCTGGTGCACAAAACCGTGCCAATGCCATCTTTTCGACAAGTACTTTGTTGACCTCGATGTGGCATTAGAGTCTAGTGTGCTAGATGCACTGCTATGGCACTCGCGCAAATGGCACAGTGTACCGCCGCTTTCGCACTTTGCAACCCACATTCAAGGAGGGCTGGTGCTAGTGTGCTACTGAGCTTAAGGCAATAGTCCTACAACACAGTCAAGTGTAAGATGCATGGCTCCAAGAAGAGAGGCCCTTATAGCGTTTGTTTCCAACATTGTCCTGCCAGGTATGCATCACGCCACTTCTCAAATACTTTAGATTCATCATGAAGAACTTCATGCAGGGTTTGTGAGGAGACAGAACTTGGACAGTGGGATTGAGGGTGCTCTATGAGCTAGTAGTGGCTGTGACCCTAGATGTAGTTTATTGGACCCTAAGATGAGGGTAATGACAGAGAGGTTTTGGGAGGACAATTGTTCTACATCACCAGAGTACAAGAAGGCATTGGACATATGGTTCATCATGGGGAGTGCATGGGGCTTGCTTTCTTGCAATGACAGAGATAGAGTTGTACTTTGAGTTCAGGTCATCACACCCTAAGATCACCATCAGCCACCGCCAGTGTTCATTTGAGGCTTATAAGCCTTGGTTTGTGTGCTACTCGAGGAAGCCTTGTAGGTACCATGTTGGATTTTAGCTTTTGTATGATGTCTTTCGTGGCTTGTTTGGCCATCGGGGGGTGGTGCCTTATAGCCCGAGGGATTTTATTTGCTCGCTATTGTGCCCGTGGGTGGAGGATGCTATCTACCATTGCATGGCTTGTACCTTGTGTCATGGGGACTTGTATCTTGTGCGGCAGCTTGACCATGCTTCACTCTCGGGGGGGTCACTCACAAAAAAATGTAAATATCATGTGCATTCAACAGAAGCATATTTTTAATTTATGAAACTTACAGAAATATATTTACATAGGGGTATGATTTAATTTTTTTCAAAAAAATTTACAGATTCATAAAGAAAAGGGGATATTATATGGATAAAAAAATTCACAGATAAAGGATTTAAAATATAGGCCTTGAACGCACGCGATAGGGGTATTCTACATATAGTGACCCCCCTGCGGCTTCACTTGTGCGAGGTGGATTCCTCGGTGGTTGAGATGGTGACATGGTGATAGTATGAGTATGTGACACATGGGCACAGTTGAGGGAGATTATAGCTAGTGGAGCACCATTCGACACGTGGAAAGTTCATGAGCATATTTACGGATTCCATCTATGCCTACATACATCATTCTTATGGTGCCAAGTGGCAGGATTGTCAGTTTTGTGCTAGCTTGCAATAGTTTCCTATTGGTGTAGTTGTCTATGTGGTTGACTTTGCAAAGAATTACACATTTGCACCACAATAGGAGGTCCAAGCAGAGTACTACTTTTCTGAGTAGGTATTGCATGAGACATTGCCTCATTTTCAATTTAAGGTCTTCAAGATATTTTAATTAACGTTGTTTTATGAATCTAACAATTCCCATTCTTCTGTGCTTAACTAGGTGGCCATCATGGTGCATATTAGTTATCGACATGCAAAGGCAGCACAATAGATGGCATAACGAGCACCCCAGAGGACCAAGTCATCATTAGAGAGGTATCACTTTTACATTAGTGATGGTCGCTCTCACAGTGCCTAGTTTGTGTAGCATTGGTTCCATTATCATGACGATTTTTTGAGAGATCATGGAGTCACATGGACAAGGTGGTGGATATGGTCTAATGGATGTGGGGCACTGTTCAAGAGTGCTCATCATTTTTATTGGCTATATTCTTGGAATTGCATGACAGGCAACCATGTGATTTGGAGATTCTTCAAGACAAGGCATGGAAAGAGGGAGCACGATAGTGCAGGTACGTGTCTCAAACGTGCCCTTAGATGTTACCAGATCTATCGTGATAGTGAGCACTTTTGAGATGCACAACATGTAATGGATTGGTGGGACCGTGTGCTGCCACCCACTATTTTTTGCATAGTGCCCAAGGGGTCCCCTATGCAAAAAATAGCGATTTTGGGACATCATTATCATACGGCGTCTGATATGGGTGAAAATTTGTAAGCAGGTACATGGGGCTTCTACCCCTGCACTTGCAAATTTTTGCTACCATTGGATGCCTGATGGGTGGAACTGTGTGCCACCCGCCATTTTTTGCATACTACCGAAGGGGTCCACTATGCAAAAAATAGTGGGATTGGGTGGGGCGTTAGTATCATACGGTGTCCAATGGGAGAGAGTGGAACTTTGGGAGAGGGTCCATGGGGCTATTAACCCTCTAGTTGCAAAGTTTCCACACCATCAAACGCTGTGGTTGGGCGGGACAGTGTGCTGCCAACCGCTATGTTTTGCATAATTTCCAAGGGGTCCCCTATGCGGGTTTGTGTAGGGCATCATTATCATACAACGTCTAATTTAGGTGAAACTCTGCGAACATGTCCATAAGGTAGGTACCCCTCCACTTGAAAAGTTTCACCACCATCCAATGCCAGATGGGACGGACAATGTGCTACCACCTGCTATTTTTTGCATATTGCTGCCCAAAGTCTCTCTTATGCAAAAAATAACGGGTTTGGATAGGACATCGTTATCATACAGCGTCCAATGCAGATGAAACTTTACGAGAAAGTCCATGGGTCTGCAACCCCTCCACTTACAAAGTTTCACCACCATCGGATGCCGGATACGCAGGACCGTGTGCTGCCACGTGCTATTTTTTGCATGGCGCCCAAGAGGTTCCATATGCAAAACATAGCGGGTTTGGGTAGGGCATCATTATCATACGGAGCTCGATGTGGGTGAAAATTTACAAGTGGGTCCATGGGGGATGCTATCCTTCTACTCGCAAAGTTTCACCACCCCATCAGAGGTCAGATGGGAAGGAAGATGTGCTGCCACCCGCTATTTTTTGCATAGTGCCCGAGGGGTCCCCTATGTGAAAAATAGCGGATTTAGGTAGGACATCATTATCATACGATGTCTGATGCACATGAAACTTTTTCAGTGGTTTGTAAGTGGGCCATGGGACTGCTAACCCTCTGCTTATAATATTTCAAGACCATCGAACGCCGGATGGATGGGACGGTGTGCTACCACCCACTATTTTTCACACACTACCGAAGGAGTCCCCTATGCAAAAATAGCGAGTTTGGATAGGGAATCATTATCATATGGCGTGTGATGTAACTTTGTGAGCCGGTCTGCAAGGCTTCTATTCCTCCATTGGCAAAGTTTCACCACCATCAAACATTGGATGGGTGGGACGGTGTGCTACCACTCGCTATTTTTTGTGTGATTTCCAAGGGGTCCCCTATATGCAAAAAATAGTGGGTTTGGGTAGGACATCATTATCATACGGCTTCCAATGTGGGTGAAACTTTGCAAGTGGTTCCATGGAGCTACTACCCCTCCACTCAGTAACGTTCACCACCATCGTACATCGGATAGGCAGGACAGTGTGCTGCCACCCGCTATTTTTTGCATACTGCCCAAGGGGTCCCCTATGCAAAAGATAGCGGAATTGGGTAGGGCATGATTATCATACAGAATCCAATGTAGGCGAAACCCCACCAATGAGCCCACACGTCTCCTACCCCTCCACTCCCAGTTTCACCACCATCAGATGCCATATGGGTTGGACGTTGTGCTGCCACCCACTATTTTTTGCATAGTGGCCAAGGGGGACTTATGCAAAAAATAGCGGGTATGGGTGGGTCATCATTATCATATTATGTCCGATATATGTGTGAAACTTTGTGAGTGGGTCCATAGGGCTACTACCCCTCCACTCTCAAAGTTTCATCACCATTGGACATTGGATGGGCGGGACAGTGTGCTACCACCCACTATTTTTTGCATAATGTCCAAGGGGTCCCCTATGCAAAAAATAGCGAGTTTAGGTAGGGCATCATTATCATACAACGTTCGATGTGGGTTAAACATTGTGAGAAATTCCATGGGGATGCTACTCCTCCACTCACAAGGTTTCATCACCATTAGACGTCAACAAATGGCCAAGACGGTGTGTTTCCACCCGCTATTTTTTGCATAGTGCCCAAGGGGTCCCCTATGCAAAAAATAGTGGGTTTAGGTAGAGCATCATTATTATATAGCTGATATGTGGGTAAAAATTCGTGAGTAGGTACATGGGGCTACTACCCATCCACTCACAACATTTCACCCACCATTGGACGCCGGAGCGGGACAATGTGCTGCCACTAGCTAATTTTTGCATAGTGGCCAAGGGTTCCCCTATGCAAAAAATAGCGGGTTTGGGTAGAACATCATTATCATACAGCATCCGATGTGGGTGAAACTTTGTAAGCTGGTCCATGTGGTGGCTAAAACTCCACTCGCAAAGTGGCCACATGCAAAGTGGCCTCATCATCACCATACGACATCCGCCGATGTAGATGAAACTTTGCGAGCAAGTCCATGGAGCTGCTACCTCTCCCCTAGCAAAGTTTTTCCACCATCAGACGCCCGATGTGCACCTCCGTGTGCCGCCACATGCTATTTTTCCATAGTACCCAAGGGGTTCTCTATGCAAGAAATAGTGAGTTTGGGTAGGGCATCATTATCATACAACGTTCGATCTGAGTGAAACTTTGCAAGTGGGTTTGTGGAGGCTGTTATCCCTCTACTCGCAAAGTTGCACCACCATTGGATGCCGGATGGGTGGGATGGTGTGCTGCCATGCGCTAGTTTTTGCATAGTGCCCAAGGGGTCCCGTATGCAAAAAATAATGGGTTTAGGTAGGGCATCATTATCATATGGTGTCCGAAATGCAATTGAAACCTTGTAACACGGCCATGGGACTGCTATCCCTACACTTGCAATATCTCATGCCGGATATGCGAGAAGGTGTGCTGCCACCTACTATTTTTGGCACACTACCCAAGGGATCCTCTATGTAAAAGTAGCAGGTCTCGGTAGGGCATCATTATCATACGACGTGAGATGCGGGTGAAACTTTGCAAGCGGGTCTGCGGGACTTCTATCCTTCCACTCACAATGTTTCACCACCATTGGCCGGATGGGTGGGACGGTGAGTTGGCACCCGCTATTTTTTTGCATAATGCCCAAGGCGTCCCCTATGCAAAAAATACAGAGTTTGGGTAGGGCATCATTATCATACGGCATCTGATGTGGGTTAAACTTTGTGAGCACGTCCATGGGCTACCCCTCTAGTGGTGAAGTTTCACCACCATCAGATGAAGCCGATGAGCGGGATGGTGTGCTGCCACCTACTATTTTTTTTTAATGCCCGAGGGATCCCCTATGCAAAGAATGGCAGGTTGGGTAGGTCATCATTATCATACAGTGTATGATGCGAATGAAACTTTGTGAAAGGGATCCTACCCTTTGTGTAAGATTTCTCCCTCTAGCTTTTGAGGTGTACACGTGTAAGAACCTCCCCTTCTAATCTTGTAATTATTCCCCTCTTTGAAATAAAAGAAAGATCCTGTTTTTCCTTGTTTTGACGTGAAGAGAGAAAATGTCTAGAGGGTGGTAGTCCAGAATTGAGATAATTTTGGATATAAAAATCCTCCTAGTGTCTAAAATGGTTTCCCCTGAAACATAAATTCAAAAAGAACTTTCCAATGTGCAATTGAAATTAATTGGAAATATGTATAAAGGACCTTAGCCTAAGGGTCTAGATTTTCACAAATTTTTGGATTATGGTCCAATTAAGGTTCCTATGGACAAATTGGATTAATCCAAGTGTGGGGAGGAGATAAATCCAATGAATAAAAGAAAATACCCAAAAATGAGTAAATGCCCACCTCGGGGGGGTCACTCACAAAAAAATGTGAATATCACGTGCGTTCAACAGAAGCATAATTTTAATTTATGAAACTTACAGAAATATATTTACATAAGGGTATGATTTAAAATTTTTCCAAAAAAATTTACAGATTCATAAAGAAAAGGGGATATTATATAGATTAAAAAATTCACAAATAAGGGATTTAAAATATAGGCCTTGAACGCACGCGATAGGAATATTTTACATATAGTGACCCCCCCGAGATGCCCACATAAGATGAAGAGTTGACTGAGTACAAGGTTTATTAGTAAAAAACTATGAGATATTACTAAAAAAATGACATATTTTGGTAAGGAGAAGGGGGGACTTCAAGGAGGCCCCTATTTCACACATGTGGTGGAGTTTTTAACTCAAAAAAAATTGTGATATTTTTATCTCTCCTCTCTCTTGGATCAAACCAAATCAAAAGGGAGCCAAACTAGGTCCAAATCTTGTCCAACTGAACCTGGAAAATTCTAGAACCTAGTTGGACTTGGTTAGAGGCCTCCCTCACCTATAAATAGATCCTTATTCTTTTATAAAAAAATCTATGAACTATACCATGCCAATATTATATTAAAATATTGATATTTTTTATTATCTCTTAAAAATCCTCTACTTTTGAAGAGAGTGGAGCCTCTCTCTCTCTCTTCAACCATCCTTGGAGCTTTCCTTTCAACACACAAACCAATTGATTGGTTGGGGGCTTCTTCTATGATAGAGAAGCAAGCAAAAACAAGAGGTAAAGTGTAATTTTATGGTTGTTCTATACTATTCTCAATGTTTTTACTTCTCAACCCCTCTCAAGCTTGAGAAGTTTCTTAATAAAGTGTTTATAATGCAAATCAAGCTTTTCTTAAGTGTTGTAATGAACAATTAAGAAATTTTACATTTATGCTTAAATTAGAATGCTTTTATGTTTATCTCTCTCTCCTCCAAAGAATGGTCATTCCTATGACCAATTCTCTATTCAATTGATGCTTCTCATGGAGAAATTCTCAATTCACAAATCAAACTCTAGGCTTGTGAAGCTAGAGGAGGTTAAGAAAATGGTTTTTTATACTTATATGCTTGTAAATAATGGTAATATTATGAGATAAATCCATAAATTAGATTTAAGGCTAAAAGATAGTTATACTATCATAATTACATTACTAAGTCTTATTCTTTTCATAAATATTGAAAATTGCCAGTAATAGCAGTGGAGCTATGGTAAAATTTTTAGGAAATTGATACATAATTCATTCTTATGCATAACATAAAAAGAGGACTTCCTACCATATTCTAGGATTGAATATCCTAGGCTCAAAGAATGGTTTTTGTCACATTCAATGGAAGACTAATTTTTAAGGTTTATGTGTAATTAAATAATTAAGAAAAGATAAAATTATGGTAATTATATTTAAAGGATAAAAGAGGAATTCCTATGATATTTGGAATTTAATCATTTAAATGGGAAAAGAGAAATTCCTAGCATATTGGAATTAATGGATATTTTATTTAAATTCAAACATGCTGCCACACACTATTTTTTGCATAGTGTCCAAGGGGTCCCCTATGCACAAAATAACAGTTTTGGGTAGGACATCATTATCATAGGATGTCAGGTATGGGTTAAACTTTGCAAGCAGGTCCATGGGGTTGTTACCCCTCCACTTGCAAAGTTTTTCCACCATCAAACACCACGTGGGTGGGACCGTGTGCTGCCACTTGCATTTTTTTGCATACTGACCAAGGGGTCTCCTATTATGCAAAAAATAGTGGGATTGGGTGGGGCATTATTATTAGTCGGCATCTGATGGGGTTGAAAATTTACGAGAGGATCCATGGTGCCGGTAACCCTCTAGTTGCAAAGTCTCACCACCATCAGACGTCGGATGGGCAGGACAGTGTGTTGCCCGCTATTTTCTCCATAATTAGGGTTTCCCTATGCAAAAAATAGTGGGTTTAGGTAGGGCATCATTATTATATGGCATTCGATGTGGGTGAAAAATTGCAATCAGGTCCACGGGGAAGCTACCCTTCCACTTGAAAAGTTTTACCACCATCAAACATCAGATGAGAGGGACGATGTGCTGCCACCCTCTATTTCTTGCATAGTACCCAACGTGTCTCCTATGGAAAAAATAGCAGGTTTGCATAGGAGATCATTATCATATGGCATCCAATATAGATGAAACTTTTCGAGCATGCCCATGGGGCTGCTAGCCCTCCACTCGCAAAGTTTCACCACCATCGGGCCGGATGGGTGAGACCATCGTGTGCTACCATTCGTTATTTTTTGCATAGTGTCCAAGGGATCTCCTTTGTAAAAAATAGCACGGTTGGGTAGGGCATCATTTTCATACAATGTCCAATGCAAGTGAAATTTTGTAAGGAGGCCATGCAACTGCTACCCCTCCACTTTCAATATTTCACAACCATTAGACACTGGATGGGCGAGACACGATGTGATGGCACTCGCTATTTCTGCACACTCTCTACGGGGTCCCTTATGTAAAAAGAGTGTAAAAATAGCGGGTTTGGGTAGGGCATCATTATCATACGATGTGTGATGTGGGTGAAACTTTGTGAGTGGATCCACGGGGATTCTATCCCTCCACTCACAAATTTTCACCACCATCAAATGCCGGATGGGCGGGACGGTGTGCTGGCACCTGCTATTTTCTGCATAATGCCCAAGGGGTCCCCTATGCAAAAAATAGTAGGTTTGGGTAGGGCATCATTATCATACGACGTCCTATGTGGGTTGAACATTGTGAGTACGTCTATGGGGCTGATACCTCTCCACTTGTTAAGTATCGCCACCATCGGACACCATTGGATGGTGTGCTGCCACCTGCTATTTCTTGCATAATGCCCAAGGGCTCCCCTATGCAAAAAATAGCGAGTTGGGGTGGCGTATCGTTATCATATGGAATCGAATGTAGGTGAAACTTTGTGATAAGTGATGCTACCCTTCCACTCGCAAAGTTTCATCGCCATTGGATGCCAAATGGGTTGGACAATATGCTGCCACTTGCTATTTTTCGCAAAGTGGCCAAGGGGTCCCCTATGCAAAAAATAACAGGTTTGGGTGGGGCATCGTTATCATATGGCATCCGTTGCAAGTGAAACTTTGCAATAGGGTCCATGGGTTTGCTACCCCTCCACTCTCAAAGTTTCATTAGCATTGGACATCGGATGGGTCGGATGGGTCGGATGGTGCCACCCACTATTTTTTACATAATGCCCAAGGGGTCCCCTATGCAAAACATAGCGGGTTTGGGTAGGGTATCATTATCATACAGTGTCCGATGTAGGTTAAACTTTGCACGAAATTCCATGGGAATGCTACCCCTCCACTCATAGAGTTTCACCACCATTGGGGCAGGATGGGCAGGATGGTGTGTTTCCACCCGCTATTTTTTGCATAGTGTCTTAAGAGTCCCCTATGCAAAAAATAGTGGGTTTGGGTAGGGCATCATTATCATACAGTTGATGTGGGTAAAACTTTATGAGTGGGTTCATTTGCAAAGTTTCACCACCATTGGACACCGGCGGATGGGTGGGACAGTGTGCTCCCACCCGCTAATTTTTGCATAGTGGCCAGGGGGACCCCTATGAAAAAAATAGCGGGTATGGGTGGGAAATCATTATCATACGGCATCTGATGTGGGTGAAACTTTCCAAGCAAGTCCATGGGGTTGCTCTTTCTCTATTGCAAAGTTTCACCACCATTAAACGCCGGATTGGCGGGCCGGTGTCCTGCCTCTTGCTATTTTTTGCATAATGCCCAAGGGGTCCCCTATGCAAAAAATAGTGGGTTTGGCTATTTTTTCCATAATTTACAAGGGGTCCTTTATGCAAACAAATAGCGAGTTTGGGTAGGGCATCATTATCATATGGCATTCAATGCAAGTGAAACTTTGCAAGTAGGTCCATGGGGCTTCTACCCCTCCACTTACAAAGTTTCACCACCATTTGGCACCGGATGGGGAAGGAACAATGTGCTTCCACCCACTATTATTTTGCATAGTGCCCAACGGGTCTCCTATGAAAAAAATAGCGGGTTTGGGTAGGGCATCATTATCGTACGACATTCAATGCAGATGAAACTTTGTGAGTGGGTCCATTGGGCTGCTATCCCTTCACTTACAAAGTTACATGACCATCAGATGCTGTATGGGCAGGGCGGTGTGTTGCCATCCGCTATTTTTCGTATAGTGTCGAAGGGATTCCTTATTATGTAAAAAATAGCGGGCTTGTATATAGCATCATTATCATATGGCATCCAATGTGGGTAAAACTTTGCGAGTGGATCCATAGGCTTACTAGCCCTCTATTCCCAAAGTTTCACCACCATCGTACACCTGATTGGGCAGGCCGGTGTGCTGCCACCACCCGCTACTTTTTGCATAGTTCCCAACGGGTCCCATATGTAAAAAATAGTGGGTTTGGGTAGGGCATCATTATTATACGGTGTCCAATGTGGGTTGCGTGGCAGGATGCGCATATTGAAGAGTGATACCTTCACTTCGTACCCTCACTTGGTTTTGGCACACAAGCATTTTTTTTGCAAGCAAGAAGCTAGCATCAAGGCGCCGCACTCAAGCATGTGTGAGACTAAGGTCTTGGCCCACTTTAATTTTTAAAGGCTTTAAACCTTATCTTGCTGGGCATGACCCACTTTAATTTTTAAAGGCTTTAAACCTTATCTTGATGGGCATGACCCACTTTAATTATTAAAAGCTTGAAACCTTAGTGCTAGGAAAATTGACAAGCAGCGTATATTCGAATCGCCGCCATGCAGCATCGAAGCGAAGCGTCGCCAGCACAACTCACACGCGCTTGAAGAGAGAGAGAGTGTTGCCATTTTCTGGGTTGGCCTTTGTGCTGTGAGCAAGAAGAGGAGTGATACAAGCTTTGCTAACCGCCGCTACAGCTTGTCACGCCGAAACTGTGAAGGTGAAAGAGACGAAGCATCGCCAAGCACAACCCACATGCATGCGCTTGAGGAGAAAGACGTATGCTCATTTTGGCGTCCAGAGGGGGAAGAGCGAAGAGGAGAAAGAGACGATTCATCTCGGCTGCACTGCAGGGGAAAATGACCTTCATATTGTATGAATTTTTTAAAGCTTTTCTTTATAAGAAAAAATATATCGTTAAAAAGGGGCTGTGCCCACTTTCATTAGGCCAAGGGGAAAAAAGGAAAAAAAAAGCATCTCAGCTGCATTGCAGGAGGGATACGAATTTCATATTATATATATATATATATTTTTAAGCTTTTCTCTTAAAAAAATGTCATTGAAAACAGGCTTTTCCCGTTTTCACTTGACCAAGAGAATAAAAGAAAAAGAAAAGGCATAACAACATCGTCTTTTTTCCTTGCATGTGAAGAGAGAAGCAGAAGACGAGAAGATATTTGCAAAAAAGAAGAGGGTACAATTCTCGGCAACAAACAATAACTTAGCTTCGCACTCACCCACTCACATAGTCACGTGTTAGCATACCTCGTAAGTTGTTTGTATTCAAAAATTGAAAGCAATAAAAGAAAAAGAAAAAATGTCATTGAAAAGAGGCTTTTCCCGTTTTCACTTGACCAAGAGAATAAAAGAAAAAGAAAAGGCATAACAACATCGTCTTTTTTCCTTGCATGTGAAGAGAGAAGCAAAAGAGGAGAAGATATTTGCAACAAAGAAGCGGGTACGATTCTCCCACTCACATAGTCATGTGTTAGCATACCGTGTAAGTTGTTTGTATTCAAAAATTGAAAGCATTGTAAAATTCAATTCTTGAGGGCCGTGAGGGCATTGCTTCTCGTGGAGGGCATCATCGGCAAGCGCACAAAAGCTTCGTCAACATCAAGCAAAAAGTGGCTAGATAAGATTTCTTCTCTCTCTTTATCTCATCATAAAGAGCTACATAATTTGTCTTGTAAATCAAGCACTGTGCACGTGAAATTCAATAAACAAAGCACATTTCACCCTACATTTTGCTTCACTTGATTGTCGTGTGTCATCCCGCTCTTTTGTCATTTAGTACAAAGCTTGTTTAACATTTGTGTGCATATACATCATCAGCACCCCATTATTGCAGCGCTGCATTTGTCAGAAAGATCCATAGCACACATTCCTATCTACTAGTGCCTTCTCCTTTGGAGTGTTGGGAAAGTGTAGCTCCATTCTTTGTTGGGTATCTGGGGGTTGTCGGGTTTTGTCCTCTTTGCCTTACTCGTCCAGATATTTCCTAGACAGTTACTGATCCCTAAACATAAGAAATATCAACATAAACTTTTCAATCTGATAGAGATTTTGTTTCTTCCCTAGTCCTACTTTACTTTGCCATGTCTCAACCACGTCCTTCCCAATAACACCTAGTAAGACTCGGTGTGATTTTCAGTGGTTGTTGTGAACACCAAGTTGACCTTGAAGTCTACTGTTTTGATTTTAATTTGTACATTCTTGATAGTTCCTTTAAGAACCACATTCTATTATTTGCCATTCCTATGTTGAATGGAATGGACTCCCATTTGAGACCCAAGCCCAATATAGTTTCCTCACTACTGACATTTATTCTGGATCCACCATCCAATATTGCATCATTGACTAGGTGCGTAGATTGTATTGTGCTGGTGAATCCTATCAAAAAAGTTTGTCAAACGGAGTTGTGAGTCAAAAGTTATGACAGTTCAGGCAAACTGCATCTGTAACAGTAAAACAGGTTCTTTGAATAAGCAAAATAGGTTCTCTGTGTGAGCACACAGGTTTCGTCTTCATCAAGCGTCTTTGTGAGCACACAGGTTTCGTCTTCGTCAAGCACCTTTAGCAAACCGCCAAATCTACCTTTTTCGTCAAGCGTCTCTTATTATTTTGCTATTTTTAGCAAAACGACCAATCTAGCTTTTTCATCAAGCGTCTATCAATGAATCTTGCGTTCCACGTCTCTCTATTTTGAGGACTCTTTTCTTATTGACGTCTCTTATCTCTTGTGGTCGTCCTTGTCTATGGTGTGCAGATTTTGTGATTTTATCTTATACGTCTTCTTGCAGATAGATATGGCTATTACTATTCTCGTCAATGGTTTTCCTTCAGGCCAACGTTCTATTCCTTCTTTTCAAGGCCAAGGGTTTCCCGATTGGAAAGCAAAGATGTTGTTAATTCTTGAAGGCGATGAGCTCTCAAATGTTGTTATTGGTGATTCTCTATGTCCGTCTCAGCCTACTATTCCGGATTCTGACAACATTCTTATCACGGAAGGCCCTGTTTTTGATGCATGGTGTCTTGCTTATATGGATTGGTAGAGGTGTGATAAAGCAACTCGTCAGTACATTCTTTCTGCTCTTAGTGATTCTCTTATGCTTGATGTGTATGACTTTCCTACTTCCCATGACGTATGGGACTATCTTATAGCAAATTTTCAGAAAAAAGTCTGTTACAGAAACACTTTATTTGAGAGGTTTGCTTTCAAAGTTACAGTATGAAGTTGGTACTGCTATGACGGGGCATATTGATTCTTTCAAATCTATTATTAATCAACTTGCTGCTGCGGATGATCCTGTTCCACGAAAGCAACTTATTACAATTCTTCTTGATACGATAAGGATCCGTCTTATGATAACATTGTTACCATTCTTTCTAACAAGGACGGTCTTGATTTTAACCAAACTTGCATATCTTTGATTGAGTATTCTCAACGTCAACAACGACGTATTGTTGGTCATGATACAGCTATGTTTTCACAACAAGAGGAGCCTGAGTCACAACAACTGGAATGGGCCTTTTATGTGCGAAGGCGTCCTTTTCAACGAGGCAACCGCAGAGGTGGTCGTGGTGGTGGTAGATTCTCTCATCTCAAATTTCCTAACAAGCATTGTTCTTACTGCAATAGGAATGGTCATACTGAAGATGACTGTTGGGCATGTGAATATGATGAAGAACACAACATTACCACAAAACAACCACGTTTATCTAGAGATTCTTCTTCTTGTGATTATTGTGAAAAATCTGATCATCCCTCTTCCATGTGCTTTAAGCGTCGATTTGATGTAGATCGAAATCGAGCATATGCAACCGAGCATCATGATAATGTTGTGCCTGAAACAAGTGTTTTATGTTCAGTTTTCCCAGACAGAATACTTCATGTATGTGACGGTTCACTTTTCATTATTGATTCTGGTGCTACAGGAAATATGACATATGAATCTAAGTGGCTACATAACTATCATTCTTTACCTGTTAAGCGTGTTGTTTATCTTGCTGATGATACAACTTTCCAAGTCAAGGGCATTGGAGATTTATATCTTGGCACCTTATCTTCTTCAACTCGAGTTTTACGAGGGGTTTTACATGTCCCAAAACTTCAACGTAATCTTCTTTCAGTTGCAAGACTTGTTGATCTTGGTTTGTTTGTTGGATTCGACCACACCAAATGCCACATTGAGAAAGATGGACAGATTATTGCAACTGCTTCTCATAATGGAAATTTGTTTGAGCTCTCTCTTAATGATGCTGTAGCAAATGTTGTCACTGCTCCAGGTGATCATGATTGCAAGATATGGCATCATCGCGTTGTTCATGCTAATTTCTCAAAGCTTCTTGATCTTCATCGTCAAGGTCTTGTATGTGGCATGGATCTTAAATCTCATCCTCATATGGGAATCTGTGAGTTTTGTGCTCTTGGCAAACATAATCGTAAACCCTTTCCTCTCTCGAATTCAGTTCATTCTCATGATTTATTGGATCTTGTTCATACTGACATTTGTGGACCTTTGCCTCCATCGAGAACACAACATCATTATTTCATTACGTTTATTGATGATTACTCACGGTATACAGCTGTTTTCTTGCTTCGACAAAAGTCTGAGGCGTTATCTGTTTTTAAGCAATTTCACAAGGCTGCCGAACTTCAAACTGGTCGTCGCCTCAAGAAACTTCGCAACGATAATGGTGGAGAATATGTCTCATGAGTTTTCACCTCAACAGAACGGTGTTGCTGAACGTAAGAATCGCAGTATTATCAATGCTATACAATGTATGCTGATTCATTTTAGGTTATCTCATGTTTTCTGGAGTGAAGCTCTCTTGACAGTAGTCTTTGTTCAGAATCATCTTCCTACTACTTCTCATTTTGGTAAGATACCCATCACAGCATGGACAGGTGAAATTCCTTCTGTATCTCATTTTCGAACCTTTGGATGTATTGCTTATATTCATGTTCCTAAAGAAACACGAGCAAAGCTTATTGCTCCTGGGCTTAAAGTTATTTTTATTGGGTATTCTGACACTTCCAAAGGCTACAAATTCTATGACCCATCCTCCAAGAAAGTGCTTGTGAATCGTGATGCTATTTTCAATGAACAACTTATGGGCGGTACATGGTCCATGGATGATTCTGATGATACTAAATCTTTGCTTCAAGCCTGTCCATTCTTGTGTGATGAAGAATCTTCTTCTATAGAGCAACTTTCCTCTTCACAACCATCTAAAGAGCAACTTTCCTCTTCACAACCATTGATTCCGAATGCTGTCATTGATGATGTTGACATTTTTATTGATCTGCCTATTGATTTTGAGCATGGTTCTTGTCATGTTTATGAGGAAGATTTTGAGGCTAATGTTTTCTCTACTTTTGAAGATCCTGCCACATACAGTGATGCTATATATTCTCCACAAAAGGATCAATGAATGGCAAGAGGCTATGGAAGCAGAGTACGATTCTCTTATCTCTAAAGGTACATGGATACTCACTCAGCTGCCTTCTGGCCGTACTGCCATTAAGTGTAAGTGGGTATATAAAATAAAATTTAAAGCAGATGGATCCTTTGACAAATTCAAGGCACGTTTAGTTGCCAAAGGTTATTCTCAAGTTGCTGGCGTTGATTATCATGAAACCTTTTCACCAGTTGTTCGCATTACTAGTATTCGGGTTTTATTGGCATTTGCTGTTCAATTTGACTTAGAAATTGAAAAGATGCAGGGGGGAAGAGAGCTTGAGCTCTTGCAAGCACACACACACACTCACAAAACCCTAATAGAGAACACACAAGGTGAGAGGCTGAAATCTTCTTCTTATTCACTCAACACTCAACACACCATATACAAGAATAAGAGTATACACAATATGAAAGGTACTCAACCAAATACATACACGGGTTCTCTATAGTGTGAACCCGACTAAATGAGCTGGCGCTATAACTATGCCAGTCTCTAGAATGGCTATCACACAGCCTGTCATCCCACTGGCCACATATCTCCCATGATCTCACCAACCATACCAGTGGTGTAAGTGTGGGGCCTATCCCCCAGGTGGGTCATCAGTGTTCACCGCCTCACTAGACGAGCTCGATATCTCAACACTCCCCCTCGAGCTCAACTCCATCTCATGTACACCAAGCGAAGCCCTGAATCTGCGGAGCTTCTCTGTACCCAATGCTTTGGTGAAGATGTAAGCTACCTGATCCTCTGTAAGATCCCTGTTCCCACCGAGCAATCGGGATACTAGCAGCGGAAGTAGCGCTTCTCGCGCGGGATAGGGGTCCCACACTCGGGGCCTCGCCCACGGATATCCGGATAAGAGACTAATCCGTCGGTTGTTCCAAAACCAAACCTGGAAAACTTCCTTTACCGGAAAGCACGGGCGATTCCACCAGGATAACTTTTTACTCTAACGTAGTCAAGATCATTTTTGATCGAGATGAACCAATTACATCTATAAGATACTTAGTCAGTTCAAGGAAGAAACTTGCACTTGGATCATTGGGATCAACGCTTTTTTCCCCATTCAAGAGGCACAGCCGTTGATTCCTATCCATAGAACAGTTACTGTCCGGGATTTTTTTTTTCTATCGTAAAAACAAACGTTTGAGTCTCGATTTACGGATCCATCAGTCCAGCCTAACCCCATCCAATCCCATGGGTTAGCCAACCGCCCAACCACTGTAGTGATGGGATCCAATTAAGAATTTGGTTAGGTTTTGTCCCGGGTACTAAGGAAAAGAGTTCCAAGGCCCCCTAGCCGGATGTTCATGCAAAATAAAACTAGTCACACCACTCACACACCCAATATGAAATTGCCTTTTTCAACCAGATTCAGCCAGTTTAAAACAATCCTTTAATAAAACCATAGTATCACTGATCACAATCTTCCAATTTATCCCATTGATTCTTAATATCCCATCATTCCTTCATCAGAGTATATGTGGCATCATTGGCAACTAGAACGCTCAGGGGCCGTTTCGATAGTTCCTAGCCCTTAATACTCGGCAATATAATCACTTATCAAGATGGACTCTCGTTGAAGATCAGCAAGATCAACCAACAGATCCATATAAGGGGCCATGGACTCATCCATTGAAGACCAGCAAGGTCAATCAACCAGATCCATGCCCGATTTCAGAAAACAGCTCCAACTCTGTTCCAATATCTTCCTCGACGCACGCATGGGTATCCTAGGCGACCCAGAGCCCGAGCACCGTATGGTCAGCACCCTCTAGGATCCTTCGCAGGTGACCTAGCACTTCACGCATAGGCCGCTTCCTTGGCCCCTCATCCACCGTACCGGAAGCTCACCATTTTAATCGCACCGAGGCTGGTCAAGACCTCGACCGACCTTGCTACGCGAGACGTCCTTCATTGACTCCCCGTCAGCAGTTGCAACTTTACCATCACGACCTTAATCACAAGACGGTCAAAATGCTCCCCCCAGCATTCTTGACATAAAACAATCTTTTACAAACAGCATTTACAAACAGTTTACAATACAATTTCTATTTTAACTTTCATTTTTCCACATTATCCCTCATCAGTCTACATTACTTATTCCATATTCCATTTATATGTATACTCATCCCATCACATCATTTCCATCTCATCACTCAGATTCCCTCACATCACATATCGTATATTCACGTCCATACATCCACATCTATATGCGTACATTCACATCTACATGCATACATCTACATCTCTATGCATACATCCACATCCACATTCACATTCACCTCCATACATCTACATCTATATGCATACATCCACCTCCACATTCACATCCACATCTATACATCTACATCTACATGCATACATCCACTTCTACATCCACATCTACATCTATACACCTACATCTACATGCATACATCCACATCTCCATTCACATCTACATCTATACATCTACATCTACATGCATCCATCCACCTCCACATCCACATCTACATCTCTACATCTACATCTACATGCATCCCTCCGTATCTCCATTCACATCTACATCTATACATCTACATCTACATGCATCCATCCACCTCCACATCCACATCTACATCTATACATCTACATTTACATGCATACATCTATATCTCCATTCCCATCTACATCTATACATCTACATCTACATGCATCCATCCACCTCCACATCCACATCTACATCTATACATCTACATCTACATGTATACATCCACATTTCCATTCACATCTACATCTATACATCTACATCTACATGCATCCATCCACATCTCCATTTACATCCTCATCTACACATCTATTTCTACATGTATACATCCACATCTCCATGCATACATCCACCTCCACATTCACACTCACATCCATACCTCTACATCTACATGCAAACATCCATATCTCCATGCATAATAATATTCTTTTAATTAATCTAGGATGATAGTTCCTAGAATATGGTAGGAAGTCCTCTTTTTATGCTTTGAATGAAATTATTTTATGGGTAATTTCTATAAAAATTTTGCCATAGCTCCGCTGCTATGACTGATAAATCTCAATTTTTTCTAAGGGATAAGGCTCATTATTAAAGAAATAATTAGAATGGTCTCTAATTGGATCATCAATTCCTAATGGTCTCTAATAGGATCATTAAGAAAATAATTAGAATGGTCTCTAATTGGATCATCAATCCATAATGGATTGAATCATCAATATACATAAACTAAAAGCATAGAAAAAAGCCATTAATTTGGCCTCAAGCATAGCTTAATCTTGGATTAAGGAAAAGCTTTATGAAAAGCTTCATTTGGATTAAGAATGGGTCATGAGTATGACCATTTCTTGAGTGAGAGAGAGAAATTACATAAAAACCATTAGAATTTAAACATAAATGGAAATTAACTTCTATAGCATTTATTAAATTATGTAACTCTTCACTACTATTCACCAATTAACTTCAATAGCACTTAAAAAACCATACCAATTAAACTTCTCAAGCTTGAGAGGGGTTGAGAAGAGAGAATCATTGAGTAATTATAGAAAAGATCAAAATTCAATATACTTACCTTATAATTTGCTTGATTCTTTATTCACGGTAGAGGCCCCCAACCAATCAATTGGTTTAGTATGTTGATGGAGCCACCAATGGGGATTGAAGAAAGAGAGAAGTATCAAAAACTAGTGAATTATTAAAGAATTCACAGTTCTTGGCTTAGGTAGAGTAGAGTAACAATTCATAAGACATTATATATTTTGGCTTAGGTGGAGTAGAGTAACAAAGCATAAGGCACTATATATTTTGGCTTAGGTGGAGTAGAGTAACAAAGCATAAGGCTATATTTTGGCTTAGGTGGAGTAGAGTAACAAGGCATAAGACACTCTATATTTTGGCTTAGGTGGAGTAGAGTAACAAAGCATAAGACACTATATATTTTGGCTTAGGTGGAGTAGAGTAACAAAGCATAAGACACTATATTTTTTTCAACAAGGGGAGGCTTCTATTTATAGGAAAATTTGAGCTCCTAACCAAACAAACTGATTCTAGAATTTTCCAAGTCAGTTTGGCTGAATTGGGACTAGATTTGGACCTAGTTTGGTTACTTTTTTATTCGGTTTGGTTCCATTTTGATTTGGTTTGGTTCAAGAGAGATGAGAGATAAAAATATCACATTATTTTTGAGTTTAAAACTCATTCAAGCATGTGAAATATGCACCTCCTTTAAAGAATTCCCCTTCCTTACATATGTGTCAAAATTTTATTGCTCATAGTTTTTTACTAATAAACCTTGTACATTTTCAACTCTTCATCTTATGTGAAATATGCACCTCCTTTAAAGAACTCCTCTTCCTTACATATGTGTCATAGTTTTTTTACTAATAAACCTTGTATATTTTCAACTCTTCATCTTATGTGAAATATGCACCTCCTTTAAAGAACTCCCCTTCCTTACATATGTGTTTATTTACTAACAAACCTTGTACATTTTCAACTCTTCGTCTTATGTGAGCATTTACTCATTTTTGGATACCTAAAATATCTCATATTTTTAATATTGCTCATAGTTATTTACTAATAAACCTTGTACATTTTCAACTCTTCATCTTATGTGAAATATGCACCTCCTTTAAAGAACTCCCCTTCCTTACATATGTGTCATAATTGAATCATTTTAATATTGCTCATAATTTTTTACTAATAACCTTGTACATTTTCAACTCTTCATCTTATGTGAGCATTTACTCATTTTTGGGTATCTTCTTTTTCAAATTGGATTTATCTCCTCCCTACACATGGATTGATGCTATTGGTCCATAGGAACCTTAATTGGACCATAATCTAAAAATTTCTGAAAATCTAGACCCTTAGACTAAGGTTCTTTATACCTATTTCCAATTAATTCCAATTGCACATTGGAAAATTCTTTTTGAATTTCTGTTTCAGGGAAACTTATTTTAATAAGATGAGTTATTTTTCTATCCAAAAATATTCATAATCTGAATATTCTCTCTCTAGAATAATTTTCTCTCTCTAGGCTAAAACAGTTAGAAACAAGGTCTTTATATTTCTGAAGAGGGATTGTTTACAGGGGAAGATACTAGACATCAAAAGGGGTTGGGGGAGGAATCTTACATTCTACCCCACTTAAAAAACGTGAGATGTCCTCATCTCGCAACTTGGGGTAATTTCGCAAGATGCACGAATATGAGACTTAGAGGAAAATTTTAATCACGATTAACCACCAAGAAAAGTCTTATAGAGAGCAAGATTCAAAATAAGAACAAGATTTAAACTTTATTCATTCACGGAATTTATACAGTAAAGATAGAAGAACTCTTTACACTTCCATAAGCCCGTCCATCATATGGTCACAAAAGCACTCCTCACAAGCTGCACAAGTATAGGGTAACTCATCTATGGGAATGATTCTGCTGGTTATTGCCGCACCTATCTCAGTGGTATGAGGTGATCCAACAAAAGGACCTCTGAGAGGCAAGCCAAAAACGGGATAAAGGCATATTTTCTCATGAGGAAGAAAACACGCCAGTAAGAAGACCCGCTCAGAAAACCCAAGATGCCTTGATCTCATGATGCAGTAGTATCGAGGACCCAAACCCAAGGCTTCGATAACCATGGCCAAGCGGACATTGTTACGAAAGTGCTGCTGACCCCAGGGTGTTACCCTAGTTATGTTTTGATAGGTCCGCCATTTGGTCTGCGCTACAGAAGTTCCTAGGTGAGGAAAAAGTGAGCGCTCATACTGTTCTATAAAGTCTTTCTTCACAGACTCTCTTGCGTCTTGAAGGTGAGAAATCATCATGGATAAAACTAGTTCTTGTTGCCAAGCCATGAAGGAGATTAAGAAAGAAAGGAGATTGATGGGAGTAAGATTACTGTGAGCGACAAGTAAAAGTTATGACTTATATAAAGGAAGGAGCTAGCGTAACCTAGAAGCCAACGGTAACTTGCCACTGAAGCTTTACCGTCTTTCCATGATTTGAGTTTGACACATTTTTCTATAGAAGGCATTAAGAATTTTGAGATGAGGAGATAAAAGAAGCTTGTAGGCTAAGTCACCTACTTTCATTGAATTCAGATATAAGGGTCACAATATCTGGGGGATAACTTCTTATACTCCCCAAGAGATAAAGAACTTCTTTTGCGCCGTACTCGAATGAAAACCAAAACCTTGGTATCCAAAACACCGATTCTCACTTCTGAACTCATTGTTCTAAATCCTTAAAACAGGTGGGACACCTGAGAAGTATTCTAGGGAAAGGGTCTTCCTTTTTTTAAACAGAATCATTCTTTTATTTTAGAGAGGGAATAATTATAAGATCAAAAAGGGAGATTCTTACTCCTGTATACCTCGAAGGCTGGGGAGGAATCTTACATTCTACCCCACTTAAAAAGTGCGAGATGTCCTCATCTCGCAAGGTAGAGACAGCTCTTTTTCTTAAGATCCAATTTTATTCTGGGGTTCCTTATATTCTGGTCAACCCAACAGAACACTGGGATAAATATCCCTTATATAGAACTCATCATTAAATAACAATTCATTCAGATTATATCATTCATATCTTTAACATGATAATGGTCCATTAGACCGAAAAGTTTCCTTCGGAACATTCTCCCACGAAAATTTCAGTCAAGCAAGTTCTCAATTTGACATCCCTTAACTTGATCTACCGGTCAAGTATTAACAGTAGTAATCTAACAGCACAACCCACTAACCTCATAGTGATTTGCTGAATTCATTATCATCATTTTAGTTATGAATATCATCACAGGGACTCGTCCCATTCCCCCTCATTGTGGTTTCATTATATTTCAACTAATTTTTAAAAATCAACATTTTTCAATCAGTATTTTCAATCAGAATCCAAATCAATTCATCCATTCTCAAACAGAATTAAAAATCATATCAATCACATTCGAAATCATCATCTAGATAGCATTAACGCTTATAATTTCAAGTCTTAGATTTACTCGTATATACTGTCAGTAAAGAGCTGCAGTATACTCTCGGTATATACGGGTAGTCACGGCCCTTGGAATTATAAGGTAAATACTATCATGTCTAGGCCTCAAGCAAGTCAGGGATTCTATATAATTGCGGTACTTCCATCTGAAGGATCCATTTACCAAATTATGAATTTCAGTTTGAATATCAAATTGTATGAATTATATCACACAATTATAACTTTTTTGTGTTTCTTGATAAATTTTTGACATATTTGTCTTCTCAGTTGATCTTTATTAACCAAATGCTCTGATACCAACTGTAAGATCCCTGTTCCCACCGAGCAATAGATTCGGGATACTAGCAGCGGAAGTAGCGCTTCTCGCGCGGGACAGGGGTCCCACACTCGGGGCCTTGCCCACGGATATCCGGATAAGAGACTAATCCGTCGGTTGTTCCAAAACCAAACCTGGAAAACTTCCTTTACCGGAAAGCACGGGCGATTCCACCAGGATAACTTTTTACTCTAACGTAGTCAAGATCATTTTTGATCGAGATGAACCAATTACATCTATAAGATACTTAGTCAGTTCAAGGAAGAAACTTGCACTTGGATCATTGGGATCAACGCTTTTTTCCCCATTCAAGAGGCACAGCCGTTGATTCCTATCCATAGAATAGTTACTGTCCGGGATTTTTTTTTTTCTATCGTAAAAACAAACGTTTGAGTCTCGATTTACGGATCCATCAGTCCAGCCTAACCCCATCCAATCCCATGGGTTAGCCAACCGCCCAACCACTGTAGTGATGGGATCCAATTAAGAATTTGGTTAGGTTTTGTCCCGGGTACCAAGGAAAAGAGTTCCAAGGCCCCCTAGCCGGATGTTCATGCAAAATAAAACTAGTCACACCACTCACACACCCAATATGAAATTGCCTTTTTCAACCAGATTCAGCCAGTTTAAAACAATCCTTTAATAAAACCATAGTATCACTGATCACAATCTTCCAATTTATCCCATTGATTCTTAATATCCCATCATTCCTTCATCAGAGTATATGTGGCATCATTGGCAACTAGAACGCTCAGGGGCCGTTTCGATAGTTCCTAGCCCTTAATACTCGGCAATATAATCACTTATCAAGATGGACTCTCGTTGAAGATCAGCAAGATCAACCAACAGATCCATATAAGGGGCCATGGACTCATCCATTGAAGACCAGCAAGGTCAATCAACCAGATCCATGCCCGATTTCAGAAAACAACTCCAACTCTGTTCCAATATCTTCCTCGACGCACGCGTGGGTATCCTAGGCGACCCAGAACCCGAGCACCGTATGGTCAGCACCCTCTAGGATCCTTCGCAGGTGACCTAGCGCTTCACGCATAGGCCGCTTCCTTGGCCCCTCATCCACCGTACCGGAAGCTCACCATTTTAATCGCACCGAGGCTGGTCAAGACCTCGGCCGACCTTGCTACACGAGACGTCCTTCATTGACTCCCCGTCAGCAGTTGCAACTTTACCATCACGACCTTAATCACAAGACGGTCAAAATGCTCCCCCCAGCATTCTTGACATAAAACAATCTTTTACAAACAGCATTTACAAACAGCATTTACAAACAGTTTACAATACAATTTCTATTTTAACTTTCATTTTTCCACATTATCCCTCATCAGTCTACATTACTTATTCCATATTCCATTTATATGTATACTCATCCCATCACATCATTTCCATCTCATCACTCAGATTCCCTCACATCACATATCGTATATTCACGTCCATACATCCACATCTATATGCGTACATTCACATCTACATGCATACATCTACATCTCTATGCATACATCCACATCCACATTCACATTCACCTCCATACATCTACGTCTATATGCATACATCCACCTCCACATTCACATCCACATCTATACATCTACATCTACATGCATACATCCACTTCTACATCCACATCTACATCTATACACCTACATCTACATGCATACATCCACATCTCCATTCACATCTACATCTATACATCTACATCTACATGCATCCATCCACCTCCACATCCACATCTACATCTCTACATCTACATCTACATGCATCCCTCCGTATCTCCATTCACATCTACATCTATACATCTACATCTACATGCATCCATCCACCTCCACATCCACATCTACATCTATACATCTACATTTACATGCATACATCTATATCTCCATTCCCATCTACATCTATACATCTACATCTACATGCGTCCATCCACCTCCACATCCACATCTACATCTATACATCTACATCTACATGTATACATCCACATTTCCATTCACATCTACATCTATACATCTACATCTACATGCATCCATCCACATCTCCATTTACATCCTCATCTACACATCTATTTCTACATGTATACATCCACATCTCCATGCATACATCCACCTCCACATTCACACTCACATCCATACCTCTACATCTACATGCAAACATCCATATCTCCATGCATAATAATATTCTTTTAATTAATCTAGGATGATAGTTCCTAGAATATGGTAGGAAGTCCTCTTTTTATGCTTTGAATGAAATTATTTTATGCGTAATTTCTATAAAAATTTTGCCATAGCTCCGCTGCTATGACTGATAAATCTCAATTTTTTCTAAGGGATAAGGCTCATTATTAAAGAAATAATTAGAATGGTCTCTAATTGGATCATCAATCCCTAATGGTCTCTAATAGGATCATTAAGAAAATAATTAGAATGGTCTCTAATTGGATCATCAATCCATAATGGATTGAATCATCAATATACATAAACTAAAAGCATAGAAAAAAGCCATTAATTTGGCCTCAAGCATAGCTTAATCTTGGATTAAGAAAAAGCTTTATGAAAAGCTTCATTTGGATTAAGAATGGGTCATGAGTATGACCATTTCTTGAGTGAGAGAGAGAAATTACATAAAAACCATTAGAATTTAAACATAAATGGAAATTAACTTCTATAGCATTTATTAAATTATGTAACTCTTCACTACTATTCACCAATTAACTTCAATAGCACTTAAAAAACCATACCAATTAAACTTCTCAAGCTTGAGAGGGGTTGAGAAGAGAGAATCATTGAGTAATTATAGAAAAGATCAAAATTCAATATACTTACCTTATAATTTGCTTGATTCTTTATTCACGGTAGAGGCCCCCAACCAATCAATTGGTTTAGTATGTTGATGGAGCCACCAATGGGGATTGAAGAAAGAGAGAAGTATCAAAAACTAGTGAATTATTAAAGAATTCACAGTTCTTGGCTTAGGTAGAGTAGAGTAACAATTCATAAGACATTATATATTTTGGCTTAGGTGGAGTAGAGTAACAAAGCATAAGGCACTATATATTTTGGCTTAGGTGGAGTAGAGTAACAAAGCATAAGGCTATATTTTGGCTTAGGTGGAGTAGAGTAACAAGGCATAAGACACTCTATATTTTGGCTTAGGTGGAGTAGAGTAACAAAGCATAAGACACTATATATTTTGGCTTAGGTGGAGTAGAGTAACAAAGCATAAGACACTATATTTTTTTCAACAAGGGGAGGCTTCTATTTATAGGAAAATTTGAGCTCCTAACCAAACAAACGGATTCTAGAATTTTCCAAGTCAGTTTGGTTGAATTGGAACTAGATTTGGACCTAGTTTGGTTACTTTTTTATTCGGTTTGGTTCCATTTTGATTTGGTTTGGTTCAAGAGAGATGAGAGATAAAAATATCACATTATTTTTGAGTTTAAAACTCATTCAAGCATGTGAAATATGCACCTCCTTTAAAGAATTCCCCTTCCTTACATATGTGTTAAAATTTTATTGCTCATAGTTTTTTACTAATAAACCTTGTACATTTTCAACTCTTCATCTTATGTGAAATATGCACCTCCTTTAAAGAACTCCTCTTCCTTACATATGTGTCATAGTTTTTTTACTAATAAACCTTGTATATTTTCAACTCTTCATCTTATGTGAAATATGCACCTCCTTTAAAGAACTCCCCTTCCTTACATATGTGTTTATTTACTAATAAACCTTGTACATTTTCAACTCTTCATCTTATGTGAGCATTTACTCATTTTTGGATACCTAAAATATCTCATATTTTTAATATTGCTCATAGTTATTTACTAATAAACCTTGTACATTTTCAACTCTTCATCTTATGTGAAATATGCACCTCCTTTAAAGAACTCCCCTTCCTTACATATGTGTCATAATTGAATCATTTTAATATTGCTCATAATTTTTTACTAATAACCTTGTACATTTTCAACTCTTCATCTTATGTGAGCATTTACTCATTTTTGGGTATCTTCTTTTTCAAATTGGATTTATCTCCTCCCTACACATGGATTGATGCTATTGGTCCATAGGAACCTTAATTGGACCATAATCTAAAAATTTCTGAAAATCTAGACCCTTAGACTAAGGTTCTTTATACCTATTTCCAATTAATTCCAATTGCACATTGGAAAATTCTTTTTGAATTTCTGTTTCAGGGGAACTTATTTTAATAAGATGAGTTATTTTTTTATCCAAAAATATTCATAATCTGAATATTCTCTCTCTAGAATAATTTTCTCTCTCTAGGCTAAAACAGTTAGAAACAAGGTCTTTATATTTCTGAAGAGGGATTGTTTACAGGGGAAGATACTAGACATCAAAAGGGGTTGGGGGAGGAATCTTACATCCTCTGTGCTGACATAAACAAGGTCAAGATCTCTTGCCAAGACCTTCTCTATGATGAAATGAGAGTGGACCTCTATATGCTACGTGCGAGCATGAAAGACTGGGTTCCTGGCCAACTGTATACTGCTAATGTTGTCACAGAAAATGACAACTTGTCTATCCACTGATAGACCCAAATCTGCAAGTAGCTTTCTCAACCAAGCTACCTCACATGCTGCCATAGCAGCTCCTCTGTACACTCGATAGAGCAACCGTAGGCTGCTTCTTGCTGCTCCAAGTCACAGCAGCACTCCCCAAAGAAAACATGAATCCACTGGTAGATCTTCTATCTGAGATACTACTAGCCCAATGAGCATCTGTGTGCCCATGTACACATATCTCTGTCCCAGTCTCATAGAATAGTCCATAATGCAAAGTAGACTTCACATACCTCAGTATGCGTCTCACTGCATCCAAATGCGGTTTTCATGGAACCTGCATAAACTGACTCACCAACCCAACAGCATAGCTCAAATCTGGTCTGGTGATCGTCATGTAGATCAAACTTCCTACTATGCGCCTGTACATAGTAGGATCCTCCAAGATCTCTCCTGAATCTGCACTCAACTTGCCATTCTGATCCAATGGCACAGAAATAGGCTTATAGCCTGTCATACTATACTTGGACAACATGTCCAAGCCATACTGTCTCTGCAGTAATCCAATACCATGTGGTGACCTAATCACCTCAATGCACAAGAAATATCTGAGCTCCCCCAGATCCTTCATCTCGAACTTTTGTCTAAGCAAGATCTTTACATCAAAGATCTCTGCATCATGGTCCCTCGTAATGATCAAGTCATCTACATAGATGACAACAAGCACAACTCCTCTATCACCATGTCTCACATACAGCGAGAAATCTGCATTGGCTACATGAAAGCCAATAGTGACAAGATATTCAGAAATCTTGTCAAACCATGCTCTTGGTGCTTGCTTTAAGCCATACAAGGCTTTCTTCAACCTGCAAACATGCTCGGGGTGACCCACATCCTCATAACCAGGTGGCTGCAACATATACACCTCTTCTTGCAAATCCCCATGCAAGAATGCATTCTTTACATCCATTTGATGTAAAGACCATTGCTTTGACGCATCCACTGCTATCACAACTCTCACTATTGCCATCTTGGCAACTGGGCTGAAAGTTTCCTCATAATCAATGCCATATATCTGTGCATATCCTTTGGCTACCAATCTAGCCTTGTACCTGTTTATGCTTCCATCACTGTTATGTTTTAACTTTGTACACCCACTTGCATCCAATGGCTTTCTTGCCTTCAGGCAATTGCACTAAATCCCAAGTTTCATTTCCATATAGTGCATCCATCTCCTCATCCATAGCTTTCTCCCAATACACATTTCCAATAGCCTCATCAATGCATGTGGGCTCAACAACCTGCACAACCTTTGCCATATATGCATAGTGATGTGCCACATAACCATCATATGTAAATCTCTGCACAGGGTTCTTCACTCTCCTTGATCTTCGCAGCTTTTCATTCATGGCTTCCATAGCCTTCTTTACACCAGGTGTTCTCATAGCTGGGATCCCAAGCTCCTCATCAAGGCTCATGTGTGAGCCACTATACTCTCCACCATCAACATGAGAATGCCCTACAGAAATGTCAGGCATACCAAGGGGCTCAACCACTTTCTCTTTTCCTTTACGTGATGTACTAATCACATTTGCAGGACTGGTATTATGACGTAGCCTGCCACTCCATGGTCTATCAATAGACCCACTAGATGAGGACTCTCCTGGTCCACTCAAAGACTGTGATTGTTGACCTGCATTCTGTGCAACCACACTTCCACTCACATCAGCCCCAACAACTTCTTTTTCAGCAGCATACCAGCTGCTCATCTCATCAAAGACAACATCCGTGCTTACCCTCAACTCACATGTAGCAGGGTTATAACACCTGTATCCCTTTTGCTCAAGGGAATATCCAATAAACACACATTTTTCAGCTTTCGGATCCAGCTTAGTTCTCAGCTCATCTGGCACATGCACATATGCAATGCATCCAAAGACTTTCAGATGAGACAAATCTGGTTTTCTGCCAGTAAACCTCTCCTCTGGAGTTACATCATGTATGGATGTAGTTGGAGTCCTGTTCATGATGTATACTGCTGTAGAAACAGCCTCAGCCCAATAGCTATGCGGCATATTTTTCTCTTCCATCAATGCTCGCGCAATCTCAGCAATGTGCCTATTTTTTCACTCAGCAACTCCATTTTGCTGCGGAGTGTATCTGCATGTAAACTGTCTCCGAATACCATTCTTCTTCAAAAATTTAGAGAACTCATTGGAGAAGTACTCTCCCCCTCCATCTGACCTTAGGCACTTTACATATTTCCCTGTTTGCTTTTCAACCAAAACTGTGAAATTCTGAAAGTGAGTGAACACCTCACTCTTCTCCTTCATGAAATATACCCACACTTTCCTTGTGTGGTCATCAATGAAAGTCACATAATACTTGCAGCCTCCCATAGATATGGTCTTCATAGGACCCCATACATTTGAATGCACAACATCTAGTGCATTTCTGCTCACATATCTGTTACATGGAAACACATGCTTTGTTTGCTTCCCAAATTGGCATGCTTCACATATTTTCTGCATACCTTCCACTTTAAATTTTAGCAGCCCTGTCACAATTCCTTTTGTCTGCATAGACTTCAATCTCTGCACATTTACATGTCCAATCCTTTTATGCCAAATGTCTATGTCTGCAACAATTCCTGAACCATTTGCAAACATCGCAGCACTCATTTCAGGCATGTCTACATTCAATGTAAACATTTTGCCCACTCTGTTGCCTTTTGCAACCAACCTGCACTTGTCTTTAAAATCTTCAACATAACAACCATCAGGGTTAAACCGAACCTGCAAACCCTGCTCAATCATCTGGCCAACTGAAACCAGATTCTTTGTTATGTTCGGTACATGAAGTACATCTGCAAGGTACTTCACTTTGCCATCCTGCTGCATAGACAATGGCACATCTCCAACATGGGCAATTGGATGAGCAGTGTCATCCCTTGTTTCCACAAAACCTGGTCTTTCCGGGTTTTTCATCTCCTTGAACCACTCCCCATGACTCGTCATGTGGTTCGAAGCGCCTGAATCCACATACCATATATTATCTTTTTGTGCTGCATCAACATTTTCAGACATGGCATTCACGACATGCTACATAACAAACAA
This sequence comes from Cibotium barometz, assembly GCF_041138505.1. Classification (NCBI taxonomy): domain Eukaryota; kingdom Viridiplantae; phylum Streptophyta; class Polypodiopsida; order Cyatheales; family Cibotiaceae; genus Cibotium; species Cibotium barometz. Next base: position 46,041,720 of record NC_141077.1, read on the forward strand.
CCTTTCGTTATCCTCATTATTTCTGCTTGAGGATGCATAGTTGTTTTGCTGCACTTTCCCATTTTGCATGTCAGCCTGCTTCTTATAACATTCTGCCTGCACATGTCCAGGCTTACCACAATAATAGCATTCACGTACATCATTATATTGCCTTTGCCAATTTCCACGGCCTCTTTGACTCCCCCTGCCTTTGAATTTGCCTCTTCCACCTGCGTGTTGTTGTTGTTGTTGATTCTGGGACTGTTGTTGTTGCTGCTGCTGCTGGCCATAATTCTGATTACCTGTTCGGCCACCTCCTTGACCGCGTCCACACGGCCTCCTCTACCTCGTCCTCTTCCTGAACTCGTGTAGAAGGCCTGTTGCTCTAAACTATTTTTGCTTTGTGAAGACTGTTGGTCTTCACCCAAGCTCTTCTCTTCGATAATTAGCATAGACACCAAATCTGTAAAGTTGGGAATGTTTTCCCGAGTCTGAATAGACGTCTTGAATGCCTTGTATTGTGGCCCGAGACCACGTAGACAGACTTCCACCTTGTCATCATCATCTACTGACACACCAATAGATGCAAGGGATTCCACAATACCCTTTATCTTCAGCGTATAGTCATTCACAGACATGCTCTTTTTCTCCACAGTATGAAGTTCATTCTTCAACTGTATCTTACGTGCCTTGGTATTTGTTTCATAGAGCTTTACCAAGGTGTCCCACGCCTCCTTGGGGGACTTGGCATCTTGAATGTGCCCAATCTTACGTGCCTTGGTATTTGTTTCATAGAGCTTTACCAAGGTGTCCCACGCCTCCTTGGGGGACTTGGCATCTTGAATGTGCCCAATCATGGTGTCCTGTATACTAATGGAGAGCCAATACATAACCTTCCTGGCTCCTTGGTTCCAGTCTTTAAACTCTTTCACATCTGCAACAGTCAAACTTATATCCGGTATCTCTGGTGCCTCTTCATGCTCACCTTCTATGTAGTCCCAATAGCCTTTTTCCATCAGGAAATTAATCAACCTGAACCTCCAAGCATGGAAGTTATTCTTATCTAGCTTCTCAGCCACAATCTGAGTTATCCCATCATTTGACATCTTGCCAAACACACGATTTTACCAGAAATAGCACTCTGGTTTTTCTGCACAAACTGCTGTATTTTTTGCAGCGGTACTGTACAAACTGCTGTATTTTCTGCAGCGGTACTGTAGTACTCTCAAATATCACAACCAGTGACTTCAATGTGCATACATACACCCAATGGCAATTGTAGACCTCTTTACAGCACCCCCACAGTGTCTGCACAGTCAATCTGTCTTCCTGCAGTTCTTAAAACAGAGTTCTGCAGAGAATCGATGACTTACCCGCGGTGCTCGAAATCACCTGCTTTCTGAAAAACGGAGGTCCAGACGCGCCCGAAACGCGTTTTCGGCCCGAAAAAGTTTGTCTGATAGGACATTATAGCTTTACTCCCGCGAAGAAAGCTCCTCAATCAGAGATCGTTGCCGGTGCCTCCCATAGAGCTCCCGACAAGGGTATAGTCACCAACACAAATAGGGAAGAGTAGTTGCAGCTCTTACCCTTGTACCGCTTCCTGTGGTTCTCTTGCTTGCAGCTTAGCCCTTAGCACGAACCAAGCTCTAATACCATGAGAAGATGCAGGGGGGAAGAGAGCTTGAGCTCTTGCAAGCACACACACACACTCACAAAACCCTAATAGAGAACACACAAGGTGAGAGGCTGAAATCTTCTTCTTCTTCACTCAACACTCAACACACCATATACAAGAATAAGAGTACACACAATATGAAAGGTACTCAACCAAATACATACACGGGTTCTCTATAGTGTGAACTTGACTAAATGAGCTGGCGCTATAACTATGCCAGTCTCTAGAATGGCTGTCACATAGCCTGTCATCCCACTGGCCGCATATCTCCCATGATCTCACCAACCATACCAGTGGTGTAAGTGTGGGGCCTATCCCCCTGGCGGGTCATCAGTGTTCACCGCCTCACTAGACGAGCTTGATATCTCAACAGAAATTCATCAGATGGACGTGCGCACAGCTTTCTTGAATGGAGATTTGAATGAAGAAATTTACATGGAACAGCCAGAAGGATTTGTTATTGCAGGTAAGGAAGATCTTGTTGCTCGTCTTCATAGGGCTTTATATGGTCTTAAATAAGCTTCACGGGCCTGGTACATCAAGTTTGATCTTTTTCTTACCTCCCATGGCTTTCTCTCTTACTCTTCTGATCCCAACCTATTTACCAAACACCAAAATGGTAGTTTTGTAATCCTTGCCCTTTATGTGGATGATACAATCCTTGTTTCCAATGATTTGGGATTTCTACACCAAAGTAAGCAGTTGTTATCTTCGGCATTTGATATGGTGGATCTTGGAGAGCTTCACTCATGTCTTGGCATTCAAATTCAAAGGGATCGCAGCAAAGATATTTTATTACTTCGATAGTCAAAGTTTATTGAAGATACTATTAAGAAGTTTGGTTTGGAATCTGCACATTCAGCAACTACTCCTTGTCTTGCGAGTTCCATGAAAAACACTTCTGATGGTGGTGGCCAGCTTGTTACAAATCAACCATATGCTAATTTGGTTGGATGTCTTCAAGTTGTTGGTTTGAACACTCATCCTGACATTTTGTTTATTGCTAACTATCTCGGGCAACACCTTGCATGTCCTTCTCTTAAGCATTGGTCTTCAGCAAAGCGCGTGTTGAAATACTTGAAAGGCACTACAGATTATGGTTTGGTTTATTAACGACAATTCACATCCGACTCCATTCCATCTCTTTCTCTTTTGGGTTACACAGATGCAGATTGGGCCAGCTCACATTTATCTATGTGATCTACTAGTGGCAATTGTTTCTTCATTAATGGTTGCCTTATTTCTTGAACCAGCAAGAAACAACGTTGTGTTGCAGTTTCTACAACCGAATCTGAATATGTTGCGGCATCACTTGCAGCTCGTGAACTCATTTGGCTTCGACAAGTGTTGACAGATATTGGCCATCCTCCTCTTTCTAGTACACCCTTGCGGTGTGATAATCAGAGTGCTATTAGTCTTGCAAAAGACTATGTCCAACATAACAAGTCAAAACATATTGTTGTGCATTACCATTATGTTCGATACGAAGTACACAAAGGCACTATCATGATTGAACATTGTCCAAGTGACCAGATGATTGCAGATATTCTTACCAAAGGTCTGAATGAGTCACTCTTCATTCTCTTGCGCTCAGAGCTTGGAGTTGCCTCGAGCTCACTCTTTCTAGATTAGGCTCTTTACTCTTATGGTAGCTTTGTACATATATTGTTGTAATCTTCTTGACACCATGCACTTTGCACATTTCACAATTGCACACTATGACCTCTTGGTCCTTTTGTATATTTGTACATAGATGCACAATGCACTTTCACATCATTAATTCTAGTTCATATTTTCACATTTGTATAGGGGCTTGGGTTTTTCCCTTGTACTCCCCAAGGGTTTTTTCATCCATAGCTAGAGACCCTTGTTTGAGTAGGGGTGTTGGAGCTCTATATATGGCTCACTCTACCTAACTTTGTCTCACCTATATATATGTATCTTGTCCTCAATATGAATCAGTCTTTTGGAGCGTACATGATGTGTCTCTTGTCTCGTCTCTTTCTCTCTACATTTCAACAGTAAAGAAAAGGAAGGATAAAAAGAAGAAAAATGTGAGGGCACAAATGAGTCTCAGAGAACTTGTACTACAAGTGAAGCAGCTGATGCAAGGGATGAAAAACACTAAAAGCTCAGAATTCTGTAAAAATGTGTTCTACTCTCAATGCAAATAGGAAGTGCACCTCAAGGAGAAATGCATAGTGCCACCAACGTATACAATTTGTAACATGCACATTTATAGTACATGGAACTGTAGGTACAACTTAAAAAATAAATCTCCCATGGTAAACAATATGGAAGGAGAGGAAAGAAGACCCCCAAGGATGGGAAGGTATGGGAGCAAAGGTATGGGAAGGTATGGGAGCAAAGGCCATAAAATTTACTCACGAAGAAGAAGCCAACAAGGACATGCAAGTGGTTCTACAACCTTCACATGCTGCTATTGTCAATAGCTTGGGAACACCATGGAGGAATGTGCCATGAAGAAAAAACATGATGAATAAAGACAGGCAAAATTAATGGAACTCAAATAAAATGTGCCAATTACCAACATGATGCAAGCGGATGACATATACAGATGGAGGTTCAAGACATCTTGGCAATCAAAAGGGAAAGAGCAAATTAATCTGGTGTAGTAATCACTCCGCTAGATAATCAGGACTCACCCAAAGCCTGCCAACAAGAAGGTAGAAATGGATTGGTAGAACAATGGGAGAAGGTGATGTCCAAACCACTAAGGAAATAGAAATAAGGCAAGGCAAGGAGAAGGAGGGTGGCTAATGCGAAGTCATTGCAGATTACTTGAAACTAGGTGAGAATCTGCACAAGATGCATATAGAGCACAATAATGAAATTTGCTTAGAATAAAGCAAGAAGGATGGTGATTAGTTGCAAAACAATGTAGTATCAATGCTATTAGATAGACAAATTTGTTGAGACAAGTGCTAGAATTATATCCAAGATTCAAGGCTAAAATCTTGATGGCAGGCGTTGAAGGACTAGGCAATGAACTGAAACATTTAGAAGAAGAAGCGACCCCATAATACAGCATAGTGCAAGCTGAGGAACTCCAAACATCCAAATATGATAAAGTGGCCAAAGTCACAATACAACTAAACAACGTGCTCATCAATGATGTAGTATTGGATGGTGGATACAGAATAAATGTCAGTAGTAGTGAGGAAAGGGTAGTGGGCTTGGGTCTCAAATGGGAGTCCATTCCATTCAACATAGGAATGGCAGATAATAGAATGTGGTTCCTAAAGGAATTATCAAGAATGTACAAATTAAAATCAAAACAATAGACTTCAAGGTCAACTTGGTGGTCACAAATCACTCAAAACCACACTGTCTCTTACTAAGTGTTATTGGGAAGGACCTGGTTAAGACATGGCAAAGTAAAGGAGGACTAGGGAAGAAACAAAATCTCTATCAAAAAGGGGAATTGAAAAGTTATGTTGATATTTTTGATGTTTAGGGATCAATAACACCAACTCAAAGGCTAGTTCATGCGGAGATATTCAATATGTCAGAATGCTTTGATACTAATGATGAAGATAGAATACTCTGCGAACATCCCGACCTCGTGCCCTTGTACATGTTACGTGTGGATGAAGTTATAGGGCACTATGTGGAAGCAAAAGGTGAAAACGTGGAAGAAACAGCCAAAGAAATGAAGAAAAAAGAATCTGATTCCATAAAACTAGAGGGCTCAAGGAGAACAAAACTGAGCAAAACCATGTAGGAGAAAGCCTTAGAAGAGATTTAATGGGTCCAAAATCTGGAGAAAGAGGAAAAGATTAAAGAGATGTGTGACTGGGTAAAGAAGCCTAGACAGACTAGAAGAGGTGAATCTGGGAGATGAAAAAGAAGAAAAGCATGTGATGATTAGTATGGAACTGGAAGAATATTTCAAGAAAGAGTCTATGTCCTTAGTGAAATAATACCAAGACTTCTTTGCTTGTTTGTATGAGGACATGGAGGGCATTGACCCTAGATTCTTCTAGTGCAACATCAATTTAAGAGAAGAAGCCATACCAGTCAAACACAACAGAGGTATAAGACAAACCCCAACTATGCCAAACAAGTTAAATAAGAAATTGACAGACTACTGGTTTCATTGTGTGCAAGTAGAGAAAACTGTTTGGATATCCCCAACTGTGGTAGTTTCCAAAAAGAACATGAAGATCAAAATGTGTGTGGATTATCTCAAGATGAATGCCACAACTACCTCAGATCCCCTTCCATTCCCGTTTATATACTCTTTACTGGATGAGGTAGCTGGAAAGGAAATGTACTCATTCTTGGATGGATTCAGTGGGTACAGTGAGGTAAAAATGGAAGCAAAAGATAGGGAGAAAACAACCTTCATCACTGAAAGGGGTGTCTTCATTTGAGACTATCATGATGTTCGTCTTGAAAAATGCACCTACTACTTTTTTAAGAATGGTGCAAGATATCTTCTATGATTACCTGACAGACTTCAAGAAAGATTTTGTAGATGAATTAAGTGTGTCTAGAGAAAAGGCAAATCACATCTATCATTTGAGGCTGTGTCTGCAGAGATGCACAGATACAAGGTTTATTCTAAATCGAACCAAGTGTGCATTTATAGTGAGATCAGGAACACTGTCATGATGTCAGTAGATCCTACTAAAGTGGAGGACATATCCAGGATGTCTACTCCTCATAATATTAAGCAACTAGAGATGTTCCTTTTAGTAGGTTAAGTGGCATGCTAGATTTTTTAAATATTTAGCACATGTGGCTAACCCATTGTATGCACTTACCGAGAAAGATGCAAAGTATGAATGGAGTCTAGGGTGTGAAAAGGCATTCCAATGGCTAAAGAGCACGATGTCAACTACACCAGTAATAACCACACTAGACTACTGGAATGAAATGTTCCATGTGTATGTAGATGCTTTAGACAAAGAAGTGGGTAGTGCACTGATGTAGGAGAAGCAAGGGAGAGCTCTCTATAAGTAACAAGTGATGGTCCTCTGTGATGGTTCTCTCTCACAAAAGGTGGGGAATGAAGGGGAAGCTAATGCAAGAACATAACCTACAACCAAACCTATCTAGCATGCATACATCAAGCAAGTAAGAACAAGTAAGAGGAGAGCCTCATAAAGTAAACTATTGCAAGGTAATAATTATGTATTTCTTATTATTAAAAGTGACTTATATACAAATGACTAGTTTTTACACTATGCCGACCAAACTAAAAAATGCATCCATTAAGCAAGCAAGTGAGTAGTTTTCACACTAGGCCACCAGTAATGCATTCATAAAGCAAACAATATTCAATAGCATACAAGCAAGCAAGAAGACAGAAGATGAGATCTCACAAGTAAACTATTGCAAGGGAATGATTATGTATTTATCAAAAATGACTTTTATACAAGTGACTAGTTTTCACACTAGGCCCACCAAACAAAAAAATGGTCCGACCTCTATTATTAGTTTTAAGCAAGTATGTAAAACGAAGGCCTTAGACTTTCCTTATTTGACATTAAGCATGAGGTAAGACAGCTTTATATGTTCAAGTATTGTTTTACAAAAGATAAGCGCCCGTTCGAGTAAGTAAGATGACAACATGCCTTGTAGTAAGTCGCGGGTGAGTGAAACCATGTTAACCTCTACAAAGTGGTTAACAAAACATCTCTTTATAATGGTGACTATGTCCTCCCGTCACCTATATCCTTGGAAGTGGTGCTAAATATATTCAAGTCAAAAGCTTACCTTGGCCTTGCCAAAGCATGTGTCATTGGATCTTGCCTTAGAGCCGTAAACTACAACTTCCCTATGTGGGTCTGCTAGCTTGTTTATTGTGTTCTCACTTTGTTATTACGCTGGAATGCTCCTTTTCCAAAGGGGTCAAGGGAGAGATCTTTATATGTAGATGGAGGAAAGATGGTCCCCCATGTTAAATATGTAGTAGCACTACATTGTGAGGTCATGCAATCATAATATGGACCCTTTTATCCCACTGGGTTTTTTCCCATGGCCATTTAGGTGAGAACAAGAACCTTACGAGACGTTTAGCTAGTATATAAGAAACCTCATCTTCAGTTTAGGGTTATTGCTCATTTTTTACTTTCATCTTTGTACTTATAGAGAACTTCATATCTCTCCTTTGAGCTTGTCAATCTCTTTTCACACTTTACATGCTTGTGTTCTTATCTTTGAGCGTTGTGTGTGTGTGTAAGCGAATAGTGGAATTAGAGCAAGGTTTTTCCATATCTTTCTTTATGGTGTTTTTCTTTACACTCTTCCCCATAAAAGAGGACTGTGTTAATGTTGTCCAAGACTTCTCACTAATGATTATTTGTAGTTACAATCTTGAACATGATGCATGTCAGTGTAATTGTCTTTGATAGTTGTTGGTTTCTTGATATTGGTGATTCTAGGTATATAACTTCTTAAAGAAGTTTGGTCAAACATATGGAGATTGCACAAGGTGGTCACACAATTATGTGTGCCAACAATTCCTCTTATCTCATCAAAGGTATTGGGGAGATAGTTTTTACTACTGACGATATGTATTCAAAATGTACTTTTTGTGTAAGAATCTTCTTTCTGTGTCCAATATAGCAAGAGGTGTGGGTCTTAATTTTGAATTTGTAGATATGATAAATGCATTGTCCGTGATAGAGAACAAACAAATAGATTATACTTACTGAATCTTTAACCACCAATGGTTTATATAAACTGGAAATGTATGATAAGTGTGATGTTTCTTGTCTGGCAAACACTTCTAATGAAATGAAAGATGCCCAGTTGTGGCATGCCAGGTTTGGCCACACTTCTATTGGTGGGTTGATGCTTTTGTAGAAACATGGAATGTTAGAGGATCTTCCTCAACTTTGAAAACAAAACTAGCTTAAAAGTTCAAACTCTCCATTTAGATAGAGGGGGGGAATATATGTCCAATGAATTCATTTTTGACACAAAAAGGCATTAAGCATCAGTGTACAACTCCTTAAACATCACAAACAAATGGTGTTGTTGAGAGACAAAAAAAGACTCTTATGGAGATGGTTAGATGTATGGTTAAAGGTAAGTAGAATTTCCACGAGTTTTATATGGAAGTAATTCTTTGTGCTACCTATATGATGAACATGTGTCCCCCTAGCATACATGGGTGAACTCAAACATGCATGAGAGTATTGGTTGCATCGTCTTGATGTTATGAGTTTTGTATAGTTATGTATATTTTTAATCAATTAATATATTAATTTATTGGCATAGTTAATGTAAGTGCATATCATTGGATTGGATAATGGAGGTGAGTTGATAGTGGTGGGGAATATTTTGAGAGAATCAATTTTGAGTGTTAATGAATATTATGTGATTTTGTGACAAAAAGTGCCATTAATTGATTTTGGGGATCATCCATATTTATTTATAATGTTTATATATTTATTAGGATATGTGAAAGCTTCCTTGTAATATGAATTAGGTAGGGGAGGATGTCTACCCTACTTTTCACCACATATAAGAGTAGTAATAAGTGTCACAAAAAATCAATATAGAATTTGTGATATTTATGAGAAATTTTGCCACCAAAGCTCAAGTGGTTTGTGGATAAAGTACATTTGAATATGAGAAAATTCTCTCATAATGAATGGATGCAACCCCCCTTTGTGTTGAGTGAGTTGTCTAAGAGTTTTTTTCTTACTCTTATATATTTGTATGTGTGAGAGAGAGATTTAAATGTAGTGGATGGTTCGTTTCTTAGCACATCTTAGTACATGTTCCTATCTATGCTTTATGTGTGAGAGACTAGATATAGCGATAGGAGAGCATACAATGTGCCCATGGAATCTCATCATGGAAAACAAGAAAACATAACAAAAGAAATTACAAGATATGTATGGATCATGATCGTCATCCTCATCATGAAGGATCACCATAGTCATCATCACCATGGATACAAAGTGGGGGTGTAGAGGATACGAGGGTGTGAGTGTGGAGAGGGGGCTATCCATCTATGTGTGGTAGGAGTCCATAAAGGATGTCTAGCATCGGCAACAAGCAGGTGAGGAGGGTGAGTTGTTTGGCTCTCCAAAGTGTGGTGGCATGAGGCAAGATAAGTCCAGTTGAGAGGTGAGATGTTACTATGGTGGCCTCATCCATTTGTTTTTCCTCCTGTAGTTGGGTGAAAACAACTGGTGAGATGGTAGACTGAGATGGGTGCTAGGGTCGAGGATCTCTAAATAGCAATTCTCTAGGTTATCAGACTGGAATAAGAAGAGTCCAATACAATGTTGATATGGAGACTTTATAACCCAATAGATACCCTCTCTAAATAGATAGTGAAATCGCTCTTAATTTGGAGACTTTTTAACCCAAGAGATACCCCTCTCTAAATAGATAGTGGAATCGCTCTTGATCTCATAATACACCAAGCACATAGAAAACTATAATTCTCCTCATACTTTACTCATGCATGGCACAATCTAAGGAGTCTTGTCTCTCTCGAGGGATTCATGTTGCTCTGCCAACCTCAATATTGAGCCTATGGGATGAGTCCCCTGACCAAGTGCTATCCTCATGGCATGTGACATTAAAACATCTCGGTACCTTTTCCTCTATATGAATACATCCCCTATAAGCCTCACAAACGGTCAATGTACTACTACATCTTGGGTGGTAGGGGTTAGGAGGGCCGTTAGAGGTTTAGGCCTGAGGAGAAGTTGGGACGAGGTAGCAGCTCTACAGATGCTTGGTGGAAAGTGAGGATCTCATCAATATGGGGCATATGAGCTTGGGGTGCTCTAGGTCTAGGAGGGTGAGGTTCTTTTGGCTCTCTAAAGCGTGGTGGCATGAGGCATGGTAACTCAAGTCGAGGGGCGAGATGATACTATGGTGGCCTCATCAATCTAAGTTTCCTTCTCTAGTTGGCTGAAAAACATTGGTGATGGTGGACTAAGATGGGAGCCAGGGTTGAGGATCTTTGAATAACAACTCTTTGTGTTGTGGGATCTCCAATAGGAAGAGTTCGAGAGACAATGTTTATTTGAATACTTTATAACCTCAGAGATAATGGCCCAAACCTCTCTCTAAATAGGTAGTGGAATCTCTCTTGATTTTGATCTCATAATACACCAAGCATGAACAAACTTAATGCTCCTCTGTCTCATAATACACCAAGCACGAACAAATATAATTCTCCTCTACCTCATGGAGAAGGGTTTGGTAGAGCTTGTGAAAGTTACCCCCAAGTAGACATATGAGTTTAATACCTCCACTCGGCTGATATCTTTATGCTTCCTCACACAAGGGGAAGTATAGAAGACCATGACCTTGGTCTTCCCATAGTTAGCTAACAAGCCCATCTATAAACAGAAGTCTTATAGGGCATCAATGTGCTTCTATAGTCTCTCTTATGAGTCTGCAATAAGCACTATATCATGAGCATAGAAGAGAATAGACACAATTATGCTTTCTAGGGATGCCCCTCCACTGCCTGCTATCAATACAGTCTGAGATCTTGTCAATCATGTATAGCCTAGAGAGAGTGGGGGATAGTGGGCAGCTGTGTGTCACCCCAATAGTACGAGAGAGAGAGAGAGAAAGAGATTCAAATAAATGTATATTTAAAAATAAATTAGTATAAATATTTAACATGATTGATATTAAGAAAACAAAGATATGACAAGACATAGAAAAACACCTTTCTTGATTAAAGTTCCAATTTTGCATAGAGAGCCACTTGCTTTTGTGTGTTAATTGCTTATTTTTTTAATTTCTTCAAAAATCCAATTACCTTGGTGTTTAAATGAAACATTATGGGATGGAATATAAGGGCTACTACCCCCAAAACTTGATATCTATGCTACAACTCCCAGATTATAATGATCAACCAGAAACTAGCTCATGTCAATAAAAATACCATTATGAGGAGTATCCATGGTTGATTAGAGCCCAACATTGTTCCCAATGCCCCTGTAATAACATGGGTTGGTGACCTACGAGGCAAGATGATGTAGAGATAAGTTAGATAAGATTTATTACACTACCAAATAGGTTACATATACTAGAGTGAACCATTACCCCATAGCGATACATGGGGGATACATTGACTATGAGGTAAGATGATGTAGATATAATTTAGATAAGCTTTGACACACTACAAAATAGTCTACATACTAGCATGCTAGTGGCAAACAAGGCAAAACCTAGGGGATATGTTGAGTTCACTCTTTAACATCCTATCTAAAGTTTATGGGGCCCAATGTAGCTCAAGATAAGACCAAATAGTGGGCATGGAAGGTTGACAAATCGCATAAATAATAGTTCTTTTGAGTTGATGGTTCAGCTCCATGGATGGTGGCACCAACTACTAATTACTATGGATCAACATGCTCTAGGCATAGTTGCCACATGTATCCAAGGTTTTATAGATACACTAGAAAATTATTCTCCATGTAATTCACTATTCATCAATGTAGGTTTATACCCTAAATTTGTATTGTCAATAGCCTCCATCTAAAAAATTCCATCCTTCAAAGCTCCATACCCATGTGCTCGCTTCTTAGGATTACATGGGTATGGAGCTTTGCCATCTATTGTATCCTATATCAGTAATGCAATATTATTGTTTAACTCTAATATTGTGCAATTTGAGCTTAACGTTTTGTCTTGTGAAAGATTATACTTCTTAATTGTGAGTGTTGCCTAACTGTAATAGTTTTGTTAAATATCTCTAATATTGTGAAATTCGATCTTAAATTTTTTCCTTATGAAGGATCATACTTCTTGTGAGTGCTGCTTACATATACACCATAAGTTGTATCCCCTTACAAACATATCAAATTATCTTAGACTCTTCTCTTTATATGCAAATAACACATCAAATCAGTGATTCCCTTGAGGCTATTAATATTCATAATGATTAAAAAAACTGACATTAGTTCCATCACAAATTGATTTCATCAATGTGAAAATTGTTTTATTATCCCATTTTGTATCATTTCTCATGCTGGGTGCATACAAAACTCATAAGGATAGTTTTAAATGGCTCACCCAATAACTATATCTTTTCTCAATGGCCTCAAATGGTTACCACAGTCGTTAAATCCCTAAAACATGCAATGATTATGTGGTTTGAATAACTAAATAAATTTATTTTACAACTCAACAATATCAACACTAAAATTGTTTTGTCTTATAACAAACTTATAATATAAGTTTTTGGTGAATATATCTATCTTGAGATATACATATTTGTTCCTTTGATGTTGCTACCTAGAGGCCATTCCTCATCATGGATCTTATAGTATTACTTAATATTTTACCTATCATCTCATTTTTTATTTCATAATGTGATTTAAAGAATTATCTAAGGATATGTACTAGGGTTTGTAAAATGAAAAAAACCCTCTCATGATATTACAATTGGGATCAAAGACTTTAAGGGGGCAATGTGACTTCAAAACCTTGCCTTTCATCTCAATCTTTATTTTACAATGTCATTTCAAGGATTTTTGAAGGATATATACTATAGGGAACTAAGTGATTAATAAAATGAAAAACCCCTCTCATGCTATTACAATTGGGATCAAAGACTCTAAGGGGAAAAATGATTCAGAAAAATGAACTGTTCAAAGGCAATACGATAATGTGGAGGGTTGAGTTATATATTTGGGAGAGAAGGAAGAACCTCATTAATCAAGAGGAGTCCTTGACCTATCTTTTTTTTGAAACAAGGATCAACAACAAGAATTAGTTATGAATGGAAGAGGTAGATGATTCACTAGAGGGAGTAGGTTATGATGTAGATCAACAACAATAATTTTTTTCAAACAAGGATAAACAAACATTAATCATGAGTGGAAGAGGTAGATGGTTCACTAGAGGGAGTAGGTTATGATGTAGAGGAAGGGGAATTTTTCAACCATACAGTATGGAATCCTCAATCAAATACTTTAACAGATGACCAAAACAATTAGCCTTCAACACATCCCTCGGGAGGGGGGGTGTCACTCATAAATATGTAAGTGTAGCATGTAGGCTCAACAGAAGGGGCCATATTTGAGTGTCTAGTTGATGATTCATTCGAGAGGGAGTAGGTTATGATGTAGATCAACAACAAGCATTTTTTTCAAACAAGGATAAACACATTAGTCATGAGTGGAAGAGGTAGATGATTCACTAGAGGGAGTGGGTTATGATGTAGAGGAAGGGGATTTTTTCAACCATACAGTATGGAATTCTCAATCATACTTCAACAGATGACAAAAACAATTAGCTTTCAACACATCCCTTGGGGGGGTCACTCATAAATATGTAAGCGTAGCACGTAGGTTCAATAGAAGGGGGCATATTTGAGTGTCTAGTTGATTCGCGATGTACCAACCATATAGCTTAACATGGTGAATGGTTCAGTAACATAAACAAACCTCTAGATAGTTTAAGAGTACAAACAAGTGACTTTCATGGATGAGTATATACAAAAAAGAATACATGCATCGTCTTCATGAAGCATAAATTTGAAGCCCTTTAATGCTTCAAGAATCGCAAATCCATTTCAAAGCCTTGGCTGAAAGTCAAATTAGATGGAAAGCTAAGACACTCAACATGATATAGGTCTTACTGAATTAATTTGATGAATTTTGCTCTTAATATGGTATTGCAAGGAATTATACATGTATGCATACACCTCAGCAAAACACCACTATTGAGAGGAAAAAATTGGGTGATTGTGGAACATGCTAAAGGAAATGATAGAAGCATGCTAAATGCTTATTGGGGAGAGAGGTTATGAATACAACCATGTATCTTTAAAATAGAAGACCATTTGAATCAGAGGTGAAAATTTGGATATTGAAAGCATTTGGTTAAATAGATTTTGTTGATGTTCCTGAAGAAAAGAGGAGAAAATTAGATTCTAAGTCTACAAGATGTATCTTCGAATATGGGAATTCATATAACTCATGGACCTATAAATTTTGTAATCCCATATCTAGAGAAGTGATAGAATTTAGAGATGTGGCTTTTGTGTTAAAATCATTGTTCAAAGATGGAATGAATATACAAATTGTTTTAAATGCACCCATTAATGAAGCTAGTATTGGTGGTAACAATACTTAGCTCCAAATAGCCCATCGAACCCCCCTTCAACTGAGCCAACACAAAGATCAAATGTTTAATCCCCGTCAACATAATATGAAGATGGGGAAATTTCAAATATGTAGCAAATGAAGACATTAATGTCAGGAGATCTTAAGACAAATCCAAGCACCTAATAGATAGACTTATTATAGAAAATGCTTACTTATGCTTATTTGAAATATTATAGCAAATTCTTACTTTTTTTAATTGGTTCATTAATATTGTGATGGAAATAGAAGAGCTGACTATATTCTCTTATCCATGCAATGATTCCCATTATATGCAAGCAACCGAAAATAAAATGATGCATTGTTATAAAATACCCAAACCTAGCAACAAGCCCATTATTGAATGTAAATTAATCTTATATATAAGATTAACGCAAATTTGAGGGCAATTATACCACAACCAATAGCTAAGACATTCAGATGGGCATTGTTTACACCATTGTGCCTCAACAATTTAGGGGTGATAGTTAAAACATTTGAACATGTGCCTCACCAATGTAGGGATGAGAGTTAAGGCATTTGAACATGGAAAGATTACCTAATTTTGTCCTTGATTCTCAAATAAGGATGTATGGCATCTCTAGTCTTGTGGATGTATCCTAATATTTCACATACTTTTAAGTTGCTTAGGGATGGGTTTTTGTGTATGTACCATATAAGGGACAATGGTCACTAGCATACCTTCATTCCCTTTGGAATCCATGTTTAAGAGAGGTTAGGAAATCATAAAAAAAGGTGGCCATATGGGTAAGGATCTCAATATTCCTTCTCATCCAAATGGATCAATTATATCATTAAGGAGTTTTCTTGATCACTCTAGAAT
This sequence comes from Cibotium barometz, assembly GCF_041138505.1. Taxonomy (NCBI): domain Eukaryota; kingdom Viridiplantae; phylum Streptophyta; class Polypodiopsida; order Cyatheales; family Cibotiaceae; genus Cibotium; species Cibotium barometz. The sequence continues at coordinate 46,057,330 of NC_141077.1, forward strand.
GGTGTAATGAAAGAAGAAGAAAATGCAAAAAATGGGGTGTTGTGGGGGGTGCAAGAAAGAAAAAGAAAAAGTGACGTGTAGCAATTGGAGGAATGGTTAGGTCTTCCAAAGTTTAAGAAAATATCTAAATTTTGTCAGATATAGCTTCTAGAACTAGAATATAGGCTTCACTGTGGTTTATTTCCCGTATTCTTAAAATTTACAAGTCTACATATCCAAAGTGCATTGAAATGATAAGTAAGTTCTTTTATATGAGGTCTTCAAATAGTACATTATGATTCCTAACAACCATAAACAACCATTAAGTAGCTAAAACTTTACTTTAATAATATGATATATTACTTACGAACATGATATAACAACTCTTGCATTCATAATATATTTGCATTGAGAAGTATATGTTGATTAATACATTCAAATTTTCAACCATGCAATCTGTTAAACACCACTCTAATCTATAATACAAAAAATAATAGCTATAATTTGAAGCCAAACACGTTTGTATGTTTCACAAAAGAACACCATTTTGAATGTATGAAGTTGCAGCCAAAGTTTGAAGCAAAATATTTTTGTATGTTTTGGGAAAGATTATGCATGCTTAATCAAGATTTCCAATACAATGCCAAAACTATGTATTTGACTTGTATTATCTTGTCTAGGTAAAAAATTTCAATGCTTGTGTATTTGTTATTATAGCATGAATATCTATGGGGAAATGCACATATTTGTTAGAATGGATCAAGGCTCACTCTATGGTGTCGAAGCCCATCACATCCCATCCTTATCCTTAGCACACCAAGTGCAGTTGTATGCAAACCCATTGGTTGACAAAAAACACCAAAGTTGATTTTTACCTTCTAAGGTATGAATATTGCATTGCTTCATGATCGAGTCAAGAGTGAACACCATATATCTTGTAGAATGTGTAGAGTCCAAGTTGAGCTGCTCCGAGAGAGACTCCAATAGCATTTGGTATCTACACTAGGGCATATGAAACCATAAGTTCAAGCTTTATGTATTAGTTGTGCTCATATTAGATAATATATTGACATTAAGCACTAAAAGCACATATACGCTACGAGATGTAATGCTTTGCCTATTGTCTTATGTGTCAATTGATGTATTAACCAAACACTACTGGTGCAATGCAACTTTTCTATTTATACCCACCACAATAGCCATCAACAATATGTGCCAAGAGTCCTTTAGAGAAAATTAAGGCTCGTTAGCACACCACTATAATGGGTGAGCACATGATGTGAAGCAAGCCTAAACTAGTTTATTTAACACATTGAGATGTTGTGAAACCAAGGCTAATGATAAAAAATTGGCAATATAAGAAAAGCCGATGCATAAACATAGGCTTACCGTGAGAAAGATGTCTTTGAGGGACAAGGAGTAGGCAAGCCAAGTTGCTCCGTTGAGAAACAAGCAAAGTGATAAGGCGAATGGCATGTACTCTACACTGGCGGTCTTGATAACCCTATGCTAAACCACAAAAATAAGGGCAAAGGAGTATTTCAAGATGGGTAAATACAGTACAACCATAAGGGAAAACAAGTATTTGAAGCTGATGATGTCCAGTACCATGATGGTTAAGGGGGCTGCATTCGAGAGGACCCCAGAGACTATACACATTATGCCGATGATTACGACAGTGTCGCTTTGCTTTGTAAATCGCACGGTGACGACGACGATGGCGACGAAGGAGCCGATCAGCGTAAGGAAGATCCAAGTCGTTTTGATCTGCACTAATTAGAATATTGTAATTGGGTAATTGATCTCCAAAGAATGGATCAAAAGCCTTAATTAATGAAGTTGATGAAGGCGTCTTATAGCTGAACAAGAGAGATAAGGAGATTAAGCGATGGTTATGGCGTCTTATAGATAACGTATATACCCGCTGTGATTTGCTACTGAACCACATGTAGAGGGAGAGGTAGAAGAGCTGGAAGGCGCTGCTGGCGGCGCTGATGGTGATGACGGGTATGCCACCCTGCTTCACGCTGAGAACGCCGTAGTAAGTCCACACCATGCCTGAGAATAGGCTGAACAAGTAGGGCTGCGGAGAGAAAGACCCCGCGGTTTTCCTCTTGACGATGAGCCAGAAGGTGGGCCTATTTATTTATCATCACCAATGGGGCAAGTACTAGCTATCGTCAATTGCATGAGCGCCGATGCAAGCACTTAAGATGAACGAATCCCATTATAAGGACGCAGATAATTAATCAAAGAGACATTATATAATGATATCGGAGATCATGATTTAAGCAACTCACAAAGGAGAAAGCTGAACCAAAATTGCAGTTGCATTCCCTACACAATGGAGCCAATGAGTTACTAGAACTAATCCAGATTTTCCCTTCAAAGCTAGTTACAGTACACAGTTAAATCATCTGATCATGTGAACGACTCACCTACTATGCCAAGGACGAAGGTAAGGAGGCGCATCCTTGCAGTAGAGCCAAGGCTGATTTACAAGAAAGCTTAATATTTGCAGATTACAGCCGGCTGTATATTGTGACAATATGATTGCCTCGGTGAGGAGTTGATGAGGGAGCAGCTTGACATGATCAATGGGTAGTAGATACCCTCTAAGCTTTACCTGTTCATGATTCCAGCCTTCTTACATAATGTATCCTTGTCTAATTATTGCCGTCTAGCCGATGATGCTAGTACCAGGGGGGACTTTCAAAACTACCCACCCCTGTTTGAAGAGTCGCATATGTCATAAACACAAACGGCCTCAACCCTCCTTGCATTAAACAGCATCAACTCTCCTCCTTAACTAATTTTATTGCTTTACTCTAAGAGGTGTAATTCAAACACAATACGAAAGGCACCAACAAAGGTTGAGAGACCTAATTATCTCCTTTATTTGCAGACCTAACTTGTTGAGAAGCTTAGCATTCTACACAAAGTAGTGAACTAACCCCACGTCTTTCTTTTTTATGAGTCTCATTCTCCCTATTCGAATAATTCTTAGCTTTAGCGTTTACGCTATCTCTCTCTCTCTCCTATTCCGCGTGCTTGTTTTCCAAGCACCATTGTTCCTATTTTGGCACATACGAACTGTACTGTTAAAAAGGACTACATATCATATGGATAAATGATCGTGAATTTAGGGCAGTCACCAAAGTTTCATAAAACGCATACACATTAGAAGCACCTTCTCTATTCAACCTTGAAGAGAATCGGGCCGAATCGCTTGAGAGTCACATAATCACCTCATCCAACTTCTTCAGCATCTCGATTGAGATGCACAAGCGAGTGATCTCGCATTAAAGGAAACCTACAAGATCACCCCCCAAAGCTTCCTGAATAAAACCCCACCAAACATATATTACATGAATCGATGAATTTTGTATCCTTAAAAATCCTTACAGTAATCTGAAGCATTAGCCAAAAGATTAAACTAAATCTAAGCTTGACAACAAGGACACTTTAAAACCTTTGATTGGGTTCAATACAATGTCCAAATTAATTGAGGAGATGTAGAGGTATAAGATTCTTAGCAATTATTGATCTTAATTCATTATTGAAGAGAAGGAAATGAACGTCCACTATATGATCACTATGTTGGCTATCAGTAATGCACCCCATATTTTAATGTTTGGATACCAACTAGCTCATGTACATATGCCTCCCATTATAGGGAGTAACAAGGGTTAATATTCCTTGGTGCATGACTTCTTTATATCTAGATGGGATTATGTAAAGATGGCTTAGATGTATCTGGCATGTTACCAATCAAGCTACTCCACACATGGTTTGGAAGACTTTACTCTTGGACACCCTCTACCTAGAGGAGGTTGGGCTTGAATGGGCATCCATATAGTTTTGACTAGGCTTATCTATGCAATTAGTTGGGGTTGTAGAATAGTCATATCAATCTAATGTACATCTTCCACATAGAGATCACCTTGGGCTACCTGAATTACATGCAATCTAATGTGCATCTTCCACATAATGATCACCTTGGACTACCTGAATTACATGCAATTTACATAAGCTATTTACATAGTCACACTCCATCCAGGGTGAAATGTGGGAGAGCATGGTGAGATTGGTTTAATGGTGGAGGACCGAGTCAACCACCATTGACTCCTCCCCATCGACTTCTCACATGTTCACGTAAGAGAAACAAGACCAAATGGAGGATTCTCAAATTCCCTTTCAAAATGAGCTAGATTTGTCAAATGAAACTCCACCTCTAAGACACAGTGATTGGAGAGAACTCAATGTGTTGTATGGACGTGGAACAATGTCATTGGCTTATTGTATGGTAATCTAGAAGCAAATCATACCCGAAAGTGTCCACGAAAAGGAGACACAAATTTCAACACAACCAAATTATGGAAAGGGGTAATTAATATGCATCTTTGTACATAATTAGTGTTGTGAACTTTGGCAATGACCTTCAAACACTTGATCGACCTTTGACAAATAAATGTAGACCTAAAAGTGCTCTAGGAGAATATGAGCTGGGAACTAAAAATCAAATGAATGAATTTGAAAGTGAATGGGAATCATTCATCGAAACATCTATGCTACTTCTTGAAGATCTTACAACATTGGCTAGAGTCGAGTTCCTAGTGGACAAAAACATTCAACAAAAACGTAGTGATTAGCATGAATGCTACTCATAATATTGTTTCAAGAAGGGCATATTTAGGCCAACCCACACTCACTCATAGACAAATAAATGGCTAGATTGCTAAGACCTCAAAGTCTGGGGTTATTTCTCACACACATTTCTTACTCAAACTAATAGCATCAAATGTTGCTTGAATAGATCTAGATTTTCTCGGTACATCTTTTTACCTTTCTTACAATCCTTTTTGGATTCTCTTGGTAGCTTGATGCCACCACGCTTGATGACCTTGGCAATTAGTGATTTCCTGTGACTCACATGACCCTATATATTCAGTTGTATGCATGTATTAAGCTCTGTGCATTAAGTATGTATGCATCTAGCTTAGGATTAAGCATGCATGCATCTAGCTTAAGCTTAAGGCGGCATAGATTAAAAGCTTAATGCATACATTAAGCTTAATGCATGCGTTACCTGCTTAATCTATGCATTAAGCTTAATGCATGCATAGATTAAGCATTAAGATCTATCTACGCATTAAGCTCTAAGGCATCGAGCTTAATGCTTAGATTAAGATCCATGCATATAGCTTAATGCATGCATTAATCTCTATGAAGCTTAATCCATAGATAAAGATTAATTCTAAATCTATGCATTACACTTAATGCATACATTAAGCTTACTCCATAGATTAATGCATACATTAATATTAATGCATAGATTGATCTTAATCCATATAGAGCTTAATGCATATATAGAGCTCTATGAATAGAGCTTAATCTATGTATTAAGCTCTGTGTATAGGGCGGCTTAATGCATACATTAAGCTTAATTTATGCATTAAGCTTAATGTATACATTAAGCTTAAACCATAAATTTAGCTTAAAGCTTAATATATGTATCAAGCTTAATGCATAGATTAAGCTCTATGCATAGAACTTAATCTATGCATTAAGCATAATGCATAGATTAAGCTCTATACATAGAACTTAATCTATGCATTAAGCTTAATACATGCATCAAGCTTAATCCATAGATTAAGCCTCATCCTTAATCAATAGATTAATCTTAATGCATAGAGCTTAATCTATGCATTAATCTTAATGCATAGATTAAGCTTAATACATGTGCATTAAGCTCTAAGCATTAAGTTTAATGCATGCATGAAGCTTTATCTATGCATTAAGCTTAGTCCATGCGTAGAGCTTAATGCATAGAATAAGCTCTATGCATAGAGCGTATTGCATAGATTAAGCCCTATGCATTAAGCTTAACACATAGAGCTTAATGCATAGAGCTGAATGCATAGATTAAGCTTAATGCATAGAGCTAAATGCTTGCATTGAGCTGAATGCATGCATTCTTAAGCCTAAGCTAACCCTAAACCCGAGTAACCAAGGGTGCAATAATAGGTAGATGAAAAGCATAAATCATTACAGGGCTTACCTCTTTTTTGTGAAGTTGAACGAGGGGATTAAAGGACCTCCAAAACAAGAGAATAAACAAAGTAATTAGTAATACAAAGCCCTAAAAACTTAATTCATAGATACAAAGCCCTAAAGAATACAAGCAAAAAAGAGTTTACCTCTATAGAATTGTCAACCTAAAAGAGATGATTAGTAATAGACCTACACAAGAACGCAAAATGTAAAAAGAATGATTGGTAACACATTCAATGAACTCTACCTACCAAAAGCAAGATACATACAAAAGAATAATACACATTAAGAATAGACACAAAAAGGAGAAGGAGAAGAAGCAAAAAGAAGGTCAAAACTCTAAAATTTAATCCTAATCTCATTACGTTTCCTATTATAATCATAAGGTTAAGCATAATAGAAATAAACCCTAATCATTAAGTCACACCATCACTTGTAGAGTGATGAACAGGAAAATAAAGAGAGAGGAAGGGGAAGAAGAAGCAGAACCCTAAAAAATGCACTAGAATAAAACATAAGAGAAAAATACCTTCAATAGTTTACACCGTAGCCATATAGTGATGATGAAGCGAAAGAGTCTCGTGAAGAGGAAGGGGAAGGGGAATATAAAGAGTAAAAATGCATGTGAGGGGAGATAGATTGATGGAGGGAAGGAGTTGGTGTAGGAACTCAAGGAAAGGAGTGGAGGGAACTCAAGGAAAGGAGTGGAGGGAATTTTTTGGGGGAGAAAGATAGGCATCCGCAATGCAGCAGGTTTGAAAAGTTAATTTTCTCAATATCGCTAAACACTGGGTAAATTCCAGAGAGCAAACCTATGCAGATACCATTAACACTGCTAGATTTAGTGCATGTATTCATATTCAGTTTTTTAATTGCACACGTTTTGTGGGCATGCTAACACACCATTTTATGAGGGTGCAAAATACTCAACTTTGTGGGCATGCTTGTAAATCATCAACTTGAAAACAACATATGGATGGAGTGATAATAATGTTAATAGCCTACTCTGATTATTAAAAGATGGTCCCAAAAAACAATTTGATGCCCACAAGAGGAAGTGATGCTCAAAAAATACTTTCGAAGATTGGTATGGATTACACTTGGATTCATGCATGTTGTAATAATTGTGTACTATTCAATGGTTCCTTTGCTAATGTCATGCCCAATTTGTGGAGAAGTTCATTACAGGGTGATAAAAATTCACAAAAGGTATTGAGGCACTATCCTATTATACCTCGCATTCAACCATATGTTAGGGTGTCAATCCATTGCTGAGTTAATGACATGGCATGTGAAGCATCGTTCAATCAATGGCATGATGAGTATTCCCGTCGACTCACCGGATTGGGCTCACATTCAGGATGGATGGCCAGAGTTCAAAGATGAGCCCTGTATATGACAACCATGAGGACCATGATGATAATACCTCTACATCTTCTTCAAGTAGTTGAATAGGACTTTGTCTTGATATAAGAGCCATCAAAATGATGGATTTGGAGATAGACCAATTGGGATCCATAGACTTATTGCAAGATGTATTTGATGATGATACAAATTAAATATATATCATCATAACATATGTACACATTGATCATTTTGTATAGCAGTTTGGTGATTTTTTATTTTATTTCAAAAATATTTGGTGTTTATTAAGTTTTTTAGATTTTAATTTATTTTAAGTTTTTATTTTCACTCAATTTCAACATTCTATTTTTTTTCCCAGCATCGCTTGGGCAGCATTTATACCAGTGCTTATAGCAACGTTTTTATAGCTTATAGTGGCGTTTTTAAAGCATTGATGAGCGGTACTAATAACGGCGCTTATAGCACCGTATGTAAAATACCGCTAAAACTTCACAAATAAGCACCGCTAATGATACCTTCTCTTGTAGTGCAAGAATGCCTGTAGACATTGTGGAGGTAATGTGGCTAGACTTGAGGCCTTCGTCGCACTCGTGGAGGTGCTTGTGTGGTGTGCGGCCATATTCACATTTTAGTTACGTTTTAGCCTCCATTTGGCCACTACAAGGTGTTTTTGGGAGTCCTGAGAAGTTCTGGTTGATAATTGTCTCTACTTGAAACTTGGTTATTGAAATGCAGCAGTGCATTTTGGGAGTGTAGAAAATGTTCAAGTATGTATTGTTTATTTTGGGTGTATGTACATGTACTTTGGTCACATCTGGTGATATATAGGCTGTGTAGAAGTACCACTATCAATCACAAAAGATACTACTGTCTTACAAGTTACATACAAAAATTATTTGTTTGTAGGTTTCTAGTCATTACACATAAACATATTTGATGGACTCAATCAGATTGTCAATAAGAAGCTCGACAAGAAAAACTTCCATGCTTAGAAGTTCTCAACAATGACTAGGAGATCTAAAGCCATCTAAGGACTAGAACCAAGGTGCAAGGAAAGTTATAATCAGTGTCATACACAATACACATCAGAGCAAGCACTACAAGACACTGCTGCCATACACGCGATAAGTTACGGGCACGTGTATGGTCGCGCATGTATATGAGTAGTATCGGGCGCGTGTATATTGGCATCTAAATTCGCGTGTATTGAAGTTTCAAAAACACATCTACTAGAGCGTGTATATTTGTATCTAAATTCACGTGTATATTGGTTTCAGAAATGCGTGTATATACACGCAATTATACATGCATTATTACACGCGAGAACTTTATTAAGAAAAACTCCATTCCTTTACAAAATTAAAAACTATTTTCTTTAAACCATCTCATAGTACATTATAGTATGTATCATTTCAAAATCCCACTACATGCATTTACAACAATGAAATATATTCAAAAATAAATCATGAGATGATAATTAAAAGACAGCATATATAATAGAAATGTCATCAATTTAGAACGATACAGTGATGGATTGGTTAGGGTTCGATCTCATCTTCAATAAGATCCATCCTTGCCAAACGATCAACATCAATATCCATTTAATCAATTTGTAAGGCTACGGTTAAATTTATTCCACTATCGATATTCTGTCCATTGATAATGGTATCGATGCCCTGATCATCCTCATCAACATCACCATCATCCTCAATGGTAGGGTCATTCTCATGATCATGAGAAATGTCACGCTCATCCTCATTATCATGATCATCTCTTATTTCTTGATCATCGATCACAACATCTTCGTTGGCATGTTCCACATCATCTTCATTGCGGCTTGTTACATCCTCCATATGCTCCATATCAGTGAATGTATTATACATCACTTTGAAACGTGGTGCAATAGGGATGACGTACCACCATTTAATGTCATGCACCATTGGCAGATAGATAACCTACTCAAATACACATACTGCAGTAATTAATTCGCATATCAAAAGTCAAGGGGTACACGAGCTTAGATATATATGTACATGAAACACATTAGTAAAAAAATGCATACCTGCTCACATTATTGTGGCAATACGAGCCTATCTTTCTTTGTTTGCCAAAACTTTGTAGAGTCAATAGTTACATGGCCACTTGCATGGCGTTTTGTCGTTGCATTAGGCCCTTTTTCCACCATGTTCATTTGCCATTTGATATCCAAAACATACACAAAGAAGCGACAAAAGTCAAGCCTAAATATGTCTTGGATTGTGCCACAATAATCATCCATTTTTCCATTAGCTCCCTCAAAGCTACTAATGACACCGCAATCTTGTGTATTCCTCTTTTCATCAATTCTTTATGTTCGAAAATGCTTGCCTTCACACCATATAGCATTGAACATAGTGCACTGGACCAAAATAGAAGCAATATTTGTGTAAGAAATGTGAATAAATATTAAAAGCAAATCACTTACAACTAATGCAAAACATTAGTTCTATGTACCTTTAACATGCATCCTCGTGCATACTCCCATTCTTCCGTCGTGATATGCAGCCCCTCGTCGCTCTCTGCTCTCTCCATTTTCTCATGCAACCAATCAACATGGATATCATTTGGAAGTGTTGCTAGATGCTTAGGGTACGCCTTACGAGAGCCATGTGGCCTCCGAAAGAGAGCTCTTTCTGCTTGCCTTTTTGTCTTTGCATCCTCATATCTTGTAACCCATCTGCTCATCATATCACTATTAAGGATGCAAGTGAAATTGAGATCATCAATCAATGTTCTGTCAATTACTTTACACTATCCTTTTCCTTGAGGCACAATAGAGGTCATCCTCAAGTCCTCTTCATTGCTCCATAGTCGTGGCAAAGAGTTGTCCACCTGACCAAGAAATTCTGAAATATATACAAGAGACTCTTGTATCAACCAACCCTCGGCCATGCTACCTTCGGGCCTTGCACTTTGCCTCACAAAGTTTTTTAAGGTCTTCATGAAGCGCTCTAGGAAGAACATCCAACGTGCATGCACAGTGCCACATAAAGCAATTTCGTCCACTAAATGCACAATGAGATGTAGTTGACTTGTGAGAATGGTTCGCGGAAAAGTCTCCTCTACCAAACAAACCACCTCCACTGCCATAACACGCGCATCATCCAACGTGGCTGGATCAATTGCGTTGGAACTAACATATCTGAAAAATAAATGAATAGGACGCGATACCTCATGCACGTTCATTTTGCAAGGTATAATGCAGGGTGATTTGACATGGGTTTTACATACCTCACAAGCTCGCCCATCTTATAAATACATTTTTTCAAACTCTTATTTGCACAATGGTCGATGCTAGTAGGTAGTATGAACTGCGCACATAAGAGCACATGTATGTATGGTTTATGGCATTACAAAATTTAATTTCAATGTACAAGACTTGGAAAACACTTACAAGCTTGCCCATCTTATAAATACATTTTTTCACTCTTATTTACAGAATGGTCGATGCTAGTAGGTAGTATGAACTGCGCACATAAAAGAACATGTATGTATGGTTTATGGCATTACAAAATTTAATTTCAACGTACAAGACTTGGAAAACACTTACTTGAAGCATCTTGTGCCAATCGTGGGACTTCAACCCATATAGTTGCTCAATGCCTCTTTTCTTAGTGGTTGTAAAGACTCCCTTCAATGATCTCATGCATCCAGTGGGAGTACGCAAAGTGGTGATGGCCTGCTTTACCTGCTTCTTCTCTTTCTTTGATATAATCCATGGTGCAGGCGGAAGACGAATGTGCCCACCCTCCTCTCGTTGCCAAGCTTGATGCATACGTCCTGTGACCCGCAAGTCCTCCCGTACGCTAACGTTGTCTCGTTTACCAATAACATGTTCCCAAATACCAGATCCCACATTCTTGAAGATGTGCATGGGATCGAGAAGATGGTTGATCTTAAGATGGGTCCAATATGGTAGCCGAAAAAAAATGGAGTACTTACACAAAGGATTGCTCTATGTGATCTTTAATCCAATTAGAGACTACACAAAACAAGATTGAAAAACATTACTATACTTGTTCATGCCATCTGGAGAAAGAATATTTGTAGACTTCCAAATACGCTTCCAATCTTTTACACGAAGTGTTTGTGGAGGAATGTTACTCTTACTAGCAACATATTTAGGATGATCTGACGGGAGAAATCAATGATGATTATTGAATATGGTCTTACACAAACCGTCAGCATACTCATGTACTTAACGAAGGGCCACAAACAGGACATGCATGTTTACCCGATGTTTTTAAACCTGTTAAAATATAAATATAAGTTAGAATAATAAAGTCAATAGTAATAATTAATATAGCCAATAGTATTAGAGTAGGGAGGTAATTAGAATTCTTACCAGTATAATCACTGTATCGTGGAAAGTCATGTATTGTCCACATCAACACTACTTTTAAGTTGAAGTGTCGAGAGGAGGGAGGCCTACTAATGTCCACCATCGCAACACCTCTCCATAGTTCCTCCAACTCATCAATCAACGGTTCGCCGCGCATAGGGCACCATGTTAGGGTGTGGTACTACATCCTACTTCAATTAGAGTATATATATTACAACTCCATTAATTTAATTTTGATACCATGAGTCATTTGAATACTATCAATTTACATTTACTCACCTCTAAACCTGTTTGATTCCATTCTCCATACATGGAAATGTGATTCAAGGTAATTCGATGTGCTCGTACAATGCATCCTTGACATCGATTACACATACACTTGATCCTTTGTCCCAACCACACATCGCGATTACGATGACGCATTGTCTCATCCTCACCAGAACTGCTTGAGGAGGTTGATGACATCCTATGTACAAAAGAGCAAACACAAAATCATAATCAGTTTTTAATGAAAGTATAAAAATTTCTATAAATCGCGTGTAACAGCGCGTCTATATCCTTAAAATTACGTGTATCAGCGCATCTACATCCTTAAAATCGCGTGTATAAACGCGACTTTATCTTGCAAATCGCGTGTATAAATGCGGCTACATCCTAAAAATCGCGTGTATAAACGTAGCTGATTTATTATACACGCAAAAATACATGCGCTGTTACACGTGACGACCTGTCTATATCTAGAATAACCCGCCTTCTCCAAATAAACATTTTCGAACTAAGATTTCTTCTCTTTCGTCGTCGCCTCTTCCAACAGAGCACTAAACCTAAGTGCAAGGAGTAGACAAGGAGCAGACAAGGAGCACATACGGGTGAAGGAAACCAGCCAAAAAGAAGACTCACTTTTTCAGAGGTGAGTCAGTTTGTCCTTTGTCCTGTCTCTTTCCTTCCATTTGTTTATGCTATTGTCTCTTTTCTTTATGCGATTGTCTCTGTCCTTCTCTCTGGTAGTACTTTTGTGAACATTTGTGAGACAGTGGGCTATTTTTATAAGGACGATTTGTCGGAGGTCGGTTGCTTTCAAAAAAAAATTTGTGCAGCGTCGCGTGTAGGAACGCGTGTATGTCTACGTGTATCCTCTTTGCACAGACGTTCACGCGCATATACACACATTTTTGGACGGTGTATACATGCGACTGTGCATTTGTGCTTTGATGCAATCATGTATATACTTTTATTTTTGTAGATTCTTCATGGATCCAGGTTCTTCATCCGATCCATTTGCGTACGGCACTTGGATGATGGAGATGCTAAATCATTTTGGGTGCCATCCTAGTCCAGTTGAGCTTACAGAGTACATGTATGCCCATCCCCCTCCTGGATTGCCTAGTATCTATACCTCGCCCCCGAGTATCCATGTCACTCCACTGCCGTCTATGCTTGCGAGTCCGACGAGACGGCATGCAGCTTCTCCTCTTCCACGCCCACCGAGGAGACATACCCCATCCCAGACACACTCACGCACACTCTCCCAGGCACTGTCACGTCACGGCTCTTAGCCACCATCACATACTCCCTCACAGCCACAGTCACATAGACAATCCCCCAGTTGTCTCGTGACTCCACCTACAGTATAGAGGAGAGCAAACGTCATAGTAGTGGCAGGCTACACCATAATGTTAGTCCTACAAATTTAGTAGGTGAATTCATAAAGGAAAAGAGAAGGTCAATGAGCCCCTTGGTATGCCTAACATTCTAACAGGGCATTCATTTGTTGATGGAGAGTCTAGTGTTTCAGCATATCCTTCACGAGGACTTTGAGATTCCAACTATCAGGATAGTGTAAGGAAGGCTAAGTCATCCAGCAAAGACACCAATGATAGATCTAGGACCATGTAGGTCAAATAGGGTGAAAAAACCTATTCAAATATTGATGTATGATGGTTATGCAGCTCACCATTATGCATACATGGCAAAGATTATGCAGGATGTTGAACCCACATGTTTTGATGATGTTGTTGGGCATGCAAATTGGGATACAACCATGGCTGAATGTTTTGATGATGTTGTTGGGCATGCAAATTGGGATACAACCATGCATTATTCAAATATTGATGTATGATGGTTATGCAGCTCACCATTATGCATACATGGCAAAGATTATGCAGGATGTTGAACCCACATGTTTTGATGATGTTGTTGGGCATGCAAATTGGGATACAACCATGGCTGAAGAAATGGTTTCATTGGATGCAAATAGGACATGGAAATTGGTGCCTTTGCCTGAGGGTAAAAGGCCATTAGATGTAAGTGGGTGTACAAAGTGAAGCACAACTTAGATGGAAGAATTGTTGGGCAGCCTCTCTGCTTGGTCACCTAGAAAGGTAAGTCTCCTAGAGCCACTCGATTACTTGGCCAGGCCTCTTAGGCTAGCCAATAGCCTTCCCAGCTCTTCTATGGGCTGCTGGGAAAAACCTAAGGCCTTTTTGGCCCCTTGGGGGTGGTAAAAGTCCTACCTCTTGCCCATTCAAGGAATGCAACATCCCCTTCTTGGGGTAGTCTTAAGGGTTGGCCCTGTCTTGCATGCAAATTACATCCTTCCTAAGAGATGCATGGTGTCCAATTTTTTTAAACCAATTTTCAATTTATGAATCTCCATTATGAATATCAACTCGTACGAATTTCAACACACCATTATAATATTTCACTGGTAACTCATAAATTTTTGACATTTCTTGCTTCTCGGTTTATCATCTTCAACTGAATCGCTCTGATAACAATTGTGAGATCCCCGCTCTCTCTTCGCATCGAACTCTGGAGTGCTGGCATTGGAAGTAGCAACCTCTTGTGCAGGAGGGCCGAGCTTCCCACTCAGGGCCTCACCCACCACGAATGTCTGGGGAGAAGAGACTAATCCCTCGGTTCTTCCAATGAACCCGAAAAAAACTTCCCTTGCCCAAAAAGCATAGGCGATTCCTCCAGGGAAAAATCAAATTTGTAAGATTTATCCCTCCAGGTCTTGAGATGTAAAGGTGTAAGAACCTCCCCTTCAGTCTCTATAATCATCCCCTATTTCAAAATGCAAGAAAACATTGTTTTCCTTTGTTTTTGGTCTAGTGAGATAAAATATTCTAGAGAGAGATAATAAAATTTTGAGATATTTGTGGATATAAAGTTATCCCTTTTATTTAAGATGAATCTCCCTGAAAGAGAAGTTCAAAAAGAGTTTTCTAACGTGCATTAGAAATTAATTGAAATGTGCATTAGACAAGGGTCCACATTTTTAGAAAATTATGGATTAAGGTCCAAAGAGTGTTCTAAAGGGCCAATAGGGTTAATCCAAATGTTTGAATGAGAAAAATCCAAGAATAAAAGAAAATCCCCCAAAAAGGAGTAAATTCTCACATAAGATGGAGTTGACAAGTACAAGTACTTAATAGTTAAAAGGGTTTATTAGTAAAAAATTAGAATTTTGACACCTCAAGAGCTCATGAAGGAGGCGCCTAGAATAAGCATCATTACTCTAATTTTTTTAATTTAAAAAAATGAGATATTTTCTCTCTCCTCTCACCTCTTTCAAACTAGATTAGAAAAGTGGACCTAACTGGTCCAAAACTTGTCCAAAATGGATCAAACTGAAGCTGGAAACCTCTAGATCCCAGTTGGACTTGGTTGGTGGCCTCCCTCACCTATAAATAGACCCCCAATCCTTTGTATTTTCATATTGGAGTAGCTCTATGCTAGTGTAATTTTCAGTTTAGTGTATTTCTATTATCTCTCTACCTTGCCTCTCCTTTTTAAAGCTTTGGGGCTTCAGTAAACCTCTTCTTCTCTTAAAGATTACCCTTTCCCCTTGGTGGCCAAGCTTCTTCTTAGGGCTACACAGTTCTAGCAAGGTAAAGAATCAAGTAAACCAAGGGTAAGCTTAAACAATGAAGTTTATGCTCTCTTTTAATGTTAATCTTCTTCCCAACCTCCCTCATGCTTGGGAAGCATTTTATTTTATGGGTTTCCTCTTAAAACCAGGCTTTTCTTGATTTATGATGAATTAATCTTTATGTTTAAGCTTAGGTTTATGCATGAACTAATTTTTATGGTAAAAGTGTAATTTTACCCATTTTCAATTCATAGAAAATGCGAGAGTTATGGCAAAATTGTATCATTGGAAAATGAAGGATTTGCATAAACTAATTTTTATATTAAAAGTGAAACTTTGGGCATTCTCAGTTCATAGAAAATGTCGGAAAACTGTAGCAAAAATTTCAGCATTAGAAAATGAATTTTATGCATAATGAATTTTTGTGCTAAAAGTGAAATTTTAAGCATTCTTGTTTCATAGAAAATATGGGAAAGTTATGGTAAAATATTTATCATTAGAAAATAATATTTATGCATAAATAATTTTTATATCAAAAGTGAAATTTTGAGTGTTATCAATTCATAAAAAATGTGGGGAAGCTATGGAAAAATTTATATCATTAGAGAATGAAATTATGCATAAAAAGTTTTATGCTAAAAATGGCGTTTTGAGCATTATTCATTTATCAAAAAAATAAAGAAGGTTATGCATAATTTTTTTAGATTCATTCAATTTATGAGAATTATGAAAATGATTATAAATATAATTAATTTAGATCAAAATGGATTAGTAGGTGTGCATGAATATTTTATGCTAAAAGAGGAATTTCCATGATATTTAATTTTGGAAAAATAGAGAAAAGAAGGTGAAAATATTCATAGGGGTGCATTGAGGAAACATAGATAAAATTTTAATTAGAAAGAGGATTTATGGGTATCATTGATTTTGTAAATCCCATGAGGTCATGCATAAATCTTGTATTAAAAAAGAAGAATATTGGGCATATTCTATCGAGAAAAGAATGTGAAAATAGTTTTAGGAAGCATCGTGAAAGCATGGATAAATTCTGATCAAAAAGAGGAATCATGAACACATTTAACTTTTAGAATTATGAAGGATGCATAAATTCTGATAAAAAAGAGGAATCATAAACACATTTAACTTTTAGAATTATGAAGTAAACGTATAGATTCTCGAAAAGTAGAATCTTGGGTACATTTTGAATGGGAAAAGGAATTCCCAGAAAAAGACCAAAAACACACTTAGTTGGATGAATGTAAAAACTTGTTGACTGGCTTATTCCTAGATTCCTTGTTGGGAAAGGAGTGTGGAATCCTTGAAAGGGATCGAGGATCCAAAAGTGAATGAAAATTTAGATTTAATGGAATGGAGTGGAGAAAAAGTTACCTTAAACTGAGCCAAGTAATGGCCGAGACTTAGAAGCTCTGTTAGTGTGAAAAGTAGGGTAACTATACTCTTAATCTAGTTGATTGTGGAACAAAAATTCTAAAAACTAGATCAAGGAAAGTTGATACTCAAACCTGATTCGCTCAAAGTGAAAAGAGACCATCTTGTTTGTGGGAATGTTTGTGGGAATGGGATTGAGGTGTAGAATAATGTGGATTGATGTGTAGAATGATATGAGTGATGTGGAGTGATGTGTGAAAGAATGTGGAATGCGGGAAATGAGGTGGAGTGATGAGAGGTGATGTGTGGGATGTGTCACTACAAGGGATCGGGCTCATACTCACGCTCCTAGCTGCTAAAAATGACTTGTGAAAAAAAGTAGCGGGCCCGTGTATCAGCGCGTGTATAATCGCGGCCAGAGACATGCGTGTAAAAGCGCGTGTATAGGATTGTTCAGATGCGCTAATACACGGGCGTATACATGCGTTTTGTCAGTTCAGCTGCGCTTAGACGCACTGATAGAAGCGTCTATACACGCGTTTAGTCAGTGTAGCTCTGCTTATACACGCGTATTTCACAGATTTGACGCGTCTATACACGTGTTTTTTACAGATTATCCGCATATATACACACGATTTTTTACAGAGTTGACATGTTTATACACGCGAACAAAGAGCCAAAAAAAAAATCTAGAGAGTGCTATTTGGTACCTGAATGCTGTTCCAGCATTCTAGCACCCAATAACACTCTCTGGATTTTTTTTTTTGGTGCATTGGACCATCCACGAGGAAGATTAAGACAAGAACGACATGAATGCATACATTGTCAATACACGATTCAAGATAGACATGAATGCAATACTATCGATTCACGATTCAATATTACTATCAAAATTTTATGTGTACACATATATACAAGGGAGTCCATATGTCGAAGTAGCCCATGGCTTCAGTTACAAAAATATATATACAACCACATCCTCAATATGGAATGTGATACTATAAGTCTGAGTACTACTCAGACCCAGATGATGACTCGGTGCTCCCTCCATGCTCAGATGAGCTCACATCGGTCAGAATGTCTGATGGGTAGTGCTCACGTCCACCCTCTGCAGTGGCGACTGGTGGATCATCAGCATCTTGTGCCTGTTCAAGTAATATATAGTATATAGGTATATATATATGTAATTCAATAAACCAAAATGATTCGTTTAGAGTTTTCAAGTACCTGTCGACCATATGGTCTCATGGCCAGCTTAAACTGTGCGTTCGTAATATGTCCCTCGGCTCTGAAGATGGCCCACGTGTCACGTCTGCTATGCCGACAAGCATACCCAGTATCGTGGGCTGTGGACTTCCTCCCCGTAACCCATCACGTCGCTGTATCATAATCAACACAATTTGTAAGATTAAAACAATCATAGAATCAATGAATTAAGTAAACAATCAAATAAAGTGGCAAGATACTTTTACGAACTCTACCTCCCATGACTCGACGCCGCCAGATCCGAAATGCGAAGATCCAATGGTCTCCATCTGGATCCGTCATGCCTCCACATGCTGCCTGCTCTTCACACCACCCTCTGCTCGTTTCTTTGCCTCCTTCCACTCGTGTTTGTGCACAGTGGGTGGCAGGTTTCTCGGCAGGATAGCCGCCCGCCGCAGCTACATTAAGCCCATCATCATACACGAGTTTTTTAAGGTGAGATCTTTTATTACGTAAGATCTCCCTTATTCGCATCCTTCCCCATACATCCGAGAATGTAGCATGTGGGGGATTGGGGTACCGACTATGTACAGCCTGTATCATCTCCACAACTAATCGGCTATTTTGATCTTTAAATCTAATAAAACAATTTCTATACAAGTTTGATACTACCCCACGCATGTACTCCATTACCTCTTTCCCACTCGCATCCATCACTATCCCGTCCCTATTCGTCACATCATAGCAGATCACTCCCTCCACCTCTCTCATCTCCTCCTCATCCGAACTGTCTCCTCTAACTCTTCTCCCTCTATCTCCTCTCACCGCGTGCCCTACTACCTCCCCCACTACCTCCCCCACCAAAGCACCCGCCGCATCCTCCACTCCCACTCTTCCTACTGCTGCGGGTGGAGTCACGACTTGGGGATTGTCTACGTGACGGTGGCTGTGAGCCCTGACGTGACGGTGGCTCTGAGGGAGTACGTGATGGTGGCTGTGAGCCCTGACGCATGCCATCTCGTTGGACTCATAGGCATAGACGGCAGTGGAATGCCCTGGATACTCACGGTAGGGGTATAGACGCCAGGCATGGAAGGAGGGGGATGGGCATACGTGTACTTTGTAAGCTCAAGTGGACCAGGATGGTGCCCAAAATGATTTAGCATCTCCATCAGCCAATTGCTGTACGCAAATGGATCGGATGAAGAACCTGGAATATCCATAAAGAATCTTCAAAGATAAAAGTATATACATGATTGCATCAAAGCACAAATGCAAGCTACGCGCACATATGATTTTCCACCATCAAACTGACATCACTATCTAGAGAATTCACATCTTCAACAACACTCAGAACTATAGAGTTATCCTCCTACAACTCTTTAAAAACTACATCACTATCACCACAACATCCATCTTGTGTGGTTATCTTCAAAGGTTGCACACACATTATTGTATGCATGACTATCACTATCCTCATGTACATCATGGGCTATCTATTGACTCACACAAATATCATCATCCAAGCCACCTATCAGCCTGCAGACCATAGAATGGGGAAACACAGTCTCGTGTATACACCCGTCCCAGAAACGCGTGTATACACCCGTCCAGAATCGCATGTATATGCACGTGAACCGTCTGTGTAGACAGGATACACACAGACATACACGCGTTCCTACATGCGACTTGCGAAAAAAAATTTTTGAAAGCGACCGACCTCCGACAAACCGTCCTTATAAAAGGCCCACTGTCGCCCCTGTCAGAATCGTTCACCAGATGGTAACCAGAGAAAGAGAAGGACGGAGACAAATCCATAAAGCAAAAAGACAATAGCATAAACAAATCTGAGGAAAGAGACAAGGCAAAGGACAAACTGACTCACCTCTGAAAAAGTGAGTCTTCTTTTTGGTCGGTTTCCTTCACCCGTGTGTGCTCCTTGTCTGCTCCTTGCACTTAGGTTTAGTGCTCTGTTGGAAGAGGCGACAATGAAGGAGAGCAGATCTATTTTTTGAAAATGTTTATTTGGGAAAGGCGGGTTATTTTTAGTTTAAACAAGTCGTCGCGTGTAGAAACGCGTGTATTTTCACATTTATGATAAATCAGCCGTGTTTATACACGCGATTTTTAGCATCTAGCCGCGTTCATACACGCGATTTTCAGGATGTAGCCGCGTTTATACACGCGATTTTCAGGATGTAGCCACGTTAATATACGTAATTTTTAGGATGTAGCCATGTTAGTACACGCGATTTTTATACTTTCATTAAAAATTGAGGGAACATGTTATTGGTAAACAAGACAATGTTAGCGTACGGGAGGACTTGCGGATCGCAGGACGTATGCATCAAGCTTGGCCACGAGAGGATGGTGGGTATGTTCGTCTTTCGCCTGCACCATGGATTATATCAAAGAAAGAGGAGAAGCAGGTAAAGCAGGCCATCACCACTTTGCGTACTCCCACTAGATGCATGAGATCATTGAAGGAAGCCTTTAGAACCACTAAGAAAATAGGCGTTGAGCAACTATATGGGTTGAAGTCCCACGATTGGCACAAGATGCTCCAAGTTAGTGTTCTCCAAGTCTTGTATGTTGAAATTAAATTTTATAATGCCATAAACCATATATACATGTGCTCTTATTATGTGCGTAGTTCATACTACCTACTAGCATCGACCATTGTGCAAATAAGAGTTTGAAAAAATGTATTTATAAGATGAGCGAGCTTGTGAGGTATGTAAAACCCATGTCAGATCACCCTTCATTATACCTTGCAAAATGAACGTGCATGAGGTATAACGTACTATTTATTTATTTTTCAGATATGTTAGTTCCAAAGCAATTGATCTAGCCACGTTGAATGATGCGCGTGTTATGGCAGTGGAGGTGGTTTGTTTGGTAGAGGAGACTTTTCCCCGCGAACCATTCTCACAAGCCAACTACATCTCATTGTGCATTTAGTGGACGAAATTACTTTATGTCGGTGGCACTGTGCATGCACGTTGGATGTTCTTCCTAGAGCGCTTCATGAAGACCTTAAAAGACTGTGAGGCAAAGTGCAAGGCCTGAAGGAAGCATGGTTGAGGGTTGGTTGATACAAGAGTCTCTTGTATATATTTCAGAATTTCTTGGTCAGGTGGACAGCTCTTTGCCACGACTATGGAGCAATGAAGAGGACTTGAGGATGACCTCTATTGTGCCTCAAGGAAAAGGACAGAGTAAAGTAATTGACAAAACATTGATTGATGATCTCAATTTCACTTACATCCTTAATAGTGATGTGATGAGCAAATGGGTTACAAGATATGAGGATGCAAAGAAAAAAAGGCAAGCAGAAAGAGCTCTCTTTCGGAGAGGTAACATGGCTCTCATAAGGCGTACCCTAAGCATCTAGCAACACTTTCGAATGATATCCATGTTGATTGGTTGCATAAGGAAATGGAGAGAGCAGAGAGGATGTATATCACGGTGGAAGAATGGGAGTATGCACGAGGATGCATGTTAAAGGTACATAGAACTAATGTTTTGCATTAGTTGTAAGTGATTTGCTTTTAATATTTATTCACATTGCTTACACAAATATTGCTTCTATTTTGGTCCAGTGCGCTATGTTCAATGCTATATGGTGTGAAGGCAAGCATTTTTGAACACAAAGAATTGATGAAAAGAGGAATACACAAGATTGCGGTGTCATTAGTAGCTTTGAGGGAGCTAATGGAAAAATGGATGATTATTGTGGCACAATCCAAGACATATTTAGGCTTGACTTTCGTCACTTCTTTGTGTATGTTTTGGATGTCAAATGGCAAATGAACGTGGTGGAAAAAGGGCCTAATACAACGATAAAACGCCATGCAAGTGGCTATGTAACTATTGACTCTACAAAGTTTTGGCAAACAAAGAAAGATAGGCTCGTATTGCCATAACAATGTGAGCAGGTATGCATTTTTTTACTAATGTGTTTCATGTACATATATATCTAAGCTCGCGTACCCCTTAACTTTTGATATGCTAATTAATTACTGCAGTATGTGTATTTGAGTAGGTTATCTATCTGCCAATGGTGCATGACATTAAATGGTGGTACGTCATCCCTATTGCACCACGTTCCAAAGTGATATATAATACATTCACTGATATGGAGCATATGGAGGATGTAACAAGCCGCAATGAAGATGATGTCAAACATGCCAATGAAGATGTTGTGATCGATGATCAAGAAATAAGAGATGATCATGATAATGAGGATGAGCATGCCATTTCTCATGATCATGAGAATGACCCTACCATTGAGGATGATGGTGATGTTTATGAGGATGATTAGAGTATCGATACCATTATCACAATGGACAGAATATCGATAGTGGAATAAATTTAATCGTAGCCTTACAAATTGATCAAATGGATATTGATGTTGATCATTTGGCAAGGATGGATCTTATTGAAGATGAGATCGAGCCCTAACCAATCCATCACTATATCGTTCTAAATTGATGACATTTCTATTGTATGTGTTGTCTTTTAATTATCATCTCATGATTTATTTTTGAATATATTTCATTGTTGTAAATGCATGTAGTGGGATTGTGTAATGATATATACTGTAATGTACTATGAGATGGTTTAAAGAAAATTATTTTTAATTTTGTAAAGGAATTTAGTTTTTCTTAATAAAGCGTGTATTGATGCGTGTATTGATGTGTGTATTAATACGTGTATAATTGCGTGTATATACACGCGCTGATAGATGCCAACATACATGCGAATTTAAATGCCAATATACACGTGCCCGATACTATTGAAATACATGCGCGACCATGCACGCGCCCGTAATTTATCGCATGTATGAAACACGTGTATGGCAGCGTTGTCTTGTAGTGTGTGGATTGATGTGGTTAATGTGCATTAATGTGGATGATGTGGATTGATGTGTGGATGATGTGGAAATGATCTGGGATGATGTGGGCGATGTATGGGAATGATGTGGGAAGAAGTGAATGAATGTGAAAATGATGTGGGATGATGTGAGTGAATGTGGAAAGGATGTATGATGATGTGGATGATGTGGAAATGATGTGGAAATGATGTGAGATGATGTGAATGAATGTGGGAACAATGTGGGATGACTTGAATGAATGTGGGAATGATGTGAGATGATGTGAATGAATGTGGGAACAATGTGAATGAACGTGGGAATGGTGTGAGATGATGTGAATGAATGTGAAAATGATGTGGGATGATGTGAGTGAATGTGGGAAGATGTGAATGTATGTGAATTAAAGTGGGATGATGTGAATGGATGTAGAATGATGTGAATGGATGTGAATAGATGTGAAATGATGTGATGTGAATTGATGTAAAAAATGTGGGATAATGAGAAATGATGTGGGATGATGAGAATTGATGAGGAATGACGAGAAAAAATGGGAATTTTGTTGGGAATCATATTTGTATATGAAACCTATTTTTTAAAGATTGTTTTATGTAGAGAATGCTGGGGAAGCATTTTGACTATCTTGTAGAATGAGATCATGGGGGGACCTAAGTGGATAATGTTGTAACAGGTGACGGAGAGTCAAAGAAGGACATCTCGCATGGCAAGATCGACCGAGGTCTTGACCCACAGCCTCGGTTTGACTGAAATGGTGAGCTTCCATACGGTGGATGAGGGACCAAGGAAGCGGCCTATAAGTGAAGCTCTAGGTCACTTGTGAAGGAACCTAGAGGGTGCTGACCTTATAGTGCTCGAGCTCTGGGTTTTGCCCAAGATACCCACGCGTGCCTTGAGGAAGAAAAATGAGTTGGAGTTGTTTTTGAACACGGGCATGGATCTGTTGGCCTTGGTGGTCTTCATGGCTTTTTTACATGGATCTTGTTGGTTGATCTAGGTGATCTTCAACAGAGAGTCCATATGGATTTTATGTGATTATACTCCTAGGTACTATGGGCTAGGAACTATTGAAAAGGCCCCTGAGTGAGCAGGTGATGAGCATTCTAGTTACTAGTGATGCCATAGGTACACTGAGGAAGGAATGAATGGAATACTTGATTATATTCCCGGGTACTATGGGCTAGGAACTATTGAAAAGGTCCTTGAGTGAGCAGGTGGTGAGCGTTCTGGTTGCCAATGATGCCATAAGTACGTCGAGGAAGAAATGATTGGAAATTGGACTTGGAAATGGAATACTGAGGACTATGATGGAAACACTGTGGTTTTACTGCAATGCTGTTTTGGAAATAGTTGAGTCTAAGAAAAGGTAATTTCATATTGGGTGCGTAAGTGGTGTGTCTATTTAAGTTTTGCAGGAGTGCTAGCTAGGGGGCCTGGGAACTTTCTTCCCTGGTACCCGGGACAAAACATAACCAAATTTTTATAATGGGTCCTATTAATACAATGGTTGGGCGGTTGGCTAACCCATGGGATTGGATGGGTTAGGCTGAATTGATGGATTTCTATAATAAAATTCAATTATGTTCAAGTTACGATAGTTGAAGTAAGTCACAGGATAATCCTTGTTCTATAGAAAAGAATCAACGGGCTGTGCCTATTTTGATGGGGAAAAAAGCGTTGATCTCTATGAACCAAGTGCAAGTTCCTCCTTTGATTCAGCCATGTGACCTGTGGGTTCGATCGGAATACAAAGGTTAGTTAAGGCCCTTAATTACGTTAGAAGATTTCTCCCAGAGGAATCGCATATGCTTTCTGGGCGAGGGAAGTATTTTTCGGGTTTGGTTTGGAAGAACTGAGGGATTAGTCTCTTGTATGGACATTCATAGGTGAGGCCCCAAGTGGGAAGCTCTGCCCTATGTGAGAGGTTTCTATTTCCGCTGCGAGCACTCCAGAGTTCGATGCGCAGAGAGGGCAGGGATCTCACAGCCCATCAAACTCTGGAGTGCTAGTAGGCAGAAGTAGCAACCTCACACGCAGGGTAGAGCTTTCCACTCGCGGCCTTGCCCATGAATATCCGGGAAAAGGACTAGTCCGGTGGCTCTTCCAAAACCAAACCCGGAAAAAACTTTCCTCACCCAGAAAGCAAAGGCGATTCCTCCAGGGAAAATCTTCTAATGTAGTCAAAAACCTTTACTATCTTTTGTATTCTGACCAAACCCCGCGGGTCACATGGCCGAATCAAAGGAGGAACTTGCACTTGGTTCATAGAGACCAACGCTTTTTTCCCCATCAAAAGAGGCACAACCATTCATTCTTTTCCATAAAACAAGAATTATTTTGTGACTTATTTCAGCTATCGTAACTTGAATAGATTTATAGGAATCCATCAATCCAACCTAACCCAATCCAATCCCATGGGTTAGGCCACTGTATTGATAGGATCCATTATAAAAATTCGATTATGTTTTATCGTGGATACCAAGGAAAAGAGTTCCCAAGCCCCCTAGTCGGCTCTCATGCAAAACTTAAATAGACACACCACTTACGCAACTAGCTCCAAAACAACATTACAATAAAACCACAGTGTTTCCTCGGTATTCGAGTTCCAAGTATAATTTCCAATCATTCTTTCCTCAGTGTACCTATGGCATCATTGGCAACCAGAACGCTCACCACCTGCTCACTAAGAGGCCTTTTCCATAGTTCCTAGCCCATAGTACCCAGGAATATAATCAACTATTCCACTCATTCCTTCCTTAGCGTACCTATGGCATCATTGGCAACAACCAGAACACTGTGACTACCGGCTCACTCATCAGGGGCCTTTTCAATAGTTCCTAGCCCAGCCCATAGTAAGTAGGAGTATAATCACATAAAATCCATATGGACTTTCCGTTGAAGATCAGCTAGATCAACCAACAAGATTCATATGTAAAAGAGCCATGAACTCATCCGTTGAAGACCAGCAAGGCCAATCAACCAGATCTATGCCCGTTGCTCAAAAAACCACTCTGCATGGGTATCCTGGGCAACCCAGCACCGTATAGCAGGTACCCTCTAGGTTCCTTCCCAGGTGATCTAGTGCTTCACTCATAGGCTGCTTCCTTGGTCCCTCATCCACCGTACCCAAAAGCTCACCATTTTAAACAAACTGAGGCTGGTCAAGAACTTGGCCGATATTGCCACACACTAGACATCCTTCTTTGACTCTCTGTTAGCTGTTGCAACATTTCCACTTAGGTCCCCATGACCACATTCCACAAGATAGTCAAAATGCTTACCTGGCATTCTTGACATAAAACAATCTTTAAAAAATAGGTTTTAAATACAATTCCCAAACAAAATTCTCATCTTCCTCGTCATTCCACATCCTTTCACATCATCCTACATCAATTCTCATCATTCCATATCATTTCTCATTATCCCACCTTTTCTACATCAATTCACATCACATCAATTCACATCCTTTCACATCGTCCTACATCAATTCACATCCATTCACATCATCCTACATCAATTCACATCCATTCACATCTTCCCACATCATTCACATCATTTCCACATTAATTCACATCATTCCTAAATTCATTCACATTATCCCACATTCATTCACATCATCTCACATCATTTCCAGATTCATTCACATTATCCCGCATTCATTCACATCATTTTCACATTCATTCACATCATCTCACATCATCCACGTATCAATCCACATCATCCAGACATCAATCCACATTATCCACATCAATGCACATTAACCACATCATTTCCACATTACTTCTCATCACTCCACATCATTCCACACATCCCACACATCACTTCTCATCACTCCACATCAATCCCCACATCCCACACATCACTTCTCATCACTCCACATTATTCCCCACATCACTACACATCAATCCACATCATTCTACACCTCAATCCAATTCCCACAAACAAGATGGTTTCTTTTTTCTTTGAGCGAATCAGGTTTGATTATCAACTTTCCTAGATAGAGTTATCAGAATTTGTGTTCCAAAATCAACCAAGTTAAGAGTACAATTACTCTACTTTTCACACTGACAGAGCTTCTAAGTCTCGGCCATTACTTGGCTCAATTTAAAGGTAACTTTTTCTCGACTTAACTCAATTAAGTCTTAATGTCCGTGCTCTTTTGGATCCTCAATCCCTTCAGGAGTTCCAGATTCCTTTCCTAGAGAATCTAGAAATAAATCAGTCACAATTATTTACGTTCATTCAACCACGCATGTTTCTGGTCTTTTTTCAGGGAGGTCCTTTTCCCATTTGAAATGTACCCAAGATTCTATTTCTCAAGAATCTAGATGTATACCCCATAATTCCAAAAGTTAATGTGTTCATAATTCCTCTTTCTGATTAAATTTTATCCATGTTTTTTGAATGCATTCCTATGAATATTTTCACATTCTTTTCTTAATTTCCCCAAAATAGAATATTCTCAATATTCTTCTTTTTTAATAAAAAATTTATGCATATGACCTCATGGGATTTACAAAATCAATTATACCCATATTTCCTCTTTTAGCATAAACACTAATTCATTTTTATCTAAATGAATTATATTCCTCATAATTTTCATAATTCTCATAATTTTAATGAATCTAGAAAATTTATGCATAACTTCCTTTATTTTTCTCGTAAATGAATATTGCTCAAAACTCCTCTTTTAGCATAAATTAATTATGCAAAAATTCATTCTCTAATGATATAAATTTTTACATAGCTTCCTCATGTTTTCTATGAAATGATAATACCAAAATTCCACTTTCAATATAAATATTATCTATTCATAAATGTCATTTTCTAATGATAAAGATTTTACCATAACTTCCCAATATTTTCTATGAAATGAGAATGCTTAAAATTCCACTTTTAGCATAAAACTTAGTTTATGCAAATTCTTCATTTTCTAATGATAAAATTTTACCATAGTTTCACCGCATTTCCTATAAAATGAGAATGCCCAAAATTGCACTTTTAGAATAAAATCTATTATGCATAAACTTTCATTTTCTAATGATAAAATTTTGCCATAACTTTTCCACATTTGTTATGAATTGAAAATGGTTTAAATTACACTTTTAACGTACAAATTAGTTTATGCATAAACCTAAGCTTAAACATAAACATTAATTAATCATAAATCCAGAAAAGCATGGTTTTTAACAAGAAACCCATAAAATAAAATTCTTCCCAAGAATGAGGGAGGTTGGGAAGAATATTAACACTAAAAAGAGAGCATAAACTTCATTTTTAGGCTTAACCTTTGTTTACTTGATTCTTTACTTTGCTAGTATTGTGTAGCTCTCAAAGAAGAAGCTTGGCCACCAAGGGAAAAGGGTAATCTTCAAGAGAAGAAGAGGTTTACTGAAGACCCAAAGCTTCACAATGGAAATAAAAAGGATTGGGGGTCTATTTAAAGGTGAGGGAGGCCACCAACCAAGTCCAACCAGAATCTAGAGGATTCCAGCTTCAGTTTGATCCAATTTGGACAAGTTTTGGACGAGTTAGGCCCACTTTTTTGATCTAGTTTAAAAGAGGTGAGAGGAGAGATGAAATATCTCATTTTTTTTAATTTAAAAATTGGAGTAATGATGATTATTCTATGCGCCTCCTTCATGATCTCTTGAGGTGTCAAATTTTATTTTTTTACTAATAAACCCTTATTTTTTTAAACTATTTAGTACCTGTACTAGTCAATTCTTCATCTTATGTGAGAATCTACTCCTTTTTGGGAGATTTTCTTTTATTCTTGCATTTTTCTTATCCCAAAACTTGGTTTAACCCCATTGGACCTTTGGAACACTCTTTGGACCTTAATCCATAATTTTCTGAAAATGTGGACCCTTAGGCTAAGGTGTCTAGTGCACATTTCAATTAATTTCTAATGCATATTAGAAAACTCTTTTTAAACTTTTGTTTTAGGGGAATTCATCTTAAATAAAAGGGATATCTTTATATCCAAAATATCTCAAAATTGTATTATCTCTCTCTAGGCCAAAAAAAGGAAAATAATGTTTTCTTGCATTCTAAAATAGGGGATGATTACAGAGACTGAAGGGGAGGTTCTTACACCTTTACATCTTAAAAGCTGGAGGGAGAAATCTTACAAGTCTCAACTATAAAAACATAACCATATTATTTATACCAAGCATCTCTCCATCATTTTGGTTGTCTTCGTCCCAAGACCCTAGGAAGTTGTGGAGGTCAGCAGTATAATAGTTTAGCATTCAGTCAAAGTCTCCTGGGGAGGTCACTCATAAATATGTAATCATAAAGCATGGGTTCAATAGAAGGTGTTTTTTAATCTCTTTTTACATATTTTTTACATACAGAAGGGTACCATTCAAAGGGGGTATTTATAGATTGAATAGAAAAAGGGTGTGTTTTGTTCATTACAAATTTACAAATAAGGGGTTTTTAAATTAGGCCTTGAACGCATGTGACATAGAGAGTTTACATATAGTGAACCCCCCCGAGGTCAAAGTTAGCATCATCATCATCAAAAATCTTATCAGATCTCATTTGTAACCATCTCATCTAATATAGTTGCATTGCATTTCCATTGAAACCATTCTCTATCTCATTAGGAATTTTTTGGACCCAAAAAGGGCCTCTTAAGGATTCCTAATTTTAAGGGATTAGAGCTTAAAAATCTGGGCTTAAGGGAGACAAAGGCTATGATGACCCCTTTTTTTTGCCTTTCTACATTAGCCATACCCCCTAGTTTCACTTTTTAAAGGGAATATTCTCATACTCTCTCTCTTACTTTTTGACTTTTCTCATACTTTCTCTCTTACTTTTTGCATTTTTTATCTCCACTCTCAAATTGAATCTTTCTTGCCAGTTTGAAATCTCCTTTCTCATCAACTCCCACCATATATCCCTTCCACATCAGCAAAACATTCTCGTATTTAGGTGGGCCCCAAAAAGTGATTTTTTTAACATTTTGAGGTGGAAAAAACACCACCCAACCAATATGTATGATGAAAATAATTTTTTTCCTCCAAAAAGTTTGTAATTCAAGGGTCACGTGAGAAGCCTGTCAGGAGCCAATACATCCATAACTAACTGTCAGGTCCCCATAACCCCATAAACATAACTAACTATCAAGAACCACTACATCCATAAGATCCCGAAATTGTGGGGATCCCAAAAATTATTATTTTTTAATTTTTCTCATAAATATGATTTATTGATGAAAAACTCCATGTTAGTATATTTGTATATCAAAAATATCATTTTCTACTTAGAAAAATGAATTTGTGTTAAACCTGCAATAGCAAAGTTTTAACTCTCTCTCTCTCTCTCTCCCCCTATGAGGATCTCTCTGCTTTAGCTTCTTCCTCTGCTTAGCTATGGAGCCTTTGCAAGTTATGTGTGTAGCCCCTTGTGAAGCTAGAAAACGGAAGGTTGATTTACACATTCGTATTCCTGAAGAGTATGGCAACTCAAAAAACACCCATCCTACTAATGCACAATCTGTCCAAGCTCGTAGGATAGCTAAGGAGAAAAATGTAGATCTTTGGGTTGATGCGCATCTCTATCTGGTTGACCCTCCATTAAGAGCAAACCCTCCTTTTTCATAATTTATCATCTTTTATGCAATTTGTTGGTGAAGGAGAGCTTGGCTTGTTAGGATACTATAGAAGATTGACTAGAGAGCTTGGCAAATCCATATTCTCCAATCTCAGTTGCAAGCATCACAATTCAACCTTTTACAATGTCAAGAAGGACTTAAAACATCATCAGATAAAATGAAAGAGATCCTCGCGAGAGAATGTGGAGAAGGATGCAAAGATTCAAAGGCTAGAGGAACTTATGAAACGACTCAAAGCAATGCTGAATGGTACTCGTGAATGCAAAAAGACATTGGTTGGTATAGAATCTCTTGCGTCGTTTAAAGGTGGAGCACGGAAGAAAAGGATTCATACAACAAAGTAAGTAACATAAACTTTCATTATGCACTCAATGATTTAAACAAAATAGTCATGATTTGTGTTCTGCCAGGAATTTTCTGCAAGAGGTGTGTGGTTCTAATGAAGAGGGACGGAAGGATTTGGTCAAAGCTATTCTGAATACCAAGGATAGTCTCTCAATTATTACTGACCCTCATCATCCTAAAATACACCAAGCTGTTGTCAGCAATGTAGTGAGCGAGATTACCACCTCCATTGATTCTTCATTAATTCAACATGCTTGTGATGCGGCTGGAATCAGCATGAAAGGGTACCAAGCAATCTATCAGGTTGTAAAAGATGCATTTCTAAGACAAGGAGTCACTGAAACTTTATTTCCTACACTCAAGGTGATTCACAATGTCAAGCGTATCAATAATGATGATGTGCAACGAGCTATAGGATAGTTTTATCACGTTGAGGGCACACTAACACTAGACACAGGGTCGAGTAGAAAGAAAATCAAGACAACAAGTACATAATTTCACTATGATGTTTATAATAACATCTTTGTTTATATTGAGAGACTACAACAAGCTATGGTGAAGTTCTATGGTCTTTCACCAGAAGGTGAGAACTTGCAATTGCTACTATTCATGTTTTTCAATAGAAAATGAAGACGATTATTTTGTTTTGAATATTGTAAATTACTGTTTATTTGCAGTTTTGGGGAGCACATTTTCATTTGTGTTCAAGCTAGATGAGTGCCAAATTGTGAAAGGTCAGAAGCTGGAATGTATGAGCATTACGCTCATGAATGAGGCCATGATCTGTGCATGGGAAAAGACTACCAAACCAAGTTTTAGTGTGCAATCTGAGAAAGAGGTCTGGTGGCTTGGTGCATTCGAGGTACCGAAGGAGACACATGAGGTAATGGATTCGAAAGATTTAGAGGCCACCGCTTTCTAGGCTCCCTACGTGGGGTGACGATGTGAATGTGGCACCATCTACCATGTGTGCACGAAGTTTCCTTGTCCAATGGATTAAATTCTTAGTTTGTTGTAAGTGCATATTCCTTATGTGGGCATTGCTGTGTTAGTGCTAGTTGTGTGTATAGTGGCACGGTAAGTTGGCTATGATAAAAAATGGTTTTTGACTATTTGGGTCAAAGCATTTGGACTTTTTGGGGGTGCTTTTTGGACTTCTGTAGGAGGGTACTTGCAAAAAAACCCAGCTATACCAGCTCTATCCTCTGTGGGGAGAGCACTCTACCCACTCAATGGGCAGCCAAAATATGTAGTAAAAGGATAGTGAGGAGCATTTTATCGCACTTACTGATTGTCTTGGGAAAAATGTGGATACCAAAATATCCCTCACCTTTCAGGATGACTATGCTACCTTGACCTTGAAAGGCTCCACACTGTTCAAGGTTACCTACTTTGTGCCCCTCGGCAAGCTTTGTAGGGCTGCCTAACCCATTGGCATAATGTTTTGCCATGTTTCATTTACCCAAAGTAGCCCCTCACATCAAAACAAGGTCGGGCTCACAACCTTCTACAAACCAATCCCCATGGGACCCAAATCTCCCCCTTACCCTACATTGCATTGAGTCTTACCACTATAAGCTGAGATGCTATATGGGTCATATGGCATCTCCACCAATCCCCATGGGACCCAAATCTCCCCCTTATCCTACATTGCATTAAGTCTTACCACTATAATACGAACAATCCAGGGGAGGTTGAGATGCCACATGGGTCACTTCATCAGATCCCACTCTCACTGAGGATGTCGCGTCGTGTAAAGCCCTATATCTCTCAGCCCATGTATCCAAATTACACACTTAGAAGGAAGCCATGACCAAGGTTTGGCACCTAATCAATGATCACCTCACGTGCCCATAGTAGAAGCCCACAATCACCATATGTACAAATGGATGACAATGTCTATGATAGTGATTATATAATGATTTCACTACTTGAATCGTGCACATGACTCCCTTGCAAAAGGCTCACTATGCTTAATAGTATATTGGATGGGATCCCCGTCTGCATCCAATTGGTATGGGGAGGTTTCCTCGTGTGCTTTCGGCTCCAAGAAGATATTATCGCCAACCTCAAAACCTTCGCAATCTATAGCTACCTTACATCCCCACCTATCATACTTTGGACGAGTGGACGCACTCTCACTAGGGTGCATGAAGATAGCGATGGCCAAAAGTAGACACCTACTTGCACACACTAGTAAGTAATTTAGGGAGGGAAATCATTGAGCTTGACTTTCACAAAAACCAAAGAATCCTGTACTCACCTCTTCTTGGCCATCTTGTGACATGACATAGAGATATCACGCGGGACACGCAAAGAACAAAGTCCTTCGCAATGTGAAGTTCCAAGTTCCTGTCTCCCGCATAGAAATCCCCACATGCTCTGCACGTAGAGTGCACACCATAGTGCCATTAGCATGTAGGAACTCTGCAGCAAGCACAAAAGCCGACTCCACAAGTATCTCCTAAAAAACATTCCATCGAGGAGCCTTTAAAGTGCCCTTGTGGAGACACGTATCTATAGGAAAATTAGCCCACATGAAGCACACGCCTCCAAGGCTATCAAAGGCATCCATGCTTTCCCACCTCGTCAGCAATCCCATGAATCATTGCAATACTACAAGATTCCTGGAAACAACAAAGCATGTAAGGGGAGTGCAAACGCTCTAATGAGGATTAATGGAGAGAGCCACTTGCACTTCAGAGAGATGATACTTGTGTTCACCTCAATGGGACGGTAGTCTACATTTACACAACACCAAATACATGTTATGAACATTGATGAATAAATGATATAATGAATGCTTTAACATGTTAAGTTTACTTATTAGATCCCAAGAGGTCTTCCTTGTCATCTTTTGAACTCTTCAACCCCTACTCTTGGGTCTCGCCATGCGAAGGGGTCACCTACTCTTTGCCCTGTGCATGGGACTACCGCTCATCTTCATGCTTATCATCCTTGGAATGTCTGTCCTTAGATTCCTCATCTGAGTCATCCCCTTCCCAGTCTAGCCGTGACCTTTTTTGGGTGTTCTTCGCAGAGGTCAATTATTGCTTGAAGGCAGGCTTCTCGCCCTTTCTGGCTGCATTCAACCAACATTAGAATTGTAAACTCCCAAAAAATAGGCTTCATACCTTGTACAAATTAAATATTGTGCAGAAGGAAACATACTTTGAAACTGCTCTGCCTTCTCTAGAGGAAACTCCCCCTTTGGGTAGTCTAACCACCATGGACAAAGTATCCATGTGTCCTTGCCCTGAAGCTCGTCGATCCACTCTTTGGGGTACAATCTTGTCTCCTCCACCTCAGAGAGCACCCATGCGTTTGAAGGGTGCTCCGGAATGTAGACCGGATCACGTACACTACTTCTCCACCACCTAATACACAACCATTAGAAAGGTCTTAGAAACCAAGACAAGAAACATGAGAGCTTCTCCACCATCACGGTAGGTGTGGTTACTAGTCAGGATCCAAGGTAGCACGCATTTGTCCTTTCCACTTAACAAGTGCCTTCTCAAAAATGAGACTTCCTGTAAGATTTCAGGGCATCCGTGATACCTTCTCGAGAGTCTTTTTTGGCACTTTTGTGCATGCTAGCGACTACATGTGAGCTTTCCTCTAGCTTCGCGTACAATTTCAGCATGTACTCGGTCAATTGGAGCCAGTATACATGACAATAAATCGACATGAAGAAGGCTTTGTCGGATGGTAGAATCTACGCATCCCTCATAGCAAACTTGCCACCAAACACTATATTCATGAGTTTGGGAATTTCCCAACTCCCATTTTTTGAATACTAAAAAGGTGGGACCTGGATAACATGCCTATAAGTTTTTCAAAACCATATCATGTGACCTATTGTTGGAAAGCGCTTGGAAAATGGAATCTAGTGAGCTATAGAGCGCTCAATTTGGAGTAACGGTGTTCAAGTTATGATTAATCCA
The DNA here is from genome assembly GCF_041138505.1 of Cibotium barometz. Taxonomy (NCBI): domain Eukaryota; kingdom Viridiplantae; phylum Streptophyta; class Polypodiopsida; order Cyatheales; family Cibotiaceae; genus Cibotium; species Cibotium barometz. The sequence continues at coordinate 46,092,382 of NC_141077.1, forward strand.
AAGATTTGACCACATGTCCCAAACTTATGGGAAATTCCCATATTCCCCAATATGGTGTTACTAGCAGACAATATGTCAAGCAGCCTACATTTCGTGTATTGTAAACAAGCATCAGGTTTCTAATAACTTTTTAAAAAATGTAATGCATCAAGAGAGGTAAAAATCTTACTCTTCATTTGAAACATGTGCTCAAGCAACCTCGGCTAGCTTTGGCATAGTGAATTCGCTAGCCTTTTCACCCCACCCTTGGTACAAGATCACTTTTTTAAAGAAAACTTTCCCACAGTCGCGGTTGGCAATTTGTGACAGCTCATGTCCCCTTTTAGTGAAGAGTGCCTCTTCTCCTTTAGGGCCTCCCTATAGTTCTTGTCGCACAATTCTGCATCCATCATGCATTCTCTACTCTCTTGCTCAGGCAAGCCACTTATCTTGTCTTGGAACGTGGAATTGAATTCTGACTGCAATGTGTTTATATTTATTTAAGAAACATACTTTGAATTGAAAACATTAAGAAATATATTTTGAAATCAAAACATTATGCAATGTGCACAAACCTTGAAAACTAATTGTGTGACAAGAGTGCCATGGGAATCTTCAACCACTTGGATTTGTTGGTTCCTCGATGAGTAAGCACTTTCTGGACCCACGTATAATCAACATCACTAAAATTTGACAACAACGATTGTGGATCGGCAAGACCCACACGCTGCATCATAAATATATCATGTGCCATCGTGTTCGGCACATGAATGGTGGTGACCCTAAAAACTTTGCATGCATTATAAACAAGGCAAAAGATGACATACACAATGTTTCTCCATTTCATATACACATTGTACATTGCACTTACTTGTTGATCATGTGCAACACCAACAAGAACTCTATCTCCTTTTCCTCAAGGAACCGAACCACTCTGCAATTCACCTTGGGAATCCTCTCTTTTTCAACTCGATTAGGATTCACCCATTCTTGCTAAAAGCTTTAAGTCAATGGTTGCCATCCCAAACAATGAACATCTTGCCAATCATGTGTTTCCATCCTTCGGTCTCCTCTAATATCGTGTCAAATTCACTTGACAATGATAGATCGTAGTTGGCTGCACTTCGACGATCGAATGGAATTGGGGCTTTGCCTGGGAATCCCTCTAAGACAATGAATGCTGCCATTGTCGGTACTTCCTCTTCTCAATGCTTCTGATCAGCCCCTCGACAGAATCCTCATTCGTGGGGATTTCTGGGTTTGCAACAAGGTGACAAAGCAGCACTCTAAGAATGGCGATTTTGGTTGTCGACCAAGTGGTCCTCTACCCAATTTGTAGAGATGTGTCCATCAACCACTTGGCCGAAACTCTCTTTCACAGACTCCTCTTCTTATACAATCGTGGCAATACTGGTGGCCATACGATTGTCAGTGGCCGTTAAAGAACCAACTTCCATAGCCGACTGCAATTGTGAGGTGTTTGTCACCTCGCTTGATGTGGCCACTTGTGATATGCCCACATCTTGTGAGAGAATGATCTCATCTTTTGCAATCCGGTGAACCCTTTTAATTTATAGATAAGTCCATGGAGGCATTTTGTCTTGAATATGCATCCATATTACCATCAATACTTCTTAAATTAGTCTTTTGTCATTCAACATGTAAGATTCCTCCCCCCAGTCCTCATGATGTCCAGTATCTTCCCCTGTAATTCATTCCCCTCTTTAGAAATATAAAAGATCTTGTTTCTACCTGTTTTGGTCTAGAGAGAGAAAATATTCTAGAGAGATAATATTTAGATTTTAAATATTTTTGGATAGAAAAATACCTCATCTTATTAAAATAAGTTTCCTTGAAATATAAGTTCAAAAAGATTTTCAGAAGGTGCATTAGAAATTAAGTATAATCTGTTCAAGAGGCATTATCTTGGGGGTGAAGATTTTTTCGAAATTTTAAATTAAGGTTCCTATGGACCAATAAGATTCATCCAAATGTAGGGAGGAGATAAATGAAAAAATAAAAGGAAAATCCCCCAAAAATGAGTAAATACTCACATAAGATGAAGAGTTGACTAAGGACAAGGTTAATAGTTTAAAAAAAAGATATTTAGGTAAAATGATACATTTTTAACACCTCTGCATGGGGGAATTTCCCTCATGAAGAGGGAGCCTATTCACATGCTTGAATGAGTTTTAAACTCCCAAATAATGAGATATTTTCATCTCTCCTCTCTCATGTTTCAACTAGATCCAAAAAGTGAGCAAAACTGACCTAAAAATGGTCAAAAATTGACCAAACTGATCTGGAAAATTCTAGAATCACTTTGCTTGGTTAGAGGCTCACTTTTTCCTATAAATAGAAGCCCTCTCCTTTGTTGAAACTTAATAGTGTTTTATGCACTGTTACTCTGCTCCTCCCAAGCTAAGAACTGTGAATTTATTAATAATTCACTAGTTTTTGACATTTCCCTCTTCCAAAGATTGGTGGCCACTCTTGTTACAAACAAGAGTTGAACCCTCAAACCATTAAGCCAAAGGAAAGCTCCAAGAAATTATGTAAGTAGAGATTCTTATATTTTTCTTTATTGATTTTATGTTTTTCTAATGTTTATGATTGTTTGAAGTGATAAATGGATGTTATGCCTTGATCGAAAGGCTTTTCCCCTCTCTCTTCTTAGAATCATCCCTTCTTTATCCTAGTTAAGTGAAAATTATTGGAGTTAAACGTTTTATAATGTTTTCTCTTTTATAAGTGAATTTTAATTAGTATAGATTACTTTAAATCAATTAGAGTTAATTTTTAAGACAAAATTAAGTAGAAAAATTTAAAAAATGGTCAGCCATACAAAGAAGGTTATGGCAAAATTTTTGAAAATAAGAATTATCTTTAATTATGCTAAAAGAGTAATTCCTATCAATTCTATACTCTAAAAGTGTCATTTTCATGCATAGAAGATGCATATTGATTATTATTATTCTTATGCATAAAGGAATAATTTTCTTTTATTATGAAAGTGTTACTTTCATCAAAATAGATTTTTATGCATAAAGGAATAATTTTCTTTTATTATGAAAGTGTTACATTCATCAAAATAGATTTTTATGCATAAAGGAACAATTTTCTTTTATTATGAAAGTGTTACTTTCATCAAAATAGATTTTTATGCATAAAGGAATAATGTTCTTTTATTATGAAAGTGTTACTTTCATCAAAATGGATTTTTAGGCATAAAAGATTATTATTTTATTGTAAAATGTTACTTTTATCATATTTGCATAGAGGTATGCATAAAAGATTATTATTTTATTATAAAAGTGTTACTTTTATCATATTCGATTTTCATGCATAGAGGTATGCATAAAAGATTATTATTTTATTGTAAAACTGTTACTTTTATCATAATTGATTTTCATGCATAGAGGTATGCATAAAAGATTATTATTTTATTATAAAAGTGTTACTTTTATCATATTTGATTTTCATGCATAGAAGTATGCATAAAAGATTATTTTTTTTATAAAAGTATTACTTTCATCATAAATGATTTTATGCATAAATTAGATGCATAAAAGAAATTCTTTTATATTAAAAGAGTGATTTTCATCATAAATGATTTTATGCATAAATTAGATGCATCAAAGAAATTCTTTTATATTAAAAGAGTGATTTTCATCGTAAATGATTTTATGCATAAATTAGATGCATAAAAGATATTTTTTTATATTAAAAGAGTGATTTTCATCATAAATGATTTTATGCCTAAATAGGATGCATAAGAAAAATTCTTTTATTCTAAAAGTGTAATTCCTACTAAATTGGATTTACGCATAGAAAGATGCATAAAGAAAATTATTTTTAGTTCAAAAGAGTTATTTTCCTCAATTTTGATTTTATGCATAGGAAGATGCATTAAAGAATTGATTTTCTATTCAAAAGTGTCATTCTCATTTAAAATGAATTTATGCATAGGAAGATGCATAAAAGATTGATTTTTTATTTCAAAAAAGTCTTAGTCTCCTTAAAATGGAATTTATGCATAAATAAATGTGTAAAGAATCTTATATCGAAAATAAGAATTCTCTTGTATTCTATAAATAGATATGAGGATGTGAAACGAATCAATTAGATGAAAATGAACGAGGAATAGATGGAGATGTATATAAATGTGAATAAGGATGTGGAATGTGGATATGGATGTCTAGATGTGAATGTGAATGTGAATGTGGATGTATGTGAATGTGAATGTGGATATGGATGTAGATATGGAATGTGGATGTGGATGTATGTAAATGTGAATAAGGATGTGGAATGTGGATATGGATGTCTGGATGTGAATGTGAATGTGAATGTGGATGTATGTGAATGTGAATGTGGATGTGTGAATGGGGATATGGATGTAGATATGGAATGTGAATGTGGATTTATGTGAATATGAATGTGGATGTGTGAATGGGGATATGGATGTAGATATGGAATGTGGATGTGATTGTATGTGAATGTGAATGAGAATGTGGAATGTGGATATGGATGTATGGATGTGAATGTGAATGTGGATGTATGAATGTAGATGTGGATGTGGATGTGGATGTATGAATGTGGAATTGGATGTGGATGTAAAAATGGATGTATAAATGTAGATGTGAATGTGGATGTACGAATGTGGATGTGTGTGTGGAATAATGAATGCAAATATGAATGTGAATGGATATGAAGTCGATATGAGGGAATGGATGAGATGAGATGTCATGTGAATCATCAGAATGTGAATGAATAATATAAGATCTGAATGAATGAGATATAGTGAGAAATGGATGTGATGAGACGTAATGTAAATTAAGAAAGATAGGAATGGATGTTATGTGAAGTGAATGAATCCGATGTGATGGGATGGAAAATGATGTATCTGGTCAAGAATGGATACACATATGAATTGGAATTGGATTAAGTAATATGGATTGATATGGAATAATGTGGAATGATGAGAGTTCAATATAGAAACTGTATTTGTGACCTGTTTGTAAATGACTGTTTTATTTCAAGAATGCTGGGGAAGCATTTTGACCATCTTGTGATTAAGGTCGTGGAGACCTACCTGATAAAGTTGCAACTGCTGATGGTGGAGAGTCAATGGAGAACGTCTCGCGTAGCAAGGTCGGCCGAGGTCTTGACCAGCCTCGGTTTGATTTAAATAGTGAGCTTCCGGTATGGTGGATGAGGGACCAAGGAAGCGGCCTATGAGTGAAGCGCTAGGTGACCTGCGAAGGATCCTAGAGGGTGCTAACCATACGGTGCTCGGGCTCTGGGTCATCGAAGATACCCACATGTGCGTCGTGGAAGATATTGAAATAAGGAGTAAGATATGTTTTCTGAAACCGGGTATGGATCTGGTTGATTGACCTTGCTGGTCCTCAAAACGGATGAGTCCATGGCTCTTTTATATGGATCTGTTGGTTGATCTTGTTGATCTTCCACGGAGATTCCATTTTGTTATGTGAATACATTGCCGGTCACTATGAGCTAGGAACTATCGAAAAGGCCCCTGAGTGAATAGGTGGTGAGCGTTCTGGTTGTTGCCAATGATGCCATAAGTACACCGATGAATGAATGATTGGAAATATGGATTCAATCAGAGATTTTGAGGATTGTGATCAGTGACTTAATGGTTTCATTAAAGGATTGTTTTAAAGTTAGTTGATGCGGAGAAAAAGGCAATTTCATATTGGGTGTGTAAGTGGTGTAACTAGTTTATGTTTGCTTGAACTTCTGGCTAAGGGGCCTAGGAACTCTTTTCCCTGGTACCCGGGATAAAACCTAACCAAATTCTAAATTGGATCCCATCACTACAGTGGTTGACCCATGGGACTGGATGGGGTTAGGCTGGACTGATGGATCCGTAAATCGAGACGCATCATGACCACGCTATCCTTAGAGGATCTTACCATGGAGTGTATCCTCTTGCAAGGATACATGGGGCTTGATGAGATGTACAAGAATGACTCAATCAATACTGACTTGTACCAATATAGAAAGATTTTGGGGAGTTTATTATTGGAATTGAAGCAAATAATCCTAGGAAAGGATAATGACTTGGCAACAATATATATATTCAAGCTCAAAATATCAAGTGTAGTTGCTTATTGGAGGACAAACATAGTCATTAAAACGATGATAATGAGAAATTGATTAAAGGAATATGGCCCAATCAATGGTTGCCCATTGTAGAAACTTATGAGTGTCTTTCTTACTAAGTTTTTGAGGTTTGTAATAATGTTGGCATTACTTCATGAAATTCAAACCTAGAACCAATAGCCATCTTAGACAGCCAGCCCAGAGGTCTTCCAACTCTGAAGAATGTGATAGATTTATGTAGTCCCTTTCAAGATAACAAGGATACCGATGCATTAAGCTCATCCAGTGTTGCAAGAGGACAAGGTAAGAGCATTTTAGAATACCTTTTTAGCATGAATAAGGGAAACACAAAACTTTCCAGGCGCACTAAGGAGGCTAGCCTGTAAAAGATCCCTGAGCTGTCCGTGCATCTGGCAGCTACCAATAATCTTTTTTTTTCCAGGAAATAGATCCTTCTATTAGTTAATGAAAAATAGCCACAATGGGCCAAATACAACCACAAAGGGCTAGATACAACCTTGCCTCGTGTACAAGGCAGGGGTCTAAAAATCAAAGGGGTGGAGAAAGATGCGCTTCCCCTCCATGTCACGATTGTGACTAACTCTTAATCTCTCCCTAATTACTCGAAGGAGTTTTGGTTTTTTGAAATGTTGACTTTGCTAAATGTCAAAGATGTTATCAAGGCCGTGGAGATTCCTAGACAATACAATGGTGATATTGCATTTGAGTTCCCATCGACCATGGGAACACACCCAGGAATGGACTCCATGGAGCATAAGTATGATCCCCATCGGTGGTCAAAGCCCCAAACCTCTTACATGCGGCCTTCCTTGGAGTATGTCGGCAAAGCCATTCTCTAGGTAGTTTTAAGTGTGTTAATCAGCTTTGCCTGTGTTTAAAGAACCACAGGTGGTCAAATACATCACATTCTACTCAAAGCATGCTAAAGACACTAAAAACTAGAGAGGAGTGTAACAATGTGTATGGGAAGCTCCTTTGCTATTATGTGATTACCTCCAAAATGAGACAATGAGAAGATTAATGAAACACATCGGCACCCATCAACATAATGTACATGTAGGCACATCAAAGGCACTAACTGATAGGACCATGCAAATGGTGTCGAGGGTGCTAGGGGTGGATCACAATGCTGGGGCAAGGAAGATTCAAATGTGTGTGGCAAAAGAAATTGTCATGGCATCACTAGTGCGGTGGTTCCTCTCATTTCATTGGGGAACAAGAGTTCATCAACATTGCAAAGGAGATGGGACCACTAGTGGAAGACAACTGGTAGGCTAACCTAGTTGGTAAATTTGGTAGGTGTTAAATAGTTATTAAAATCTTAATAAGATGCATTGTAATATTTAAACAATTTTTTTTTAGGTTTCGGAGGTCAATCAACGCTGCAACCCGGCAAGGCCCTTCAAAGGAAAGTTTTGGCTTGGATGCACTTTTAAAGATGAAGGCGAGAGTGCACACGACTTCTTCCATGGAAAAAGGTTCCCAGGTCAAGGATCCTTAGGTGAGAAGTGCTATGTTTTCAAGATGTCCACCATTGGACCCGCTTTAGGGTTGGATTTGGTGAATAGAATGCGACGGATCAGCTCTGGCGACCTGCGACATGCATGAAAACATTTCAACCACACCCGACGAACATCAGGTTGGGTGACCATGGCTTGTCATGTATATGATCCAAGGTAGAAAATTACCAATGTAGAGTATTTAGGTGGTTAGAGTAAGCTAATTGTACAACCTCTTAAATTACTATTGTTTTCATGCAGCATGCAGGATCTTCTCACCATTGCGACATGTGAAATGAAAGAGGAGGATATGGATGCCCAATATCTATTTTGGGAATGCATTAATGAAGTGATGGCCAACCATGGTTGTTAGAGGGAAAATTTCTATGGTTTCATGGTAGACAAAGGTTTGGGCAAACTCGAATGCAGTTCGAGATGTGTTCAATGGTGGAAAAAACAACGTCTTGATAGATAGGGAGAGGTCTTGCCTATTTCATTAGGAGAAAAGCATGGTTGCCTCACACAACAAAGTATGTGTGTGTTACGTCTCAAGGAGAGCACAAGGAAATGTGTGAGAAGTGGCGCATGGCTCCTATACCAGTGAAGGTGCATCAAAGGAGGCTCAATTGATACGTCAATGGTAGCGCAATGGTCATGTGATGGAAAAGAATTTGTAAGCAATGGACTCTTGGTTGATGTGCATAGCACATTGGGGTTTAGTCAGACAACGATAGAGAGAAGTAATGATGGTCCAAATATCCCAAGAACAAACCTAGCAGAAAGCAAGCATGGAAGTTTGCTGTGGGCAGAGGAAGGATGTAGACACAAGATTTCTCTTTACGATGCATGTACTACCGATATGGCAAATGTAATTTTGTAAAGCACAAAAGCAGTCTCTTACACTCAAGGAAAGCACATAGGGAGAGGCCCAAGCTTGGAGAAACTAAAAGAACATTGCTCTACAAGCCCTGCCCAAGTGGTCCAAATAGTTAATCAGGAAACTAAAGGAACACCCATGTATAGGGCACCTACCCCTCTGACTGTTGACAAAGAGAGTGCACATCAGGAGAGACCATGAAGGGTGGTAATTGATATTGATGATGGGGCCATGCATCAACCAGAGTACAACACATATGTAAGAGACTGCAAGTATTTTGGGAGGCCATGGAAGATCAATTTCAAAGAACATGATACAAGTAAAACTCCAAAAAGAACCGTAGAAGTCATAGAGGGAAATGTCATTGAGCACAAGGTGAATGAAGCAATGTGGGAAATCCAAAGGACATGCATTGGCAACAAGGTCACATGCAGTGGAACGCCTCGTGGGGGTAAGAGGTGTGGGTAACAACAAATAGTCAAATCTGCTAGGGGTGTGCCTACACCTTCCTTTCAAGGCTATCGCAAGCACCCTAATGGTCTCATTAGACAATGGATATGGTTCTGCCTTGACCTTCTGCTTCATTGCTATATAGTGGACAACAACAATCATAGACCCAAAGGCCAATCTTCCACCCAAGATATGGCCAATTGCTATAGGAACAAACCTCACAAATGAGGAGGTATATTCATCATAGGAAGGTGGATACAAGGTGGAGTGCAAGAATGCAGAAGGTGTTCTGCCCACCCCATCGCCTAGGAGTGGGGCTCCAAGGTTCTTTACAACTGCACCTTCAAAAGATCTACCACATGGGTCCACTACTAACATAGAGGCGAGTGGGTTAAACATGCAAAATGGCATAAGAGTCAAGTACCGCACGTCAATATCAAAGGAAGCAGCTAAGAAAATAAAGGCTAGTGGGTTAAACATGCAAAATGGCATAAGAGTCAAGTACCACACGACGTCAATATCAAAGGAAGCAGCTAAGAAAATAAAGGCTAATTTGAAAATGAAAGCTATGGTGGTAGAAGAAGTGCAGAGAGTGGAGCACAAGTATGAAGTTTTCAAGATCAAATTGCATGGGGATGATGCACACATGGGAAAATATGATGTGCATGTGAAAGACCAACCGTCTTGTACATGTCTAGATTTTGCAGATAGAGACGCTAAGAAGAAGTCGTACCTTGCATGCAAGCACTTGTACTTCATTTATTTACGTGTGCTAGGCTTAAGCCAGAGCGAGAATATGTTCATCCACCAACCTATCCTATCTAACCTTGAGCTTTACAATGCCTTGTCTTATAGAAGAACATATCCTAATTTAGAAATTTGAATGCAAGGATATCAATTGAGCTTAACCTTTGTGGATGTCACCTCATTGTAGAGGGTTCTATTGTACAATGTCTATCTCCTTCAAATACATACTCGCTCTTTCCCAAACAAGTTCAAAATATGCATTTTTTATTGTGGTGCCGAAATTCGAGGAAAGAAACCTTTATAAATAACATTAAAAAAATAAATATGGTTTTTTATTTTAAGTGTTTAACCTTTCCCACTACTATAAATATAGAAACAAGCTCCAAAGCAATCAGTTATCGAGCATTGCCACCAAGTCTTGTTAGAAGAGTAAAACAGCCTAAACCCTCCTTCTTTTTGTTTGTCATGGCCTCATCAAATGTTGGCATTGAAGTTGTTGCTCTGCGTATCGAGAGGGAGGCCACCGATGTGGAGATCAAGAAGAAGACCATAGATGGTGCACAAGCATGGAAAGGTCTCACATCCTTTCCACTTCTTGAAAATGATGAAAACATTTCTCAAGTTAAGGACAAAGTGATGGGCTTAATTGCAATTTGGAGAGCCCATGGTTTTATTGATGAATCATCTGAGTATGTCTTGCTAGAGGAAGTACGAAAGGGTATAAACACCATTCACTTACTTTGTGCGTACACCTCGAAGAGAACAAGCAAGGCCTATAGTAGTAAAGATGTTGGTTTTCACATTTCTGTATTTGGAAGGTGATGTGAATGAACTTGGTTTTATTTTCAGTTTGAACCAATAACCCTAATGTAGAGGATGTGATGTTGGTTTTCACATTTTTGTATTTGGAAGGTGTACGTGAATGAACTTGGTTTTGTTTTCAGTTTTAACCAATAACCCCAATGTAGAGAATGTGATGTTGACATGTTTTTATGTGTTCACTCCCGCCGAAGTAATTATGTCATGTTCCTCTCTCTCTCTTGCTCCGCTCCTCTCTCTTTATGGAGGGGGGCTTGGAATTTCTATAATTGGAAGATGTACATTAAAAATCTAGGTTTTATTCTCGGTTCAAACCAATAACCTCAATTGTAAGCCCTCTTAGTCTTGGGGGAGGGGGGCATCTTTTTGGAATCCCCTCCCGATTCCCAAAAAGCGCTCGCTCAAAAGTTCTTGCCAGAAAAAATGCCTTGCCATGCACTTTAAAGGTGTCCAATGTTTTGTAAGTCAGCCCTTGCACCCTTTGTATCTCTTTTACCAATTGGTCCCAAAGATTTGTTGCCATATTCTTGAAGACATGCATGGGATCTAAGAGATGATTGATCTTCATATCACACCAATATTGAAGTCGAAAGAAGATTGAGTGTCTAGACTTCCCATTTGATGGTGGGATTGGGAGTGCTTCTCTATGCCTCAAACAAATCTCTACCTCTCATTAAGTAGTGAGACATCATGTGGCACATACTTTGGGATGTAAAGGAGGGAGAAATCGATGATGTTTGTCATACACCATCTTCCTAAGTGTAGAGAGTATTTCCAAAACAAGTGATGGTCCACAAATAAAAAATACATGATCCGGAGGTTGCCAAACCTATTTTAGAATTGAGATGATTGAGGTTGCCAAACTTAAAGTTTAAAGGCTAAAGACTTATGCATATAAGGTTAAAGTAGGTACTTGAGTACTCCAAGAACCTGGGATATTCATGCATCATCCAAAGAAAAACCCCTTTCACCTCTGCTTCATGCATATTTACTGGCCTTGAAACGTCATGTACTTTGATACCTCGCCATAGTGTCTCAAGCTCCTCAATCAAAAGCTTGAGGTCTCCATCAAAGCTTTCTATTAAGCATTGTATGTATGGAGTTAGGTTTTAGGCTTAGAATAAACTAATTTTTTCATTCACTTATACATTAAGAGTAGGGTTTAGGATACTCACCTCTTTTTTCTCTTGTTCTTCTTGCGTTCTAATATGTTAATGAGGACTAACTTTTTTATTTATTATGTTTTTTTTGTAGGTTTATTCAAGTGAGCAAGGGTTTGGGCATAGCCTCTCATATGATAAGCCCTCTTTCTTCATTTTGTCTTATGCTTCTTGTCTTTGTGTTTTTGGACCCTTGTGTGCTGAGGATACGGTTAGGTCAATAGGCTTCTTGCAATAGGGTAATATCCCCAACTCCAATAGATAGGTTGAGATTAGAAAAAGAAATAGGAAGGGGTGTGGAAAGAGAAGTTGAAAGAAGGTCCAAGAGGAACTCATGTCAAGCTACACAAGTGCTAAATATCAAGAAATAGGAAGGGGGTGGCAATAAAAGTTGAAAGAAGATCCAAGAGGAATTCATATCAAGAAATAGTTAATTCATGTCAGGGCATTTAGTATTACATTAGATGAAAGAGAATGGATGAAAGAGTAGGTGAATGGATTAGATCTCTAAAGGCTAAGGAGAAAATAGTTTTTGAAACCTTAAAAGAAGCATTGATTGTTGGATTTGATTAAACTAGAGCAAAATGGAGTGCAATCATACAATAACAACTATATAACATCACGCAAAATGAGAATAAAGTGTGTGTGTCAATTCATAACTTGCATGAAACATTTTAATTAGAGATGTAAAGGTTAGGATAAACTAATCGATGATTAAATTTTTTCACAATTCCTTATGGAATTGTATGCCACTAATCTACACCAAAAAAATCATTTTTAAAATGGCCATATCCCTGATTAAATTTATGTCACAACTTCTTATGGAATTGCATGATCCTAGATTGAAATAACCCTTTTCAAAATGACCATATTCATGGTAATAATGACATTGAATATTTGCGGTGCTTGTACAATAAGGGTCCTCACTTTGAATTACCTTCCAGGTTTTTTTGTAGCAAAAATCATTCAAATTTTTCACTAAAATTGGCTAATCTCACCCACTTGGCAAAGGAATTTGGCATTGAGATCTTCTAATAAAACATTACACTCTTTGTCATGCACTTAAACATATGGTCCGATTGAAAATCAGCAATTTCAGATGTTAAATTTACTACGTCACAAATATAGTACATATGACATGTCCCAAACTTAAATAGATAGATATTACGATCATAAAATGTTAATAGATTCTTTGTTTTACCACCAATTCCATCCCCATTTTTCTGCACAAGGAAGGCATGTAACTTAGATCTTAACTTGATTTATTGAGTAATTTTTTCATGTAATTTCTATTTTAAATATATTTTTAAAAGTATACAAAAAGAGTAGTTTTTTTCTATAGCACATCTTTATGTCCAAAATTATGTTTTTTTACTTGATTGAATGATCCAAGGATAGAGAATTATGAGGACAATGTGACCATATGGCCAAATTTCATTCTTGAAGGTTAGATTTTTTAAGATCTCCATTGGAAATTCAAAGTCTTAGAGCACCTGAATAGAATCAGTACATTAATTATAAAATTTTATTTTTATGTGATTAATATGCAATTATTTTATGTGAGCAAGTAGTGCTAATCATGGTGAGTCTATAGAAAATAATTTGGTTTAATTTGAGTAAGAAAAGGTCTATTTTCATCAATTTTATGTGAAAATAACTTTGCTTGAGTAGTTTCTTCCCTTCTAAGCCTAAACCCAAGTCTAACTAGGCTTGGTAAAGTAGGTTAGATAATGTACCAAACCTAGGTGGAGACCCCTAAGGTGGCCATGCATGTGACCATGTGTCTGACACATGGCATGCATTCCACCTCAATGTGCCATCTCATTGTGCCACCTCAATATTGATGACATGGCATGCCACCTCACTACCACCTCATCATTGATGACATGGCATGCCACCTCACTATACCACCTCATTATTAATGACATGGCATGCCACCTCATTAGATGCCATGTAACATGCATTAACACATCATCAAGGAGGGAGAGCTACCACCTCACCTTGAGTTGTGGCACTTGTCACACACGTGTATGCCACATCAATATTCCACATGCCATATCATCAATTTAAGTTTCCATGTCATCATCACCTTCCATGCATGTGTGCATCCATTCATGGTTTCACATACATATAATATATATATATATATATATATATATATATATATATATATAATTTATAGATAATCCATGCATATGTATTTAAAATACTCTTATGATATTTAATTTTTTAAATAAAATCATACATCAATTAGAAAATATATTATTTCACCTATATTTTTTAAAAAAAATTAACTATTTTTTAATTTATTATATATATAGGTATATTTCTTAATATCTTTTTTACTTTTTTAAATAATACATTTTAATTTTAAAAAATAAATAAGATATATAAATTAAATAATATATTATTTTATAGTTGAAAGAAATATATTTTGGGTCTTCTTGTTAAAAGAGATTTTCTTTATTTTTAAAATATTATTTTTTGGGAAAAAAATTATATTATATCAAAATTCTCCCCATTTTAGAAATCTAACCAAAGATATCATGTAGATTTAATAAAAAAAAATATTTGTTAATCTGTAATCGTCTAATTGCCTACAAATGCACACACTTCTATGCTCATTTCATTTAATCACAGCTTGGTGCACTACCTAAAGAGCCCTTTGTGCCTCTCTCTCTCTCTCTCTTGATGCTCGTAGCCTAGCTTGTCTCTCTAGCCAAAGAGTGAAGTCAGCACCCACATGTGTCTTCCACTCCACATGTGTAATCTTCTCAACTGTCATGACTCTATGTTGATTTCTTGATAGATGTGCCACTAGGTCCAGCACCACTAACAAGATCAAGTGTTGTTTGTCTGCTCTCCTCTAGAATAGCATGTAGTTGCTCAATCTTTCTCGGTCCACGCTAACTCTGTTGTCTCCTCGAAGCCCTCTAGGAGGGTCTTGATTCCCAACTCCGAGCAATGGCTAGCAAGTCCTCTCGTGTCATGTGAGAGACTTGATGTCCTGTCTGTGGATCAATCTCTGTTGTCCCTAGAAAAAAATTGTTGATACCCAAAACTCAATAGGTGGCTAGGTCGATGTCAACTCTACACACTAGGCACCTAGCGCCCAATGCACCAGCTAGAGGGAGATGTAAGAGAGGGAGATGCACCAGCTAGAGGGAGATGTAAGAGAGGTGAAAGCTCAGGGGGGTTCACTATAATTAAACCCTATGTATCATGTGCGCTTAAGGCCTATTTTACAAAATTACCTTATCTATGAATTTTTTGTGAATGCATAGCCTATCCATAGTGCTTATGTATAGCCTATGCATAGTGGTTATGCATATCCTATTCATAGTGCTTATGCATAGCCTATGCATAGTGCTTATGTATAGCCTATGCATAGTGGTTATGCACAGTCTATGCATAGAGCTTATCCATAGTGCTTATGCATAGCCTATGCATAGTGGTTATGCACAGTCTATGCATAGAGCTTATCCATAGTGCTTATGCATAGCCTATGCATAGTGCTTATGAACTAATGAACTAATAAACTAATGTTTTGATTTATTATGATAATTGTTTCTAGGTCTATCCAAGCGAACAACCACCAAGGGTTCCGGCCATGTAACGGCTCATACGGTTTCGGCTAGAAGAGGTAAGCCCTCTTTGTTTATGTGTCTTCTCTTTGTATTTTTTCACCCTAGGGTGCTAGCAATTAGGTTGAGGTCCAGAGCCTATGGCCCCTATGCATAGTGTATGCATAGTGTATGCATAGGATATGCATAGTGTTTGCATAGGGTATGCATACACTATGCATACTCTATGCATAGGGCTATGCATAGGCTATGTATATGCTATGCATGTGGTATGCAAAAGGCTATGCATAGGCCATGCATAGGGTATGCAGAAGGCTATGCATATGCTATGCATAGGGTATACATAGGCTATGCATAGGCTATGCATAAGGCTATGCATACACTATGCATATATGTATAGGCCATCCATAGGCCATGCGTAGGGTATGCATATTCATTCAACCTCATGTTTATTACAACCTTGGGTGCCGGGTTTAGGAAATGACTTATGCATAGAGATATGGGGCATTGTTATATGCCATCTAGAATGTGCTTATGTCAAGCTAGGAGTGGTTATTTTCCCGCCGCACGAGTGGGTGGTTATAGTGGAGGGGTGCCCTCGATCTTCTCACTATCCTTCTCTTGTAAAAGAGGAGTTTCCTTTAGCTTCAATAGTGGGGAGGCTGTGGAAGTCCTCAAAAGCTATCATTTGAAACGACAATGTCTATCCTACTTGTCTAAGCAGTATTGTAGGAGGTCTTAACAATGTTCTAATATCACATGTTGTATTGTTTATCTAAGATTTAAGCATGGCTTTTGTTAGAGAAATCATGTTTTGTTGCCTCGTGCATGTATGTAGCAGCAATGTCGATTGACCCATCACAAGACCCTGATGTGGCAAATCTACTATCTATAAATGAACGATATGGGCAGCAAGCTTGGTCTCAGTTTACTCAGACACATGTATGGTTCCATCAAAGCTTTTCACATACACAAAGTTAATCTTTTATGCATTCTATAAGTATTATATCTTAATCTTATATGCAGGTGGGCTTACAATCAAGCCAGTTTTGACGCCATGGGGGTAGACTACCCCACTTGGCCAGTCGATGCCCTAGGGGCAATCTACCCCACTTGGCCAGTTAGGGTAGACCATGCCTTTGATAGGCACGGGTCCCAATGGCATGGGGCTGAGTGGTGCAAGCCCATCAGGATATGGTTGTGATAAGCCTACACCACCTTCCTCGACTAGACCCACCCTTGCTCCCTCACGTCCGTCTTCACCACACGACGACGATGTAGGAGGGAGTCTGGGGGGGTAGTAGATGTGCTAGTAGTGAGGGGGGAGCACGCTGCTTTTGCTTTGGCAAAAGCAGCACTAGGTCTCCCGATGCGTCTCCCCAATAGGGGGAATCTTCATCTACACATTATAAGCTAGCCCCCCCAGGAGATGCATTCCACCATTTGATCCACACACCCTACCATACAACGTGGATGTGGATGGTGACCTCATGATGGATGCATGAGGAAAGCAAGTCATGAACCGCATGCATGTACTTGCAAACCTGGAGTTCATGAACTCCTTTAAAAAGTGGAAAGCACAAGATAAACTTTTAAAGAAATACGTTATCGATTTGCTTAAGTTAGAGTTCCCTATTCCACATGCGGGTCTTTGCTTCTCTAGAAGAGTGGATGAAGAGGCGAATCAAGCTTTTGCTCTCTAATAGGAGAGCAAACATTAACACAGCAGCAAAGAATAACTTGGAGAAGCCTAGCGTTTACATGGCCAAGGAGTAGAGGCATGCACGTAGCTTCATAAGAAAGCACCCAGGTGCTTTTCAACAACAAACGCTGGCGAGTGCTTTTCAACAACAAACGCTGTGGCGAGTGCTTCCCGACTATAGAAGTGAGGGTCTTCACACTTCGGCTCCGACAAAAATCCTCCTTTATTGCTTGTTTTGTAAGTAATCATTTCTTCTCTTCTTTCCTTTTTTTTCTACTATATTGTTTTCTTTAAATAATTGTATATTTTCTTAATTGCTTTTTATAGAGGGAGGTTGTTGGGCGTGACCCAACAAAGGAGGAGTATGACTATGGGTACAGATCCCCCCATCCGCAATTGTGGGTGTGGATGTGTATGTGAGGCATACGCTTGGATGAGTCCGTTTTGGGGACTCAAGCCGATGAGGTAAGTGAGCCCAAACCATTCTCTTTTCTACGTCTAATTGTATTTTAATGCCCTTGTTTACCTTGCGCTTGATGGCATGTATGTAGGATGAAGGGGAAGATGAAGAGAAGGATCCTGATTATGAACATAAAGCTCACCAAGCAAGTAAAGAGGAGGAGGAAGATGATGATGATGATCACTCGAAATCCGATGAGGATTCTAGTTAAATACCTCTTCATTGTAAACACTTTATGTATATATGGCCAAAGGCCCAACACGTAAAATATCATAAAATTTTGGGCTCAATTGCATTCTCCACAATCTATTTGTTTCTTATGTTTGTGGTTGTGTCATAAAAATTGAAACTGTGAATCTGTTTTAATATAAAAATAGAGCTGGGGCAGACTGGGGAGTCCTGTGTAGACTCCCCATTCTTCCCCAGCTCCTTTTTTGTTGTGCAAAGCCTTCTCAGCAAAAATAGCATAGCAGTGTTTCTAGCAGTGAAAATAGCCCGACATCTACCTACCCTTCTAGTTATAAAAATGTTACTATTTTCATTGCTAGACCCTCATTCTGTTGTAGTGTTAATCAGGGATTTCACTGACGTAAACGAGAACATGTGAACATGTTAATAACATATGTTAATAACACAAAAAATCTTGTGATCACATGTTATATTCACAAAGCTTTCACAAGGGCCTAAAAAAATTATCTTTGTCGGGAAAAAAAAATCTTCTTAGGTGACCACTGACCTGCTATTATGTGAAGATGGTAACATGAGAACATGTGAATAGCCTATTCCCATGTGTAGCCAAGCTTTTAAGGGGTTCCCAAATGGCAAGTGACCTGTTATTTTATGAACGATAACATGAGAACATGTGAATAACTTGTTCACATGTGTTATTATCACAAAAAATCTTGTGATCACGTGAATATTAAATCCCTGGTGTTAATTAAAGTAATTAATTTGCACACGTTTATATTCAATGGCTAGACCCAAGACACTCATAAATATTGTCAATGATATCATGTTGGTCTGCACATATGAAGACAATATCGATGTTTTACCACACAACTCTTCTCCAAAAACAATATGTTGTGGATCTTGTTCAGGGCACAAGCTAGTGCATGGCGAGATAACTCTAGCTGACATGAATGAAGCATAGAAAAATCTTTCAGAGGCCATCACTGAGTGGAACCAAAATTATCTAATTGATTCCACTCAAGAAACAAGAGCTCGTTCTGAGCTCATTGATATAGTGTAGCGGGCTCAAAAGAATGTTTAGGAACTATCAATTTAAAGCACTGTTTTATGATATATTATTTTGTTTAGGAACTATCAATTTAAAGCACTGTTTTATGATATATTATTTTTATAGTTTAATGGAACTGTTGGCTTTATATCCCTGATAGTCCGATATTATGTTGTTGTTTCCACTCTTGACGTTGTGAGATACATTATGTTATTGTTTTTGCTGTTGGTGGCATTTGGAGTTGTATTTGAGTATGTTATATTTTACTTAGATTGTGATGATGGTGATTGTGTGCATATTTTATCTTGCGTATATGTACTAGTGGATTATGAGTGTATGCTTATAGGTTTAGATACAATCTCCTTCTACATGTGTATAGACATCAATGGCAAACTCCAGGAAGTCAGGTCTCTTGATAGCCATCAAGAGAGTATTGTTGCGGAGTTTGGGTTGCGGAGTTTGGGTTTGAGTAGAGAGGAGGACATGGGAGAGTATTATGTGTTGAGTATTGACTAGTTGGAGTGACTAGTTGGAGGCTACACTTACTTGACTCTCTTGCTCCTAGTATCACGTTGTCCCTAGCAAGGGCACCTCTAGATTTGTCAGAGGAGAAGGAGAATCCAGAGCAAGAGGGTCAGGGTTAGGAGCTGGAAGTGGCCATGGAGGATCAAGATCCAGAGCTGGACGTGGCACCAGAGGATCACGATCAGGAGTAGGAGCAGGAAGTGGCACCGAAGTATGTATAATATCTATAATTTATCTCTTTTGATCTGTCATTTGTTTACTATAATACTTATATTTCATCAATTGTTCAATACACAGAGGAGAGGCACACATGGGCATGGTTATGTTACCCAAGAGCCTCCACAGAGGAGGCGTCGTTTGACGTAGGTATGAAGTATGTTTTGTATGGTATACTAGTTATTTCAACGTCTAATAACAATTTGTTTAAATTTACTTATAGAGGTGACGAGTGGAGTGTCATAGATTTGCTCAAGCAGCCATTCCCATTGCCATTGATGCCACAATCCTGTATAGGGGACATGGGTGTAGAGTGCTCCATCGACAAGTGGGGACACATAGTGGACTGAGATGGAGGCAAGGTTTTCCATTGTTAGCATCGAGACCTCGTGGACCTCTATATGCCTGAGGTCCACAAGCTATGGGGATAAGAGATCTTTGATTATAATATGAGATGTTTGTAAATTGTAATTAAATTGATTAATAAACATTGAGTTCTCATTTAAATACAAGAGCCAAGATGAGGTCAGCAAGAAGTTTGTCCTTGCAAGCATAGCTCGAGCAAGAGTTTGGGGTCAGCTAAAACCACGAAGGTTTTCTACAAGAGTGTGCGATTCTACTCAACTCATGGTAATAATACGTAACCTGATTCTACTGATTGCACACCAAAAGTGTTAGGATTACTGTTTCTAGTGCATGAAGAAATAAACGCAAGGCTACATTATGTTGAAGGAGACAATATTCTCTACTATGTAATCTGTAGTACTGGTCAACAATCATTTTGACATGATCAAGAAGTGCATCACACTTCTTTTGTAACCTAGCCTTTTCTACGGATTCTTTGCCAAACTAGTCAAATGATCAAACCTTATGCCTTCAACATCTGTAGCATCATCATATGCCCAAGTAAGGAAAGCTTTCAGCTCTTCCTCATAGTACTCCTTGAAATGATTAATTAGTGATGAAGACAAGTTAAAAACCACATTGGCGCTTTCCCTATAAGAGACAAAAATATCATGTGCACCTACTACTTGCAAATATCAAAGAGCTTCTTTGCACATGTCTCGTCCAGCTGAACCCATATGAGGTAGCTGGGAAAATACTTGGATCTTAGAAGGCAAGTGGGAGAACCTCTCTTAAGGGGTCTATAAGGATAGCACGATATAGTAAATCCGAGAATCCGATACCTCAAATCGCATCGTCTTTCTATGCCACTTAACTTACAAAATTGATGGGCAAGGATGGCCTTATTGATCTTACTGGGGTTGCTTTGCAAAATTGGGGGATGCTTTGTTGTTCTGGGTGGGTGGCTTCTTTTTTGAGGGGTGCATTATGAAGAAAGCCTATGTATCACATGTGTTCAAGGCATATTTAAAAAACCCCTTACACTTACATACTTTTATGAATAAAAGGACCCTTTTTTCTTCATAAACTTATGGCTTTTTTTCAAAATTGGTTAGAAAATACCCTCCTATAAATGTAGTTCTGTAACTTTTTTAAATTAATATATCCCTCCTTATTAACTCACATGCTACACATATTTTTAGGTGAAGCCTCCAGGGCTGCTTTACAAAATTAAGCACAAGGATGGGTAGATTTCTTGTTGGAAAGGACAAGAAAGTTTGTTAAGAAATGACCATGAATTTACGTAATTGGTAAAAAAAGACCATTATGGTATGAAACCACGTGGTAGCTTTACGGCCATACGGTCACATGTGGATGTACAATCATGCATGTGGAGAAAATAAATGGCTGACTTGTGGTAGTATGGAAGTATGTGTTTTAGTATGGTCATAAATGCTAAAAAGCACGTGTGACATGACGCATATCTGCCACATGGTAGAATCATTAGGAGCCATGTGGCAGTATGGTCGAAACCTAAAAATACCATGCACATGTCATTTTTTTTCACATTTTCTCTAGTTCTAGAAGCACGATGCAATAACCACCAAAAACATTCTAAAGGAATCAAGGAATTGTGCCATTGTTCTACGTGGCCCTCCTTTTCTTCTTGCACAGAGTATTTTTCATAGCCCTAAGATTTCAAGTTCTTTCTTATGAACAAAGCACGACGTGATATCAATGAAGCTACATGATTAGAATATGTTATTCATGTTGTCTTTCCACCTAGCCCCAAGGTTCATTTCCAAGACTCATTTTTGTATAATTTTGACATCAAACTACACTTTAAGCAATTAGCAAAGAGCATGCTTGCATAATAAGCCGCCCTATAGAAAGATAGTGCAATTTTAATAAAAAAAGGCTCTTCTTAAAATTCTTATATCGCGTTGTCCTTCCATGACATAAACCCTTCATGTGCAACTAGTTTTGTTGTCATTTTTGTTGTCATTTTAGCCGTCTTGCCATTTTTCAAGAAATGTCTGATTTTTAATAGATGGCTAGAACAAAGCATACATCAATGAAAGTAGGACCAGGTAGAGAGTGCTACAACAAGTGAAAGTAAAGTACCAAGCGAGAAGCTAAAGGATCAACTAGCATTTGAATGTCCTCAAAAAGATAAGGAAGGCCCAAAATCATGTTGATCTTCTCATCCCTAGGCTTATATTCATGAGAATTGTTAGACATATTTGTGATGATTGGAAGTTGGGACTCGAATGCCATAAGAGGCTACGTAAGATTTTATTATAGAGTTTTTATAGACAAGTATATTTGTTCTACCTCACACTTATGGGGATAAAGACATGCACACATGCAGACTTATTAGATATAGATTTGAAAATATCTTATATCCTATACACTAAGTGATTATAGAGCATTCAATATCTTGAATGTGCCACTAGCTAGGAAACCCAACGATGCAAGTATTAAGGTTGAAGATATTACACATGACAGGGATACTAGAACTACAGATCATACCAAGGCTGAGAAGAATAAAGATAAGATATCTTCTGAGGAAGATAAGAAAATTGAAGAAGAAAGAATAATGGTCGAGAAGCTACTGGATCTTGAGAAGAATTACCTTCAAGATTTGAAAGATGTGCCTTGACAAATTGTTGTCCAAGTGAAAGATTTTGCTGATGCTTCACAGTACCTTGATATAACACCATCAAATATATATTTATGTTGGCACAAAGAAATAGAGAAATAAATAATATAATGATCCTAATATCTCTATACTATGCAAGCTATATTTTTTGTAAATTGTATTATAGTTTTTTTGAAGCTAATATATTAATTAATTTAGTGATTTATTCTTTGTAGGATCCTTCTGTGTGGCCACCTACCCCCTAGAGGCCTATTATCCTCTTTTTTTGTTAGATCATATAGTCTTTGTTTATGTAAGAGACACAAACCCTAATTTAACAAGCTCAAAGAATGGTTGAAGAGATGCAACATTGAAAAGGTGCGATATGTAATTGTGCCTTATAATGAGAAGTAAGTATTTTATTTTTAATACATGTCTTGTTTAGTTTTTTATTACACTACTCTTTTAATGATCATTGGCTTCTCTTTATATTGTGTAGGAGCCATTGGAGTGTTTTTATAATTGATCTAAAACAAAAAAGTCTCGTTTCTTGAATTCCATGCTTGGTATTATGTATGGAGAAGCAAAATTATAAGTGCTATTAATATGGTGGAGAAGCAAAAGTATAAGTGCTATTAATATGGTGGTTGTGTTTAATTACCCAAATGGTATTAGAATGAATAATCTATGTTTTTGTTTTTTTGCAGGCCATCTAAGCAGATAATAAGCACATTAGAAACCCTTCATCCTCCACTCATCGATAATAAAACTCCACATCAGTTTTTTATTTTTCCAATACATTATCTAAGTATCAATTATAAAATTAAAGTTTTAATAGAGATTTTGTTGAGAGTTTAACAAAAATTGTTATTGTTATAAGTTCCATTAAAAACTAATGGAAGCTCATGTGAATGGAGAAAATGAATGGAGATACATACAATCAAAATTTTCAATAGACATCAAAAACATTGGTTATGGCTATACATGCAATCAAAATTTCCAACATACATATAAAAAAAAGTAGTTGTGAGTAAAATATATAATTTTCTCAAACTTTCATATTATATTAATGTATACTAAGACTTATGTCATAATTCTTTATGGTTTACTATTTCATGTTATACAGACACATATATATGGTGGGCGAGAGAAAACAAAATTAGATTAATGCTCGATAATCATGTAGATCTTTCTATAGATCCAAATTCACCACCACAAGCAATCCCATCTAAGATGAAAAAAAAGCCATTGAAAAGGAAAGGATTTCACACAATGTATCAATTAAGATCTCCATTGAAATTTGGGGCATCCTCAAAGAAAAAAACAACAAACATAGTGAAGAAGAGAAGGTCTTCTTAGAAATTAAACAACCTAGGGAAAAAGAGGCCAAGCCAAAGAAAACTAAGGGATCTAAGTCCAGCAAGGAGTCCAAGCCATTGGATTCTTAGCCAACCAATGAATCTGAAGAGGAAAAAGATTCTATGGAAACCAACTAGCCAAAGCAAGAGCTATAGGAGTAGAAAGGATCCTCACGCTTTGTATCTAACCAACTTGTATAGATACCATTGCAATAAATATATATATATGATTAATATTGAGTTTAGTTTCTTGTTTAACATTGGTCATCTTATCTTATATATCCTAAATAATAATAATAATTTTGAATAACTATTTTACAAAATAAATCCATAAGACAAGATAAATGGGTGCAAAATTATCCTGTATTAATAAAACTTCAAGACAGACACTTCATACAATTAAAAGCATTTTTAGATCTTCTTCCCACCGTAATATTTTAGGTATGCTGGTATGGCAGCTAATAGAAGTTCCAAGGATTTGTGCACATCCCTCAATGTCCATTTTGCATTCATAGGGACAACTGTGTTATCATCATCACTCAAGTTTATCTTTAGATCATACTGCACAAATTTTTCTCTTGAATCTAATGGCATTGAAGTCCCTCTACTATTTTTCCATCGTTCGTAATCCAAGCTGATGTATAAGATTTGTTAAGAGATGTTGTATGCCATCACCATTGAATGAATGCAAGCATTACACTTTATAATATCATCCCTATGGATGAATTTAGCCACTTTCCATTTTGCTCCAACTGCATCATCCAAGTCAAACTCAAATATATGTGTAGGCAACCACATTAGTTTTGTCCTCTTCATGTTTTCTTCTTGAAAACATCCCACAAATATATGGAGAGATAAAAACCATGATAGCTTAATCCTCTTGGAAATCCTGGGTGTTTTCATAGCCTTTTGAATATCTAGAACAATCTTGGATTTAAATGCCAATAGAGTAATGTTTTCTAGAGAATCCTAATCTAAACAGTTTAGTCTTGGTATAGACAAGCTCTCTAGTCTTCCATAAGCTTCTGGTCTTGTAAGGACAATATACTTAGCATTGTACAAAAATATTTGGTTTGTTAATGAAAAAGAAGATGGTTAATTGGAAAAAAACTTTCCCAAGATTATAATGCATAGCTTTGAAAGTCTCGATGAATAACTCCATAGGTTGCCACTCAATGTTTGTTGATGAATAAACATCTGTCACATTTACATGTGAATAGACCATAGAATCATATTGAACATAAATTAAATTAAAAAAACATCTTATAATGAGCTTGTAATGTAGATGCTGGAGTAGAAGGATGCATGTACATGTCTTGTGTTAGGTACCCTTTCCTTCCACCCATGCATTGTTGCTATCTTGAATTCCAAGATAAGCCCCTTCCAAAGGTATTGTAGTAAGCCTCTCTTTGCATTTTTATCATATGAGGATCTCTGCATGATTGTCACATAGTCACCAAATCATTTAGCTTGAAGTTTATACTTTTCCACACACCCTGGTCATCTTTAACATTGTGAGTAATGCATTGTGAGTGAAGAGTGCGCCTTAGGTTAGACTATTGTCTCTCTAGTTGAGCTTGACATCTTAAAACTCCCCCTTAATATTAAATCCATCTCCAAGACTTGAAGCATGTTGTGGAATATGTAAAGCTTCTCATCTCTCTCCCGAGGCCTTGGTGAAAATGTCAGCAACCTGTTCCTTTGTTCTGATGTACATGAGATCAATATCTCTTGCTCTAAGACCTCTCTGATGAGGTGATAGTAGACCTCTATGTGTTTGGTCCATGCATGAAACCCTAGGTTTCTAGCTAACTTTATACTACTAAGGTTCTCACAATAAATGACTACCTACCTATCCACATGCACCCTTAAATCTTTAGGTAGCTTGTGTAACCAAGCTACCTCATATGCTGCCATTGTAGCACCCCTGTACTCTACCTATGTACTCGACAAGGCAACTGTTGGCTGCTTCTTGCTACTCCAAGTAATAGAGCCACTTCCAAAGGAAAACATAAATTTGCTAGTAGATCTTATGTCCAAGATGCTAGGATCCCAATTTGCATCAGTATACATGCAGGTGCAACTCTATACTAGCCTCAGAGAAGAAACCAATGTGGACCTCATGTAGTGTAGTATGAACTTCGCACCATCTAGTTTCCAAGGAACCTGCATAAATTCTCTCCAACCAAACTATGTAGTTCAAGTCTAGCCTAGCATTAGGAGAAATTTGGACTCAAATTGGGCCCTTTTAGGATTTCTACACATTCTCTATCTACAAAAATTTTCTCATAGGGTGAAATTTTTACAAATTAACTCAGAAAGTGAGTGGAGTTTGGACATTTGGAATCTACTCTTTGCCAATAATATATAGCATGATGGGCAATTTTTCATATTCAAGAAGTCCCCAAATTTGGTGATGAGGTGGCACATCACAGCTCATGGTGGTGAATTTTTTACAAATTAACTCAGTAAGCGGAATTTGGACATTTGGAATCTACTCTTTGATATATAGCATGATGGGAAATTTTTTCATATTCAAAAGTCTCCAAATTTGGTGATGATGTGGCACATTAGGTACCACATCATCACCAAATTTATGAACTTCTTGAATATGAAAAATATCCCATCATGCTATATATCATTGGAAAGGGCTTGAAGCATAGATTTTGAATGTTTGAGTTGCACTCACTTCTGAATTGATTTGCAAAAATTTAACCATGAGCCCATTTTTGTAGAGAGAGAATATGTACAAATCCTTAAAGGGCCCAAGTTGAGTCCAAATTTTCCCTAGTGTGATCATCGTATAGATCAAGCTAACTACTATCTTCCTATATATAGTAGGATTCTCCAACATCTCACCTGTATTCACACTCACCTTGCCATTCTGATCCAATGGTTTAAAAAATGGGCTTATAGCAGCAATACCATATTTTCACATGTCCAAAGCATACTGTCATTGTGATAGCAATATGCCCTCAGGTGTCCTGATGACCTCAGTGCCACTTGAGAAAGTATCCTAGCTCACCAAAATCCATCATGTCAGACTTCCTCTTGGGAAGACCCTTCACATGCTCAACTTCCTCCTCATGTGGTCACCCCTAACAATCAAGTCATCTACATAAATGGTAATGATGACAATCCTCTTATCACTCATTCTCATATAGAGTGAATGACCTGCATCTAACATATCGCCAACAGTATGACAAGATACCCTGTATTGTTTCCATGCCATGCTCTCAATGCACATGTTTTAGGCCATACAAGGCTTTACTCAGCTTGCACACATAATAAGGGTGCCTCAAATCCTTATAAACAAATGGCTCGTCAAAATGCTTTTCTTCTTGCAACTCACCATGCAAGAATACATTCTTTATATCCATCTAATGTAAGACCCATTACAACACAACCCGCCCATATAGCAATGCTTGTTTGTGTTGCTATGGGCATTGCTTTGGGCGTGACTATGGTGCGTCGCTCATGCGACCCCCTAGCGACGCCCAGATGTTGCATAAGTGACTAAAAAGCATCGCTTAAGCGATGAGAAATTCATTGCTTAAAAAATTCATGTGGTTGGGTGTTGCTTAAAAGATGCGTATCTCAGAGCATCACTGATAGGCATCACATAAGCGATGCTTAATAGATATTTTAAACGTTTAAAAACTCATAGTTCTCTCTATCACTCTAGCATGTATGTGCTTTGGAGAACGACAGTTCTCTCTATCGCTCTCGTTACAATAGTTCTCTCTCTCACACATATATATACAATATTAAAGTACTCATTCTCTCTCTCTCTCTCTCTCTCTCTCACTCACTCAGGTCGAGCACACAAGTGAGCAAAGATCAATTCAACATGGCAGATTTTAACATCGATAAGAAATTTACATTTTTGCACAAAGTTGAATAAAAATAAAAGCTCATGTAAATATATGTAAGTGTACAAGAGTAAAAAGTATATAAAGTGATCAAATGTCTATAAATGGAAAAATATGATGAGTAAAAATGGTAGAATGTTAGGCCGGCATAGTCTCTACCTAATCCTATACTCATATCTATGGGTATTAGTACACATATAACTATGTACAATGCCTCCAAATACAAAATGGGGCTTGAAAAATGCTAGGGATCTAGAGCAAGGAGAAGGAGGATCCTCTAGTCTCCATGATCTGTACCCTCATCATCCTCATGATCATCATCCCTCAATGCAGGCTACTCTGTTGACATAGATTTACGCCCAATGTCACTCTGTCAAACTACCTCCGTCATGTCCTCATCACCCTGCAACTCCTACGGTTTGGAAAACATAATTAGTTGATGTTTGAATACTTTAATTAGAACTTGAATGATATTTAATCTAGATTACTTACAAAAGTAACCGATGGATGTATCTAGGTCTTTAGATACCTATTACCCTGATAGGTGGTCATTTGTATCTCCTGAGAGGAGTGGGCTCGCGACCTTCACCTGCTATTTAAAAACCACATGAGTTATCGATATATAAAGAACATATGATACACACCTACATGCATGTCTAGACAAAATGTGAACATACAAAAGTCGCAAATGAAGCCCTTCTGGCTCATCCTGCTGAGACATGATGTATGGCTAGCCTATAGCCTACTAGCTTGTGCTACATCCTTTAGACATATGTTCAGAATCAAAAAGCCTATGTATATAGACCTAATATTTAAGACATACATTAGTACATAGCTAGAGAATAAATATTACATACCTTGTGCTGATCCCAATGTGTTCGGAGTTAAATCTCACATCAAAAAGCCCTCCCACAATTCAGGATGCATACTACTAGTAGGCACATATTCTCTGTCAGTGCGCAATATCTCCTACACATTTCAAAGTCACATCCAATAAGTTAGAATAAAAAATAAATGCATGTATCAACAAATTGTGAGCTATAAAACACTCGCCCATCAAGATGCCACCAAATTTCATATCACGTATACATAGGTTGCAACAAACAATGAGTCTAAATATAGATTACAACTAGAGATAATACTTACCAAGTTCATATGATGTAAAAAAAATGAACATGCTGTGGATACTTTGACTTAAAACTCATACATAACTAACTTTAACAAATAGTTGCTGTAATCTTTATTTTATTTTAATGCAAAAAGGTTTGGACTCAAGCACTGGTACACCACCTCCTCAAGCACGCCTATAAACGCCTATGATAGGGTGAGGAGGTGTGTCCTCATCTCCATCAACATCTTCTGCGACATCCTATAGATCTGTGCAGCATGAAGCTAATGAGGCACATACATACTACGAGTACAGAGTTCCATGTTGGTGTGTAAATTGTTGAGGCACTCACCAACAGACAGGATGGAAATGTCGTAGATTTTGGAAGATTTCATGATGATGCACCAGTACCAGAGAGATAGGATCAGCCTATGGTAGCAATATTTCTTTTTTAAGCATTATACATTTACTCGTTCAAATTGTCTATGATCTTGATAGACAAAGTGATGTATAACATGCGTCTAGGTACAATCATCATGGCCAAATTGAGTTGTACATTTTGATGATAATGATGGCTTTCATGGGCTTGATCGCGATCTATGCTTCCTCGCACATGCCAAAGTTAAGATGTTCTTTAGTTACAAATGGAGGCATGTGTGCACTAATTACCTCCTAGTTCTTAGTTTGAGACTCTAGCGATCATTCCTTACCTAGTCACCTAACTACCTCTCATAACTTGACATAATCATAGACATTATGGCGGCATGGTTGGGTACATGACTTTCGACTGCTGATGGAGAGGTTTTTAGCTTCTGGGGTGCTTGCTATGTGATTGTGCTATCTATGATTGCCAGTGGGGGTCAAGGTCTTTTGATTGCACAGGATTTACATGTCGCACTTCACTATGAGTCACTCTTATGACATTTTGTGGGCCTATATATTCATGGGATCCATGACATCATCTTTCTTACTACATCAAGAGTATGACCACATATGGGCTATGTGCTGATGTTGTCTCTCGCTCTGGAAGAAGCATTATCCAAAACAAATCACAGAGATTGTATATCGATGTTGGCAGACCTTACACTCAAGAAAATATATCAAGGCTTATCAACAGTAGAGCAGAGGGAGAAATGAATGTTGGACATGATAATTCAGCTATGAATATTGATCAAAACACACTCAAGGTGGATCAAAACTTGTACAAAACATCATGATTATAAGGGACAAAAACTGGTATATGCAGAAAATTGCTTTGAGATTAACATAAGAAGACACTAATTATAATTAGACATGAACCAAACTTACATAATCACTTGATTACGACTTGTACCTTATTTAGAGACTCCTCTACCCTATTTTTAGTTGCATGAGTTGCATGAACAACATGCACCAACCATTTGTAGGCTTTACACACCAACCACTGACCACTAGCCTAACAACCACTGACCACTAGCCTAACAAAACCACATATTAAATTGGACTAAGGAGTTGGGATTACATTTATCCAACAATCCCCCCTTAAGACCAACTTCTTACAAGAACATGAACAAGACTAACATACCTCCTTGACACAATGAGTAAGAGTCCCCCCTTAACAAAACAACATAGGGTAGTGTACTCTCCTCTACAACTCGTCAAGTTGGAACAACATAAGTCTTGACTCAACCACATACATGACATAATCTAAAAAGCATACTCATCATCTACATCTTTTATACTAAGACTAGAACAAAGATTTGTTTCTTCTTGTTGATTGACTTCTTCAACCACATGTGCCTTTGCTAGCTTTTGATCTTTTTGGTAGCACTTTGAGGATGGATGATTCGTCTTTCCACAATACTCACAAGGATGTTTGGAGAAACAATCCTTAGTAAGATAATTTGTATGTCCACAAATAGTACACTTCTTCTTTGCCGATGTCGTTAGTAACAGTATATGCATAAGGATGTATCACATCCTTTGTAATCTTCTTGTCTTCTTCTTGCAAAGAATTTATGATACTTTCCAAGGAAGGGAGTACTGTCACGATTTGTCTAAAGCTTGAAGGTAAGCTTTTAAGCAGGATAGCAATAACATCTTCTTTAGGAACATGAGACTTAACATAAACCAATTGTGTCATTAAGCTCTTCAACTTGTTAATCAAAGCTGCCAAATTTTCATTACTCTCCATGGTTAGATCAAAGAGTTGCATCTTCAAACTAATCTTAGAATGCTTTGCCTTTGCACCAAAAGTACGTTGTAATAATTTCCAAGCTTCCATAGCTGACTCAACATCATCAATATAATGAATAAAATCATCTTCTAAAGCAGTAATGATAATACCAAGTGCTTGCTCAACTTTTGCTTTTTGAAGTGCAGCCGTTGTAGCTCTTGTAACTGCAGGCAGTAGAAATACCTGCTTCATCTTCAGTAAGTGGCTTGACCGTACTCCACAGATTTTTCTTCATGTGAGGTAGCCCTTCACCTTGATTTGCCAGGTATGAAACCGAGCTCCGTTGAATTTGTCAGGGAATTTGGACCTCATGATGATGAAATATGATGCTTGATGTTGAAAACTTGCTCATATAGATTATTTAAGCCCAAATAATAAAAATATCATCAATATAAATCAAGATAAGTATCACCATGTTGTTGGAGCAAAAACTACAGAAAAGAGGCGACTCAAAAATGTCTTCGTACAGTAGCTATGATGCACCAAATATCACAAGATTTGATATGCTGAATCCTCACTTGATGGACTTGAATTGCCTCAAAGAAATTTGGCTAACTTGAAGAGACGATGGCGAATGGTTCAAATTAGCAGAAAATGACTTGTGTTGATGGCGATGGAAAATTCGTGGAGCTGCGTTGAAATTCGCCTATGAGATTCGTTGTAGAGCTTGCGTGGGACCAAGGCAAGAAGTCTATATCAAAATTTTGGGTATAGTCAACTCAAGTGCAAGCACGGAAGCAATCTACAACATGTGGTTCAAACAGAGAAAAACTAGCTATGGTGATTAAGAGATTGATTAAGATTTTTGCTAATCAACTAAACCTAATTGGGTCAAGCTCTGATACCAAATGTTGGACATGATAATTCAGCTATGAAGATTGATCAAAACATACTCAAGGTGGATCAAAACTTGTACAAAACATCATGATTATAATGGACAAAAACTGGTATATGCAGAAAATTACTTTGAGATTAACACAAGAAGACACTAATTATAATTAGACATGAACCAAATTTACATAATCACTTGATCATGACTTGTACCTGATTTAGAGACTCCTCTACCCTATTTTTAGTTGCATGAGTTGCATGAACAACATGCACCAACCATTTGTAGGCTTTACACACCAACCACTGACCACTATCCTAACAACCACATATTAAATTGGACTAAGAAGTTGGGATTACATTTATTTAGAGACTCCTCTACCCTATTTTTAGTTGCATGAGTTGCATGAACAACATGCACCAACCATTTGTAGGCTTTACACACCAACCACTGACCACTAGCCTAACAACCACATATTAAATTGGACTAAGGAGTTGGGATTACATTTATCCAACAATGAAAGAACTAACTATACTTTTGTGGAGTGTGCACTAGTCATGAGCCAATACGCATGAGTAGGTATGTATCTAGATACATTGTAGTCAATGCTATTAGATCGTTGCATGTTGGTGAGTTGCTAGTGAATTATGATTGGCATAGGTGCCACCAGCTCCACATAGAGAATAGATGTATTTATAGTATTTTTACTGCACGTGTCTTTAATGGGCTTCAATCCATGACATTTTAGTAGTATATTTATATTTTTTACTTATTATATCTTATGGCACCAAAGGTTCTATTAATTTGAGTATATTTAAAACAACATGTGTAAATGATGTCAGAATTTAATTTGATGTCACTTTGCAAATGTGTTTACTTTGTAAGTTTGTTGTCACTTTCCTTATTATGAATTATTCTCTCTTTATGATTGTCTAACTTATATTGGATCACAGGTTCCAGACTACGATATTGCAAAGGATGTGCCCTTATATCGTCAAGGTCACTCTTGATTGTCAGTAGAGTGTATATGGATTCTTAGAGCATAGGATCCTAGTACTTTTCAAAAGTTGAGAGAGAAATATGCATGTCAAACAAAGCAACCTGACGATGTAGAGCATGATGCCGATAACATGACTAGACTTCTTGATGATTGGTTTCAGAGTAATATAGATGATAGTGAGACTCATGAAACATATCTCCAAGAAGAAGTGTTCACAAAGATATATGAGGGTTCTTCTATGAAGAGATTATCTATGACCTTCCTCATCTTGAATCTCCAAGCTCGCTACTCCACTACAAGAGGTTGAGGACATACCGACGCCAAAATACCGACGCAAATGTCGAACGTCGGTATGTCCGTCGTCATGTTGGAGGAGACAAGTATGGCAGGGTTTTTTTAAATTTTCATTTCCCGTCGCGTATACCGACGCCTATACCGATGCCGATACTGACGTATATTCCGTAGCATATACCGACGAATATTCCGACACATATTCCGTCGCATATACCGGCGCTCGTAAGTTTTTCATAGCCGAGAGCCTATTTTCTGGTTTTTCGCAGAAGCTCACCGAGTAATCAAGTGAAAGAGGTGCTTTCTCTCCCTCTCTCTCCTCTTTTTCCCTCTCTCCTCTTTTCTCCTTCATTCTTCTTTTCTCCTCTTCTCCTTCTCCTAACATGTTATTGCAATTGCTTTTAGTTTTTAATTGAAAAATTAAGCTTTTTAGGGTTTTGTGTTTTTTTGGCTCTCTATGCATGTTGAGATCTAGAGCTCTCTATGTATGCATAGATCTCCTAATGCATGCATAGAGATTTTAGGGTTTTGTATTAGTTCTTTTTCTTGTGTTTAATTTACTAATTAGTTTGTTTAATATTTTGTTTTGCAGCTCTTTCACCTCACCAATCTTTCACCAATCCTCGAGCTCTCCTTCAGCTTTGCAAAAAAGAGGTAGATCCTCTTTTGATTTTTCTTGTTTATGCTATTTTATATGAATTTTTGCATCCTTGTTTTATGGTTTAGGGTTAGTTTTGGGTTCTTGTAAGCTTACAACACATAGGATTAATTTAATATCTATGCATAAAACCTATAATAAGCTTGCAATCTCTATTATCCATGTACGTAAAACAAGATCATGTTTATTACACCATTGGGTGATGGGATTAAGGGTTAGCATAGTGCATAAGGCATATAGCATAGAGCTTATGCATAGAGCTTATGCATAAGTCTTGCATAGAGCGTATGCAAGAGACTTATGCATATAGCGTATGCATAAGACTTATGCATATGACTTATGCATAGAGTTTATGCATATGGCTTATGCATAGAGCGTACGCATAAGACTTATGCATATGGCTTATGCATAGAGCTTATGCATAAGGCTTATGCATAGAGCGTGTGCATAAGGCTTATGCATAGAGCGTAATTGCATAAAGCGTGTGCATAAGGCTTATGTGAAAGGGATTAAGGGTTAGCATAATAGTGCATAAGGCATATAGCATAGAGCTTATGCATAGAGCGTATGCATAAGACTTATGCATAGAGCGTATGCATAAGACTTATGCATATGACTTATGCATATGGCTTATGCATAGAGCGTACGCAGGTAGACTTATGCATATGGCTTATGCATAGAGCTTATGCATAAGGCTTATGCATAGAGCGTGTGCATAAGGCTTATGCATAGAGCGTAATTGCATAGAGCGTGTGCATAAGGCTTATGTGAAAGGGATTAAGGGTTAGCATAATAGTGCATAAGGCATATAGCATAGAGCTTTTGCATAGAGCTTATGCATAAGTCTTGCATAGAGCGTATGCATAAGACTTATGCATAGAGCGTATGCATAAGGCTTATGCATATGACTTATGCATATGGCTTATGCATAGAGCGTACGCAGGTAGACTTATGCATATGGCTTATACGAAAGGGATTGTTAAAATGCAATTGCAAATGCCTTGATTGTGGTTAACAAATGCTTATGCAAATGCCATGGTGAGGGCATTGTGAATTGTTGGTTTGTGTTGGAGCTTTTGGATGATGGATTGAGGCATGAGTCCATGCTTTATTGCTGAGTTCTAAATTGTAAAAGGGCATGAGTCATGCTCAATACTTGTAAGCCAACAAACTTGTTCTATCATTTGATATTATCCACATCATTTTGTACCTACACTCACCATTGCAACCACTTCAAGTTTCTATAGAATCTAGCAATGTGTGAGGGTACCTTGGCATTGGTTGGAGAGGCCAAGGGGAGAATGGCTTGAACTCTTTGTGCCGTGATTGCTTGGTAAAGCGGTACGAAGGGGGATTAGGTACACCGGTGTGAAGAAATGGCCTCAACCTTCACCTTGGAGGAAAACTCGGTGAAGGGGTGAGAAGAGCTTGGCCGGGAGATCGGCAAGCTTCAACGCGCGTCCTCAACAATCCTCACCATCGACTTTGTGGATGCATTTGGGCAATGGGGCCCCTTTTCTGTCATATTGTGTGGATATTGCAAATGCATATGATCTTTCATGACATTGTGGGATGCAAAGAGTATTGCGTACAAGTTTTAAGAAGTTGCATTTTCAATTGAGATTTGGTTCCAATTACAAAGGAGACTCTGGCGGAATCTACAAAACCGTAATTCAGTCCTAGGGTTTTTGGGATTAGGTTCGAGCTTATGGCTTATGCATAAGACTTGTGCATAGAGCGTGTGCATATAGCTTATGCATAAGACTTATGCATAGAGCGTGTGCATAAGACTTATGCATATGGCTTATGCATAGAGCTTATGCAAAAGGCTTATGCATAAGGCTTATGCATAGAGCTTATGCATAAGTCTTGCAGCCTTATTATGCAAGCTTATACTTATAATATGCATTTAGATTATTGCATAAGGCCTTTATATATAAACAGCTATTTATGAATAGAGATAGCTTCTCTCTCCATCCTTGTGCAAATTCTATTTAATTTTGTATGGAGAGGAGATAAGCTGATTTGTGTTTAACAAGCTGCATATACATGTTATCCTGCTAGATGGAGCCTCTCAATCTTGAAGAGAGAATAGCGTGTCCATGCATGCGATGTAAGTACCAAATCTTTCGAAAACGAAGGATTTGCAACGAGCATGTTCATGACGCTGGAATATTTCCAATGGAGCGCTTGCAAAGTTTACGGTTTCAATCGTACAACCAAGCAAGTGTGCAGCCGCATCTTGATAACATTGCGCCTGTGAATTCTCGTCCCCAACAAAGGATGAGGATATCGCAGGAGGGAGTGACAGATGGAGCTCAATTAACAGCACCCGAGGGAATGGAAGAAGGTCAGGAAATGGAAGAAGGTCCAATGGAAGAAATGTTGGATGCCTTCATTGAGCAACAAGAAGCTCTCTTCGAGGAGCATGAACATGAAGATCATCAACCACGACATTCTCAACGGTCAAATTATGAACCAGAGGAAGAGGCCATGCGTAAACTTGCACGCCTTCTTTCATTCATTGTTTACCGTGTAATTTTCATTCCGTACAAGTTTGTCATATGGTTTTTTGTCCAACAGGCCATGGGTGACTCACCGCCCTACGACTACAGTCCAGATTTCTCATTTAATCCTACACCGCAGGGCATGAGTCCCCAGCAGTTATATGGTTTTCTTTCGTCCATGACTCCAGAGCAGAGAGCCATGGCTTAGAGTTATTGGGGTTCGGGAGCAGGGACATCTGCCTCACCATCTGGATTCCCGACGCCAGTTCCCACGCCCGTGGGTACGACAGCAGCTCCCACACCTCGTACCACACAGCCTTCCACTCCTGTTACAGCTCGATCTACCACCTCTTCACATAGACGGCGCTCACGTAGTAGGTCTTCAGGGGGAGGTTGTTGTGGTGGTAGTGCCACAGATGCTGTGACACCACCACCACGTGAGCGTCGTCCTTCGCTCTCATCTGTTGATAGCACACCCATAGGGTCACCTTCCACTCCCTGGGGTGCACATGACCATGACAACAGCAAGATTTACACAATTAGGGATGGGGCACCAATAATGGATAGTGCAGGGAAGGCAATGAAGACACGCATTCGACAATTGTGCACTATACAGTTTCATGACTCTGTCATGACTAAATGGGATCAGCAAGACAAGGGGAAGAAAAATTATATAAACACAAAGATAAAGCAAGAGTTCCAGCCATCTGACCCTATGAATGTCGTCTCTAATGAGTGGATACAGTATACAGCTCGCATTTTGATGGGGCATCGTAGGTCAGAGGCGAGGGACGCATTCAGAGAGGGGAAGGAGAAACCTGTTTGGCTAGATGACAGGGAGTGGGCAGCCATTGCTCAGGAGCTCACTGAGACACCAGACAGGTTTCAACAACAAAGAGAGGCGGCAAGGGCAAGACTCCAAACAGTAGGGGCTTCTCATCTCGGGAGTGGTGGTTACGAAACCATGCGCCATGAATTCGTAAGTGTTTGTAGCAATTTTATTTATTTAAATGTATGTATGTGGGCTAAATGTTGATTTTTTAAAAGTTATAATTGTTAATCGTGTGTGCAGGAGTTGGCCATGAATCGCCCACCAAGCAGGCGAGAGGAGAAGTACGCTCACAAACATGGCCTTGTGGCCTTGTTTGAGATGCTTGAAGAAGAAGGAGAGACCGTCAATTGGGAGGCATTACCATGATGTAAGATGACCTTCAAACTAATGAAATATGATCAAAACATTCTTGAGTATTAATGTTTAATTTAATTTCTTGTTTGTCGATCAGGAAAATATGCAAACGAGCACGGTTGTTTTTGTGCTCTATTGTAGACAGAATGGTACTGTCTGTTTGCTGTTGTTGATCCTGCTCATTGCAGGCAGCTAGGCAACAGCCAGGCAACACTATTCTGCCCAAAAAAAAAATTCTGCTACAGCGTCGGTATTTGCCCCGGTATAAACGTCGGTATAAACATTGGTATAGACGCCGGTTTACACCTCGGTACATAATCCGGTATAGAGGCCGGTTTATCCATCGGTGTATAAGTCGGTATTTGCCCCGGTTTAAGCGTCGGTATTACCCCCGGTTAGCGTCGGTATAGACGCCGTTATATGCGCCGGTATTAATACCCGACAGGTATACCGACGCTACGATACCGGCGCTTATACCGGCGCTTATACCGATGACGAGCCTTTTTTAGACCCCGTTAAATAGCGCCGGTACAAGCCCCGGTATTAGGCTAATATGTAGTAGTGCTCCTAGAGCAATGTATTAGTTTCAACATTACTAACGCAAGTGGATCATATACAATAATACATGGACGCAAAGTGATAGGGTTTGTTTATTTTCCTGATTAATTAATGTTGTTGCAAGATTACTTTCTAGTAAAATTCTACCGCCTGATAATACGATCCCAAAAATAAGGAACGAGGCATGAAAGATGATGATGATTCTTGGACTTGATTATGAAATGATCCATGCATGCATTATTGATTTCATTCTATATCAAGGGAGCATCAAAAGGGAGCATCAAAACTCCGTTCTCTGTGCCAAATGTGGTGCTTCATGTTTTAAGGAGGGAGCAACACTTATTCCTCTAAGACATTTTCCATTATCCCCACGAATATAGTACCTATTTTGGAGCCCAGAGTTATCAAATCATATGGATTGCATGATAAAGAATCCATTTTTGCATAGATCAAGTAAGTGGTCAACTTGGCCGGTGGTGCTAATAAATTACACCCACAAGAATTCATGTCCATAAAGAAGGAGCATCTAATATTGAATTTACTAATTCTAGGTACATGCACAAGCAACATGGTCTGAAATTGTATCCACCCAATATATTTATACTTCTTGCAAACTCTAACTCAATACAACACTTCAATGTAGGAAAACAACAAGTCAAAGACATCAGTGTGTACCTAGCACTTGTGTACCTAGCACCACTCATCAAAGATCTACAACTTTGAAAAGGGATAAAAGTGCTTGACATTTCCAAGACTGTACGAGAATGAGGCTTTGAGGTTTGCGGAATTCTGACATGGACTATTTATGACTAACCTACCTACAAATATTATTCAGGTACATGATTGTAGTTACTTTGTTTGGATTTGAAGTGACATGAAATAACAATTGCATTAATACTTTGATTTTTCGTAGTTCTATCAACAAAGGGTTACAAGGCATGTCCACCATGCGGAAATCGGCTATGATCAAAATATAGCAAGAATCTCCGCATGTCCACCATGCGGAAATTGGCTACGATCAAAATATAGCAAGAATCTCAACAAGAATATATATCTTTGACATAGAAGATTTCTTCTACAAAGACAAATATTATGATTGAAAGAACTGGCAAGCCATTTCAATAGAAGCATTGAGAGTTGAGCGTTCCCTTAGGCTATACAAATTACTCTATGGAGAGTGGTACCAAAAATGGACAATTGGACCTATTATAGATCCAGATGCAAAGCTCACAAGCAATGAGGAAGATGAGGATTCAAAGACAAAGGGAAAAAACACTTCAGATTTAAATATGGTATAGTTTGAAATATTAGAAACAATTGAAAATCACACGTTCTTGACCGCATGCATATTTTCAAAAAACACCTGCTTTGGAAACATCTTGTGGGTATCAAAGATACATAGCCTGCGAGGGTGGATTTGAAGGAAAAAAACTATAAACCATCTTTATGGCCTATATTAGTAAGTCCTAAAACAAGAAATATGACTTATCGTCATGCACCATGGGTACTAACAAAGGACAAGGTGAGCATGATCAATGATAGGATGGTTGATCTGTACACATGTATAGGCTATGGTACATCATTGCGAAACATGTTTACTATGGACTATAGAAGTCTTTCTATTAAAGACACATGATTGGCATAAATTTCTAAAGGTAGGCCACGGCTTTATCTTATTCTTGACATTTGTTAATTTGTATGGATACTAACGTCAAAGGTGGACTATTTAGAACATATCTTGCCACTTGTAATTGATGGATGCTTAACCAAGGGCATTCGAGATATCATTTACCGTTTGGGGTCGCTTGCAACTTCTCCTTAAAAAATGTGTCTAGGAGTCTTCTTTGCAATTGAAGTTAGTTATCGATTGGCATTTTATCATTTTCCAGGTGGATTACATCAAAGGAAATAGACACTCACAAGAATCCACCAAAAAAGTTGGAGTGCATAGAGCTCTCCTATGCTTGATGGAAAAAGAGTTGCCTACGTCCTTTTTTGACATCCAAGGTGGAGCTTGCTGCAGTTGTAAGCACACGATGGATGTTTTGGGTTGAAAGATTCATGGGAGTCTTGAAGGGTCTTGTGCATCAGAGATCAAGGCCCAAAGGATCTGTGTGGTAGAGGGATGGTTGCATCATGAGTGTATGTACTATCTCTTTGAGTACTTGCAGCTTGTTTATGAGGAAGATCCCCTTGTTTGGATGGCAGAAGAATCAAGTAAATTATCAAAAGTGTGGAAAAAAGGGACTCCCAGTATGTCTTGATCACGATGAAGGATATAGTTTAAGTATTTTCATAATGTATAATTTAGAATGTATGCAAAAATGGACCAAAGAGCATGATAAAGAATGGCAAGATAATATGTGAGGAACATCGAAGAGACAACGGGTGACCCCCATCATGTCCATGACATGGATACAAGAGCGAATAAAAAAGGCACAAGAAGAAGGTGCACAACTTACGTGTGAGGAGTTTGAGCTCAGTCTCGGGTGTGACAAGGAGGTAAGATATGGCATGGCCCACACTTCCAGTATTCTATATGTGTGTTTTTGTGATGTTAATATTCTCTACGTTTTTTATTTTAGGTTCGGGCATATAGTAGTATCTAGGCCTATGAACAATATCTTCAAGTCAAAAGGATTGATGATATGTGTCGTACTTAAGACTCATGCATTGTTGCATCACTTCAATAACAATCTCATGCAAGTGCCCATGACACAAACCTTGTCAACGAACGAGCTAGGTTACGTTGGGGATCTAGAGAGATTATATGAAGTTAATTATCATTTTATGAAACAAGTATAGTTATTCTAGAAATTGATCCATTCTCTCACATGGTGTATTTGGTGCTAGTTTGAGAACATGTTTATTATAGGTCATTTTGAACGTTCGCTAGTTTTGTACACAATACAGAGGCAAAGATACTACCATGAAAAGAGAGCCCATGGGT
Organism: Cibotium barometz; assembly: GCF_041138505.1. NCBI lineage: Eukaryota > Viridiplantae > Streptophyta > Polypodiopsida > Cyatheales > Cibotiaceae > Cibotium > Cibotium barometz. The sequence continues at coordinate 46,133,305 of NC_141077.1, forward strand.
TTTTGGTCTATCGACTCCTCCAAGTTGCTACAAGCAAGCAAAGAACCTTACCTTCTTCCAATGAATTGTGAACAAGAATTATTTTACAAAAATCCAGATGGCAATCCATGGTGGCAAATTGTGCAAGTCAATCCTTGAGGTTGATAGAGCTTTTGGATAGCACACTAGCCTATTTGCTCAAGGATAGCAACCATATAGATATCTAGGAAGATACATCATTGGCCAAGGAGGAGTATACACATCTTGACCTCACCATGATGGTGATTTCTCAAGGAGATAGACTAGGACAATCTAATGTGAATGAGGAACGAGAGGAGGAAGACAAGGACAAGGGGGACAAAGACCTACTTGATTTTGGCATTGAGCAGGCAACTGAGCTTGTAATGTCACCACCTATGCTAGACCTAATAGAAGAAGAACTACAAGAAGCTAGAAAGGACAACAATGAACCACTCTTTTATATTTACATTTTTCTCGAGTCTAGTCCTTGAAACTTAGGTATAATCCTACTTCTCCAATAATTCCCCTAGTTTCAATGTGTCACATGCTTCCAGACCATTAAAACATCACAATTCAAACATCACAATTAATGTGTCACATGCTTTGAAAGCTTTCAAGTGAGGAACAGAGAGGACTGCTAATTGGGTGTTCATGTGACATTCCTCTCTGCTAGCTTATTGAACTTGAAAATCCACTTGGAAAACTTGAAAGACCACTAACCTATCTGTGGAATCCTTTCACACATCATGTGCATCGTTCATGGAACTGTGTACCTCCTGAGGTGATGTTAGAGCTCTTGTTGATGTTAGAGCTCCTGTTGATGCCAGTTGAAGCCCGAAACTCCATTTTCTCCTTCGATGATGGATGTCACCCAAAAAACTCATGGGTATATCTTGTATGCCTTGCAGATGTAAGATACTTAGACTGACTGTCTATAATGGACTGCTAGGATGACTATACTATAATGGACTGCTAGGATGACTACTATACGTAGATGTACTTAAGAAATAGAGAAGTACTGTTAGCTGATGTAAATGTTTAGTTGGATACTTTAATGATCATATCGGGGCTGTTGTATTATGCCCACAACTACTGGTTGGCTGTGGCCGATTGGTTGTCTTGGCATGGCCAACTAGTCACCTAAGCCACCAAAGGGGCTGATCACCTGGGATGCCTAGGTTGCTAAAGTGCTTATGATGCTAATGATGCCTTCACATGTGCTGCTTGAAAGGATTTGGTTCTGTGGATGTTGCTTTGCCCTGTTTGAAAATGGCATTTTGTCCATCCCAAAAAAGGGGATTTATCTCGATTATTCTAGATATATTAGATTTTTTTTCATCTTTTTGTGTCTTGCTTGTTGGCCGACTACCCTTTCAGTGGTCAACGAGCAGCCCCTTGATTATATATATCATTTTCCTCACCATTCAGCACTTGTACCACATCACATATCATATCACGTACCATCTTCTCTTGTTGTTTATTGGCCCTACACCACATATGCTTTATCATCATTGCCTGCTGTCAGCTCTCCAGTACTTTAGCATTTTACATTAGGCCACACCTTGGGACAATAGCCGGCTCTGTTACAACACAATACTTCAATGTTTTACGTCTAGCTAAACTTTGGGATGATAGCCTTCTCTACCACATAGCCCTCTCTACCACATAGATCACATCAACATTAGGCCACACCTTGGGACAATAGCCGGCTCTGTTACAACACAATACTTCAATGTTTTACGTCTAGCTAAACTTTGGGATGATAGCCCTCTCTACCACATAGCCCTCTCTAGCTAAACTTTGGGATGATAGCCCTCTCTACCACATAGCCCTCTCTACCACATAGATCACATCAACGTTTCATATCAGTTCATGGGGGGACAACATCCCTCTCTGCCTACAGTGGAGCATACCAGTGTTTTACCTTAGCTCATGGGACAACGTTTCATATCAGTTCATGGGGGGACAACATCCCTCTCTCCCTACAGTGGAGCATACCAGTGTTTTACCTTAGCTCATGGGACAATAGCCCACTCTCGTCTACACTTCAGTACAATAGTGGAAGGTGAAGTGATGCTGATGTTGATGATGGTGCAAACTCTAGTGAAAAGGATGCTGCTATACCTGAATGGTGATGAAGAGAAGAGAGGGCTACCATCCGGAGTGGTGGTGGTGCAAGATCTGGTGACAAGGGTGCTGTAATACCTGAGTGGTAGAGTGAGGAGAAGCAGAGAGGGCTACCGTCCCAAGTGGTGGAAGTGGTGCAACCTCTGGTGACAAGGGTGCTGAAATACCTAAGTGGTGGAAGAAAAATGATGATAAATTGTAGTACAGAGTGGGTTGGCATCCCAAGTCGTGTGTTGATGATAAAACATTACGGTGTTGTACTATGTAGTAGAGTAGGATGTTGTCCCATGAACTTAAGATAAAAATGATGATGTGCTCTCTGTAGAAGAGAGGGTTTTTGTCCCATAAGTAAAGGATTAAAACACGGATGTGCTAAGTGTAATAGAGAGGGTTGTCCCATAAGCTGCGGATAAAGATAGTGATGATATGTGGCAGAGAGTGGGTTGTTATCCCTGAAGGAAAACACTGCAGATATGCTATCAACGAACAAGATGTGCTACAATAGGAGGCAGTAGATAGATGATGTGGTATCGGATATGTCTATGAAGTGGTACAGAAACATTGAATAAAGAGGCAATGCTATATATAGTGAAGGGCAATGCTTGTCCGTCAGTGAAAGGGAAACAAGATCAAAAAAAGATGGATAAAATCTAATAAATCCAAAATAATCTAGAAAAAAAATGTAGCAGTCTTGTGAGATTCCCGCCTTCTCTGCGCATCAAACTCTGGAGTGACGGCAGTGGAAGTAGAAACCTCTCGCGCAGGGCAGAGCTTCCCACTCGGGGCCTTGGCCCTACCACGAATGTCCGGACAAGAGACTAATCCCTCGGTTCTTCCAAAACCGAACCCGGAAAATACTTCCCTCACCCAAAAAGCGTAGGCGATTCCTTTAGGGAAAATCTTCTAACATAGTCAAAAGCCTTAACTATCCTTTGTATTCTGACCGAACCCACGAGTCACATAGCCGAATAAAAGGAGGAACTTGCACTTGGTTTATAGAGACCAACGCTTTTTTCCCCATCAAAACAGGCATAGCCATTGATTCTTTTCCATAGAACAAGAATTATTCCATGACTTAGTTTAGCTTTCGTAACTTGAACAGAATTGAATTTATTTATAAGCAATCCATCGATCCAGCCTAGCTCCATCCAATCCCATGGGTTAGCCAACTGCCCAACTGCATCGACTTACAGACGGTAGATAATGTGAAAGGATTGGTGAAAGTATATAGATAGGATCCATTATAAAAATTTGGTTATGTTTCGTCTCGGGTACCAGGGAAACGAGTTCCCAGGCCCCCTAGCTGGCTCTCGTGCAAAACTTAAATAGACACACCACTTATGCACCCAATATGAAATTGCCTTTTCTCTTAGACTCAACTATCTCCAAAACAGCACTGCAATAAAACCACAGTGTCTCCATCATAATCCTCAGTATTCCAATTCCAAGTCCAATTTCCAATCGTTCCTTCCTCGGTGTACCTATGGCATCATTGGCAACAAGAACGCTCACCACTTGCTCACGCAGGGGCCTTTTCAATAGTTCCTAGCCCATAGTACCCAGGAATATAATCAAGTATTCCACTCATTCCTTCCTCAGCATACCTATGGCATCATTGGCAACCAAAACGCTCACCACCTCCTCACTCAAGGGCCTTTTTAATAGTTCCTAGCCCATATTACCTAGGAGTATAATCCAATAAAATCCATATGGACTCTTCATTTTGAAGATCATCTAGATAAACCAACAAGATCCATGTAAAAGAGACATGAACTCATCCGTTTGAAGACCAGCAAGGCCAATCAACCAGATCCATGCTCGTGTTCATGTGAGATTCCCCTGTTCCCACCGAGCAACGGATTCGGGTACTAGCAGCGGAAGTAGCACTTCTCGCACGGGACAGGGGTCCCACATTCGGGGCCTCGTCTCCAGGGATATCCGGACAAGAGACTAATCCGTCAATTTTTCCAAAACCGGACTCGAAAAAACTTCCCTTACCCGGAAAGCACGGGCGATTCCTCTAGGATAACTTTTTACTCTAATATAGTCAAGACCATTACTGATCAAGCTAATCCGATTGCACCTATAAAGATACTCGGTCAAATCAAGGAAGAAACTTGCACTTGGATCATTGGGATCAATGCTTTTTTTCCCATCAAGGAGGCACAGCCGTTGATTCCTATCCATAGAACAATTACTATCCGAGATTTACTTTATCTATCGTAATAACATAAATTGAGTCTCGATTTATGGATCCATCAGTCTAGCCTAACCCCATCTGTCCCATGGGTTAGAGCCAACTGCCCAACCACTGTAGTGATGGGATCCAATTAGGAATTTGGTTAGGTTTTGTCCCGGGTACCAAGGAAAAGAGTTCCCAGGCCCCCTAGCCGTATATTCATGCAAAAATAAAACTAGTCACACCACTTACACACCCAATATGAAATTGCCTTTTTCACAGATTCAATCAGTTTTAAAACAATCCTTTAATGAAACCATAGTATCACTGATCATCATCTTCCAAATTATCCGGTTGATTCTTAATTTCCCATCATTCCTTCATCAGAGTATCTATGGCATCATTGGCAACTAGAATGCTCACCACCTGTCCACTCAGGGGCCTTTTCAATAGTTCCTAGCCCATAATACTCGGCAATATAATCACTTATAAAAATCCAGATGGACTCTTGTTGAAGATCAGCAAGATCAACCAATAGATCTATATAAAGAGCCATGGACTCACACGAGCAAGGTCAATCAACCAGATCCATGCCCGGTTTCACAAAACAACTCTTACTCCTTGTTCCAATATCTTCCTCGACGAACGCGTGGGTATCCTAGGTGACCTAGAGCCCGAGCACCGTATGGTCAGCACCCTCTCGGATCCTTCGCAGGTGACCTAGCGCTTCACTCATAGGTCGCTTCCTTGGTCCCTCATCCACCGTACCGGAAGCTCACCATTTTAATCGAACCGAGGCTAGTCAAGACCCGGCCGACCTTGCTACGCAAGACGTCCACCATTGACTCTCCATCAGCAGTTGCAACTTTATCAGTTAGGTCTCCACGACCTTAATCACAAGACGGTCAAAATGCTTCCCCAGCATTCTTGACATAAAACAGCCATTTACAAACATGTGAAATATGCACCTCCTTTAATGGACTCCCCTTCCTTACATATGTGTCAAAATGGAATAATTATACCCAAAATATCCATATTTTTAATATTGCTCATAGTTTTTTACTAATAAACCTTGTACATTTTCAACTCTTCATCTTATGTGAGCATTTACTCATTTTTGGATACTCAATTTATCTCATTTTTTTGATATTACTCATAGTTTTTTACTAATAAACCTTGTACATATTCAACTCTTCATCTTATGTGAGCATTTACTCATTTTTGGATACTCAATTTATCTCATTTTTTTGATATTACTCATAGTTTTTTACTAATAAACGTTGTACATTTTCAACTCTTCATCTTATGTGAGCATTTACTCATTTTTGGTATCTTCTTTTACAAATAGGATTTATCTCCTCCCTACACATGGATTGATGCTACTGGCCCATAGGAACCTTAATTGGACCATAATCCAAAAATTTCTGAAAATCTAGACCCTTAGGCTAAGGTCCTTCATATCCATTTTCAATTAATTCTAATTGCACATTGGAAAGTTCTTTTTGAATATCTGTTTCAGGGGAACTTATTTTAATAAGATGAGTTTTTTTTCTATCCAAAAATATTCATAATCTGACTATTCTCTCTCTAAAATATTTTCTCTCTCTATGCCAAAACAGGCAGAGACAAGATCTCTTATATTTCAGAAAAGGGAATTGATTACAGGGGAATATGCTGGACATTTTGAGAGGCTGGGGAGGAATCTTACATTCACTCCCACTTGAAAAACACGAGATGTCCTCATCTCGCAAACTTAGGATAATTTTGCAAGATGCACGAATATGAGACTTAGAGAAAAATTAACTAAGATTAACCACAAAAAAAAGTCTCAAAGAGAGTAAGATTCAAGATAAGAACAAGATCTAAACTTTATTCATTCTTGAAACATATACAGTAAAGATAGAAGAACTCTTTACACTTCCATAAGCCCGTCCATCATATGATCACAAAAGCAGCACTCACAAGCTGCGCACGTATAAGGTAACTCATCTATGGGAATAATTCTGTTGGTTATTGCCGCACCTATCTTAGTGGTATGAGATGATTTAACAATAGGACCTTTGAGAGGAAAGCCAAAAACGGGGTAAAGGCATATCTTCTGATGAGGAAGAAAACAGTGACGCCAATAAGAAGACTCGCTCAGAAAACCCAAGATGCCTTGATCTCATGACGCAGTAGTATCGGGGACCCAAACCCAAGGCTTCAATAACCATAGCCAAGCGGACATTGTTACGGAAGTACTATCGCCCCCACGGTGTTACCCTAGTTATATCTCCACAGGTCCGCCATTTGGTCTGAGCTACAGAAGTTCCCAAGTGAGGAAAAAGTGAGCGCTCATACAGTTCTAGAAAATCCTTCTTCACAGACTCGCTTGCGTCTTGAAGGTGAGAAATCATCATGGATAAAACCAATTCCTGCTGCCAAGCCATGAAGGAGATTAAGAAAGAAAGGGGATCGATGGAAGTAAGATTACTATGAGCGACAAGTAAAAGTTATGACTTATATAAAGGAAGGAGCTAGCGTAACCTAGAAGCCAACGGTATCTTGCCACTGAAGTTTTACGGTCTTTCTATGATTTGGGTTTGGCACATATTTCTATAGAAGGCTTACATGAAATACATTATGAACTTTGAGATGAGGAGGTAAAAGAAGCTCGTAGGCTAGGTCACTTACTTTCTTTGAATTCAGATAAGGCTCACAATATCTGGGGGATAACTTCTTATACTCCCCAAGAGATAAACTTCTTTTGGGCTGTACTCGAATGAAGACCAAAACCTTGGTATCCAAAACACCAATTTTCACTTCTAAACTCATTGTTCTGAATCCTTAAAACAGGTGGGACTCCTGAGAAGTATTCTAGGAAAAGGGTCTTCCTTTTTTAAACAAAATCTTCCTTTTATTTAGACAGGTGGGACTCCTGAGAAGTATTCTAGGGAAAGGGTCTTCCTATTTTAAACAGAATCTTTCTTTTATTTTAGAGAGGGAATAATTATAAGATCAAAAAAGGATATTCTTACTCCTGTATACCTCGAAGGCTGGAGGAGAATCTTACATTCTACCCCACTTAAAAATGCGAGATGTCCTCATCTTGCAAGGTAGAGGACAACTCTTTTTCTTAAGATCCAATTTATTCTAGGGTTCCTTATATTCTGGTCAACTCAACAGAATACTGGGATAAATATCCCTTATATAGAACTCATCATTAAATATAATTCATTCGGATCATAACATTCATATTTTTAACGCGATAATGGTCCATTAGACCGCAAATTTCTTTCTGAACATTCCTCCACGAAAATTTCAGTCAAGTAAGTTCTCAATTGGTCATCCCTTAACTTGGTCTACCGGTCAAGTGTTAACAGTAGCAATCTGACAGCACAATCCACTAATCTCATAGTGATTTGCTGGATTCATTATCATCATTCCAGTTATGAATATCATCATAGGGACTCGTCCCATTCACCCTCATTGTGGTTTCGTTCAGGTTATTATATTTCAACTAAATTTCAAAAATCATCATTTTTCAATCAGCATCCAAATCAATTCATCAAGTCTCAAACAGAATTAAAAATCATATCAACCACATTCGAAATCATCATCTGGATAGCATTAACGCTTATAATTTCAAGTCTTAGATTTACTCATATATATTACCGGTAAAGAGCTGCAGTTATATCCTCGGTATATACGGGTAGTCATGGTACTTGGAACTATAAGGTAAATACTATCATGTTTAGGCCTCAAGCAAGTCCGGGATTCCATACAATTGCGGTACTTCTAATTGAAGACCCAATTGCTAATTTACGAATTTTCAGTTTGAATATCAAATTGTATGAATTATATCCCACAATTACAACCTTTTTGTGCTTCTTGATAAATTTTTGACATCTTTGACTTCTCAGTTGATCTTTATTAGTCAATTTGCTCTGATACCAACTGTGAGATCCCCCTGTTCCCACCGAGCATCGGATTTAGGTACTACCAGCGTAAGTAGCACTTCTTCACGTGGCACAGGGGTCCCACATTCAGGGCCTCGTCCACGGATATCTGGACAAGAGACTAATCCGTCGATTTTTCCAAAACCGGACTCGGAAAAACTTCCCTTACCCGGAAAGCACGGGCGATTCCACGAGGATAACTTTTTACTCTAACATAGTCAAGACCATTACTGATCAAGCTGATCCGATTGCACCTATAAAGATACTCGGTCAGATCAAGGAAGAAACTTGCACTTGGATCATTGGGATCAACGCTTTTTTCCCCATCAAGGAGGCACAGCCGTTGATTCCTATCCATAGAACAATTACTATCCGGGATTTACTTTATCTATCGTAATAACAGAAATTAAGTCTCGATTTACGGATCCATCAGTCCAGCCTAACCCCATCCAGTCCCATGGGTTAACCAACCGCCCAACCACTGTAGTGATGGGATCCAATTAGGAATTTGGCTAGGTTTTGTCCCGAGTACCAAGGAAAAGAGTTCCCAGGCCCCCTAGCCGGATATTCATGCAAAAATAAAACTAGTCACACCACTTACACACCCAATATGAAATTGCCTTTTTCACAAATTCAATCAGTTTTAAAACAATCCTTTAATGAAACCATAGTATCTTTCTATATAAACTCTCATTTTTCCACATTATCCCTCATCAATCCACATTATTTATTCCACATTCCATTTATATGTGTACTCATCCCATCACATCATTTTCCATCTCATCACTTCAAATTCCTTCACATCACATATCATATATTCACATCCATACATATATCCACATCCACATCCACATTCACATCCATACATCCACATCTACATCCATGCATCTATTTTCACATCCACATCTACATGCACATTCACATCCATACATCCACATCTATATGCGTACATTCACATCTACATGCATACATCCACATCCACATTCATACATCTACATCTATATGTATACATCCACATCTCCATGTATACATCCACATCCACATTCACATTCACATCCATACATCTACATCTACATGCATACATCCACCTCCACATTCACATCCACATCTATACATCTACATCTACATGCATACATCCACATCTCCATGCATACATCCACATCCACATTCACATTCACATTCATACATCTACATCTACATGCATACATCCACATCTATATCCATGCATCTACATCCAGATCCTCATTCACATCCATACATCCACATTCACATTCACATCTACATGCATACATCCACCTCCACATTCACATCCATAATCTCACCCTATCACAACCCATATACATCTTATCCCATCACATACATTTCTTACCTCATCCCATACACATCCTATCACTTTTTAACTCATCTTATCACATCCTAACTCATCTCATATGCATCTTATCACTTCCCATATCTTTTATGCATACCTCTATGCATAAAATTCAATTATGCTAAAAGTAACACTTTTATAATAAAATATTCATCTCTTATGCATACCTCTATGCATGAAATTCAAATATGCTAAAAGTAACTCTTTTATAATAAAATATTCATCTCTTATGCATACCTCTATGCAGGAAATTCAATTATGCTAATAGTAGCTCTTTTATAATATTCATCTTTTATGCATACCTCTATGCATGAATTTCAAATATGATAAAAGTAACACTTTTATATTAAAATATTCATCTCTTATGCATACCTCTATGTATGAAATTCAATTATGCTAAAAGTAACTCTTTTATAATAAAATATTCATCTTTTATGCATACCTCTATGCATGAATTTCAAATATGATAAAAGTAACACTTTTATATTAAAATAATAATCTTTTATGCATACCTCTATGCATGAAATCTAATTATGATAAAAGTAAAACTTTTATGTTAAAATAATAATCTTTTATGCATACCTCTATGCATGAAAATCAATTATGCATAATATAAAAATCAATTTCTCTAGGCTTACAATGAATATCTTTCAATTAATCTAGGATGATAATTCCTAGAATATGGTAGGAAGTCCTCTTTTCATGCTTTGAATGAATTTATTTTATGTGTAATTTTTATAAAAATTTTACCATAGCTCCACTGCTATGACTGATAAATCTCAATTATCTAAAAAGATAAAGTTTATCATTAAGGGAATGATTAGAATGATTAGAATGATCCCTAATTGGAGCATTAACCCATAATGGATTGAATCATCAATATTCATGAAATACATAAACTAAAAGCATAGGGAAAGCCATTAATTTGGTCTTAAGCATAGATTAATCTTGGATTAAGAAAAAGCTTTATGAAAAGCTTCATTTGGATTGAGAAATGGTCATGAGTATGACCATTTCTTGAGTGTGAGAGAGATATTACATAAAAACCATTAGAATTAAGCATAAATGGAAATTTATGTAATTCTTTACTAACATTCATTAATTACTTCTATAGCATTATCATTCATCAATTTACTTCAATAGCATTCATCAATTTATGTAGTTCTTTATTACCATTCATCAATTAACTTCAATAGCATTCAAAAACCATTCCAATTAAGCTTCTCAAGCTTGAGAGGGGTTGAGAAGAGAAACATTGAGAGCTCAAAATTCACCACTTACCTTACAAATTGCTTGATTCTTTGTTCACGGTAGAGGCCCCCAACCAATCAATTGGTTTAGTATGTTGAAGGAGCCACCAACGGAGATTGAAGAAAGAGGGAAGCTCTATTTTCTTACAAATTGGAGAGAATTTTAGAGAATAGTAAATACTAGCATTATTTCAGCATAGTTCTAGAATAGTAAAATCCTCCTCCTTTTTTTCAAAGGATTCATGTTCTATTTATAGGAGAGGGAGGCTCTAACCAAAGCTAACTGATTTCTAGAATTTTCTAATTTTAGTTTGGTTGAATTTGGACTAGATTTGGACCTAGTTTGGTTCCTTTTTGATTCGGTTTGGTTCCCTTTTGATTTGGTTTGGTTCAAGAAAGAGGAGAGATAAAAATATCACATTATTTTTGAGTTTAAAACTCATTCAAGCATGTGAAATATGCACCACCTTTAATGGACTCCCCTTCCTTACATATGTGTCAAAATGGAATGATTATACCCAAAATATCCATATTTTTAATATTGCTCATAGTTTTTTACTAATAAACCTTGTACATTTTCAACTCTTCATCTTATGTGAGCATTTACTCATTTTTGGATACTCAATTTATCTCATTTTTTTATATTACTCATAGTTTTTTACTAATAAACCTTGTACATATTCAACTCTTCATCTTATGTGAGCATTTACTCATTTTTGGATACTCAATTTATCTCATTTTTTTGATATTACTCATAGTTTTTTACTAATAAACGTTGTACATTTTCAACTCTTCATCTTATGTGAGCATTTACTCATTTTTGGTATCTTCTTTTACAAATAGGATTTATCTCCTCCCTACACATGGATTGATGCTACTGGCCCATAGGAACCTTAATTGGACCATAATCCAAAAATTTCTGAAAATTTAGACCCTTAGGCTAAGGTCCTTCATATCCATTTTCAATTAATTCTAATTACACATTGGAAAGTTCTTTTTGAATCTCTGTTTCAAGGGAACTTATTTTAATAAGATGAGTTATTTTTCTATCCAAAAATATTCATAATCTGAATATTCTCTCTCTAGAATATTTTCTCTCTCTATGTCGAAACAGGCAGAGACAAGATCTCTTATATTTCAGAAAAGGGAATTGATTACAGGGGAATATGCTGGACATTTTGAGAGGCTAGGGAGGAATCTTACAGTTCAGAAAACAACTCCAACTTATTTTTCTTCCTTGGCACATGCGTGGGTATCCTGAGCAACCCAGAGCTAGAGCTTCATATGATCAGCACCCTATAGGTTCCTTCGCAGGTGACGTAGCACTGCACTCATAGGCCACTTTCTTGGTCCCTCATCCATCATACTATTGGAAGCTCACCATTTTAACCGAACCGAGGCTAGTCAAGACCTGGACCGATCTTGCCACGCGAGACGTCCTTCTTTCACTCTTCGTCAGCCGTTGCAACATTTCTACTTAGGTCCCCACATGACCTCATTCCACAAGATAGTCAAAAAGCTTCCCCAACATTCTTGACATAAAACAATCTTTAAAAAACAGGTTTTAAATACAATTCCCAAACAAAATTCTCATCTTTCCTTGTCATTCCACATCCTTTCACATCATTCCTCAATCAATTCTCATCATTCCACAATCCCACATTTTCTACATCAATTCACATCACATCATTTCACATCCATTCACATTATCCTACATCAATTCACATCATCCCACATTAATTCACATCCATTCACATCTTCCCACATCATTTTCACATTCATTCACGTCATCCCACATAATTTCCACGTTCATTAATATCATTCCCACATTCATTCACATCATCCCACATCATTCCCACATTCAATCACATCATCTCACATCATTTCCACATTCATTCACATCATCTCATATCATTTCCATATCATCCACGTATCATCCACACATCAGTCCACATTATCCACATCAATGCACATTAACCATATCAATCCACATCATTTTCATTTTGTTTAAAAAACTTGTAAGGAGTTTCATTTTGACGATCCTCATACTTCTCTTACAGAAACTTCTCATCACTCCACATCATTCCACACATCCCACACATTACTTCTCATCACTCCACATCATTCCCCACCACATCCCACACATCACTTCTCATCACTCCACATTATTCCCCACATCACTACACAATCAATCCACATCATTCTACACCGCAATCCAATTCCCACAAACAAGATGGTGTCTTTTTGCTTTGAGTGAATCAGGTTTGATTATCAACTTTCCTTGACCTAGTTTATCAAAATTTGTGTTCCACAATCAACCAAGTTAAGAGTACAATTACTCTACTTTTCACACTGACAGAGTTTCTAAGTCTCGGCCATTACTTGGCTCAGTTTAAAGGTAACTTTTTTGCGACTTAATTCAATTAAGTCTAAATTTTCATTTTCTCTTTTGGATCCTCGATCCTTTGAGGAATTCTAGATTCCTTCCCAGGGAATCTAGAAATAAATCAGTTCACAATTATTTACGTTCATTCAATCATGCATGTGTCTGGTCTTTTTTCAGGGATTTCCTTTTCCTATTCTTTGAAATGTACCCAAGATTCTATTTCTCGAGAATCTAGACGTATACCCCATAATTCCAAAAGTTAATGTGTTCATAATTCCAAGATTCTATTTCTCAAGAATCTAGACGTATACCCCATAATTCCAAAAGTTAATGTGTTCATAATTCCAAGATTCTATTTCTCGAGAATCTAGACGTATACCCCATAATTCCAAAAGTTAATGTGTTCATAATTCCTCTTTCTGATTAAAATTTATCCATGTTTTCTCTATGCATTCCTATGAATATTTTCACATTCTTTTCTTAATGCAAATTTCAAGATGTATTTCCTGATGAGTTACCTCATGGATTACCTCTAAAACGAGAGGTGGACCACAAAATTGAGCACTGTAACATGACTACCTCCCACCCTATCAGCTGGATCCCATCCACCGGGGGCCGCTGGCTCAAAAGGCGTGAACCACTCCTAAGTGAGAGCCTCCTAAATGTCATCCCTCATAAATCAGCCCCCCTCTGAAGTGACTTAACCTCTCTGCCTGGATCTCCTTCGGGAGACTGCAAAAGCCTGCCAATCTCCAAAACTGCGTGCTGGGCCTGCGCACCAATCGTCCCCAGGCTAGGCGAGGTCGAGAACCCAGCATATGACCCTGCTCCATGCGTACCGCGGGGCTCCAGATGAGCGACTGTCTACACCGAAGGTCTCTGAGAAAGCCTTGGTCTCAGCAACTCCCAAGCTCGCAGGATACTAAAGGCAAATGTATCCTCCCATCCTCTACTGAGGCCTATCCTCCTCATCTTTGTGAATATCCACCGTATCTCTGGTCCCTGCTGGGGGAGCTCTAGCCTGCAGCCGCTAAAAAAGAAGCTCCTTCCAAGGCTCAGTGCTTGGAAGCAGCCCCCGAGAATAATAAGCTTCCCCAATAAGGCTCTACTCTGATCAGCTCGATCTATAATGCCCAAGCCCCCCTAAGCCAGCGGAAGAGTAATAACTACCCCAGCGGAAGAGTAATAACTACCCAAGCAACCTTAGCCCCCACCAGGCCGGCTGACCATCTTGCCCCCAGACCAAAGAAAGTTCTTGATCAGCCTCTGTACCTGGCTGATGCAAGAGCTCGAGAAAATCCAACAAGATGTGATATACCACATAGTCGCTAAAAGCACTTGATTTGTCACCACCACCCTCCCAGCCAAGGAAAGCCGAGCTGTACTCCAATATAAAAGCTTCTTCCGAATGCTCAGAAGAAGCGGGGCGATCTGCTGCTCAGGTGACAAATCAAGTCCAATTTGGCATCCCAGATACCACACTGCTGTGCCAGGAGGAATCCATCTAAAACCCGGGTCTGTGTGAGCACGAAAGGGGGGGCGAGAAGGGCGAAAGGAAGAGGGGGCAGGCGGGCAAGGGCGGGACGCAGAGGGGGGGGGGGCATGAGCAGGGGGGGACGAAGGAGAGGGCAAAGGACGAGGGCAAGGGCGAAGGCGGGGGGCGAAGGCGAGGGCAAAGGCGAGGGACGAAGGCGATGGCCAAGGCGGGTAGCAGGCTCGAGCAAGGGGGTGAGAGCTTTAGCGCGAGCAATCGGATTTTTTATGCTCTTGTATTATAATTAGTAAGTCCTAAAACAAGAAATACGACTTATCGTCATGCACCATGGGTACTAACAAAGGACAAGGTGAGCATGATCAATGATAGGATGGTCGATCCGTACACATGTATAGGCTATGGTGCATCATTGCAAAACATGTTTACTATGGACTATAGAAGTCTTTCTATTAAAGACACATGATTGGCATAAATTTCTAAAGGTAGGCCATGGCTTTATCTTATTCTTGACATTTGTTAACTTGTATGGATACTAACATCAAAGGTGGACTATTTAGGACATATCTTGCCACTTGTAATTGATGGATGCTTAACCAAGGGCATTCAAGATATCATTTACCGTTTGGGGTCGCTTGCAAGGTACATATCCTTCAAAAATGTGTCTAGGAGTCTTCTTTGCAATTGAAGTTAGTTATCGATTGGTGTTTTATCATTTTCCTGGTGGATTACATCAAAGGAAATAGACACTCACGAGATTCCACCAAAAAAGTTGGAGTGCATAGAGCTCCTATGCTTGATGGAAAAAGAGTTACCTACATCCTTTTTTGACATCCAAGGTGGAGCTTGCTACAGTTGTAAGCACACGATGGATGTTTTAGGTTGAAAGATTCTGTTGAACCAACATGAGAGAGAGAGAGAGACACGTCATATGCATCCCCAAAGGTGTGTGGAATACACACAATAGATGAGTATATATAGAGGAGATCCTAGGGCTATATATATAGAGACATTCTATATATAGCCAACACCCCCGCTCAAAGAAGGGTCTCTAACTGTGGATGAAAAAACCCTTGGGGGCTGAAGGGAAAAACCCACAGCTCTATATACACCTACCGCTATATTCAATTATTTTATAGTTACAAAGTATTATTCAAAGGAGCTACATCACTCCCATATATACAATAGCCATTAAGGCTGCGAAGGAGCTACATCACTCCCATATATACAATATCCATGAAGGAGCTACATCACTCCCATATATACAATAGCCATGAAGGAGCTACATCACTCCCATATATACTTCATCACTCTTATGTGTACAATAGCCAAACGAAGGCTTTGAAGGTCATCCATTTTCATGTTGCCTTGATCCATTCATATAGGTTGGGTGCGAGTCTATCTTCGTGGGGTGACGATGCTAAATAATATTTTTGTAGTCTCTTCTCTATATTGAAGCTCAGCAATATCCAAATACAATCCTGATCCATAAACCCTGTAATATGGAAGAAGTCTCCATAACAAATGGAAAACCATAATTTTGTTATAGAAATATGAGATGTACACGAAAAGATGTACATAAAGAAATAGACATAAAGGTATCTATTATATGGCTGCTTAGGAATATAGTCCATCCGCAAAGGACATGCATGGCAATGTCAACTTGTGGAAGATCATCGAATCAATGGCAAATGAACTAGATTTGGTAAGGGAATCTGGTTACTTGGAGAAGTTGACTTGGAAGATTGACCTGTCACTAAAATAGAAAATGACACTCATTCTAGTTAGTAAGGATATCATGGAAAGCTACAATCATATCTTTGCCATGGGAAAAATCTATGACATAAGATCAAACCTCCAGTATTATAAGTCAAGATAATGAGACAATTATAACTTGGATCAAACCTCCAGGATGACATGATATGAAAGTAAACCTCATAAGATGACAAGATGAGAAATCAAACCTCTTACGTCCATAGGTAGGATAACCAGACATGATGAAAAAGCGAACCTCTGACATGAAACAATAATTAGGATGTAGACACCTCTGACAGGACAAAAAATCAAACCTCTAACATGTAGTCAGGATGACATGACGTGAACGTAAACCAACCTCGTAAGATGACGGGACAAGAAATCAAACCTCTATCATGTAGTCAGGATGACATGACGTGACGTGAACATAAACCTCATAAGCTGACGGGACGAGAAATCAAACCTCTCGGAAAATATGCTCAACGGAATTTCTTGTTAGTTGCCATAGATTGAATTCCAAGACTTGACCACCATTATAGCCATTTAGACCTGCACGGTTGCATTGTCGACCACAAAAGACATTGATAGACTTAAATAAACCTAGTCAATCTGATGAGCCAAAGCCAAGGCACGGTGCATCCAAACACCATGGCGTCATGGATACAATCCATGGAAACGTAGTCAACCATCATTCACGAAACATGTAACCATCATCATGGAACAACACCATGGCATCATGGATAAAATCCATGGAAACACAATCAACCAATATAGATTAGCCAAGTGAACCAACATCAACGAAGCATGTAGCTTGGAATGACCAACATCAACGAAACATGTAGCTTGGAATGACCAACATCAACAAAACATATAGCTTGGAATGACCAACATCAACGAAACATATAACCATCATCATGGAACAACACCATGGCATCATGAATACAATCCATGGAAACGTAATCAATCATCATCTACGAAACATGTAACCATCATCATGGAACAACACCATGGCATCATGGATACAATCCATGGAAACGTAGTCAACCATCATTGATGAAACATGTAACCATCATCGTGGAACAACACCATGGCATCATGGATTGTAGTGAGTGAATTACATCAATGCAATGAACACATAAACATATATCAATAAAATGTGTAACCATCACCACCTGGCATCATACCAAGGCACCAAAATTACAAACTCACCAAACCTGGCATCATACCAAGGCACCAAAATTACAAACTCACCAAACCTGTCAGAATCACCGAGGCTTGCATGCTTAAAATAATAATTGTCAAGTCCGTGAGGCTGGTTGTAATGTAACAAGCAAAGGTAGAACACATGGCACCTTTAACTATTTCTTGCAAAGGCTCCCGAGAAATAGTTGCATGCTTACAAAGCCTCTCGAGTAGTAACAGCATGCTAAGCATCAATAAAGTCCTCTTTACGCACAAGACAAACTTCCTCGAAGCCATAGAAAGAACAAATACACAACTTCCTTGTGAGAACAATCAAACGAGAGATTAACATCACTGTCGAGATAAAAGGATAATGAGATCATCACCAAGATGACCATGACCAAGTAACTGTAACGATTCTGAAGTCATGAGATAAAACAATCAGATCATCACCGAGATGACCACGAGCAAGTAACTATAACGATTCCTAAATCATGAGTTAAAACTATCAGATCATCACCGAGATGACCATGAGCAAGTAACTGTAACAATTCTGAAGTCAGGATCATTGAATTTACCACAAGCATTTCATGGGCACAAATTAGAACCAACCTATTTCAAACAAACTAATGCACACCTTTGGTTTGGTATGCGGGATTTTTGCTCACACGCACAGGGCTGCGAATTGATATTTAGAGAAGGAGTAACCATTCAAAAGTAAGATCCAACATCAGATATGTAAGTAATATCAAGCAGACGTACACCGAAAGGATAGCAAGCCAAAACCATGACATCATGGATAAAGTCCATGGAAACGTCATCAACGAATATAAAGAAATCATCATAATGAGCATCACAAAATAAAACCATGACAGGATGAACAAAATCCATATACATAACATCACTCAATCGAAAAGAAAGGCATAATTACCATCATGTGATAATACCTTGGATTGTCAATAAATACATTATGAATGTCCAAGCTTAATCATGTGATTCCTGTAGCTAGCACTAAAACAAGATCACAACATATTAGCTCATGAAGCAATCAAAAAGATCAAGATTATTGTAGAAGTACATCATGGTAGCATAAGAGTTATACCAGACCATGGCATAAGTCATGATCAATGTGAGTTGCATAAGATACGAAAGATTGTCTTCTACTTACATCATGAAAGTAAGAATCAAATATGTTGATTATCATGGACAAACAACTCTAAGGAATATGCATCTCATCAATATCAAATACCATCATGATATTGATGAACAAAATCCATATACATAACATCAGTCCATCGAAAAGAAAGGCATAATTACCATCATGTGATAATACCTTGGATTGTCAATAAATACATTATGAACGTCCAAGCTTAATCATGTGATTCCTATAGCTAGCACTAAAACAAGATCACTACATATTAGCTCATGAAGCAATCAAAAAGATCAAGATTATTGTAGAAGTACATCATGGTAGCATAAGAGTTATACCAGACCATGGCATAAGTCATGATCAATGTGAGTTGCATAAGATATGAAAGATCTTCTTCTACTTACATCATGAAAGTAAGAATCAAATATGTTGATTATCATGGACAAACAACTCTAAGGAATATGCATCTCATCAATATCAAATACCATCATGATGATGGCTAAACTCTATGCATGATGCGAGAGATCTTTTAACGCTAAATATGAATTTTCTCTTAGTTTTGATAAAATTGCCATGAGCCGTCGTAGGAAGTAAACCACTGTAGAAGCCGTCGTATCAACCTATAAACTATCTTCAAAGTTGAAATGTTTCAAGGGAATTCACCTAAAACTTCTTGAGGGGATCTTGCAACCATAGCCCCTTGTGTGGCCTGTGGGTCCCACTTTCATAGTGCTCCACGAATCCGTTTCGATATGTTGCTATGGTGGACATAATATATAAAAATATCATATCAGCAAGGCTTCGATAATTAGAAGTAGCAGAGAGATGTTGGATATCTGGACGGATATCTGAACGGTGGAACAACAGAACTAAAGAATTGGATTTGAAGCAGCGAGTAGAAGGGAGGATCATTCTTCTAGACATGAGGAAAGATTCTATTTTTCTCAAGTCCCTTCCTACAATATGGCGTACTGTATTGCACTTACGGTACATGCTTCTGGCACTAATCATATTGTGGGAAGTTCGCGAAGGGGAGCGATCCAGAGCTGTCTAGAGCTGCCAAAAAGCATGATGAAAGCAAAGAATTCGACCCAAAAAATAAATAAAAATCTTTATCTACTATGAACAACACGAGATATTATCTCATGAAAGATCTTCTTTCTCCTAGAAACCTTTATTTTCTATGAGAAACAAACGATATTTTTTTTTTCACAAGTATGATGCAATCTATACATGAAAATCAATGCTCATGAAATATTTTATTAGGTTCACAAATCTCTATCTAATACGAACATCATACATATAAGGGATAACGAGATCTTCTCTAAAAAATTTCTCATGCATAACATACACATAATCAAGCAATAAATCATTATAAAGATTGAGAAAACTAAATCACTTATCTTCTTTGTCCATACAGAAGATTCAGAAAACTAAATCACTTATCTTCTTTTGTCCATACAGAAGTTTTGATAGCCAACGGTCAAAAGATTGCTATCAGTCTGCTGCTACTTCAGATTACAATCGGTGTAGAATTTGATAAATCTGATATGCTAGACAGCTCAAAAACGCACCATATACCCCCAAAACGACTTCAAAAACACTGAATTCCGAGTCCGGAGCAGAAAATTATGGCGATTTTACGTTTCGCAGAATTGCAAATTTTTCTGCGCGCGCGCTGCGCGGAGCCGCGCGAAGCCGAAAACGAATGCTTTTCATAGCGAAAAAGCAACCACGCTCTGATACCATGTTGAACCAACGTGAGAGAGAGAGAGAGACACGTCATATGCATCCCCAAAGGTGTGTGGACTACACACAATAGATGAGTATATATAGAGGAGATCCTAGGGCTATATATATAGAGACATTCTATATATAGCCAACAAATTCATGGGAGTCTTGAAGGGTCTTATGCATCAAAGATCAAGGCCCAAAGGATCTATGGCAAAGGGATGGTTGCATCATGAGTGTATGTACTATCTCTTTGAGTACTTGCAGCTTGTTTATGAGGAAGCTCCCCTTGTTTGGATGGCAGAAGAATCAAGTAAATTATCAAAAGTGTGGAAAAAAGGGACTCCCAGTATGTCTTGATCTTGATGAAGGATATAGTTTAAGTATTTTCATAATGTATAATTTAGAATGTATGCAAAAATGGACCAAAGAGCATGATAAAGAATGGCAAGATAATATGTGAGGAACATCAAAGAGACAACGGGTAACCCCACCATGTCAATGACATGGATACAAGAGCGAATAAAAAAGGCACAAGAAGAAGGTGCACAACTTACGCATAAGGAGTTTGAGCTCAGTCTCGGGTGTGACAACAAGGAGGTAAGATATGGCATGGACCACACTTCCTGTATTCTATATGTGTGTTTTTGTGATGTTATTATTCTCTACATTTTTTATTTTAGGTTCAGGCATATAGTAGTATCTAGGCCTATGGAGAATATCTTCAAGTCAAAAGGATTGATTATATGTGTTGTACTTAAGACTCATGCATTGTTGCATCATTTCAATAACAATCTCGTGCAAGTGCCCATGACACAAACCTTGTCAAAACGACGAGCTAGGTTACGTTGGGGATCTAGAGAGAATATATGAAGTTAATTATCATTTTATGAAACAAGTATAGTCATTCTAGAAATTGATTCATTCTCTCACATGTTGGTGTATTTGGTGCTAGTTTGAGAACATGTTTATTATAGGTAATTTTGAACATTCGCTAGTTTTGTACACAATACAGAGGCAAAGATGCTACCATGAAAAGAGAGCCCATGGGTTTTTGGCCTATGGACTCCTCTGTTGAGATATCGAGCTCTAGTGAGGCGGTGGACACTGATGACCCGCCTGGGGGATAGGCCCCGCACTTACACCACTGGCATGGTTGGTGAGATCTTGGGTGATATGCAGCCAGTGGGATGACAGGCTGTGTGACAGCCACTCTAGAGACTGGCATAGTTATAGCGCCAGCTCATTTAGTCGGGTTCACACTATAGAGAACCCGTGTATGTATTTGGTTGAGTACCTTTCATATGGTGTGTACTCTTATTCTTGTATATGGTGTGTTGAGTGTTGAGTAGAGAAGAAGAAGATTTTCAGCCTCTCACCTTGTGTGTTCTCTATTAGGGTTTTGTGAGTGTGTGTGTGTGCTTGCAAGAGCTCAAGCTCTCTTCCCCCCTGCATCTTTTCATGGTATCAGAGCCTGGTTCGTGCTAAGGGCTGAGCTGCAAGCAAGAGAACCACAAGAAGCGGTACGAGGGTAAGAGCTACAACTACTCTTCCCTATTGTGTTGGTGACTACACCCTTGTCGGGAGCTCTACGGGAGGCACCGGCAAACGATCTCCGATTGAGGAGCTTTCTTCGCGGGAGTGAAGCTACAGGGCAACTATACAGTCCTTCGGACTAAATTTTCGGGCCGAAAACGCGTTTCGGGCGTGTCTGGACCTCCGTTTTTCAGAAAGCAGGCGATTTCGAGCACTGCGGGTAAGTCATCGATTCTCTGCAGAACTTTGTTTTAAGAACTGCAGGAAGACAGATTGACTGTGCAGACACTGTGGGTGCTGCAAAGAGGTCTACAGTTGCCATTGGGTGTATGTATGTGCATTGAAGTCACTGGTTGTGACATTTGAGAGTACTACAGTACTGCTGTGCAGAAAATATAGCATTTGTGCAGAAAAACCAGAGTGCAGTTTCTGGTAAAATTGTGTGTTTGGCAAGATGTCTAATGATGGCATAACACAGATTGTGGCTGAGAAGCTGGATAAGAATAACTTCCATGCTTGGAGGTTCAGGTTGACGAATTTCCTTATGGGAAAAGGGTATTGGGACTACATTGAAGGTGAGCATGAAGAGGCACCGGAGATACCGGATATAAATCCGACTGCTGCAGATGTGAAAGAGTTTAAAGATTGGAACCAAGGAGCCAGGAAAGTAATGTATTGGCTTTCCATTAGCATACAGGACACCATGATTGGGCACATTCAGGATACCAAGTCCCCTAAGGAGGCGTGGGACACCTTGGTAAAGCTTTATGAAACAAACACCAAGGCACGTAAGATACAGTTGAAGAATGAACTTCATACTGTGGAGAAAAAGAGCATGTCTGTGAATGACTATGCGCTGAAGATAAAGGGTATTGTGGAATCCCTTGCATCTATTGGTGTGTCAGTAGATGATGATGACAAGGTGGAAGTCTGTCTACGTGGTCTCGAGCCACAATACAAGGCGTTTAAGACGTCTATTCAGACTCGGGAAAACATTCCTAACTTTACAGATTTGGTGTCTATGCTGATTATCGAAGAGAAGAACTTGGGTGAAGACCAACAGTCTTCACAAAGCAAAAACAGTTCAGAGCAACAGGCCTTCTACACGAGTTCAGGAAGAGGACGAGGTAGAGGAGGCCGTGGACGCGGTCAAGGAGGTGGCCGAACAGGTAATCAGAATTATGGCCAGCAGCAGCAGCAACAACAACAGTCCCAGAATCAACAACAACAACAACACGCAGGTGGAAGAGGCAAATTCAGAGGCAGGGGGAGTCAAAGAGGCCGTGGAAATTGGCAAAGGCAATATAATGATGCACGTGAATGCTACTATTGTGGTAAGCCAGGACATGTGCAGTCAGAATGTTATAAGAAACAGGCTGACATGCAAAATGGGAGAGTGCAGCAAAACAACTATGCATCCTCAAGCAGAAATAATGAGGACAATGAAAGGTTGTTTGTTATGCAGCATGTTGTAAATGCCATGTCTGAAAATGTTGATGCAGCACAAAAAGATAATGTATGGTATGTGGACTCAGGCGCTTCGAACCACATGACGAGTCATGGGGAGTGGTTCAAGGAGATGAAGAACCCGGAAAGACAGGTTTTGTGGAAACAGGGGATGACACTGCTCATCCAATTGCCCACGTTGGAGATGTGCCATTATCTATGCAGGATGGCAAAGTGAAGTACCTTGCAGATGTACTTCATGTACCGAACATAACAAAGAATCTGGTTTCAGTTGGCCAGATGATTGAGCAGGGTTTGCAGGTTCGGTTTAACCCTGATGGGTGTTATGTTGAAGATTTCAAAGACAAGTGCAGGTTGGTTGCAAAAGGCAACAGAGTGGGCAGAATGTTTACGTTGGATGTAGACATGCCTGAAATGAGTGCTGCGATGTTTGCAAATGGTTCAGGAGTTGTTGCAGACACAGACATATGGCATAAAAGAATTGGACATGCAAATGTGCAGAGATTGAAGTCTATGCAGACAAAAGGAATTGTGACAGGGCTGCCAAAATTTAAAGTGGAAGGTATGCAGAAAATCTGTGAAGCATGCCAATTTGGGAAGCAAACAAAGCATGTGTTTCCACGTAACAGATATGTGAGCAGAAATGCACTAGATGTTGTGCATTCAGATGTATGGGGTCCTACGAAGACCGTTTCTATGGGAGGCTGCAGGTACTATGTCACTTTCATTGATGACCACACAAGGAAAGTGTGGGTATATTTCATGAAGGAGAAGAGTGAGGTATTCACTCACTTTCAGAATTTCAGAGTTTTGGTTGAAAAGCAAACAGGGAAATATGTAAAGTGCCTAAGGTCAGATGGAGGGGGAGAGTACTTCTCCAATGAGTTCTCTGAATTCTTGAAGAAGAATGGTATTCGGAGACAATTCACATGCAGATATACTCCGCAGCAAAATGGAGTTGCTGAGCGAAAAACAGGCACATTGCTGAGATTGCACGAGCATTGATGGAAGAGAAGAATATGCCGCATTGCTATTGGGCTGAGGCTGTTTCTACAGCAGTATATATCATGAACAAGACTCCAACTGCAGCCATACATGATGTAACTCCAGAGGAGAGGTTTACTGGCAGAAAACCAGATTTGTCTCATCTGAAAGTTTTTGGATGCATTGCATATGTGCATGTGCCAGATGAGCTGAGAACTAAGCTGGATCCGAAAGCTGAAAAATGTGTGTTTATTGGATATTCCCTTGAGCAAAAGGGATACAGGTGTTATAACCCTACTACACGTGAGTTGAGGGTAAGCAGGGATGTTGTCTTTGATGAGATGAGCAGCTGGTATGCTGCTGAAAAAGAAGCTGTTGGGGCTTATTTGAGTGGAAGTGTGGTTGCACAGAATGCAGGTCAGCAATCACAGTCTTTGAGTGGACCAGGAGAGTCCTCATCTAGTGGGTCTGTTGATAGACCATGGAGTGGCAGGCTGCGTCATAATACCAGCCCTGCAAATGTGATTAGTACATCACGTAAAGGAAAAGAGAAAGTGGTTGAGCCCCTTGGTATGCCTGACATTTCTGCAGGGCATTCTCATGTTGATGGAGAGTCTAGTGGCTCAGACATGAGCCTTGATGAGGAGCTTGGGATCCCAGCTATGAGAACACCTGGTGTAAAGAAGGCTATGGAAGCCATGAATGAGAAGCTGCGAAGATCAGGGAGAGTGAAGAACCCTGTGCAGAGATTTACATATGATGGTTATGTGGCACATCATTATGCATATATGGCAAAAGTTGTGCAGGTTGTAGAGCCCACATGCATTGATGAGGCTGTTGGAAATGTGTGTTGGGAGAAAGCTATGGATGAGGAGATGGATGCACTATATGGAAATGAAACTTGGGATTTAGTGCAATTGCCTGAAGGCAAGAAAGCCATTGGATGCAAGTGGGTGTACAAAGTTAAACATAACAGTGATGGAAGCATAAACAGGTACAAGGCTAGATTGGTAGCCAAAGGATATGCGCAGACATATGGGATTGATTATGAGGAAACTTTCAGCCCAGTTGCCAAGATGGCAACGGTGAGAGTTGTGATAGCAGTGGCTGCGTCAAAGCAATGGTCTTTACATCAGATGGATGTAAAGAATGCATTCTTGCATGGGGATTTGCAAGAAGAGGTGTATATGTTGCAGCCACCTGGTTATGAGGATGAGGGTCACCCCGAGCATGTTTGCAGGTTGAAGAAAGCCTTGTATGGCTTAAAGCAAGCACCAAGAGCATGGTCTGACAAGATTTCTGAATATCTTGTCACTATTGGCTTTCATGTAGCCAATGCAGATTTCTCATTGTATGTGAGACATGGTGATAGAGGGGTTGTGCTTGTTGTCATCTATGTAGATGACTTGATCATTACGGGGGACCATGATGCAGAGATCTTTGATGTAAAGATCTTGCTTAGACAGAAGTTCGAGATGAAGGATCTGGGGAAGCTCAGATATTTCTTGGGCATTGAGGTGATTAGGTCACCACATGGTATTGGATTACTGCAGAGACAGTATGGCTTGGACATGTTGTCCAAGTATGGTATGACAGGCTGTAAGCCTATTTCTGTGCCATTGGATCAGAATGGCAAGTTGAGTGCAGATTCAGGAGAGATCTTGGAGGATCCTACTATGTACAGGAGCATAGTAGGAAGTTTGATCTACATGACGATCACCAGACCAGATTTGAGCTATGCTGTTGGGTTGGTGAGTCAGTTTATGCAGGTTCCACGAAAACCGCATTTGGATGCTGTGAGACGCATACTGAGGTATGTGAGGTCTACTTTGCATTGTGGACTATTCTATGAGACTGGGACAGAGATATGTGTACATGGGTACACAGATGCTGATTGGGCTGGTAGTATCTCAGACAGAAGATCTACCAGTGGATTCATGTTTTCTTTGGGGAGTGCTGCTGTGACTTGGAGCAGCAAGAAGCAGCCTACGGTTGCTCTATCGAGTACAGAGGCCGAGTATAGAGGAGCTGCTATGGCAGCATGTGAGGTAGCTTGGTTGAGAAAGCTACTTGCAGATTTGGGTCTATCAGTGGATAGACAAGTTGTCATTTTCTGTGACAACATTAGCAGTATACAGTTGGCTAGGAACCCAGTCTTTCATGCTCGTACGAAGCACATAGAGGTCCACTACCACTTCGTCAGAGAGAAGGTCTTGGCAGGAGACCTTGACCTTGTTTATGTCAGCACAGAGGATCAGGTAGCTGACATCTTCACCAAAGCATTGGGTACAGAGAAGCTCCGCAGATTCAGGGCTTCGCTTGGTGTACATGAGATGGAGTTGAGCTCGAGGGGGAGTGTTGAGATATCGAGCTCTAGTGAGGCGGTGGACACTGATGACCCGCCTGGGGGATAGGCCCCGCACTTACACCACTGGCATGGTTGGTGAGATCTTGGGTGATATGCAGCCAGTGGGATGACAGGCTGTGTGACAGCCACTCTAGAGACTGGCATAGTTATAGCGCCAGCTCATTTAGTCGGGTTCACACTATAGAGAACCCGTGTATGTATTTGGTTGAGTACCTTTCATATGGTGTGTACTCTTATTCTTGTATATGGTGTGTTGAGTGTTGAGTAGAGAAGAAGAAGATTTTCAGCCTCTCACCTTGTGTGTTCTCTATTAGGGTTTTGTGAGTGTGTGTGTGTGCTTGCAAGAGCTCAAGCTCTCTTCCCCCCTGCATCTTTTCATCCTCCAAGTTGCTACAAGCAAGCAAAGAACCTTACCTTCTTCCAATGAATTGTGAACAAGAATTCTTTTACAAAAATCCAGATGGCAATCCATGGTGGCAAATTGTGCAAGTCAATCCTTGAGGTTGATGGAGTTTTTGGATAGCACACTAGCCTCTTTGCTCAAGGATAGCAACCATATAGATATCTAGGAAGATACATCATTAGCCGAGGAGGAGTATACACATCTTGACCTCACCATGATGGTGATTGCTCAAGGAGATAGACTAGGACAATCTAATGTGAATGAGGAATGAGAGGAGGAAGACAAGGACAAGGGGGACAAAGACCTACTTGATTTTGGCATTGAGTAGGCAACTGAGCTTGTAATGTCACCACCTATGCTAGACCTAATAGAAGAAGAACTACAAGAACCTAGAAAGGACAACAATGAACCACTCTTTTATATTGACATTTTTCTCGAGTCTAGTCCTTGAAACTTAGGTATAATCCTACTTCTCCAATAATTCCCCTAGTTTCAATGTGTCACATGCTTCTAGACCTTTAAAACATCACAATTCAAACATCATGATTAATGTGTCACATGCTTTCAAAGCTTTCAAGTGAGGAACAGAGAGGACTGCTAATTGGTTGTCCATGTGACATTCCTCTCTGCTAGCCTGTTGAACTTGAAAATTCACTTGGAAAACTTGAAAGACCACTAACCTGTTTGTGGAATCCTTTCCAACATCATGTGCGTCGTTCATGGAACTCTGTACCTCTCGTGAGGTGATGTTAGAGCCACTTCTATCTTTTTCTGTGGAAGAGAACCTCCCGTTGATGCCAGATGAAGCCGAAAACTCCATTTTCTCCTTCGATGATGGATGTCACCCAGAAAACTCATGGGTATACCTTGTATGCCTTGCAGATGTAAGATGCTTAGATTGACTATCTATAATGGACAGCTAGGATGACTATCTATAATGGATTGCTAGGATGACTGTCAATACTGGACTGCTAGGATGACTACTATACGTAGATGTACTTAAGAAATACCTAGAGAAGTACTGGATTGCTAGGATGACTGTCAATACTGGACTGCTAGGATGACTACTATATGTAGATGTACTTAAGAAATAGAGAAGTACTGTTTGCTGATGTAAATGTTTAGTTGGATACTTTAATGATCCTATCGGGGCTATTGTATTATGCCCAAAACTACTGGTTGGCTGTGGCCGATTGGTTGTCTTGGCATGGCCGACTAGTCACCTAAGCCACCAAAGGGGCTAATCAGCTGGGATGCCTAGGTTGCTAAAGTGCTTATGATGCTAATGATGCCTTCATACATGTGCTACTTGTTGAAAGGCTTTGGTTCTGTGGATGTTGCTTTTCCCTGTTTGAAAATGGCATTTTGTCCATCCCAAAAAAGGGGATTTATCTCGATTATTCTAGATATATTAGATTTTTTTTCATCTTTTTGTGTCTTGTTGGTTGGCCGATTACCCTTTCAGTGGTCAACGAGTAGCCCCCTTGATTATTTATATCATTTTCCTCACCATTTAGCACTTTTACCACATCACATATCATATCATGTACCATCTTCTCTTGTTGTTAATTGGCCTTACACCACATATGCTTTATCATCATTTCTTATTTTCAGCTCTCCAGTACTTCAACATTTTACATTAGGCCACACTTTTGGACAATAGCCGGCTCTGCTACAACACAATACTTCAATGTTTTATGTCTAGCTAAACTTTGGGATGATAGCCCTCTCTACCACATAGATGACATCAATGTTTCATATCAGTTCATGGGACAACATCCCTCTCTGCCTACAGTGGAGCATACTAGTTTTTTACCTTAGCTCATGGGACAATAGCCCACTCTATCACATAGATCACATCAATGTTTCATATCAGTTCATGGGACAACATCTCTCTCTGCCTACAGTGGAGCATACTAGTGTTTTACCTTAGCTCATGGGACAATAGCCCACTCTCGTCTACACACTTCAGTACAATAGTGGAAGGTGAAGTGATGCTGATGTCGTAGATGATGGTGCAAACTCTAGTGAATAGGATGCTGCTATACCTGAATGGTGATGAAGTACCATCCGAAGTGGTGGTGGTGCAAGATCTCATGACAAGGGTGCTGTAATACCTGAGTGGTAGTGAGGAGAAACAGAGAGGGCTACCATCCCAAGTGGTGGAAGTGGTGCAACCTCTAGTGACAAGGGTGTTGAAATACCTAAGTGGTGGAAGAAAAATGATGATAAACTGTAGTAGAGAGTGGGTTGCCATCCCAAGTCATGTGTTGATGATAAAACGTTACGGTGTTGTACTATGTAGTAGAGTGGGATGTTGTCCCATGAACTTGAGATAAAAATGATGATGTGCTCTTTGTAGAAGAGAGGGATGTTGTCCCATAAGTAAAGGATAAAAACACGGATGTGCTAAGTGTAATAGAGAGGGTTGCTGTCCCATAAGCTGCAGATAAAGATAGTGATGATATGTGGCAGAGAGTGGGCTGCTGTCCCAAGGTATGCTGCTGAAGGAAAACATTCCAGATAAGCTGTGCACAGATAAAGATAGTCATGATATGTGGCAGAGAGTGGGCTGCTGTCCCAAGGTATGTTGCTGAAGGAAAACATTGCAGATATGCTATCAACGAACAAGATGTGCTGCAACAACAGGAGGCAATAGATAGATGATGTGGTATCGGATATGTCTATGAAGTGGTACAAAAACATTGAATAAAGAGGCAATGCTATATATAGTGAAGGGCAATGCTTGTCCGTCAGTGAGAAAGGGCAGTCGACCAGCAAAACAAGATCAAAAAAAGATGGATAAATCTAATAAATCCAAAATAATCTAGAAAACAAATGTAGCAGTGTTATGAGATTCCGGCCCTCTCTGTGCATCGAACTCTAGAGTGATGGCAGTGGAAGTAGAAACCTCTCGCGCAGGGCAGAGCTTCCCACTTGGGGCCTCGGCCCCACCACGAATGTTCGGACAAGAGACTAATCCCTCATTTCTTCAAAAACCGAACCCGAAAAAAACTTCCCTCACCCAAAAAGCGTAGGCGATTCCTTTAGGAAAAATCTTCTAACGTAGTCAAAAGCATTAACTATCCTTTGTATTTTGACCGAATCCACGGGTCACATAGCCGAATAAAAGGAGGAACTTGCACTTGGTTTATAGAGACCAGCGCTTTTTTCGCCATCAAAACAAGCACAGCCATTGATTCTTTTCCATAAAACAAGAATTATTCCATGACTTGGTTTAGCTATCATAACTTGAACAGAATTGAATTTATTTATAGCAATCCATTGATCCAGCCTAGCTCCATCCAATCCCATGGGTTAGCCAACCACCCAACCACTCTATTGATAGGATCCATTATAAAAATTTGGTTATGTTTTCTCCAGGGTACCAGGGAAAAGAGTTCCCAGGCCCCCTAGCTGGCTCTCGTGCAAAACTTAAATAGACACACCACTTACGCACCCCATATGAAATTGACTTTTCTTAGACTCAACTATCTCTAAAATAGCATTGCAATAAAAACACAGTGTTTCCATCATAATCCTCAGTATTCCAATTCCAAGTCCAATTTCCAATCATTCCTTCCTTGGTGTACCTATGGGATCATTGGCAACGAGAACGCTCACCACCTACTCACGCACGGGCCTTTTCAATAGTTCCTAGCCCATAGTACCGATGAATATAATCAAGTATTCCACTCATTCCTTCCTCAGCATACCTATGGCATCATTGGCAACCAAAATGCTCACCACCTCCTCACTCAAGGGCCTTTTTCAATAGTACCTAGCCCATATTACCTAGGAGGATAATCCAATAAAATCCATATGGACTCTCCATTTTGAAGATTAGCTAGATCAACCAACAAGATCCATGTAAAAGAGCCATGAACTCATCCGTTTGAAGACCAGCAAGTTCAAACAACAAGATCCATGCCCGTGTTCAAAAAAAAACTCCAACTCATTTTTCTTCCTTGGCGCACGCGTGGGTATCTTGAGCAACTGAGAGCTCGAGCACCGTATGATCAGCACCCTGTAGGTTCCTTCGCAGGTGACCTAGCACTTCACTCATAGGCCGCTTCCATGGTCCCTCATCCATGGTACTACTGAAAGCTCACCATTTTAACCGAACCGAGGCTAGTCAAGACCTGGACCGATCTTGCCACCCGAGACGTCCTTCTTTGACTCTCCGTCAACTATTGCAACATTTCCACTTAGGTCCACGACCTCATTCCACAAGACAGTCAAAATGCTTCCCCAACATTCTTGACATAAAACAATCTTTAAAAAATAGGTTTTAAATACAATTCCCAAACAAAATTCTCATCTTTCCTCGTCATTCCACATCCTTTCACATCATTCCTCTCATCAATTCTCATCATTCCATATCATTTCTCTTTATCCCACATTTTCTACATCAATTCACATCACATCATTTCACATCAATTCACATCCATTCACATTATCCTACATCCATTCACATCATCTCACATTAATTCACATCCATTCACATCTTCCCACATCATTTCCACATTCATTCACACCATCTCACATCATTTCCACATTCATTAACATCATTCCCACATTCATTCACATCATTCCCACCATTCACATCATCTCACATTAATTCACATCCATTCACATCTTATCATTTCCACATTCATTCACACCATCCCACATCATTTCCACATTCATTAACATCATTCCCACATTCATTCACATCATTCCCACCATTCAATCACATTATCTCACATCATTTCCACATTGATTCACATCATCTCATATCATTTCCATATCATCCACATCATCCACACATCATCCACACATCAATCCACATTATCCACATCAATGCACATTAACCATATCAATCCACATCATTTTCATTTTGTTTAAAAAACTTGTAAGGAGTTTCATTTTAAAGATCCTCATACTTCTCTTACAGGAACTTCTCATCACTCCACATCATTCCACACATCCCACACATTACTTCTCATCACTCCACATCATTTCCCACATCCCACACATCACTTCTCATCACTCCACATTATTCCCCACATCACTACACATCAATCCACATCATTCTACACCTCAATCCATTTCCCACAAACAAGATGGTGTCTTTTTGCTTTGAGCAAATCAAGTTTGATTATCAACTTTCCTTGACCTAGTTTTATCAGAGTTTGTGTTCCATAATCAACCAAGTTAAGAGTACAATTACTCTACTTTTTACACTGACAGAGCTTCTAAGTCTCGGCCATTACTTGGCTCAATTTAAAGGTAACTTTTTCACGACTTAATTCAATTAAGTCTAAATTTTCATTTTCTCTTTTGGATCCTCGATCCTTTGAGGAATTTCAGATTCCTTTCCCAGGGAATCTAGAAATAAATCAGTCACAATTATTTATGTTCATTCAACCACGCATGTTTCTGGTCTTTTTTCAGGGAGTTCCCTTTCCTATTCTTGGAAATGTACCCAAGATTCTATTTCGCGAGAATCTAGACGTATACCCCGTAATTCCAAAAGTTAATGTGTTCATAATTCCTCTTTCTGATTAAAATTTATCCATGTTTTCTCTATGCATTCCTATGAATATTTATCACATTCTTTTCTTAATTTCCCCAAAATAAAATATACACAATATTATTCTTTTTGAATAAAATATTTATGCATACGACCTCATGGGATTTACAAAATCAATTATACCCATATTTCATCTTTTAGCATAAATACTAATTCATTTTTATCTAAATGAGTTATATTCCTCATAATTTTCATAATTCTCCTAATTTGAATGAATCTAGAAAATTTGTGCATAACTTCCTTTAGTTTTCTAGTAAATGAATAATGTTCAAAACTCCTCTATAAGCATAAAATTAATTATGCATAAATTCATTCTTTAATGATACAAATTCCTTGGCCCCATTGGCCCTTTAGAACACTCTTTGCACCTTAATCCATAATTTTCTAAAAATATGGACCCTTAGGTTAAGGTGTCCAGTGTAAATTTTAATTAATTTCTAATGCATATTATAAAACTCTTTTTAAACTTCTTCTTTAGGGAAATTCATCTTAAATAAAAGGAATAACTTCATATCCAAAAATATCTCAAAACTGTATTACCTCTATCTAAGCTAAAAACAAAGAAAAACAATGCTTTCTTGTATTTTGAAATAGGAGATGATTAAAGAGACTGAAGGGGAGGTTCTTACACCTTTACATCTCAAAAGGTGGAGGGAGGAATCTTACATCCTACCCCACTTAAAAAATGCGAGATGTCCTCATCGTGCAGTTGGAGGATAATCTCGGTCAAATCATCTTCTTACTCCTAGGGCGATACTTAATTCAAAAATCAAATTCCTGATAGGGAACTGAAGATTTTAGACTTGATCATCAATGGCAACATAAATCTATCCGTCCTCTTTCCTCCTCCACTATATTAGCTATTGTGGTGGATCTCGATGTACGACTATCTGGGGTGGAACTCTTTCTTTTCTTTGTCAAGTTTGTTTTTCCAACTTAACAAGATGCTCAAGGAATCTCAGGTGAAAAGACCACTTTATTTATGATTCAAATCCAAAAAAATAATTATACTTTAGATCCACGTGATTCTAGGGTTCCTTAAAGTTTGGTCAACCCTCTCAAAGCCCTGGGATAAAGATCCCTTCTACAAGAAGAAACATATAGAACTCATTATCAAAAAATAGTTCATTCATATCCTTAACACAATAATGGCCCACTAGACTAGTAGTTTCCAATTTAACATCTGAACATTTTTCCACCACATGAAAATTTCAGTTATACAGGTTCTCGATTCGTCATTCCACAATTGGGTCCACAATTGGGTCCACTGGGCCAAAGGTCAAGCTACTACGAACAATCTATAGCACAATCCACTAATCTCATAGTGATGTGCTGAAAGTCTTGATCGTCTATCACTGGAATTCTCTCCATTCATCATTATCATAACTTTATTTAACTTATCTACTTTCAACCAGGATTCAAAAAATCATTATCCTTCAATCTAAATCCAAATTAATTCATCAATTATTATTTCATCAATTTCCAATCAGAATTCTAAAATCATATCAACTAGCATTCGAAAAATCATCATCTAGGATAGCATTTTTGCTCATAACTTCAAGCTCTTAGATTCACTCGTATATATTGTCAGTAAAGAGCTGTAGTGTACCCACGGTATATATGGGTAGTCCTTGGGGCTATAAGGTAAATACCATCATATCTAGGCCTCAAGCAAGTCAGGGATTCCACACAAATGCGATACTTCCATCTAAAAACCCAATTCCCAATTTATGAATCTCCATTTTGAATATCAACTCGTTCAAATTTCAACAGACAATTACAATCTTTCACTAGTAACTCATAAATTTTTGACATTTCTTGCTTCTTGGTTTATCATCTTGAATCAACCAAATCGCTCTGATACCAGTTGTGAGATCCCCGCCCTCTCTTTGCATCAATTTTTGGAGTGCTGACAGCGGAAGTTGCAACCTCTCACGCAGGGCAAAGCTTCCTACTCAGGGCCTCACCCATGAATGTATGGGGAAGAGACTAATCCCTCGGTTCTTCCAAAACTGAACCCAAAAAAAACTTCCCTCGCCCAGAAAGCATAGATGATTCCTCCAAGGAAAAACCAAATTTGTACGATTTATCCCTACATATTTTGCGATGTAAAGGTGTAAGAACCTCCCCTTCAGTCTATGTAATCATCCCCTATTTCAGAATGCAAGAAAACATTGTTTTCCTTTTTTTTGGTCTAGTAAGAGAAAATATTCTAGGGATAAATCCCCTGTTGAAAACCATCACTAACCCTAGAAGCTATGTCTATTTAAATTAATTAATTAGTTATTTGGTACTACGTCATTAGAGATTTATTCCTTATATTTATGAAATCTTAGGCTAGGAAAAAAATATTCTTGATTTTAAATTTTTCCTTGGTAATTTACATGCAAGAATTTTCCCTAGTGTATCTTATTCGGTACTTTCCCTATTGTATTTTATTAGGTTCTTTATTACCAGTTGTTCTTACACAAAACTAATTGTATTTTATTAGGAGTTCTATTTATTAGGAATTTTCCCTTCTGTATTTTATTAGAAGTTTTTCTTACACAAAACTAGTTGTCTAATATTTATTTTTACCATATGATAAAAATAGGATTTTAATACTTATTTTAGCTCTCTACTTCTAGATTTAGCTTTTCAAGTTATGTGCATAGTTAGAGCCTATTCACATGTAAAAAGTGAAAAAAATAGCACTCCATAAATATTGTTGTATGCTAGAAATAACTACTACACCAAAAAAATGGACCCTAGAGCCAAAAATAACACCCAATGCTATTAGAGCCCAATACTAGAAAGAGAAAATATCCTAAGTCACTAGTAACCAACTAATTAAGGTGTTGCTAAGGTTTAACTTGAGTTCAAATCTAGAGATTTAAGACTAAGGATTGTTGAGGGAAAACTATGGGAAAATTGGAAGTTATGACCTCCATTATAAGGACCCTCAAGGAGAGAAGGATCTATCGAGTTATAAAGGGTTTCATGCAACTATGATTTTTCTTCTTGATGCTTGGTGCATGTCTTTCAAGTAAGAATTATTTATAAAAGTAATGTTTTCTTTTGTTTAGAGTGGTGGCCTATGATGTTATCACATAGGTGGGTGTAATACTATGTAATTGTCACCCATTAGGGATTTAACTTGAAGGCATTCCTCCAAGACTCTGATCCCTCTCAGACTGTGAGCATGGATCATTCTGATGTACAAATCAATGAGGAATGTGGCCTTGGTTTATACATCAGTGGGGTGAGGAAATCCCTCGATATTTTGATAGCAGTAGGATTGAGTAGATCTCCCATTAGTATTGTATAGTGGGGTGAGTAGATCCTATACAACAATGGTGATGATGGGATCGAGTAGATATCTTGGGTGTTGTTGATTTTTGGGCTAATATAGCTTCGTATGTCATGGAGATTGAGACTTATGGTGGACAATGATTATATCTTTTTGTAAAAGTCTGTTTTACGAAAGATTATGATTTTTTGAGTGTAAAATTGAGTTGTGCAAGGCGTGAGTGAGTGAAAGCTAAATGAAAAATTAAATTATGGGTGCATGTGCGTCAATCCAAAATTTTGGTTGTAGACTCAAAAGTAGCAATTGCCAGAGTGCTTTGCTAGATATATTTCGTTTGGAAATCCTTTGGCCCATCCCTGGAAGGGATGTTAGAAAGTCTGTCCACATCACTATAGCCACTTCATCACGTAAACAACAAGTCTTGAGGGCTATTTAAAATCAAAAAGTTTGTCACTTTGTGAAGCACCTTGTGAATATAGAATCACATGTAAAGTAGTATGGTTTATACATTGCATGATGAGAACCTCCTTCATAACCTAAGAATATTAGAAGTAATACACATATCCTTGCCAAGTATCCAAGGTATGTCTTGATGAACAACCTCTTCCATCACCTAAGAACATGATTAAGAATAAATATACATATCCTTGCCAACAAGTATGTCTCCTTTTATGATGTGATGGTACAAAAATATTGATGAAGAGCCTCCTCCATCACCACCACCCAAGGACATGATTAAGAATTAGTTAACAAATCCTTGCCAAGTATTCAACCTCATTTTAGACCAAGGTTCAAGATTCTTACTTTGCATTTCACTAGTGGTGGCCGCATGTGTGCCATTGAGGGGTTGAATCGAAGAGGTTCTTCTTAATGCTCGAGGCATCATGTTTTTTCTTAGATCTTAACTCCTCCTTGCTCAAGAGCCTTCATAATTTGCTCTTTTCACCTCAACCACTCTTCCATGTAAAGCATTTCATCAAACATGTATAGTAGAATGGACACAAGAATATTGTAAAACAAGCTATGGTTTTGACCTTTGAATAAGTTATCTTCTAAAGGGTGTCTCTTTCTTGATGGATAATCAATTCACTAAGGACACATGTCCAACTACCATTTTGTGTTGATACGAGCCATAAGACTTGGCGGATACATGATGGTAAAGAAGTCATTGCTAATCATCGAATCATGACACTCTATCAAGATATTTATAATATATTGATCTTGAAGTAGGTGCATAACCCACCTATAATCCCAAATTTAGTTTTATCTACGCATACATAAGGTATACATATTATTGAACTTGTTAAAGGGTCATCTAAACAAGTCACCCGTAAACAAGATGATGGATAGATATATTCATGTATGGTTATTTGTTTGCAACATGGTGTCTCATGTTGTCCTCAATGTCTAAGAATGCATTCTTGAAATGTAGTTGCCGACCTCAGGGGGTTCAGTACTATAATAAGAAACCCCATGTATCACGTGTGTTCAAGGGGTATTTAAAAAACTCTGTACCTATGATTTTTCATGAATAAAATGACCCCTTTTTCTTTATGGACTTACGGGTTTTTTTCAAAATAGATTTAAAAAACCCCTTTTGTAAATGTATTTCTATAAACTTACCTTAAATTTTGAATTAAAATACCCCTTCAATTGAGGATCATACTAACAACCATGTCTATTGCAACATCAATCATTTAACTCCAATATGTCTCCTTAGAAATGTACTTGTGCGGAATGATTTATTGTTAGCCTTCATACCATGAGCTTCCCATGTGCTCGAATCTAAACCAAGGTACTTCAACACCTCTTTCTTTCTCTGTAGTTCAATAAACAAGTGTTGTTGTGCATGCAAAATAGTGATCAGAGTATTACAATACAATGAACATGGTAAGTGCAAAATAAAGTACTTCACTTGGGTTTAGGGTAAATGAACCATACTTCTCAGGTCCAATGTCGCTTGCACATAGGTACCCGAGTTTCTCTTTGGTAATCTATTTTCATGTTTGCTCAAAATAGCATTTGAAAAAATCCTTCAACATGAATAGGATTTGCAACTGCATAAACCTTATATCCTTTGCCTTTTACCATATCCTCCACTTTCTTTATTTGTTGCCCCATTTGCCTCCTCAAACTCCTCATGTGTTAGGGCATCTCCATTTACTTTAGACATCTCCTCCTCATACTTCTTTGTAAACTTATCTTGCTTCCATCCATCAAAATAAAGAGAATCAAAGATCAACCAATAATTGACTATTTCATACACAACCCATACAAGAAAACATAATATAAGTAAGTTTATACCTTGTAAATAAACTGAGACAAAACTGGAAAGGACAATCATACCAAGGTTTTTTAAATCCTTTCATCTCTTTTCTCATCATCAGAGAAAGTAATTTATCTCATAAACTTTTGCATGAGAAAGATATCATGGGCAAGTATATGAGGTACATGGACACAAGTGAGCCTAAAAAGAATAGAAATGTATGTATGCTCTTGTATTATAATTAGACCAAGAATAGAAATGTATGGCGAGAATGAGCTGTCAAATACACTACAATAGTTAGCCAGTGAATTAGAGAAAGGGAGAAAATTTGTGTAAAAAACGCGGGAAAAACGTCGACAAATTATCTTACCTAATGCATTCCATCCATGCCTTACATCTATGATTAGTGTCCCAAACAAGAAAACTTTTATTGTTCAATATGGTGCACTCGGGATCATCTTGAATCTCTGACTCAAATTCATCATTGATAAAGTATTCATAATATCAAATAGAGTGAGATAATCTTCAAGCAAATAAAAACCTTTTTTTGAACTATCGAGAAAAACTATTCCTCCATATTTCCTTCAACTTGCATATTTGCCAAAGGCATGTAAATCCTACTACTAACCCTCGCAAAGAGAAATTGATATTTAAGGGATTATGAGGTAGTGTGGTGTGCCTTGATCTACACAAACTCGGGTTTCTTTCTTGTTGGCCATAAGCACCTTTTTCCTCATATCCCTAAGTACAATTTTCTTTGGCAAAGTAGTCATCAAATTGACTCAACCATGATAAAATAAAATTTTCATCTTTCCGACCATCAAAGCAAGAGAAAGTAAATGAGTTATGACTTATCTTTTGTTCTTTGCAGGTTTGTTGGGCGTCGAATGCAGCTTGCAAAATTTTAGCAATTTGGTCATCCTTAGTGTCCAAATCCCGCAGTCGTTTCTTGTGGTTTTGTCATTGGTGTTCCACATCTTGAAGTTGTTGTTGCAACAAATAATTTTATTGTTCTAGAGTAGCCTTGGGTAAAGGAGTATCCATGTCGGAATTATGTGTTACCACAAATTGCCGCTTGATGAGACAGCATGTGAGTGGAGACGTTGGATGAGGTGCTCCTTGTTTGTTAATACCTCCATAACCATAGCTTCAAGCTTTTAAAATAAACAAGAAGGAGATAAATATATCAACTATGCATGACAAAAAGAGTGGGTTCAATCCCCCCCAAGCATGAGTGAGCATGCTTCCTCATGGATGTATTTATGTATAAGCAAAAAAAGTAAGTGCTCATAAATATAGCTTGATACATTCTACTTTGGGCCATTAATATCAAAAAGTAACTTGGTCCCCAAGCTTGGCTATTTACATTAAAAGTGTTGTAGTTTAGTTAAATGAAACTATGGGTGGGCGACCATCATCGCACATCAAAATATGACGACTGTGCACCAACCAAAATCCATTGCACCCATGCTACTCCATGCACTAATTTGCTCACCAAAAACACAAGACACATTAAATCTTGCTTATCCACCCAACATGATGCGATCACTGCACCACGCCCTCGCACATAGCCAATCACACGATCATGAGGCAAATAAGTGTACCATAAATATCACATAAAATAGCAAATAATTCCATAATTAATTCCACAATTCTCATTTCCATAACATGTCCTACTCAACAACATTTGACAGGAATCCTGCCACAAAAAGAGACATTGTAAGATAATGTAAGATTCCCCCCCAGCCTTCCAGGTATACAGGAGTAAGAATCTTCCTTTCTAATCTTATAATTATTCCCTCTCTAAAATAAAAGAAAGTTTCCGTTTAAAAAGGATTCCCTAGAATACTTCTCAGGAGTCCCACCTGTTTTAAGGATTTAGAACAATGAGTTCAAAAGTGAGAATCGGTGTTTTGGATACCAAGGTTTTGGTTTTCATTCGAGTACGGCCCAAAAGAAGTTCTTTATCTCTTGGGGAGTATAAGAAGTTATCTCCCAGATATTGTGACCCTTATATCTGAATTCAATGAAAGTAGGTGACTTAGCCTATAAGCTTCTTTTATCTCCTCATCTCAAAATTCTTAATACCTTCTATAGAAAAGTGTGTCAAAAACAAATCATGGAAAGACGGTAAAACTTCAGTGTGACGAGTTACCGTTGGCTTCTAGGTTACGCTAGCTCCTTCCTTTATATAAGTCGTAACTTTTACTTGTCGCTCACAGTAATCTTACTCCCATCAATCTCCTTTCTTTCTTAATCTCCTTCATGGCTTGGCAACAGGAATTAGTTTTATCCCTGATGATTTCTCACCTTCAAGACGTAAGAGAGTCTGTGAAGAAAGAGTTTATAGAACAATATGAGCGCTCACTTTTTCCTCACCTAGGAACTTTTGTAGCTCAGACCAAATGGCGGACCTATCAAAACATAACTAGGGTAACACCCTGGGGTCAGCAGCACTTTCGTAACTTGGCCATGGTTTTTGAAGCTTTGGGTTTGGGTCCCCGATACTACTGCGTCATGAGATCAAGGCATCTTGGGTTTTCTGAGCGGGTCTTCTTACTGGTGTGTTTTCTTCCTCATGAGAAGATATGCCTTTATCCCGTTTTTGGCTTGCCTCTCAGAGGTCCTTTTGTTAGATCACCTCATACCACTGAGATAGGTGCGGCAATAACCAGCAGAATCATTCCCATAGATGAGTTACCCTATACTTGTGCAGCTTGTGAGTGCTGCTTTTGTGACCATATGATGGACGGGCTTATGGCAGTGTAAAGAGTTCTTCTATCTTTACTGTATAAGTTCCGAGAATGAATAAAGTTTAAATCTTGTTCTTATCTTGCTTTCTTTAAGACTTTTTTTGGTGGTTAATCTTGATTAAAATTTTTCTCTAAGTCTCATATTCGTGCATCTTGCAAAATTATCCCAGTTTGCGAGATGAAGACATCTCGCATTTTTTAAGTGGGGTAGAATGTAAGATTCCTCCCCCAACCCCTTTTTGATGTCTAGTATCTTCCCCTGTAATCAATCTCTCTTCAGAAATATAAAGACCTTGTTTCTAACTGTTTTAGCCTAGAGAGAGAAAATTATTCTAGAGAGAGAATATTCAGATTATGAATATTTTTGGATAGAAAAATAACTCATCTTATTAAAATAAGTTTCCCTGAAACAGAAATTCAAAAAAAATTTTTCAATGTGCAATTAGAATTAATTGGAAATAGGTATAAAGAACCTTAGTCTAAGGGTCTAGATTTTCAGAAATTTTTTTGGATTATGGTCCAATTAAGGTTCCTATGGGCCAATCGCATCAATCCATATGTAGGGAGGAGATAAATCCAAATTGTAAAAGAAGATACCCAAAAACGAGTAAATGCTCACATAAGATGAAGAGTTGAAAATGTACAAGGTTTATTAGTAAAAAACTATGAGCAATAAAATTTTGACACATATGTAAGGAAGGAGAGTTCTTTAAAGAAGGTGCATATTTCACATAAGATGAAGAGTTGAAAATGTACAAGGTTTATTAGAAAAAAAAACTATGAGCAATAAAATTTTTACACATATGTAAGGAAGGGGAGTTCTTTAAAGAAGGTGCATATTTCACATAAGATGAAGAGTTGAAAATGTACAAGGTTTATTAGTAAAAAAACTATGAGCAATAGAATTTTGACACATATGTAAGGAAGGGGAGTTCTTTAAAGGAGGTGCATATTTCACATGCTTGAATGAGTTTTAAACTATAAAATAATGTGATATTTTTATCTCTCATATCTCTTGAACCAAACCGAATCAAAATGGAACCAAATCGAATCAAAAAGTAACCAAACTAGGTCCAAATCTAGTCCAAATTCAACCAAACTGACTTGGAAAATTCTAGAATCAGTTGTTTGGTTAGGAGCTTAATTTTTCCTATAAATAGAAGCCTTCCCTTGTTGAAAAAGATATAGTGTCTTATGCATTGTTTTTCTTCTCCGCCTAAGCCAAGAATTGTGAATTCTTTAATAATTCACTAGTTTTTGATACTTCTCTCTTTCTTCAATTCCCATTGGTGGCTCCATCAACATACTAAACCAATTGATTGGTTGGGGGCCTCTACCGTGAACAAAGAATCAAGCAAATTATAAGATAAGTATAGTGAATTTTGATCTTTTTTATAATTTCTCAATGATTCTCTCTTCTCAACCCCTCTCAAGCTTGAGAAGCTTAATTGATATGGTTTTTGAAATGCTATTGAAGTTAATTAATGATAGTAAAGAATTACATAAAATTCTACTTATATTTAATTCTAATGGTCTTTCTCTCTCTCACTTAAGAAATGGTCATACTCGTGACCCTTTTCAATCCAAATGAAGCTTTTTATAAAGCTTTTTCTTAATTCAACTGTAAGATCCTTGTTCCCACCGAGCAACAGATTCGGGATACTAGCAGCGGAAGTAGCACTTCTCGCGCGGGACAGGGGTCCCACATTCGGGGCCTCACCCATGGATATCCAGATAAGAGACTAATCCGTTGGTTGTTCCAAAACCGAACTCGGAAAAACTTCCTTTACCGGAAAGCACGGGCGATTCCACCAGGATAACTTTTTACTCTAACGTAGTCAAGATCATTTCTGATCGAGCTGATCCAATTACATCTATAAGTTACTTGGTCAGATCAAGGGAGAAACTTGCACTTGGATCATTAGGATCAACGCTTTTTTCCCCATTCAAGAGGCACAGCCGTTGATTCCTATCCATAGAACAGTTACTGTCCGGGATTTATTTTATCTATCATAAAAACAAAAGTTTGAGTCTCGATTTACGGATCCATCAGTCCAGCCTAACCCCATCCAGTCCCATGGGTTAGCCAACCACTGTAGTGATGGGATCCAATTAAGAATTTGGTTAGGTTTTGTCCCGGGTACCAAGGAAAAGAGTTCCAAGGCCCCCTTTCATAAATCTACTCCTTATTATCCGCAAGCGAATGGCCAAGCCGAGAGTACCAACAAGACTTTAATCTCTATTTTGACAAAGACAGTTGAAGCTCATCGCACGGATTGGGATCTAAAGCTTACGACAGCTTTATGGGCCTATCGTACTGCGTACAAAGTGGCTATTAATTGCACACCATTCAAAATGGTATATGGCCAAGAAGCAGTCATGCCGTGGGAATTTGTCATTCCTAGTCTTCGTGTTGCTACTCAAGAGGGATGGGATGGTAATCCCTTAGTAGAGCGTCTATATATCCTTGAGCGGCTAAATGAAGAAAGACAATTGGCTGTATACAATGCCCTTGTGGAGAAGGATAGAAGGAAAAAATGGTTTGATCGCCATCTAAAGGACAAGGACATCAAGGTTGGGGATAAAGTCCTGATGTATGGAGTGCGAAACGAAAAGAAGAAGCTCAAATATGCTGGTAAGGGACCATATAGAGTATGTGAAATTACCCCGCAAGGTACCATCCGAGTGGAGACTCTCGACGGAGTTGAAACCATTGGATT
The DNA here is from genome assembly GCF_041138505.1 of Cibotium barometz. Classification (NCBI taxonomy): domain Eukaryota; kingdom Viridiplantae; phylum Streptophyta; class Polypodiopsida; order Cyatheales; family Cibotiaceae; genus Cibotium; species Cibotium barometz. The sequence continues at coordinate 46,177,225 of NC_141077.1, forward strand.
CCTTAATGGGGGTAAATTCAAAAGATACTATGACCCCCTAAGCCAGGAGGAGTTACATGCAATCCATCAAAAGAAGGCAGCTAAAGAACAAGCTGAGCTTAAAAAGATACAAGCGAGAGTCGAAGCCAAAGAACGTCAACAGCGTGCTAGGCGACAACGAGAAGCCAACTTGGGAATTACGCAAGTATTTTTCGAGGAAGCAGAGGAGGATGCACTGGAATCTGACCCACCTCTAAGATACCCAATTGAGTTACAGAGTCCTTACGGGGAGGTGCTGTATAATGCATTATTGGATACAGGAGCTCAACATAATTTGCTATCATATGGCGTGTGGTGTCAACTGGGAAAACCACCTTTAACCAAGAGTTCTATCCAAGTTCAAGGAATCAACAAGAAGAAAACCCCTGTATCAGGAATTCTGCACACTCCGGTTGCCTATGACAAGGGAACCATAATTCAAAGCTTTTTGGTTATGCCTACTGGTACCATGGGAGGGACTGTAATCTTAGGGCGCAAATGGATGATGGCCACCAAGTGCAATATCGATTGGGCAACCAGACAAGTCACAACGCAAGAACCAACACTAGGTCTGACCGCTCAAAATCCCGCACCTAAGTCATCCACTCAAATATTAGATAACGAAAAATCACAAAGTCCAGTGGCAAAACCATCTTTGATTGTTGGCCACCCCTCTAACGCTTCAATGCCAAGAGTGGAAACAGGCAAGGTGGTCCCTAAAGCTTCACTTACTATGCCAAAGAGTACATACAAATGGGTCCCCAAAGCTTCGCTAACAGCTACTCCCCCTGCTCAATCTCGTTCAGCCACAAAGAAGCCTCGTAAAAGGAAAGCAGCTACCCACCCGAGAAAGGGCAATGTAACATCGCGATGGATCCCTAAAAAGTTATTAGTAGCCCAAGGGTACTACGAGGGAAATGACCAGATTTGGGTCCCTAAACATAAGCTGAATCCCTCTACATCACCTGTAAAACCTTGCAAACCAATTGTTGCCACCCCAATGCTAATTCAAGATCGTGGTAAGGGAAAGGTAACAGAGTGCTCCACACCACTTCTTCCAGAGCTAGTTTGGATTTCCAAACGACATCGATCATTACCACCTAGCTCAGGAAGGGGGGAGCCACATGAAGCTTCTAGCTCCTCATGCCAGGCACACGCTGATATAGAAGTTTCTACATGCTCTACACCTACTCTTGTCAACGCCCAACAAAAAACCGATGAGCCTACATCTCCCCTTGTAATAGTATCGATGGAAACCATTTCCTCCATTCGTCAATGGGAGCGTACACTACCATCTCTGCAATTGGATGTGGCCACAAGGGTCATAAAAAGCTATCTGCCCACATCACAACCTATGACCCGCTGGACAAATTGGTTCCAAGAGGCTGCAACATCATTGCAAATAATATGATCTACCCAAGGAAAGGGGGAGCATGTACTCACGTCGACATTCTAATGCTTCCTCCTTAACCTTCTCCCCTGACCATGTAATTGCCAAATTCAAGGGGATGTATATATATAGCTTCATACATTATAAAAAACAAAAAAAAAAAACAAAACAAAACAAAGAAAAACAAAAAATAGTAAAAAGAGCAAGAGCACAAAAAGAGGATAAATATCCGTATACAATCAAGAACTAGATTGACCTGTCTCACAAACCTACTGATGCTATATCTGTGTTTGCAGATATGGCAGATGCACGATCATCATACACTTCATCCACTCCCGCCTTTGATGAGAGGTATCATCTGTACCTTTCTCAGATATTTCACATGTGCTATCCTGTAATTGAAACTGAATGGGATCATATAGATGTATTAGCCAGAGAGGAAAATGTTGAGGAATTAGAATGGCTAATTCGCCTATTAACCATGACTGACCCCTACTCCGTAGAGGACATATCCCCGATAGCCCAATGCTTTCCTTTTCCACAAGATGACTATCCTCGCATGGTTACATTTTTGATGAGTTTATGTGGATGGGAAAATGAAAAGGAAATATCTGACAATGATGAATGGACGGATGAAACTCATGGCACTACTGAGGTTGATTTTATTTATTTGGATGATGCGGATAGAGGCTTAGCCTTAGGGCTAGAGCCAGGACTCTACAACATCCTCTTACCGTATCCTCAGTAGTAGTGTGGTGACTGGTAGGTAGGTTAGTGTTTTCAAGTTTTTTCTAGTTTAGATTCCTTAAACGAGTCTTGAAATTTTCCACACTGATGTGCCTCTCGAGGTATAGTGCTTGTTAGTTGATTGTACAGGTTAAAAAGTTTGAGGTGGGTTCGCTTCCAAGTCCAGAGACTGCCGCAACGTTCATCAAAATATATCTACATCAAATTGCAAGCTGTCTCGTCAAATCAAGGAGATCTCCAATTACAGGTGTAATTCTTCCATACCCACTCTCTTTCGTTTTTACTGTTCAATCAATTGCATAAACTATAATGCATGACCACATGGAAATTATCAATGTACTACTTCGTTTTTGAAGTTGCTTGCATGCTAGTGTAAATCATTAATGAGTTTAACTTTATTGGAAATATTCCTAGGCAGCATGACGTCTTTAGTTAACCTTGGAATACGATTGTCTTAGGTCTAGGGTCAAACCATCTTAATGTTTGAACACCTGGCTGTGTGTGTGTTGACCTCTAGGACATAGATTTTACCCCTTGTCGAAAAGATGTAAGAACACATTTTAGTTCAGGAGCGAAGATCAAAACAAACTTTAAAAAAAAAAAAAAAGCCTACAATAAATGGCAATACAAGTCTATGATGTGCTTTAATGTTGGCCTATTGCCTTATTGATACTTGGTAGGCGAGGAGTATTCTACTCCAGACCGATGCCTTGGTTGGTAGGGGGTCGCCTTGCCTAAAGTGAGCTAATAGATTCCTGGATAATGCCTTGTGTTAAACATGGTACCAAGATCGATGTTAGTTTTGCCTTAGGAAGGTCGCCATTGTGTATAAAAATTGTCATGTGCAAAAAAAAAAAAAAGGCAAAAGGCTCCTGTAACTCTGATGTTTCTTGTGTCCCTAGGCTCGTGGTAACTACTTGTTCTTAGAGTAGACACAGTATGGTCATCTGTTTATTTATTAAGCTTGGTTATTTTCCTTGACTTAGGCCAGTTATAAACCTTGATTAACCTTTGACACCTTGCTAACTCTTGAATTCCTTTCAATAATTTTAAACTCCTATTAATTTGCTACACTAGCTCACTCATGTACCCTTAAACTAAGTTCTAATAGCAACATCCATTGTGGTCTCACACGCTTGAATTTATACACTTTATATCTTTTGAATTCCAGCATACCTTCACTCTACTTCCCTGTTTTGCAGACGGTCTACCACAACAACCCTCTCGAGCTTACCATACCATAGCTTCCGAGGACGGAATCTACATCAGGAAGGGGGGCATGTTAACCCATGGCGGACATTGCGACATACTATATTTTACGTCATTAATTTAAATATTCTGAGTCATGGGCCGGGCTTGTCGGCACCATATGTTAAGGATGAAGGGATTGGGTGATCGCCGATGAGAGGCGCACCTTGGATATCAGTAGGATAAGGGTTAGGGTCGGCCGGCCATGTATGGGCGCCCAAGTGTGAACGGCCAAGTCACCTATATGAGTCAAATGTAACCCTAAAATCCTCATTCTCATGTGTTGTGAATAGAAGAGTGCTCTTGCCTTATCTCCTTGTTTTCCTTCTCCTGCGTGTGTGAGAGAGAGAGAGAGAGAGTGAGAGAGCGATCGAGCGCACTGTGTAGCGGCACGGCGAGACGGCGGAGAGGCGGTAGAGCGGCGACGGCGGCTCCTCCTTCACGGCTGCAACGCGGGAATCCTTCAAGGCAGCAGTTAAGCGGTGAGTGACACACCCTTTGGCATTCTGTTTGAGCTTCCTTCCCTGGTTGTATGCTTGTAGCCATTCGTGGCTCGCATACGGTGTCTGGCAAGTCCCCAGCTACGACCTGTGCGGCAAAAGCGCACATGGACGTATCGACGTTGCGAGGAAAGTATGTGAGTGGAAATGCTATTTTCTCTATTTTTATGGTTAAAATAAGCATTTTATGGATTTTTAAAACCAAAATACGGCACATGTTATTGAGGGTATTTTTTGGTAGAAAGGATTACCCAAATTTCTACAATTTTTTGGAAATTTTCCTAATTATTTTAGGAATTTTTAAGAGCATTTTATGGTTAAAAAGGTACTTTTAATGCATTTTTGCGGGTTTCCAACGGGCATGCTATCAAATTTTTACTCAATCTTAGTAGAGGGTAGCATGTTGATGCATCGGGTTCTCTCCCGTGTGCGTAACATTTTTCCCATCTCTCTAATATGAATTTTCCTTCATTTTCTCTCTCCTGTGTGTGAACACCTCTTAGGTGGGAAGATTTGATTAATGATGCTAATCTTAATTAGAGATTAAGTATGATTAGTGTAAATCAAAATTATGCCATAATCTCTCTGTTAAATAGAGAAGAGAAGATGGAGAAGAGAGAATTCATGGGAAGAGAGTGGAGATGGAGAAAGAGGAGGAGAAGAAGCTAGTAGAAGCTCTCCATCCTCTCCCTCACAATTGGCACACAAGGGGGGGGTCCATGGTAGCCGGCGCAAAGTGTCCACACCCCCCCCATGATTCTTCAATTTTTTTTGTCACGTAGGCTGTAATGCTTGTGATGACCGACGATGGCAGACCGGATGGCCAGACGGGGCTTTAACGTCAACGTCTCGGCCAAAGCACTGAGGACGTGGCCATCCGGGGTTGGGGGATTAATGTCACGTAGGCTGTAATGCTTGTGACCGCCGGCAGACCGGATGGCCAGAAGGGGCTTCAGCGTCAACGCCTCGGCCGGAGCGCCGAGGACGTGGCCATCCGGGGCTCAGTGGGAGAGGACACCCATGCGGAGTCATGGGCGGCCAGGCTAGTGTGGACGGCAAGCCACACACTATATAGCCTGGGGGATGAGAGGAAATCCTCATTCTTCCTCTGCCGGCTAGGTGGTGAGCCAGAGGCCATCCCCTCCTGTGGCAGCACCCGTAGAGCGGCGCTCGAAGATCTAATATTGGTATCAAAGCTTGGCGTCGGGATCGCGAGTGGCGTGCGAAGCGGGCCCAGCCATTTAATGATTGGCTCTCAATCAAAATTGGGGGGATAACCTTATCCCAAAGGTCTTCATCATCTTCTACAACAAGAAGTTGTGTACACAGAAGACGTTGGCCATAGCTGGAAGGAAGGGTTTCCTCTATTTTCTCTCTATTCTCCTTTTTCTCTCTCTCTCTCCCTTGCACACACCCAAGCTCTCCATTGCAAGGGGAAGACGATGATCACCTTTAACTTTGAGCATGTGCACACACAGGCTGAGAATGAGTTGCAGCCTCAATAGCCACACGAATCATAGAATAAGTTTCACTAATACAAGTGTCCACTAACATAAGAGGGATTTACAAAACAAGGGTTATGGAGCATTAACAAATAATGATGTAAGCCTATCAAAAGTAGGAAGAGTTAGAAGAAAGGGTTTTCATGTTGGGACGAGCAAACACAATCTGCCTCTATACCACCTAAATCACTAAAAATATCTAACATAGGACACCCAACAGCCCTGCAACTATTCACTAAACCTCTGTTGAATCATTCTCACACCTAAACTCTCTTAATCTTAATCAGTTCATCCACCTAGGTGTCCTCTTGGATTAGATCTAACTCTGAACAAGTCGCTAAAAGCACTTGATTTGTCACCACCACCCTCCCAGCCAAGGAAAGCCGAGCTATACTCCAATATAAAAGCTTCTTCTGAATGCTCAGAAGAAGCGGGGCGATCTGCTGCTCAGGTGACAAATCAAGTCCAATTTTGTTGAGATATCGAGCTCTAGTGAGGCGGTGGACACTGATGACCCGCCTGGGGGATAGGCCCCGCACTTACACCACTGGCATGGTTGGTGAGATCTTGGGTGATATGCGGCCAGTGGGATGACAGGCTGTGTGACAGCCACTCTAGAGACTGGCATAGTTATAGCGCCAGCTCATTTAGTCGGGTTCACACTATAGAGAACCCGTGTATGTATTTGGTTGAGTACCACTACAAGACAATGCTGCCATACACGCGTTTCATACACGCGATAAATTACGAACGCGTGTATGGTCGCGCTTGTATTTGAATAAAATCGGGCGCGTGTATTTTAGCATTTAACTTCGCGTGTATATTTGCATTTATCAACGCGTGTATAAACGCGTTTATATACACGCAGTAATACACGCATAAATACACGATAATATTCACGGGGTAATACTCGCTATTATACACGAAAAAATACACGATAATATTCACGGGGTAATACTCGCTATCATACACGGAAAAATACACGCCACTGTACACGAATTAATACACGCATGGCAGAGAAAAACTGAAAAAAAACTGAATTCCTTAACAAAATTAAAAACTATTTTCCTTAAACCATCTCATAGTACATTACAGTATACATCATTATACAATCCCACTACATGCATTTACAACAATGAAATATATTCAAAAATAAATCATGCATATGAGATGATAGAAATGTCATCAATTTAGAACATACAGTGACGGATTGGTTAGGGTTCGATCTCATCTTCAATAAGATCCATCCTTGTCAAACGATCAACATCAATATCCATTTGATCAATTGGTAAGGCTACGATTAAATTTATTCCACTATCGATATTCTGTACTCCATTGATAATGGTATCGATGTCCTGATCATCCTCATCATCATCACCATCATCCTCAATGGTAGGGTCATTCTCATGATCATGAGAAATGGCATGCTCATCCTCATTATCACGATCATCTCTTATTTCTTGATCATCGATCACAACATCTTCAATGGCATGTTCGACGTCATCTTCATTGCGGCTTGTTACATCCTCCATATGCTCCATATCAGTGAATGTATTATACATCACTTTGGAACGTGGTGCAATAGGGATGACGTACCACCATTTGATGTCATGCACCATTGGTAGATAGATAACCTACTCAAATACCCACAGTACAGTAATTAATTAGCATATCAAAAGTCAAGGGGTACGCGAGCTTAGATATATATGTACATGAAACACATTAGTAAAAAAATGCATACCTTCTCACATTGTTGTGGCAATACGAGCCTATCTTTCTTTGTTTGCCAGAACTTTGTAGAGTCAATAGTTACATATCCACTTGCATGGCGTTTTATCGTTGCATCAGGCCCTTTTTCCACCACGTTCATTTGCCATTTGACATCCAAAACATACACAAAGAAGCGACGAAAGTCAAGCCTAAATATGTCTTGGATTATGCCACAATAATCATCCATTTTTCCATTAGCTCCCTCAAAGCTACTAATGACACCGCAATCTTGTGTATTTCTCTTTTCATCAATTCTTTGTGTTCGAAAATGCTTGCCTTCACACCATATAGCATTGAACATAGTGCACTGGACCAAAATAGAAGCAATATTTGTGTAAGCAATGTGAATAAATATTAAAAGAAAATCACTTACAACTAATGCAAAACATTAGTTCTATGTACCTTTGACATGCATCCTCGTGCATACTCCCATTCTTCCGCCGTGATATGCAGCCCCTCGTCACTCTCTGCTCTCTCCATTTCCTCATGCAACCAATCAACATGGATATCATTCGGAAGTGTTGCTAGATGCTTAGGGTACGCCTTCCGAGAGCCATGTTGCCTCCGAAAGAGAGCTCTTTCTGCTTGCCTTTTTGTCTTTGCATCCTCATATCTTGTAACCCATCTGCTCATCACATCACTATTAAGGATACAAGTGAAATTGAGATCATCAATCAATGTTCTGTCAATTACTTTACTCTGTCCTTTTCCTTGAGGCACAATAGAGGTCATCCTCAAGTCCTCTTCATTGCTCCATAGTCGTGGCAAAGAGCTGTCCACCTGACCAAGAAATTCTGAAATATATACAAGAGACTCTTGTATCAACCAACCCTCGGCCATGCTTCCTTCAGGCCTTGCACTTTGCCTCACAAAGTCTTTTAAGGTCTTCATGAAGCGCTCTAGGAAGAACATCCAACGTGCATGCACAGTACCACATAAAGCAATTTCGTCCACTAAATGCACAATGAGATGTAGTTGACTTGTGAGAATGGTTCGCGGAAAAGTCTCCTCTACCAAACAAACCACCTCCACTGCCATAACACGCGCATCATCCAACGTGGCTGGATCAATTGCTTTGGAACTAACATATCTGAAAAATAAATAAATAGTACGTTATACCTCATGCACGTTCATTTTGCAAGGTATAATGAAGGGTGATCTGAGCATGGGTTTTACATACCTCACAAGCTCGCCCATCTTATAAATACATTTTTTCAAACTCTTATTCGCACAATGGTCGATGTTAGTAGGTAGTATGAACTGCGCACATAAGAGCACATTTATGGTTTATGGCATTACAAAATTTAATTTCAACGTACGTACAAGACTTGGAAAACACTTACTTGAAGCATCTTGTGCCAATCGTGGGACTTCAACCCATATAGTTGCTCAACGCCTCTTTTCTTAGTGGTTGTAAAGGCTCCCTTCAATGATCTCATGCATCCAGTGGGAGTACGCAAAGTGGTGATGGCCTGCTTTACCTGCTTCTCCTCTTTCTTTGATATAATCCATGGTGCAGGCGGAAGACGAACGTGCCCACCCACCTCTCGTGGCCAAGCTTGACGCATACGTCCTGCGACCCGCAAGTCCTCACGTACGCTAACATTGTCTCATTTACCAGTAATATGTTCCCAAATACCAGATCCCACATTCTTGAAGATGTGCATGGGATCAAGAAGATGGTTGATCTTAAGATGGGTCCAATATGGCAGCCGGAAAAAAATGGAGTACCTGCACAAGGGATTGCTCTATGTGACCTTTAATCCAATTAGAGACTACACAAAACAAGATTGAAAAAACATCACTATACCTGTTCATGCCATCTGGAGGAAGAATAGTTGTAGACTCCCAAATACGCTTCCAATCTTTTGCACGAAGTGTTTGTGGAGGAATGTTACTCTTACTAGCAACATATTTAGGATGATCTGAGGGGAGAAATCGATGATGATTATCGAATATAGTACTAACAAAGGGCCACAAACAGGACATGCATGTTTACCCGATGTTTTCAAACCTGTTAAAATATAAATAAAAGTTAGAATAATAAAGTCAAACCGTCTAATTAATATATATAGCCAATAGTAATAGAGTAGGGAGGTAATTAGAATTCTTACCAGAACAATCGCTGTATCCTGGAAAGTCATGCATTGTCCACATCAACACTGCTTTTAAGTCGAAGTGTCGAGAGGAGGGAGGCCTACTAATGTCCACCACCGCAACACCTCTCCATAGTTCCTCCAACTCATCAATCAGTGGTTCAAGATAAACATCCATATGCTTGACTTTATGTTTCCCTGGAATTAGAAGGGATAACATAAGATGTCCCTTCTTGATCGCCATTGATGGTGGAAGGTTATAATTCACCAGCACAACTGGCCACACGCTGTACGCGGTGCTTTTGAAACCAAATGGATTCACTCCATCCATACCCAGGCCAAGTCTCAAGTTTCTGGGCTCTGTTTTAAAGCTGGGCCACTCATCTTCAATATGCTTCCAAGCAGGAGTGTCTGCGGGAATTCTCCACATGCCATCATCCGATCGATGTGAGGAATGCCATGACATGAGCTCTGCTATGGATTTGCACTTGAACATGTGTTTGATGCGAGGAATTATAGGAAAGTGCCGCAAGACTTTACGAGGTACATCAAAACTCTTCATATCTGTTCTGTACCTTGCTTCACCACAAGTGGGACATGTCAGAGCCTCCTTATGCGTCCCACGAAAGAGAATGCAATCATTGACGCATGCATGTATTTTATCATAATCCAGTCCTCCAAGAGATGTCACATAGCACCTCGCTATGTCTCTTGAGGTGGGCAGTCTATTTTCCTTTGGAAGCATGTTTGACAATAGCCTGCATCCAATATCATCAATTATAATTAGTCTTAAATCCTAAACCTTAAACCACTAATTCAAATTTATAAGTTAGAATGCTTACTTCAACAATGCGTCAAGACTTGCATTGCTCCATCCATAAACTGTTTGTATATTAAGTAGTTCAAGGGAAGCACGTAAAACTGAGAATGTGCACCCGTCAAACACCGGTGTCGATGAAGCTTTATAAAGATGCTCTTGTTCCATATCATCGTCGTCCATACCTTTGGGATCATCCTTAAAAAGATTCCGCACCATATCATCAAGCACCTCCTCTTCCACAACTTCGTGGGGTGCAGGGCTATTGTCGTCCCTTTCCCACTCATCTCTGACATTAGATCCCGAAGCTCCAGCATCATCTCGTCGACGCTTTACGTGCTCTCGTCGCGCGTAGGGTACCATGTTAGGGTGTGGTACTGCATCCTGCTTCAATTTATCAAATTATATGTTACAACTCTATTAATTTAATTTGGATACCATGAGTCATTTGAATACCATCAATTTACATCTACTCACCTCTAAACCTGTTTGATTCCATTCTCCATACATGGAGATGTGATTCAAGGTAATTCGACGTGCTCGTACAATGCATCCTTGACATCGATTACACATACATTTGATCCGTTGTCCCAACCACACATCGCGATTACGATGACGCATTGTCTCATCTTCCCCAGAACTGCTTGAAGAGGTTGATGACATCCTGTGTACAAACCAGAAAACACAAACTCATTATATATTTTTAATGAAAGCACAAAAACGCGTGTATTCACGCGGCTATCTCCTAAAACTTGCGTGTATAAACGCGGCTACTTCCTAAAAAACGCGTGTATTCACGCGGCTACTTTCTGCAAAACGCGTGTATAAACGCAGCTGAAATCATGTACACGCGAAAATACCTGCGTTGATAAACGCAAACATAAACGCACCCATAAACGCGGCGGCATATTTAAACTAAAAATAGCCCGCCTTCCCCAAATATAGATTTTGAACTTAGAAATCAACAGTGCATGCGTTTTCGCCTGTTTTCGCCTCTTCCAACAGCAAGGAGGGAGCAGAGAAAGGAGCACACACACGGGAGAAGGAGGGAGCAGAGAAGGAGCAGAGAGGACTCACTTTTTCAGAGGTGAGTCACTTTGTCCTGTGCCTTGTCTCTTTTGTCAGATTTGTTTACTTTGCTCTTTGCTCTTTGGGTTTGTCTTTTTGCACACGATTGGGTTGCTGCATCCTGACAGGGGCGACAATGGCTGGTCCTTTTATAAGGACATTCTGTTTTTGTCGGGGGTCGGTCTTTTCGAGAAATTTTTTTCGCAGGTCGCGTGTACGAACGCGTGTAGGAGCGCGTGTAACCTGTCTGCAGAGTTTTTCCACGCGCATATACACGCATTTTTTGCCGGGTATATACACGCGTTTTTTAACGGGTGTATACACGCGTTTCTGCAGACAGAAAACTGCGGCGTTTCAGATTTCATGGTTTGCAGGCATTTGACTTGTGTAATGACAATGTGTGAGTCAATGATGTACATGATGATGTTTGCTGTAGGTTCTTTATGGATATTCCAGGTTCTTCATCCGATCCATTTGCGTATAGCAATTGGTTGATGGAGATGATGAATCACTTTGGGCGCCAACCTGGTCCGGTTGAGCTTACAGAGTATATGTATGCTCATCCCCCTCCTTCCCTGCCTGGTGTCTATACCCCTACCGCGAGTATCCAGGGCACTCCAGTGCCGTCTATTCCTCCGAGTCCGACGAGACGGCATGCAGCTTCTCCTCTTCCACGTCCACCGAGGAGACATACCTCGTCCCAGACACACTCACGTACACCCTCACAGCCACCATCACGTGCTCCCTCAGAGCCACCGTCACGTCAGGGCTCACAGCCACCGTCACGTAGACAATCCCCCAGTCGTGACTCCACCCGCAGCAGTAGGAAGAGTGGGAGTGGAGGATGCGGCGGGTGCTTTGGTGGGGGAGGTGGGGGAGGTGGGGGAGGTAGTAGGGCACGGGATGAGAGAGGAGATAGAGGGAGAAGAGTTAGAGGAGACAGTTCGGAAGAGGAGGAGATGAGAGAGATGGAGAGAGTGGTTTGCTATGATGTGACGGATAGGGGCGGGATAGTGATGGATGCGAGGGGGAGGGAGGTAATGGAGTACATGCGTGGGGTAGTATCAAACTCATATAGAAATTGTTTTATTAAATTTAAAGATCAAAATAGCCGATTAGTTGGGGAGGTGATAGAGGCTGTACACAGTCGGTACCCCAATCCCCCACATGCTACATTCTCGGATGTATGGGGAAGGACGCGAATAAGGGAGATCTTAAGTAATAAAAGATCTCACCTTAAAAAACTCGCGTACGATGACCGGCTAAATGTAGCTGCGGGTGGCTATCCTGCCGAGAAACCTGCCACTGCGCACAAACGCGAGTGGAAGGAGGCAAAGAAACGAGCAGAGGGTGGCGTGAAGAGCAGGCAGCATGTGGAGGCACGACGGATCCAGATGGAGACCGTTGGATCTTCGCATTTCGGATCTGGCGGCGTCGAGTCATGGGAGGCAGAGTTCGTAAGTATCCTGTCACTTTATTTGATTGTTTACTTAATTCATTGATTCTATGAATTGTTTTAATCTTACAAATTGTGTTGATTATGATACAGCGACGGGTTACGGGGAGGAAGCCCACAACCCACGATACTGCGTATGCTCGCCGGCATAGCAGACGTGACACGTGGGCCATCTTCAGAGCCGAGGGACGTATTACGGACGCGCAGTTTGAGTTGGCCATGAGACCATACGGTCGACAGGTACTTGAAAAATCGTAACGAATGGTTTTGGTTTATTGAATTGCATATATATATATATATATACTTATATACTATATATTACTTGAACAGGCACAAGCTGCTGATGATCCACCGGCCGCCGCTGCAGAGGGTGGACGTGAGCACTACTCCTCGGACATTCCGACCGATGCGAGCTCATCTGAGCATGAGGGGAGCACCGAGTCATCATCTGGGTCTGAGTAGTACTCAGATTTGTAGTATCACATTCCATATTTAGGATGTGATTGTATATATTTTTTTGTAAACTCAAGCCATGGGCTACTTCGAGATATGGACTCCCTTGTATACATGTATGAAATTTTGATAGTAATATTGAATTGATTGATCGATAGTATTACATTCATGGCTGTCTTGAATCGTGTAATGACAATGTATGCATTCATGTCGTTCTTGTCTTAATCTCCCTCGTGCATATGTTCTTCGTGGATGGTCAATGGGATGGTCTAATGCACCAAAAACCCTAAACCAGAGAGTGCTATTGGGTGCTGGAATGCTGGAACAGTATTCAGGCACCAAATAGCACTCTCTGGATTTTTTTTTTTGCTCTCTGTTCGCGTGTATAAACGCGTCAAAACTGCTAAAAATTGCGTGTATCTGCGCGGATACACTGGAAATTACGCGTGTATAAACGCGTATAAACTGGCAATAACGCGTGTATAAGCGCATCTAAATAAAAGAAACGCGTGTATAGACGCAAGTAAAAACGCGTCTGGGACATTGGAACTGAACAGGATGCGGCTATACACCCGTGTATAACCGCGTCTAATAGAATACTGGCGTGTATTAACGCGTCTGCAAAAAAAAACGTGGCTACACACCCGTGTATACGCGCGTCTGAGAGGTATTGTACACGCGTTTTTACACGCATGTCTCTGGCCGCGATTATACACGCGCTGATACACGGGCCCGCTACTTTTTTTCACAAGTCATTTTTAGCGGCTAAGAGCACGGGTATGAGCCCAATCCCTTGTAGTGTACCTTTCATATTGTGTGTACTCTTATTATTGTATATGGTGTGTTGAGTGTTGAGTAGAGAAGAAGAAGATTTTCAGCCTCTCACCTTGTGTGTTCTCTATTAGGGTTTTGTGAGTGTGTGTGTGTGCTTGCAAGAGCTCAAGCTCTCTTCCCCCCTGCATCTTTTCATGGTATCAGAGCCTGGTTCGTGCTAAGGGCTGAGCTGCAAGCAAGAGAACCACAAGAAGCGGTACGAGGGTAAGAGCTACAACTACTCTTCCCTATTGTGTCGGTGACTACACCCTTGTCGGGAGCTCTACGGGAGGCACCGGCAAACGATCTCCGATTGAGGAGCTTTCTTCGCGGGAGTGAAGCTACAGGGCAACTATATAGTCCTTTGGACTGAAAATTTTCGGGCCGAAAACAAGTTTCGGGCGCGTCTGGACCTCCGTTTTTCAGAAAGCAGGCGATTTCGAGCACTGCGGGTAAGTCATCGATTCTCTGCAGAACTCTGTTTTAAGAACTGCAGGAAGACAGATTGACTGTGCAGACACTGTGGGTGCTGCAAAGAGGTCTACAGTTGCCATTGGGTGTATGTATGTGCATTGAGGTCACTGGTTGTGACATTTGAGAGTACTACAGTACCGCTGTGCAGAAAATACAGCTGTTGTGTAGAAAAACCAGAGTGCAGTTTCTGGTAAAATTGTGTGTTTGGCAATATGTCTAATGATGGCATAACACAGATTGTGGCTGAGAAGCTGGACAAGAATAACTTCCATGCTTGGAGGTTCAGGTTGACGAATTTCCTGATGGGAAAAGGCTATTGGGACTACATAGAAGGTGAGCATGAAGAGGCACCGGAGATACCGGATATAAATCCGACTGCTGCAGATGTGAAAGAGTTTAAAGACTGGAATCAAGGAGCCAGGAAAGTAATGTATTGGCTTTCCATTAGTATACAGGACACCATGATTGGGCACATTCAGGATGCCAAGTCCCCCAAGGAGGCGTGGGACACCTTGGTAAAGCTTTATGAAACAAATACCAAGGCACGTAAGATACAGTTGAAGAATGAACTTCATACTGTCGAGAAAAAGAGCATGTCTGTGAATGACTATGCGTTGAAGATAAAGGGCATTGTGGAATCCCTTGCATCTATTGGTGTATCAGTAGATGATGATGACAAGGTGGAAGTCTGTCTACGTGGTCTCGGGCCACAATACAAGGCGTTTAAGACGTCTATCCAGACTCGGGAAAACATTCCCAACTTTACAGATTTGGTGTCTATGCTGATTATCGAAGAGAAGAACTTGGGTGAAGACCAACAGTCTTCACAAAGCAAAAACAGTTCAGAGCAACAGGCCTTCTACATGAGTTCAGGAAGAGGACGAGGTAGAGGAGGCCGTGGACACGGTCAAGGAGGTGGCCGAACAGGTAATCAGAATTATGGCCAGCAGCAGCAGCAACAACAACAACAGTCCCAGAATCAACAACAACAACAACACGCAGGTGGAAGAGGCAGATTCAGAGGCAGGGGGAGTCAAAGAGGCCGTGGAAATTGGCAAAGGCAATATAATGATGCACGTGAATGCTACTATTGTGGTAAGCCAGGACATGTGCAGTCAGAATGTTATAAGAAGCAGGCTGACATGCAAAATGGGAAAGTGCAGCAAAACAACTATGCATCCTCAAGCAGAAATAATGAGGACAATGAAAGGTTGTTTGTTATGCAGCATGTTGTAAATGCCATGTCTGAAAATGTTGATGCAGCACAAAAAGATAATGTATGGTATGTGGACTCAGGCGCTTCGAACCACATGACGAGTCATGGGGAGTGGTTCAAGGAGATGAAGAACCCGGAAAGACCAGGTTTTGTGGAAACAAGGGATGACACTGCTCATCCAATTGCCCACGTTGGAGATGTGCCATTATCTATGCAGGATGGCAAAGTGAAGTACCTTGCAGATGTACTTCATGTACCGAACATAACAAAGAATCTGGTTCAGTTGGCCAGATGATTGAGCAGGGTTTGCAGGCTCGGTTTAACCCTGATGGGTGTTATGTTGAAGATTTCAAAGACAAGTGCAGGTTGGTTGCAAAAGGCAACAGAGTGGGCAGAATGTTTACGTTGGATGTAGACATGCCTGAAATGAGTGCTGCGATGTTTGCAAATGGTTCAGGAGTTGTTGCAGACACAGACATATGGCATAAAAGAATTGGACATGTAAATGTGCAGAGATTGAAGTCTATGCAGACAAAAGGAATTGTGACAGGGCTGCCAAAATTTAAAGTGGAAGGTATGCAGAAAATATGTGAAGCATGCCAATTTGGGAAGCAAACAAAGCATGTGTTTCCACGTAACAGATATGTGAGCAGAAATGCACTAGATGTTGTGCATTCAGATGTATGGGGTCCTGCGAAGACCGTGTCTATGGGAGGCTGCAGGTACTATGTCACTTTCATTGATGACCACACAAGGAAAGTGTGGGTATATTTCATGAAGGAGAAGAGTGAGGTTTTCACTCACTTTCAGAATTTCAGAGTTTTGGTTGAAAAGCAAACAGGAAAATATGTCAAGTGCCTAAGGTCAGATGGAGGGGGAGAATACTTCTCCAATGAGTTCTCTGAATTTTTGAAGAAGAATGGTATTCGGAGACAGTTCACATGCAGATATACTCCGCAGCAAAATGGAGTTGCTGAGCGGAAAAACAGGCACATTGCTGAGATTGCGCGAGCATTGATGGAAGAGAAGAATATGCCGCATTGCTATTGGGCTGAGGCTGTTTCTACAGCAGTATACATCATGAACAGGACTCCAACTGCAGCCATACATGATGTAACTCCAGAGGAGAAGTTTACTGGCAGAAAACCAGATTTGTCTCATCTGAAAGTTTTTGGATGCATTGCATATGTGCATGTGCCAGATGAGCTGAGAACTAAGCTGGATCCGAAAGCTGAAAAATGTGTGTTTATTGGATATTCCCTTGAGCAAAAGGGATACAGGTGTTATAACCCTGCTACACGTGAGTTGAGGGTAAGCAGGGATGTTGTCTTTGATGAGATGAGCAGTTGGTATGCTGCTGAAAAAGAAGCTATTGGGGCTGATGTGAGTGGAAGTGTGGTTGCACAGAATGCAGGTCAGCAATCACAGTCTTTGAGTGGACCAGGAGAGTCCTCATCTAGTGGGTCTATTGATAGACCATGGAGTGGCAGGCTGCGTCATAATACCAGCCCTGCAAATGTGATTAGTACATCACGTAAAGGAAAAGAGAAAGTGGTTGAGCCCCTTGGTATGCCTGACATTTCTGCAGGGCATTCTCATGTTGATGGAGAGTCTAGTGGCTCAGATATGAGTCTTGATGAGGAGCTTGGGATCCCAGCTATGAGAACACCTGGTGTAAAGAAGGCTATGGAAGCCATGAATGAGAAGCTGCGAAGATCAGGGAGAGTGAAGAACCCTGTGCAGAGATTTACATATGATGGTTATGTGGCACATCATTATGCATATATGGCAAAAGTTGTGCAGGTTGTAGAGCCCACATGCATTGATGAGGCTGTTGGAAATGTGTGTTGGGAGAAAGCTATGGATGAGGAGATGGATGCACTATATGGAAATGAAACTTGGGATTTAGTGCAATTGCCTGAAGGCAAGAAAGCCATTGGATGCAAGTGGGTGTACAAAGTTAAACATAACAGTGATGGAAGCATAAACAGGTACAAGGCTAGATTGGTAGCCAAAGGATATGCGCAGACATATGGGATTGATTATGAGGAAACTTGCAGCCCAGTTGCCAAGATGGCAATGGTGAGAGTTGTGATAGCAGTGGCTGCGTCAAAGCAATGGTCCTTACATCAGATGGATGTAAAGAATGCATTCTTGCATGGGGATTTGCAAGAAGAGGTGTATATGTTGCAGCCACCTGGTTATGAGGATGTGGGTCACCCCGAGCATGTTTGCAGGTTGAAGAAAGCCTTGTATGGCTTAAAGCAAGCACCAAGAGCATGGTCTGACAAGATTTCTGAATATCTTGTCACTATTGGCTTTCATGTAGCCAATGCAGATTTCTCATTGTACGTGAGACATGGTGATAGAGGGGTTGTGCTTGTTGTCATCTATGTAGATGACTTGATCATTACGGGGGACCATGATGCAGAGATCTTTGATGTAAAGATCTTGCTTAGACAGAAGTTCTAGATGAAGGATCTGGGGGAGCTCAGATATTTCTAGGGCATTGAGGTGATTAGGTCACCACATGGTATTAGATTACTGCAGAGACAGTATGGCTTGGACATGTTGTCCAAGTATGGTATGACAGGCTGTAAGCCTATTTCTGTGCCATTGGATCAGAATGGCAAGTTGAGTGCAGATTCAGGAGAGATCTTGGAGGATCCTACTATGTACAGGAGCATAGTAGGAAGTTTGATCTACATGACGATCACCAGACCAGATTTGAGCTATGCTGTTGGGTTGGTGAGTCAGTTTATGCAGGTTCCACGGAAACCGCATTTGGATGCAGTCAGACGCATACTGAGGTATGTGAGGTCTACTTTGCATTGTGGACTATTCTATGAGACTGGGACAGAGATATGTGTACATGGGTACACAGATGCTGATTGGGCTGGTAGTATCTCAGATAGAAGATCTACCAGTGGATTCATGTTTTCTTTGGGGAGTGCTGCTGTGACTTGGAGCAGCAAGAAGCAGCCTACGGTTGCTCTATCGAGTACAGAGGCCGAGTACAGAGGAGCTGCTATGGCAGCATGTGAGGTAGCTTGGTTGAGAAAGCTACTTGCAGATTTGGGTCTATCAGTGGATAGACAAGTTGTCATTTTCTGTGACAACATTAGTAGTATACAGTTGGCCAGGAACCCAGTCTTTCATGCTCGTACGAAGCACATAGAGGTCCACTACCACTTCGTCAGAGAGAAGGTCTTGGCAGGAGACCTTGACCTTGTTTATGTCAGCACAGAGGATCAGGTAGCTGACATCTTCACCAAAGCATTGGGTACAGAGAAGCTCCGCAGATTCAGGGCTTGGCTTGGTGTACATGAGATGGAGTTGAGCTCGAGGGGGAGTGTTGAGATATCGAGCTCTAGTGAGGCGGTGGACACTGATGACCCGCCTGGGGGATAGGCCCCGCACTTACACCACTGGCATGGTTGGTGAGATCTTGGGTGATATGCGGCCAGTGGGATGACAGGCTATGTGACAGCCACTCTAGAGACTGGCATAGTTATAGCGCCAGCTCATTTAGTCGGGTTCACACTATAGAGAACCCGTGTATGTATTTGGTTGAGTACCTTTCATATTGTGTGTACTCTTATTATTGTATATGGTGTGTTGAGTGTTGAGTAGAGAAGAAGAAGATTTTCAGCCTCTCACCTTGTGTGTTCTCTATTAGGGTTTTGTGAGTGTGTGTGTGTGCTTGCAAGAGCTCAAGCTCTCTTCCCCCCTGCATCTTTTCAAATTTGGCATCCCAGATACCACACTGCTGTGCCAGGAGGAATCCATCTAAAACCCGGGTCTGTGTGAGCACGAAAGGGGGGGCGGGAAGGGCGAAAGGAAGAGGGGGCAGGCGGGCAAGGGCGGGACGCAGAGGGGGGGGGCATGAGCAGGGGGGGACGAAGGAGAGGGCAAAGGACGAGGGCAAGGGCGAAGGCGGGGGGCGAAGGCGAGGGCGAAGGCGAAGGCGAAGGCGAGGGACGAAGACGATGGCCAAGGCGGGTAGCAGGCTCGAGCAAGGGGGTGAGAGCTTTAGCACGAGCAATCGGATTTTGTATGCTCTTGTATTATAATTAGTAAGTCCTAAAACAAGAAATACGACTTATCGTCATGCACCATGGGTACTAACAAAGGACAAGGTGAGCATGATCAATGATAGGATGGTCGATCCGTACACATGTATAGGCTATGGTGCATCATTGCGAAACATGTTTACTATGGACTATAGAAGTCTTTCTATTAAAGACACATGATTGGCATAAATTTCTAAAGGTAGGCCATGGCTTTATCTTATTCTTGACATTTGTTAACTTGTATGGATACTAACATCAAAGGTGGACTATTTAGAACATATCTTGCCACTTGTAATTGATGGATGCTTAACCAAGGGCATTCAAGATATTATTTACCGCTTGGGGTCGCTTGCAAGGTACATATCCTTCAAAAATGTGTCTAGGAGTCTTCTTTGCAATTGAAGTTAGTTATCGATTGGTGTTTTATCATTTTCCTGGTGGATTACATCAAAGGAAATAGACACTCACGAGATTCCACCAAAAAAGTTGGAGTGCATAGAGCTCCTATGCTTGATGGAAAAAGAGTTACCTACATCCTTTTTTGACATCCAAGGTGGAGCTTGCTATAGTTGTAAGCACACGATGGATGTTTTAGGTTGAAAGATTCTGTTGAACCAACATGAGAGAGAGAGAGAGAGAGAGACACGTCATATGCATCCCCAAAGGTGTGTGGAATACACACAATAGATGAGTATATATAGAGGAGATCCTAGGGCTATATATATAGAGACATTCTATATATAGCCAACACCCCCACTCAAAGAAGGGTCTCTAACTGTGGATGAAAAAACCCTTGGGGGCTGAAGGGAAAAACCCACAGCTCTATATACACCTACCGCTATATTAAATTATTTTATAGTTACAAAGTATTATTCAAAGGAGCTACATCACTCCCATATATACAATAGCCATTAAGGCTGCGAAGGAGCTACATCACTCCCATATATACAATATCCATGAAGGAGCTACATCACTCCCATATATACAATAGCCATGAAGGAGCTACATCACTCCCATATATACTTCATCACTCTTATGTGTACAATAGCCAAACGAAGGCTTTGAAGGTCATCCATTTTCATGTTGCCTTGATCCATTCATGTAGGTTGGGTGCGAGTCTATCTTCGTGGGGTGACGATGCCAAATAATATTTTTGTAGTCTTTTCTCTATATTGAAGCTCAGCAATATCCAAATACAATCCTGATCCATAAACCCTGTAATATGGAAGAAGTCTCCATAACAAATGGAAAACCATAATTTTGTTATAGAAATATGAGATGTACACGAAAAGATGTACATAAAGAAATAGACATAAAGGTATCTATTATATGGCTGCTTAGGAATATAGTCCATCCGCAAGGACATGCATGGCAATGTCAACTTGTGGAAGATCATCGAATCAATGGCAAATGAACTAGATTTGGTAAGGGAATCTGGTTACTTGGAGAAGTTGACTTGGAAGATTGACCTGTCACTAAAATAGAAAATGACACTCATTCTAAGGATATCATGGAAAGCTACAATCATATCTTTGCCATGGGAAAAATCTATGACATAAGATCAAACCTCCAGTATTATAAGTCAAGATAATGAGATAATTATAACTTGGATCAAACCTCCAGGATGACATGATATGAAAGTAAACCTCATAAGATGACAAGATGAGAAATCAAACCTCTTACGTCCATAGGTAGGATAACCAGACATGATGAAAAAGCGAACCTCTGACATGAAACAATAATTAGGATGTAGACACCTCTGACAGGATAAAAAATCAAACCTCTAACATGTAGTCAGGATGACATGACGTGAACGTAAACCAACCTCGTAAGATGACGGGACAAGAAATCAAACCTCTATTATGTAGTCAGGATGACATGACGTGACGTGAACATAAACCTCATAAGCTGACGGGACGAGAAATCAAACCTCTCGGGAAATATGCTCGACGGAATTTCTTGTTAGTTGCCATAGATTGAATTCCAAGACTTGACCACCATTATAGCCATTTAGACCTGCACGGTTGCATTGTCGACCACAAAAGACATTGATAGACTTAAATAAACCTAGTCAATCTGATGAGCCAAAGCCAAGGCACGGTGCATCCAAACACCATGGCGTCATGGATACAATCCATGGAAACGTAGTCAACCATCATTCACGAAACATGTAACCATCATCATGGAACAACACCATGGCATCATGGATAAAATCCATGGAAACACAATCAACCAATATAGATTAGCCAAGTGAACCAACATCAACGAAGCATGTAGCTTGGAATGACCAACATCAACGAAACATGTAGCTTGGAATGACCAACCTCAACAAAACATATAGCTTGGAATGACCAACATCAACGAAACATATAACCATCATCATGGAACAACACCATGGCATCATGGATACAATCCATGGAAACGTAATCAATCATCATCTACGAAACATGTAACCATCATCATGGAACAACACCATGGCATCATGGATACAATCCATGGAAACGTAGTCAACCATCATTGATGAAACATGTAACCATCATCGTGGAACAACACCATGGCATCATGGATTGTAGTGAGTGAATTACATCAATGCAAGGAACACATATACATATATCAATAAAATGTGTAACCATCACCACCTGGCATCATACCAAGGCACCAAAATTACAAACTCACCAAACCTGGCATCATACCAAGGCACCAAAATTACAAACTCACCAAACCTGTCAGAATCACTGAGGCTTGCATGCTTAAAATAATAATTGTCAAGTCCGTGAGGCTGGTTGTAATGTAACAAGCAAAGGTAGAACACATGGCACCTTTAACTATTTCTTGCAAAGGCTCCCGAGAAATAGTTGCATGCTTACAAAGCCTCTCGAGTAGTAACAGCATGCTAAGCATCAATAAAGTCCTCTTTAAGCACAAGACAAACTTCCTCGAAGCCATAGAAAGAACAAATACACAACTTCCTTGTGAGAACAATCAAACGAGAGATTAACATCACCGTCGAGATAAAAGGATAATGAGATCATCACCAAGATGACCATGACCAAGTAACTGTAACGATTCTGAAGTCATGAGATAAAACAATCAGATCATCACCGAGATGACCACGAGCAAGTAACTATAACGATTCCTAAATCATGAGTTAAAACTATCAGATCATCACCGAGATGACCATGAGTAAGTAACTGTAACAATTCTGAAGTCAGGATCATTGAATTTACCACAAGCATTTCATGGGCACAAATTAGAACCAACCTATTTCAAACAAACTAATGCACACCTTTGGTTTGGTATGCGGGATTTTTGCTCACACGCACAGGGCTACGAATTGATATTTAGAGAAGGAGTAACCATTCAAAAGTAAGATCCAACATCAGATATGTAAGTAATATCAAGCAGACGTACACCGAAAGGATAGCAAGCCAAAACCATGACATCATGGATAAAGTCCATGGAAACGTCATCAATGAATATAAAGAAATCATTATAATGAGCATCACAAAATAAAACCATGACAGGATGAACAAAATCCATATACATAACATCAGTCAATCGAAAAGAAAGGCATAATTACCATCATGTGATAATACCTTGGATTGTCAATAAATACATTATGAATGTCCAAGCTTAATCATGTGATTCCTGTAACTAGCACTAAAACAAGATCACAACATATTAGCTCATGAAGCAATCAAAAAGATCAAGATTATTGTAGAAGTACATCATGGTAGCATAAGAGTTATACCAGACCATGGCATAAGTCATGATCAATGTGAGTTGCATAAGATACGAAAGATTGTCTTCTACTTACATCATGAAAGTAAGAATCAAATATGTTGATTATCATGGACAAACAACTCTAAGGAATATGCATCTCATCAATATCAAATACCATCATGATATTGATGAACAAAATCCATATACATAACATCAGTCGATCGAAAAGAAAGGCATAATTACCATCATGTGATAATACCTTGGATTGTCAATAAATACATTATGAACGTCCAAGCTTAATCATGTGATTCCTGTAGCTAGCACTAAAACAAGATCACAACATATTAGCTCATGAAGCAATCAAAAAGATCAAGATTATTGTAGAAGTACATCATGGTAGCATAAGAGTTATACCAGACCATGGCATAAGTCATGATCAATGTGAGTTGCATAAGATATGAAAGATCTTCTTCTACTTACATCATGAAAGTAAGAATCAAATATGTTGATTATCATGGACAAACAACTCTAAGGAATATGCATCTCATCAATGTCAAATACCATCATGATGATGGCTAAACTCTATGCATGATGCGAGAGATCTTTTAACGCTAAATATGAATTTTCTCTTAGTTTTGATAAAATTGCCATGAGCCGTCGTAGGAAGTAAACCACTGTAGAAGCCGTCGTATCAACCTATAAACTATCTTCAAAGTTGAAATGTTTCAAGGGAATTCACCTAAAACTTCTTGAGGGGATCTTGCAACCATAGCCCCTTGTGTGGCCTGTGGGTCCCACTTTCATAGTGCTCCACGAATCCGTTTCGATATGTTGCTATGGTGGACATAATATATAAAAATATCATATCAGCAAGGCTTCGATAATTAGCAGTAGTAGCAGAGAGATGTTGGATATCTGGACGGATATCTGAACGGTGGAACAACAGAACTAAAGAATTGGATTTGAAGCAGCGAGTAGAAGGGAGGATCATTCTTCTAGACATGAGGAAAGATTCTATTTTTCTCAAGTCCCTTCCGACAATATGGCGTACTGTATTGCACTTACGGTACATGCTTCTAGCACTAATCATATTGTGGGAAGTTCGCGAAGGGGAGCGATCCAGAGCTGTCTAGAGCTACCAAAAAGCATGATGAAAGCAAAGAATTCGACCCAAAAAATAAATAAAAATCTTTATCTACTATGAACAACACGAGATATTATCTCATGAAAGATCTTCTTTCTCCTAGAAACCTTTATTTTCTATGAGAAACAAACGATATTTTCTTTTTCACAAGTATGATGCAATCTATACATGAAAATCAATGCTCATGAAATATTTTATTAGGTTCACAAATCTCTATCTAATACGAACATCATACATATAAGGGATAACGAGATCTTCTCTAAAAAATTTCTCATGCATAACATACACATAATCAAGCAATAAATCATTATAAAGATTGAGAAAACTAAATCACTTATCTTCTTTGTCCATACAGAAGATTCAGAAAACTAAATCACTTATCTTCTTTTGTCCATACAGAAGTTTTGATAGCCAACGGTCAAAAGATTGCTATCAGTCTGCTGCTACTTCAGATTACAATCGGTGTAGAATTTGATAAATTTGATATGCTAGACAGCTCGAAAACGCACCATATACCCCCAAAACGACTGCAAAAACACTGAATTCCGAGTCCGGAGCAGAAAATTATGGCGATTTTACGTTTCGCAGAATTGCAGATTTTTCTGCGCACGCGCTGTGCGGAGCCGCGCGAAGCCGAAAACGAATGCTTTTCATAGCGAAAAAGCAACCAGGCTCTGATACCATGTTGAACCAACGTGAGAGAGAGAGAGAGACACGTCATATGCATCCCCAAAGGTGTGTGGACTACACACAATAGATGAGTATATATAGAGGAGATCCTAGGGCTATATATATAGAGACATTCTATATATAGCCAACAAATTCATGGGAGTCTTGAAGGGTCTTATGCATCAAAGATCAAGGCCCAAAGGATCTATGGCAAAGGGATGGTTGCATCATGAGTGTATGTACTATCTCTTTGAGTACTTGCAGCTTGTTTATGAGGAAGCTCCCCTTGTTTGGATGGCAGAAGAATCAAGTAAATTATCAAAAGTGTGGAAAAAAGGGACTCCCAGTATGTCTTGATCTTGATGAAGGATATAGTTTAAGTATTTTCATAATGTATAATTTAGAATGTATGCAAAAATGGACCAAAGAGCATGATAAAGAATGGCAAGATAATATGTGAGGAACATCAAAGAGACAACGGGTAACCCCACCATGTCAATGACATGGATACAAGAGCAAATAAAAAAGGCACAAGAAGAAGGTGCACAACTTACGCATAAGGAGTTTGAGCTCAGTCTTCTCGGGTGTGACAACAAGGAGGTAAGATATGGCATGGACCACACTTCCTGTATTCTATATGTGTGTTTTTGTGATGTTAATATTCTCTACATTTTTTATTTTAGGTTCAGGCATATAGTAGTATCTAGGCCTATGGAGAATATCTTCAAGTCAAAAGGATTGATTATATGTGTTGTACTTAAGACTCATGCATTGTTGCATCATTTCAATAACAATCTCGTGCAAGTGCCCATGACACAAACCTTGTCAAAACGACGAGCTAGGTTACGTTGGGGATCTAGAGAGAATATATGAAGTTAATTATCATTTTATGAAACAAGTATAGTCATTCTAGAAATTGATTCATTCTCTCACATGTTGGTGTATTTGGTGCTAGTTTGAGAACATGTTTATTATAGGTAATTTTGAGCATTCGCTAGTTTTGTACACAATACAGAGGCAAAGATGCTACCATGAAAAGAGAGCCCATGGGTTTTTGGCCTATGGACTCCTCCAAGTTGCTACAAGCAAGCAAAGAACCTTACCTTCTTCCAATGAATTGTGAACAAGAATTCTTTTACAAAAATTCAGATGGCAATCCATGGTGGCAAATTGTGCAAGTCAATCCTTGAGGTTGATGGAGATTTTGGATAGCACACTAGCCTCTTTGCTCAAGGATAGCAACCATATAGATATCTAGGAAGATACATCATTAGCCGAGGAGGAGTATACACATCTTGACCTCACCATGATGGTGATTGCTCAAGGAGATAGACTAGGACAATCTAATGTGAATGAGGAATGAGAGGAGGAAGACAAGGACAAGGGGGACAAAGACCTACTTGATTTTGGCATTGAGTAGGCAACTGAGCTTGTAATGTCACCACCTATGCTAGACCTAATAGAAGAAGAACTACAAGAACCTAGAAAGGACAACAATGAACCACTCTTTTATATTGACATTTTTCTCGAGTCTAGTCCTTGAAACTTAGGTATAATCCTACTTCTCCAATAATTCCCCTAGTTTCAATGTGTCACATGCTTCTAGACCTTTAAAACATCACAATTCAAACATCATGATTAATGTGTCACATGCTTTCAAAGCTTTCAAGTGAGGAACAGAGAGGACTGCTAATTGGTTGTCCATGTGACATTCCTCTCTGCTAGCCTGTTGAACTTGAAAATCCACTTGGAAAACTTGAAAGACCACTAACCTGTTTGTGGAATCCTTTCACACATCATGTGCGTCGTTCATGGAACTCTGTACCTCTCGTGAGGTGATGTTAGAGCCACTTCTATCTTTTTCTGTGGAAGAGAACCTCCCGTTGATGCCAGATGAAGCCGAAAACTCCATTTTCTCCTTCGATGATGGATGTCACCCAGAAAACTCATGGGTATACCTTGTATGCCTTGCAGATGTAAGATGCTTAGACTGACTATCTATAATGGACAGCTAGGACGACTATCTATAATGGATTGCTAGGATGACTGTCAATACTGGACTGCTAGGATGACTACTATACGTAGATGTACTTAAGAAATACCTAGAGAAGTACTGGATTGCTAGGATGACTGTCAATACTGGACTGCTAGGATGACTACTATATGTAGATGTACTTAAGAAATAGAGAAGTACTGTTTGCTGATGTAAATGTTTAGTTGGATACTTTAATGATCCTATCGGGGCTATTGTATTATGCCCAAAACTACTAGTTGGCTGTGGCCGATTGGTTGTCTTGGCATGGCCGACTAGTCACCTAAGCCACCAAAGGGGCTAATCAGCTGGGATGCCTAGGTTGCTAAAGTGCTTATGATGCTAATGATGCCTTCATACATGTGCTACTTGTTGAAAGGCTTTGGTTCTGTGGATGTTGCTTTTCCCTGTTTGAAAATGGCATTTTGTCCATCCCAAAAAAGGGGATTTATCTCGATTATTCTAGATATATTAGTTTTTTTTTCATCTTTTTGTGTCTTGTTGGTTGGCCGACTACCCTTTCAGTGGTCAACGAGTAGCCCCCTTGATTATATATATCATTTTCCTCACCATTTAGCACTTTTACCACATCACATATCATATCATGTACCATCTTCTCTTGTTGTTAATTGGCCCTACACCACATATGCTTTATCATCATTTCTTGTTTTCAGCTCTCCAGTACTTCAACATTTTACATTAGGCCACACTTTTGGACAATAGCCGGCTCTGCTACAACACAATACTTCAATGTTTTACGTCTAGCTAAACTTTGGGATGATAGCCCTCTCTACCACATAGATGACATCAATGTTTCATATCAGTTCATGGGACAACATCCCTCTCTGCCTACAGTGGAGCATACTAGTTTTTTACCTTAGCTCATGGGACAATAGCCCACTCTATCACATAGATCACATCAATGTTTCATATCAGTTCATGGGACAACATCTCTCTCTGCCTACAGTGGAGCATACTAGTGTTTTACCTTAGCTCATGGGACAATAGCCCACTCTCGTCTACACTTCAGTACAATAGTGGAAGGTGAAGTGATGCTGATGTCATAGATGATGGTGCAAACTCTAGTGAATAGGATGCTGCTATACCTGAATGGTGATGAAGTACCATCCGAAGTGGTGGTGGTGCAAGATCTGGTGACAAGGGTGCTGTAATACCTGAGTGGTAGTGAGCAGAAACAAAGAGGGCTACCATCCCAAGTGGTGGAAGTGGTGCAACCTCTAGTGACAAGGGTGTTGAAATACCTAAGTGGTGGAAGAAAAATGATGATAAACTGTAGTAGAGAGTGGGTTGCCATCCCAAGTCGTGTGTTGATGATAAAACGTTACGGTGTTGTACTATGTAGTAGAGTGGGATGTTGTCCCATGAACTTAAGATAAAAATGATGATGTGCTCTTTGTAGAAGAGAGGGATGTTGTCCCATAAGTAAAGGATAAAAACACGGATGTGCTAAGTGTAATAGAGAGGGTTGATGTCCCATAAGCTGCAGATAAAGATAGTGATGATATGTGGCAGAGAGTGGGCTGCTGTCCCAAGGTATGCTGCTGAAGGAAAACATTGCAGATAAGCTGTGCACAGATAAAGATAGTGATGATATGTGGCAGAGAGTGGGCTGCTCTCCCAAGGTATGCTGCTGAAAGAAAACATTGCAGATATGCTATCAACGAACAAGATGTGCTGCAACAACAGGAGGCAATAGATAGATGATGTGGTATCGGATATGTCTATGAAGTGGTACAAAAACATTGAATAAAGAGGCAATGCTATATATAGTGAAGGGCAATGCTTGTCCGTCAGTGAGAAAGGGCAGTCGACCAGCAAAACAAGATCAAAAAAAGATGGATAAATCTAATAAATCCAAAATAATCTAGAAAAAAAATGTAGCAGTCTTATGAGATTCCGGCCCTCTCTGTGCATCGAACTCTAGAGTGATGGCAGTGGAAGTAGAAACCTCTCGCGCAGGGCAGAGCTTCCCACTTGGGGCCTCGGCCCCACCACGAATGTTCGGACAAGAGACTAATCCCTCATTTCTTCAAAAACCGAACCCGAAAAAAACTTCCCTCACCCAAAAAGCGTAGGCGATTCCTTTAGGAAAAAACTTCTAACGTAGTCAAAAGCATTAACTATCCTTTGTATTTTGACCGAATCCACGGGTCACATAGCCGAATAAAAGGAGGAACTTGCACTTGGTTTATAGAGACCAGCGCTTTTTTCGCCATCAAAACAAGTACAGCCATTGATTCTTTTCCATAAAACAAGAATTATTCCATGACTTGGTTTAGGTATCATAACTTGAACAGAATTGAATTTATTTATAGCAATCCATTGATCCAGCCTAGCTCCATCCAATCCCATGGGTTAGCCAACCACCCAACCACTCTATTGATAGGATCCATTATAAAAATTTGGTTATGTTTTCTCCTGGGTACCAGGGAAAAGAGTTCCCAGGCCCCCTAGCTGGCTCTCGTGCAAAACTTAAATAGACACACCACTTACGCACCCCATATGAAATTGCCTTTTCTTAGACTCAACCATCTCTAAAATAGCATTGCAATAAAAACACAGTGTTTCCATCATAATCCTCAGTATTCCAATTCCAAGTCCAATTTCCAATCATTCCTTCCTTGGTGTACCTATGGGATCAGTGGCAACGAGAACGCTCACCACCTACTCACGCATGGGCCTTTTCAATAGTTCCTAGCCCATAGTACCCATGAATATAATCAAGTATTCCACTCATTCCTTCCTCAGCATACCTATGGCATCATTGGCAACCAAAATGCTCACCACCTCCTCACTCAAGGGCCTTTTTCAATAGTACCTAGCCCATATTACCTAGGAGTATAATCCAATAAAATCCATATGGACTCTCCATTTTGAAGATCAGCTAGATCAACCAACAAGATCCATGTAAAAGAGCCATGAACTCATCCGTTTGAAGACCAGCAAGTTCAAACAACAAGATCCATGCCCGTGTTCAAAAAAAAACTCCAACTCATTTTTCTTCCTTGGCGCACGCGTGGGTATCTTGAGCAACTGAGAGCTCGAGCACCGTATGATCAGCACCCTGTAGGTTCCTTCGCAGGTGACCTAGCACTTCACTCATAGGCCGCTTCCATGGTCCCTCATCCATGGTACTACTGAAAGCTCACCATTTTAACCGAACCGAGGCTAGTCAAGACCTGGACCGATCTTGCCACCTGAGACGTCCTTCTTTGACTCTCCGTCAACTATTGCAACATTTCCACTTAGGTCCACGACCTCATTCCACAAGACAGTCAAAATGCTTCCCCAACATTCTTGACATAAAACAATCTTTAAAAAACAGGTTTTAAATACAATTCCCAAACAAAATTCTCATCTTTCCTCGTCATTCCACATCCTTTCACATCATTCCTCTCATCAATTCTCATAATTCCACATCATTTCTCTTTATCCCACATTTTCTACATCAATTCACATCACATCATTTCACATCAATTCACATCCATTCACATTATCCTACATCCATTCACATCATCTCACATTAATTCACATCCATTCACATCTTCCCTCATCTCTCCTCTCTCCTGTTTCAACTAGATCCAAAAAGTGAGTAAAACTAACCTAAAAATGGTCAAAAATAGACCAAACTGATCTGGAAAATTCTAGAATCAGTTTGCTTGGTTAGAGGCTCACTTTTTTCTATAAATAGAAACCCTCCCCTTTGTTGAAACTTAATAGTGTTTTATGCACTGTTACTCTGCTCCTCCCAAGCCAAGAACTGTGAATTAATTAATAATTCACTAGTTTTTGACATTTTCCTCTTCCAAAGATTGGTGGCCACTCTTGTTACAAACAAGAGTTGAACCCTCAAACCATCAAGCCAAAGGAAAGCTCCAAGAAATTATGTAAGTAGAGATTCTTGTATTTTTCTTTATTGATTTTATGTTTTTCTAATGTTTATGATTGTTTGAAGTGATAAATGGATGTTATGCCTTGATCGAAAGGCTTTTCCCCTCTCTCTTCTTAGAATCAACCCTTCTTTATCCTAGTTAAGTGAAAATTATTAGAATTAAACTTTTTATAATGTTTTCTCTTTTATAAGTGAATTTTAATTAGTATAGATTACTTTAAATCAATTAGAGTTAATTTTTAAGACAAAATTAAGTAGAAAAATTTAAAAAATGGTCAGCCATACAAAGGAGGCTATGGCAAAATTTTTGGAAATAAGAATTATCTTTTATTATGCTAAAAGAGTAATTCCTATCAATTCTATACTCTAAAAGTGTCATTTTCATGCATAGAAGATGCATATTGATTATTAATATTCTTATGCTTAAAGGAATAATTTTCTTTTATTATGAAAGTGTTACTTTCATCAAAATAGATTTTTATGCATAAAGGAATAATTTTCTTTTATTATGAAAGTGTTACTTTCATCAAAATGGATTTTTAGGCATAAAAGATTATGTTTTTATTATAAAAGTGTTACTTTTATCATATTTGATTTTCGTGCATAGAGGTATGCATAAAAGATTATTATTTTATTGTAAAAGTGTTACTTTTATCATATTTGATTTTCATGCATAGAGGTATGCATAAAAGATTATTATTTTATTGTAAAAGTGTTACTTTTATCATAATTGATTTTCATGCATAGAGGTATGCATAAAAGATTATTATTTTATTGTAAAAGAGTTACTTTTATCATAATTGATTTTCATGCATAGAGGTATGCATAAAAGATTATTATTTTATTGTAAAAGTGTTACTTTTATCATATTTGATTTTCATGCATAGAGGTATGCATGAAAGATTATTATTTTATTATACAAGTATTACTTTTATCATAATTGATTTTCATGCATAGAGGTATGCCTAAAAGATTATTATTTTATTTTAAAGTGTTACTTTTATCAGATTTGATTTTCATGCATAGAGGTATACATAAAAGATTATTATTTTATTATAAAAGTGTTACTTTTATCATATTTGGTTTTATGCATAAATAGGATGCATAGGAAAAATTCTTTTATTCTAAAAGTGTAATTCCTACTAAATTGGATTTATGCATGGAAAGATGCATAAAGAAATCTATTTTTAGTTCAAAAGAGTTATTTTCGTCAATTTTGATTTTATGCATAGGAAGATGCATATAAGATTTGATTTTCTATTCAAAAGTGTCATTCTCATTTGAAATGAATTGATGCATAGGAAGATGCATAAAAGATTGATTTTTATTTCGAAAGTGTTAGTGTCCTTAAATTGGAATTTATGCATAAATAAATGCGTAAAGAAATCTTATATCAAAAATAAGAATTCTCTTGTATTCTATAAATAGATATGAGGATGTGAAACGAATCAATTAGATGAAAATGAATGAGGAATAGATAGAGATGTATGTGAAAGAATAGATGTAGTTATATGTATGTGAAAGAAATGATGTAGATGTGGAATGTGGATATGGATGTATGGATGAGAATGTGAATGTGAATGTGGATGTATGTGAATGTGAATGTGGATATGGATGTAGATATGGAATGTGGATGTGGATGTATGTAAATGTGAATAAGGATGTGGAATGTGGATATGGATGTCTGGATGTGAATGGAATGTGGATGTGGATGTATGTAAATGTTAATAAGGATGTGGAATGTGGATATGGATGTGTGGATGTGAATGTGAATGTGAATGTGGATGTGTGAATGGGGATATGGATGTAGATATGGAATGTGAATGTGGATGTATGTGAATATGAATGTGGATGTGTGAATGGGGATACGGATGTAGATATGGAATGTGGATGTGGATGTATGTGAATGTGAATGTGGATGTGAAATGTGGATATGGATGTATGGATGTGAATGTGAATGTGGATGTATTTATGAATGTGGATGTGAATGTATGAATGTGGATTTGGAAGTGGATGTATGAATGTGGATGTGAAAATGAATGTATAAATGTAGATGTGAATGTGGATGTACGAATGTGGATGTGTGTGTGGAATAATGAATGCAAATATGAATGTGAATGGATATGAAGTCGATATGAGCGAATGGATGAGATGAGATGTCATGTGAATCAGAATGTGAATGAATAATATAAGATCTTAATGAATGAGATATAATGAGAAATGGATGTGAGGAGACGTAATGTAAATTAAAAAAGATAGGAATGGATGTTATGTGAAGTGAATGAATCCTATGTGATGGGATAGAAAATGATGTATCTGGTCAAGAATGGATACATATATGAATTGGAATTGGATTAAATAATATGGATTAATGTGGAAAGACGAGAGTTCAATATAGAAACTGTATTGGTGACCTGTTTGTAAATGACTGTTTTATGTGAAGAATGCTAGGGAAGCATTTTGACCATCTTGTGATTAAGGTCGTGGAGACCTAACTGATAAAGTTGCAACTGCTACGGAGAGTCAATGGAGGACGTCTCGCATAGCAAGGTCGACCGAGGTCTTGACCAGCCTCGGTTCGATTTAAATGGTGAGCTTCCGGTACGGTGGATGAGGGACCAAGGAAGCGGCCTATGAGTGAAGCGCTAGGTGACCTGCGAAGGATCCTAGAGGGTGCTGACCATACGGTGCTCGGTCTCTGGGTCACCGAAGATACCCACACGTGCGTCGTGGAAGTGCATCGTGGAAGATATTGGAACAAGGAGTAAGAGTTGTTTTCTAAAACTGGGCATGGATCTGGTTGATTGACCTTGCTGGTCCTCAACGGATGAGTCTATGGCTCTCTTATATGGATCTGTTGATTGATCTTGCTGAACTTCAATGAGGATTTCATCTTGATTTTTATATGTGAAAATATTGTCGGGTACTATGAGCTAGGAACTATTGAAAAGGCCCCTGAATGAATAGGTGGTGAGCGTTCTAGTTGCCAATGATGCCATAAGTGCACTGATGAATGTATGATTGGAAATATGGATTCAACCAGAGATTTTGAGAATTGTCATCAGTGACATAATGGTTTCATTAAAGGATTTTTTTAAAGTTAGCTGATGCTGAGAAAAAGGCAATTTCATATTGGTAAGTGGTGTGACTAGTTTTATGTTTGCATGAACTTTCGGCTAGGGGGCCTGGGAACTCTTTTCCCTGGTACCCGTGTTAAGGCTTTATTATGTAATTCTTAAACCTTAGTCAAAGGGCTTGGGGGTTAGTTACGTGTGAATGTATCCTTTGGGATATGAACCGAGTAGTTATTACCCTGACAGTTGTATCTAGGGATTTGAGAGATGGAATGTTGATTCTGATCGCTAATGAATGAAGGAGAAGTTCTGCTTTGTCTCTGCACAATGTTTTATTATGTTTTTCTTGATGTTTGTGCAATCATTATGCTATTGTGATGAATCAGAGTCTTTGCTCTAATGTGCTGAGGATGTATTATTTATTAATGCCTTGTACAGAACCTTTTAGAGGGCCATGCACACATTGGCGATCTTGCGGGTTCGAATACCCTGAGTTTTGGGAGGATACGACTTATTCAGAGGACTGCTAGCCTTGGATGTCTGAAGATAATTTGGGAAATTCAAGAAGATATTATACAAGGTCAAGGGCCAGAGATGCTGACGCTGCTGATGATGAAGAAGGTGATGATTATGATTCAGATTATGAAGTTCCTTCGGGAACAAGTGGAGCATTGGAAACTGTTTTGGAAGAAGATGTAGAGGAGGAAACATTGGATCAAGAAGCAGAGGATATTAATGATGAGGAAGAAGTACATGATCAGTTTGTGGATGCTGTTCAAGAAGAAGGGATCCCGACAGGTTCGGTACAATCTGATTCTGATTTGGGTTTTCCAATTTTAAATAATGATTCAAATGCTAATGCAGAAGCAAGAAGTGTTGAAGATGCTCAAAATCCACCAGTATTCTCAAGCACTTTCAGGACATTTCTTGGGGGAACCTTGTTGAATAGAGTTATTAGGGGAAGTAGTAGGAGAAGGTTGCAGTTTGAACCATTACCAGTCTTAGCAAGGAGGCAAGTTAGAGGGGCAGCAATGAATCCTCAAAATCCACCAGCACAGAACCCAAAGGTGAGATCAGCAAAGTTCAGGGGAAAACCCAAGGAGGACCCTGACTGCCATGTAGCCCAAATCCAAACAAGGTGGGAGGCTAGTGACTATGACACACTTTATGGGGGAGAGGTGAAGAAGAGGCAGTTTGCTACTACCTTAGAAGGCTCAGTAATGGATTGGTTTAGCCAGTATGGTTTGGGACATTTTGGAAACTTTGATGCTTTGAGAGATAGTTTTCTTGCCAGGTTCAGAAGGGAGAAAACAGCCAATGACATCATAAATAAAATTAAAGATCTTCAACAAAAAGAAATGCTAGTAGAGGACTATGCTCAGAAGTTTAGGCTTCTCTCTCAAAGATTGGAAGGAGCAGATAGGCTTTCCAATGAGATGTTAGCTTCCTATTTCCTGAATGGATTAAGGAAGACAATCAAATCTGCAGTGGCTAATGTAGACATTGCTGCAGGTTTTGATGCTTTGGTGCAAGCAGCAGTAAGAGTAGAAAAGAGGTTGGGTGTTACTAAGAAGAAGCAAAAGAAAAAGAGGTCTGATTCAGACCTGGAATCTGACTCTGATGGAGACACAGGCTCAGAGAGCTCTGATGATAATTTAGAATATAATAGTGACTCAGATTCAGATGATGAATCAACTAGCCAGAAAAGGAAAAAGAAGAAGAAATCTTCAAAGTCCAAAGATAAGGGCAAAAAGAAGAAGAAAGGATTGGATGATGAACAATTGTTAAAGAGGCTTAAAGCATTGAAGTATGCCTCAGTATTAACAAATGACAGACCAGTGTGTCAGATATGCTCAAAGGAAGGACATTTAGCAACCAATTGCTGGTATAACCCAAATTTCAGAGGAAGAGTTCCCCTCGGTGTACAAAGGTCAAAGCAAGAGCAGAACAAAACTTCATCTAATCAAGTTTTCCCTGCTCAAGCTAGAGGACCAAATAGATAGTTCAGACAAACATGGCAATCAAATTTTACAGGAGAATTGAAGTGCACTTATTGTGACAAAGAGGGTCATAGACAGGGTCCAGCTTGTGAGTTATGGTGCA
This sequence comes from Cibotium barometz, assembly GCF_041138505.1. Taxonomy (NCBI): domain Eukaryota; kingdom Viridiplantae; phylum Streptophyta; class Polypodiopsida; order Cyatheales; family Cibotiaceae; genus Cibotium; species Cibotium barometz. Next base: position 46,213,524 of record NC_141077.1, read on the forward strand.
AGCATAGGACAGAGAGGGGTATCCCAATTGTAAGGTACCCTGTAGTAGATCAAAATCAAAGAGGAAAGATGCAGCAAAACCAACAAATAACACAGTTAAATGTAGTGACAGTGATAGAGGACCAGTTTCACAGTAACTCTGATATGGTTGAGAATGTGGCTTGCGATTGTTTTGGATGTGTAGCCCATGCAAATGATAAGGATGGGAAAGAACAGATTCCTGCCTTGGCAGTGACAAGAGCTGCAAAGTTGAATAAAGGTCCAATTCAATGGGCAGATCAGGAGAAAGTTAGAAGCAAGGTTCAGAGGAAGTTGGACAAGAAGAAGCCAGCTTTGGAAGAATTAATGTTAGAACAAATTGAAGGGGTTTGTTCAGAACAAGGATAGGACAAAGGAGAAGAGGAAATTTCTAAGGTTAACTCACTCTATGAAGCTCTGTTACATTCAAAAATTCAGATTTCTTTTGACCAATTGCTGACATTAGTACCACGGTTCAGAGATTTGTTGTTTCAAAGAATTCTTTAGAGAAAAGGTGTTGATTCACCTCAAAGTAAATTTTCAATGAGTAATATTGTTCAGGTGGAAGATGTTGATTTCAAAGTTCCTGCCATATCAGTCAAATATCAGGGCCGGCCCATACATGGAGTTCTTTTGGATGGTGGATCAGGAGTTAATATACTTCTTGCGTCAGTTTATATTCAATTTGGGAGCTAAAAGTTGCATCTAGCACCTTTTCAGGTAAAAATGGCTGATTAGAGGAGATTACAACCTTTAGGTTTGCTAAAAAACAAGGAGATCATTGCAAGATTGAAGTTTATGGTCAACTTTGTAGTACTCAGGATGCAATCAAGGAGCTTGGCTTACCCAATGCTCCTTGGAAGACCCTGGTTCAGGTAGGCTAAGTTACAGCAAGATTGGGGAGCTAATATGGTGATCTTGAAACAGGGGAACTAGAAACAGACTTTACCCATGACATCTACTATATTTATTCCAAAGGAGCAAAGAGCTTTGTGGGCACAAGGCATACACCGGGCAAATGAAATAGAAGATGATGAAGAAGAGGAATATTTGAAGGCCAATCCAGCAGCTGTCCCAGTGTTGATATAAATGTGATGACTATTTTGGGAGATTATGAGGATTGTTTTGCTGTAGTTGCAGAAGAGGAAAGAGACCAGCAATTACAGGATATTCAAACACGAACTGAGATGACTAAGGAACAGTTCAGAGCTCTACAGGAATCAGAGCTGTCATAGTCAGAGGAGATGCAGAATGATCTATCAATAGATCAGGCTATTGCAATAGCAAAGCAAAGATATGAAAACAGTATGAAAATCAGCTAGAGTTATGGAGGATGATCTGAATGAATGGAATTTGGGAACAGAGAATGACCCTAAAGTTGTCAAAGTTAGTGTTCATGTGGAAGGAGAATTTAAAGACAATCTTTTGAAATTATTAATGGAATAGAAGGATGTTTTTGCATGGGAATATTCAAATATGAAGGGGATTGATCCTGCATTTTATTCCCATAGGATTAATTTGAAGCAAGATGCTAAGCCTGTTATCCAACAAAGGTATAGAATGAATCCCAATTATTCAAAGATGGTTAAAGATGAAATTGACAAGCTGCTCAGGGTGGGATTCATTAAGCCTGTACATGAAGCAACATGGCTATCTCCAATTGTAGTAGTCCCCAAGAAAAATGGAAGAATCAGAGTTTGTGTGGATTATAGAAAGCTCAATGCAGCCACTATCACAGATCCTTTTCCATCACCTTTTGCAGATACTCTGCTAGATTTAGTTTTTGCAGGGCATCAAATGTATAGTTTTTCTGGATGGGTTCTCAGGATATAATCGAATCAGGATGCACCCTGATGATGAACACAAAACAGCCTTCATTACAGAGTGGGGAGCATTTGTGTTCACAGTAATAAAATGAGCTTTGGATTAAAAAATGGACCACCAGCTTTCTCAAAGGTGGCAAGTAGAGTGTTTGAGCCCTATTTGTCTTCTTTTATGAGGGTATTTATGGATGATTTTTGTGTGTTTGGATCCAAAGAGATGCATTTGGAGCACTTGAGGAAAGGTTTTGAGAGATGCAGGAAGTATGATATGTCATTAAATCCATACAAATGTGCAATTGCAGTTAAAAGAGGGGTTTTGTTGGGCCACATAATTTCAGAGGAAGGTATACAGGTGGATCCAAGAAAAATTCAGAGCATCATAAAGTCCATGAGCCCAGTGAATCTGAAGGAAACATCTAGGTTTGTGGGTCAGATCAAGTGGCACAGTAGACATTTAAGATATTTGTCAGATGTATGTGCACCCTTGTCACATTTAACCAAGAAAGGAGTAGAATTCAAGTGGTCAGAGGCCCAAGAAAAGGCATTTCAGACTTTAAAGAAGATGATGGTGGTAGCTCCAATTTTGCAGCCTCTTGATTGGTCTTTACCATTCCATGTATTTGTTGATGCTTCAGACATTGCAGTAGGAGTTGTTCTTATGCAGGCAAAAATCAAGAATTGGTTCAGACCTGTCTACTATGCAAGTAGAATGCTTACTTCATCCGAGAAGAATTACTCAGTTACAGAGAGAGAAGCTTTGGGCATGGTGTTCTCTTTACAAAAATTTCGACATTATCTCTTGGCTAACAAAGTTTTCTTCCATGTGACCATCAAGCTCTGTTATTTCTTGTGAAGAAACCACAGTTGACAGGAAGGTTAGCAAGATGGATGTTATTGTTGCAAGAATTTGACTTTGTGATAGTACATACTCTAGGGAATCAGCATGCTGTGGCAGATTATTTAAGCAGACTTGAAAGTAAAGAAGATGCTAGAGGAGAAGTTAATGACTATTTCCCTGACTCTAATCTGTTTGTTGTTCAGAGCTGGAGCTCTGACTCCTTTTATGATCAAATGTTGCTGTTTCTCACTGATGGATTGTTACCAGAAGAGATAAGTGTGGATCAAAAAAGGAAGTTTGTGCTGAAAAGCAAACCATTTTTAGTCATTGCTAGAGCATTGTATAGAAAGGGGATAGATCAGATAATAAGAAGATTTGTTCCTGATTTTGAACAAGCAGTAGTGGTACAAGAGCCACATGCAGGGTTGTCTGGAGGTCATTTCTTAGGGGAAATAATAGGAAAGAAGATTTTACAATCAGGTCTATGGTGGCCAACAGTTTTGATTAATGCTCACACATATGTCAGCAACAAGTGGGCTAACCCAATTCTAAAGATAGGATGTCAGACCACCCTGTGCTACCTTTAGATCCATTTCAGAAATGGGGATTAGATTTTGTGGGTCCTATTAAGCCAAAAAGCAAGACAGGTAAGAGTTATGTTCTGGTGGCTACAGATTATTGTACTAAATGGGTGGAAGCAGTGGCTCTCAGAGACAATAAAGCAGCTAGTGTGGCCAAATTCTTGTATAGTAACATCATGACAAGGTTTGGATCTCCCATTGAGCTTGTTAGTGATCAGGGAACACACTTCTTGAATGATGTTATCATAGAGCTGACTCAAACCCATATGATTTTGCATCAGAAGTCCACTCCCTATCATCCTCAGGCAAATGGACAGGCTGAGAGTTCAAACAAAATCCTGCTTAAAATCATCAAGAAGATTGTTCAGGACAACAAGTCTGATTGGGATATTAAATTGGACTCAGCTTTATGGTCATTTAGAACAGCTTTTAAGGTAACCACTAGAATGACTCCTTTTAGGCTTGTTTATGGGTTAGAAGCAGTAGTACCCATGGAGTTTGTGGTGCCTAGCTTGAGAGTTGCTGCAAAAAGCAAACTCCCACTCAGAGAGTCTCTGATTTATAGACAGCAATCTGAATTAGTTGGAGGAAGACAGAGCAATGAGTGCTTATGTTTCAGACATCATTCAAAAAAGGAGACAAGATTGGGTAAATAGGAATGTCAAGTTCAAAGTCTTCAAAGTGGGAGATTGGGTCATGCTTTACAATTCCAAGTTAGGGCCACACCCACCAGGGAAGTTGAGGCTCAGGTACATTGGGCCTTACAGAATTGAAAAAGACTTAGGGCAAGGAACCTTCATGCTTTCAGATGCCTTTGGAACATTGGTAACAAAGGGGGTAAATGGGTTTAGACTTAAGCCATTTGTGGGCACTCCCCCTGCAATTTAGAGTACATGTTCAAATCAGGGCGACGGAGTAAAAGATCAGAGAACAGAGGAAATTTAGAGCTTGTGTGTGGATCAGAATCCGCTTGGATTCTTAAATTTGGACGGTGGAGAATACATTTCGCATGAGTCGGTTGTCAATTGGCTTGATTTAACTTTTTGTCCGACATTATTTGCGGTAATGGCCGACGTGATGCATGAGAATCCCTATAAACTCGCACCAATGAGGGGACGGCATGCACGAATTCATCCAGCCCGTTCTAGTAGTGTATGGAAGGGGAGATTGTGAGAGGTGACATCTGCGTTTCAGAGGCGTCCATTCCAGAAGCCTCATTGTGTTGTGTACTCTGTGCCTCATTCTTCTCCTCTTTGTTCTCCTTATTTCCCTGCTCACATGCCCCGTAGTTCTACCACTAGGCCAGATCTTCTTGCTCTGAATATAGTTAGGCAGAGGTTAGCCATGGTGAAGGGCAAGCAGCCTATGCAACAAGGGTGACCTAAGGCAGAGACCACATCAGTTCGACGGTCCCTGCGAGAGCATTCAAAGCCAAGCAAAGAAGTGGAGTAGTGTTTTAGCTCGGATTCTGAAGAGACGGAGCAACAGGAGGAGACTTCTATGAAGGATATTTCTACTGCTGTGGGTAGCGTGATGGAGAACTTTGCACCTTTTAAGTATAGCATAGATTTGGAGAATAACGCAAACGTTCAGTGGCTTACTTCAATTGGGTTGATTGGGTATGCAAAGTTAGCCTGGGCTGAGTGGCAAGACAATATATATGCTCCCACACAGCTAGCTTTGCTGAGAAAGACAAAGGGAGTACTCAAAGGAGGTACAAGGATAACCCCAGCTCTGATTTCTCAGGTATTTGAATTACCTTTTAACCCAAGTTTGGAAGCTTTGAATTTAGTTTCTCATGAGGATATGGAGAGAGAATTTGGGAATCCTGTGGGCTCCAGGCATTATTATCATTTGAAGATAGTAGAAGCCACCAGGAAGCAGCAATTGCGATGGTTTATGGAGCGTGTTCTTTTACTCCAGAAGGTTGATTATATGTCAAAAGAATCTTATACCCCTTTAGCTGCAGCAGAGGCAGGAGTAGATGTGGATTGGGCCACTGTGGTACATCAGTGGATTATGATTGAAGTGGGAGAGAAGGATAAAAGGAGAGCAGTTAGTAAGAGCAGGTTAGGCCCTTTCCTTAAGGCTTTATTTGATTATGACTCTTTTCAAACAGCTATACCTGCAAAGCCTGTGGACCCTAGACTTTCTTCACATACAGTGGCTCTGACTCTGAAGAGGAAACTTAGGGATAGACGGTTGACAGAGGAGGAGCAGAAAACAGTAGGGTGTCTCTTGGAGGCAAGTTATAGTTTGGAAGAGGCTATAACTTCTGTGTTGCAGTCTGGGATAGATGATGATGATGAACCATTTTTAGGGACAAAAGTCTCTGGGATAGAGCAATCTCCGACTCTTTCTCAAACCAAGTTGGCGAAGAAGATGTAGTTGAGTGGAAAGGAACTGTGGCAAGAGGCAGCAAAAGATTTGATCTTTTGAAGATGCAAGGGATGCCTTCAAAGGTGACTCCGTTGGCAGTTAAATCTGGTTCAGAGCAGTCTTGGACTGTCACTTTAGAAAATGTGGGAGATACTCTTGAAGTTCTGAAGAAGTTTTGTCTGCAGGCAGCAAGTTGAAAAGATAAGGGAATATCAAAATAGAGCTTATGCGGAAGAGCAGTTTGCAGAAGGCTAATGAACAATTTAGACAAATGCTTGTAGAAAAAGCTCAAGAAGTTGAATTGTTGCGGAATCAGATTAAAACTCTGAATGCTGACATGGCTGAGTTGAAAGTTTCTTCAGCTAAGGAGATCTCTGAACAAACTAGTCAGTTGGTTAAGAATAGATTGTCTCTGAAGTTGTTTGAAGAATGGACATCTTTGAAGGATAGTGTAGAGTGAGAGATGCAAAGACTTCTTGAAAGACAGGTGGAGCTTGAAATAGAGAATAGGATGCTTCAAAATAGATTGGAACCCTTAGAACAGATGAAGGAGCAAATATTAAGTGAGCATGAAGAACTATCTATAGGAGGTGTTCTGGTCTCTGAAGCAGATGTGGGGAGAATCAAATCAGAAATGATTCAACAGGGATTAGTGATATGGAAAGAGATCAGAGAAAGAATTGGGCAGTTTGTTTTCAAGCCTTATCAGAACCTCAAAGGCGCTGTGAACACAATGGAGCAAGAGGTGAATTTGAAGCGCATTGCTCAATTGGAAGCTGAGGTGATACAGCTTAGCTGAAAAGTCCAAATTTCAGAGCAAGGTGGATGAAACAGAAGATATGCTAAAATATAAGACGTCGAGTGGTTTTGCTCTGAAAAGCACAATCAGCCTAGAGGAATCTCATATGATGGGGATAGAAAGTCCAAGTTCTAATCCTTTTAAGCTTGTTAAGTTGAAATCGTCTGCAGGGAAGCTGAAGAAGATTAGAGCCCTTTTTCAGACACAGGAAGGAGCAGGTGCTGCTGAAGGACAAACATCTGGAGCTGTTCAGGAAAAGAGCTCTGATGAGCACGTGGGCTTACTGATGGGTATGGATAAAGCTTTACCAGATGATGAAGACCCTGAGGCGGTGATCAACATTGCAAAGGAGGTTCAAATGGACGTGGAAGCACAGTAGGAGCAGGTCTTAGAGATTCAGACTGACCAACCGGGTCAGGCATAGTGATGCTCGGAATGTTTACCACAGTGTTTTTCAACACTAGTTTTTATATTAGAAAAACAGACAAACATTAGGATTTTTTTTCTTTTTAGGGAAATTTCATTTTGTTATAGACACTCTCTTTACATGATCAGAGGTCTACTACAGAAATCAGATTTTGCTGATCAAGGATTGATGGGTTCAGGTCAAATTTTTGGAAAAAATTTAGCCACCAGGCTGTGCCAAGTGTTAAGGCTTTATTATGTAATTCTTAGACCTTAGTCAAAGGGCTTGGGGGTTAGTTACATGTGAATGTATCCTTTGGGATCTGAACCGAGTAGTTATTACCCTGGCAGTTGTATCTAGGGATTGGAGAGATGGAATGTTGATTCTGATCGCTAATGAATGAAGGAGAAGTTCTGCTATGTCTTTGCGCAGTGTTTTATTATGTTTTTCTTGATGTTTGTGCAATCATTATGCTGTTGTGATGAATCAGAGTCTGTGCTGCTCATCTATGGAACTAAACAGAAATTGAGTCTCGATTTAAGGATCCATCAGTCCAGCCTAGTCCCATGGGTTAGCCGACCGCCCAACCACTGTAGTGATGGGATCCAATTAGGAATTTGGTTAGGTTTTGTCCCGGGTTGTACATGGCCCTCTAAAAGGTTCTGTACAAGGCATTAATAAATAATACATCCTCAACACCAACGGCTATGCCTCTCGATGAGGAAAAAAGCGTTGGTCTCTATGATCCAAGTGCAATCTGTCCCTTGATCTGACTATGCAACTTACGAGTTTGGTCAGATCAGTTCAGTTAGTTAAGGCTTTTAACTACGTTAGGAAAAAGTTATCCTGGTGGAATCGCTTGTGCTTTCCGGGCAAAGGAAGTTTTCCGAGTTCAGTTTTGGAAAAACCGATGGATTAGTCTCTAGTTCAGATATCTGTGGGCGAGGCCCCGAGTGTGGGACCCTACCCCACGCAACAAGTGCTACTTCCACTGCTAGCACCCCCGAATTCGTTGCACGGTGGGGACAGGGATCTCACAAGTTGTATCTCTGTACCAGCCTCATAGAAAAGTCCGTAATCAACTGTGGACGTTGTGTACTTAAGAATTTGTCTACTCGCATCCAAGTGTGGCTTCCTAGGGACCTCCATAAACTAGTTCATAAGTCCAACGGCATACTTCCGGTCTGGCCTGGTAATGGTCATGTAGATCAAGCTACCCACTATGTGTCTGTATGTAGTGGGGTCCTCCAAAAGCTCACCTGTATCTGTGGACACAACATGTTCTACCATACTTGGACAACACGTCCCCAAGCCATACTACCTCTACAATAACAAAATGCCACGAGGTGATCTCATCACCTCTATGCCTAAGAAATACCGCAGCTCACCCAAATCCTTCATCTCAAACTTCTTCAAAAGCCTCCTGACATCATGTATATCAACATCACTATCACCAGTGATAATCAAGTCATCCACATAGATGACTAATAGCATAATCCCTCTATCTATCTTTTTCACATAAAGTGAAAAATCTGTATTGGATGGTAACAAAATACTCGTCGATCTTGTTTGACTATGCTCTGGGTCACTATAACACATTGGAAGCACAGCATCGATTTTTAATAGTGTTTTCAGAAGGAAAATATCGAGGGTTTTCATGATGCTGAGCAGCAATTTTTCGCTGCTCCACAACGTTTTTTGTAGCAAAATTTCACTGCTGAGCACAGTAGCGTAATATCGTTGCTGAGCAGCGTAATATCGCTACCCAGCAATGTGTATAGTAGCAAAAAAGCGCTGCTATACTATAAAAATATCCGGCTTCTTTGCCAGCTCTGAATACAATAAACTTGTACTCTAAGTTTTTTGCAGGTTTATGCCTTATCTATAACTTCTACCTTTCCTACCCTATCCTCCTCAAGGTCAAGCAAGGTATGTCTACTCTTTTCATTTATCTCCTATGCAAACAAGCGTTCCATGAATGCTTTCTTATGAGTATTTCCTTTCTCTTTCCTCTCTTTTAAGTTTTTCTTTTGTTCTTTTTTCCTTATTATTGAAGCTTAACCATTACGAGTATTTTTCCTTCTTCTTTATCCCTAATTAAGAGCTCTCCATTAAATCTTCGTATGGTAAGACATCTTGATTTTTCTTAATACTTTTTTTTCTTGACTTGGTTTAATTTTGTAGGTTTTCAACACATACAAGCCTCACAAGAGATCTCTTTCTTATATGTTTCTTCTTTCATGTTTTTAGGGTTTGTAAGTTTTAGGGCTTTTAAGATTGGGGTTTGTTACTAATACTTTTTTTTCTTATTTTGGTTTGATTTGGTAGGTTTTCAACACATACAAGCCTCACAAGGTAAGATATATCTTTCTTATGCTTTGACATGTTATAGGGTTTTAAGATTAGGATTTGTTCTTTCTTCCATGCTCCATGCATGCCGATAGCTTCCAATGCATGCCGGTAGCTTCCTATGCATGCCACTAGAAACCTACACATACCGGTAGCTTCCAAGGCATGCCGGTAGCTAGCTTCCTATGCATGTCAGTAGCTACCAAGGCATGCTGGTAGATGCCTGTGCATGCTAGTAGCTTCCAATGCATGCCGGTAGCAACCTATGCATGCCGGTACCTTCGAAGGCATGCCAGTAGTAGCTACCAATGCATGCTGGTAGATGACTATGCATACCAATAGCTTCCAATGCATGCCAGTAGCTACCTATACATACTGGTAGCTACCTATGCATGTCGGCAGCTTCCAATGCAAAAGTAACCTAGGCATGCCGGTAGCTTCCAATGCATGCCGATGTCGTTAGCTTCCATGCATGTCGGTAGCTTCCTATGCATGTTAGTAGCAACCTACGCATGCTGGTAGCTTTCTATGTATGTCGATAGCTACCTATGCATGCTGGTAGCTTCCTAGGCATGCCGGTAGCTTCCAAGGCATGTCGGTAGCTACCTATGCATGCCAGTAGCTACCAATGCATGGTGGTAGATGCCTATGCATGCCTTATCTACCTGTACATGATGTGGTACCTTATGCGTTATCCATATGCATAAGGCCATATGCATAAGAGTTTTAAGTATTTTCTTTTTCTTGGATGGATGGCAAATAACTTGCGGCGTGATGTTACACATGAAGGAGGATTTGATATCCCACTAATATTTGTAAGTATATATTAGTCTCAAATTGTATCTTATCTTCTAATTAAACAAGGTTATCTTAAATAACAACTTTCTAAAATGTTCATTTGTTTGTATGTCTATAGCTTGAAGCAGTGGACCGCCCCCTACGCAAGATGAATATGATTTTGCATTACAAGTTTGGAAGCTCTATTTGAAAGGGTGTAAGACGAAGAATATATTGTTATTACTGGAGGACATGCTTGGCAATCATGGCATGTAAGTACATTCCTAAACCCTAAACCTCTTTGCTTTTGCAAACCTGATTTTCACTTGTGATAGTTTTATTGTATTTTAGGATCATGTAACTAAGAACAGTGGTGCAAATGTCCAAACAAGAAGCAATAGAAATGTGAGAAGCGAAGGGAGTGGAGCTGCAAGGAACAATAATAACTACAATGCATGAGATGTAGAACCCGTCAATGTAGCCCCCACCTCGATAGTTTTTCATTACGCTTTATTTTGTATATGAGGTTTTGGAATCATGTAGCTCCGCCAAATATTGTAATTGAATTTTGACATTCCTAAAACCATGAATTGCAATTGTTCGTTTTTTCTAATTTGTCAAGTTTCATTTACATTACACTTGTCCATGATTCTAAAATGGACATGAAGTTGTGTTAGTTTGACTGTGTCTACATTAGAAAAAAAGAGCTAGGGCAGACTGGGGAGTCCTATAGAGACTCTCCAGTCTGTCCCAACTTTTTTTTACTCTACAGTACTTCCATTGCTCAACAGCAAAAATAGCAGCGATATTTCGCTGCTCGAAATGTCGCTACTATTTTTGTTGGTGAGTAACGAACCCATTGGGAGCAAAAATAGCAGTGTGTTTAACAGCAAAATAGGCGTGACATCTTCGTACCCATCTGGTTATAAAAGCGCTACTATTTTCACTACTAAACCCTCATTCTGTTTTAGTGGGTGCCTACTTCAAGCCATACAAGGCTTTGCATAACCTGCACACAAAATCTGGGTGTGCATCACTATCATAACCTGGTAGCTACATCATGTTTACTTTTTCTTGTAAATCACCATGCAAGAAGACAATACATTAGGGGAAGGTTGAGGTCTATAGGGGCCCTTTAAGCTGCCATATTATGATTTTAATGACTTTTTGTTAAAACGTTAAGTTTCTTTGACTTTAGATACCTTCTTATTCTTCAAATGGCTAGAAGTTTGAATTTCAAAGTTTCCCGCAAAAATGTAATTTAAATTTGAGTAGGCAAAACCATATCATGTGACATATCTATGGAAAGAGCTCAGCAAGTAGATTCTGGATCTCTAATCTCCGACAAATTTTGAGCTCATATGTAGAAGTTATGGATGTCCGAAATTTCAAAAACTTTTCCCCCACTTTTTGGGAATGAAAAGTACAAAAGGCATCTTCTAGAGAATCTTTTGACCACCTTTAATCACCCAACATTTTTGTATACATGGCATCACATGATTGGCCCTTTTTTTTAATAACCTTTTAATCACATGGCATCTTAAAGGGCCCTTTTTTTTTGTATACATGGCATCACATGATTGGCTCTTTTTTTTAATAACCTTTTAATCACATGGCATCTTAAAGGGCCCCTATAGACCTCAACCTTCCCCTAATGTTTACCTCCATCAATGTAAAGACCAACCCTTTGTTGCAGCCATAGCAATGATAGCTCTCATGATTGTTATTCTTGCAACCGGTCTAAATGTCTCCTCATAGTCAATGCCATAAGTCTGCACAAAGCCCTTGGCAACCAATCCTTCTCTCTCACTGAACCATCAGCATTATGCTTGACCTTATACACCCACTTACATATAATTTCCTTCTTTTCCTTAGGCAAAGGCACTAACTCCCATATTATATTTGCATCCAATGATGCCATCTTTTCATTCATGGCATCTTCCCATTTCTTATTTCTAAGTTCCTACTCAAAACAACTGGGCTCCATCTCTTCTATTGATTTAACCATGTAACCATAATGATGGGTTGTATATCCATCATATTTCAACCTATCAATAGGGTACCTAACCCTCGTAGACCTACGTACACCTGGATAACTGTCAGGCTTCCTCAAAATAGCCCTAGTTCTCGTTACACCAGGAGTAACCACAGAGGGAATGCTAAGCTCCTCATCAAGGCTCTGGCATCTTTCATCTTCCCATTTCTTATTTCCAAGTTCTTGCTCAAAATAAGTGAGCACCAACTCTTGTATTACTTTAACCATGTAAGCATAATTATGGGTTGTATATCCATCATATTTTAACCTATCAACAGGCCATGTTGTCTTGATCCATTCATGTAGGTTGGGTGTGAGTCTATCTTCGTGACGATGCCAAATAATATTTATGTAGTCTCTTCTCTATATTGAAGCTCAACAATATCCAAATACAATCCTGATCCATAAACCCTGTAATATGGAAGAAGTCTCCATAACAAATGGAAAACCATAATTTTGTTATAGAAATATGAGATGTACACGAAAAGATATACACAAAGAAATAGACATAAAGGTATCTATTATATGGTTGCTTAGGAATATAGTCTGCAAGAACATGCATGGCAATGTCAAGTTGTGGAAGATCATCCAATCAATGGCAAATGAACTAGATTTGGTAAGAGAATCTGGTTACTTGGAGAAGTTGACTTGGAAGATTGACCTGTCAATAAACACTAAAATAGAAAATGACACTCATTCTAGTTAGTATGGATATCATGGAAAGCTAGAATCATATCTTTGCCATGGGAAAAATCTATGACATAAGATCAAACCTCCAATATTATGAGTCAAGATAATGAGACAACTATAACTTGGATCAAACCTCTAGGATGACATGATATGAAAGTAAACCTCATAAGATGACAGGACGAGAAATCAAACCTCTGGACGTCTATAGGTAGGATGACCAGACATGATGAAAAAGCGAACCTCTGACATGAAACAATAATTAGGATGTAGACACCTCTGACGGAACGAAAAAGCAAACCTCTGACATGACGTACTTGAAAGTAAACCTCATAAGATGATAGGCCGAGAAATCAAACGTGTGACATTCACAATCAGGACAGTAAACCTCATAAGATGACAGAACGAGAAATCAAACCTTTGACATCCGCAGGCAGCATGTAGCCAGGATGACATGATGTGAACATAAACCTCATAAGCCGATAGGACGAGAAATCAAACCTCTGACGGGAAGAGAAATCAAACCTCTGACATGTAGTCAGGATGACATGACATGAACGTAAACCAACCTCGTAAGATAACGGGACAAGAAATCAAACCTCTGACATGTAGTCAGGATGACATGACGTGAACATAAACCTCATAAGCTGACGGGATGAGAAATCAAACCTCTTGGGAAATATGCTCGACGGAATTTCTTGTTAGTTGCCATAGATTGAATTCCAAGACTTGACCACCATTATAGCCATTTAGACCTGCATGGTTGCATTGTCGACCACAAAAGACATTTATAGACTTAAATAAACCTAGTCAATCTGATGAGCCAAAGCCAAGGCACAGTGCATCCAATGACCATGGCATCATGGTAACAATCCATGGAAACGTAGTTAACCATCATTGATGAAACATGTAACCATCATCACGGAACAACACCATGGCATCATGGATAAAATCCATGGAAACACAATCAACCAATATAGATTAGCCAAGTGAACTAACATCAACGAAACATGTAGCTTGGAATGACCTACATCAACGAAACATGTAGCTTGGAATGACCAACATCAACAAAACATATAGCTTGGAATGACCAACATCAACGAAACATATAACCATCACCATGGAACAACGATCCATGGAAACATAGTCAACCATCATCGATGAAACATGTAACCATCATCATGGAACAACACCATGGCATCATGGATACAATCCATGGAAACATAGTCAACCATCATCGACGAAACATGTAACCATCATCACGTAACAACACCATGGCATCATGGATACAATCCATGGAAATGTAGTCAACCATCATCATGGAACAACACCATGGCATCATGGATACAATCCATGGAAACGTAGTCAACCATCATTGATGAAACATGTAACCATCATCACGGAACAACACCATGGCATCATGGACATTTTGATGTACATCAATGCAATGAACACATATACATATATCGATAAAATGTGTAACCATCACCACCATGGCATCATGGACATTTTGACGAAAAAGCATCCATATGTATGCTTGAAAAATCATCATAAAACAGCACCATGGCATCATGGATCTTTTCCATGGGAGCATAGTCAACCAATATCGATGAAATGTGTAACCATCACCATGGCATCATGGACATTTTGAGGAAACGTGTAACCATCATCATGGAAGGAAACCATAGTATCATGAGACAACACCAAAGGATTAATACAAAGGTAAACCAAGTCAATGGATGCACATTCCATTGAAAGAAACAAGATGCATTTAAAAGCATCACGTTCTTGAGGATTTAATATGAGAATCATACCTATCAGCTCCTCATCTGAGAAGTGAGATTTGAGTATCCTCCACACCTTTTCTTGAGGATTTAATATGAGAATCATACCTATCAGCTCCTCATCTGAAAAGTGAGATTTGAGTATCCTCCACGCACTTGATGGATACCTACCCATATAGTAGTTTTTGTGATGTAGAACCAATGCTACCATTGTATGATGAAGATAAGGATTATGTCTCCACAAGATCTTCCTTAGGGTCACAAACTACTCCTGAATAGCTTCCATTAAAAGATGTCAAAATTAGCAGGTTACGATAGCCATATCAAACTCGACACCAAATGCAGGGTGACAAAGGTAAAATTAGCGTGAACTTGTGTATATGATGGAGATAAGGATTATGTCTCCACAACATCTTCCTTAGGGTCACAAACTACTCCTGAATAGCTTCCATTAAAAGATGTCAAAATTAGCAGGTTACGATAGCCATATCAAACTCGACACCAAATGCAGGGTGAGAAAGGTAAAATTAGCGTGAACTTGTGTAAAATAGTAGTTATGCTCTCTCTAAGAGACGCTTGATAGTGGATTCATGTATGAATTTCAATACAATTTCTCATAGTTAATGCAAAACAAACTATAAAATAGAGAACTTATCTCGCCATAATCCAAACTCTCCTGCTCTTGTGGGCACCTACTGCCTTCGCAAAATATCAAGGCCATGGTTAGCATAGATTTTCAGATTGATTTAGTTGAAAATCTAAACTTGATGACGATTCGTAAACAAACACAAAAGTGTAAATCCTGTGTGGGAATGGCCCTCAACTTAAGGTTAAAGCTTAATAAAATCATAAGGTTAAAGCTTATGAAAATCTTTGGGCCTCGTGTCTACACACATCAATGGGGAACAGGTGCAGGTGCTGCAAAGCTTATTAAAATCATAAGGTTAAAGCTTATTAAAATCTTTGGGCCTCGTGTCTACACACATCAATGGGGACAGGTGCAGGTGCTGCTGTGCCCACACACAACCAATACATCAAGAAAGCACGGTAAAGATATTATTAATCCATGGGAACAATGCCAAAAGAAAAGCTATCAAAGATCAATGGTATCAAAGGTTATGGTGCCCAAGAAGTATTATTTTCTTTTGCACATAAAACTAAAAACATTAGCAAAAAGTGCGCCTGCCAAAAGAAAAGCTAAAACCATACATAGCTATTGCTTGAAATAGAGAAGAAGATTTGGAGCACTGCTACTGGCCTCTGCACACTTCACACACACACGCACACGTCCTTGCCTTGCTTGCATACACACTGCCTGCCTGCCTTCCTTCCCGCACTTCACACACATGCATCCTTGCCTTGCTCTCGCATACACTGCACACGATAGTACACAGCCTTGTGTGTGCTTGTATTTACACACACATACACACTGCTCTCTCTGCTTTGCAAAACAGATCTAATCTCTCTATCTCATGGCAGCAATTTCTCTCTCCCTTTCGCTCATCTGCCATCCAAACACACTGGTGAAAAACACCAAGGAAAAATAGTAGCATACCTGCACACGGTAGTACACAGCCTTGTGTGTGCTTGTATTTACACACACATACACACCGCTCTCTCTGCTTTGCAAAACAGATCTAATCTCTCTATCTCATGGCAGCAATTTCTCTCTCCCTTTCCCTCATCTGCCATCCAATAAGCTCCACACACACACACACGGCCATCCCTTCTCTTGCGTGTGGCCTTGTATGTGTGTGTATTCATACACACACATACAATATGGATGCGTGCCATGGAAAAGAAACATGTATGTTGTATGGAAAGAGAAAGAGAAGCGTGTTGAGACTTATCTTGCTTATCGTATGGAAAGAAGAAGAGAACCGTGATCGCCATGAATTGCACACGCTCTGATACCATGTTGGAGATGGAGGCGATAGCATGAGAGAGATGAGAGAGAAGGACACGAGACACAACATTGAATCCCCAAAGTGTGTGGAATACACACAATAGATGAGTATATATAGAGGAGATCCTAGGGCTATATATAGAGACATTCTATATATAGCCAACATGGATCACTACCAGGTTTCCTGAAAACAGCCCTAGTTCTCCTTACACCAAGAGTAACCACACAAACGGAATGCTAAGCCCCTCATCAAGACTCTGCTCAAAGTTGTGAGGATTTTTGGGTAGAACGAAAGGTTTTCTCTTTATAGCTCACTCACACCATTGGACATACCATTAATACACCAAACACCAGAGCAAACTAGCACTACCAAAAGCAAGAGGGCAGCACCCTTGAGTTGGCAAGGGAAATGACTATGCAAGCATGGATGATGAGTGATGCATGTTTTATTAATCCTCATCATCTACATCAAACTTGAAAATCCAACAATCTAGACAATCATGATCAAATGAGGGGGCAAGGAAGTACTCTCTTGTGTCACTCTACAGAATACAATCCAAAAGTGGGGAGTCCTAAACACTTTTTCAATTTGGAGAGACATGTATAAGCTTGCCACAACATACGGCCTCATCAATGCAATCATGTAGTATATCATTTTGGAAAAGAGTTTTGTGAAGATTAGAGACAAGGTAGTGCAACCAAGTTACCAAAACACAACACTTGTGGTATTCAAGCCTCTGTTTCAAGATCAAAAAAATAGTATCACATTATCTCCAACACCTCCGATCTTACACCCATTATGGCCGAGATACCTTTGTTTTTTTCAATCAGCAGATCGATCTCACAGAGGCGGCTTTTCACAACATCTCTCCATGCAAAAAAAAAATCCTTTCTTCGCTGTTGACTGGTCGACTCTGGGACGTTGGTAGCCGCTCCTTCTCCATCTTTTTCTCAGAATAATATCCTTAGCTGTTCATAATAGCATCATCTTGGTATCTTGTCCCAGGCAGTCACGGACACTTGTATATATAGGCCATCGGCTACCCCCCACTGCAATCGGTTGTTCCATAGCCCATCACGCACGCCCTAAGTCAGTCTGCTATTTGTGGCTTAGTCAATGCTCCATACACCATGCTTAATTTGGTGGCGGTGACCCATACTCATCCATCTCACGGCTGGTTGTCGTAAGCTGCTATTTAGAAGTCCACCATCACCTTCTAGATCGGGTTTGACCGCGCCATCATCTACTAATCAGGTTGGCGGCAATCCCACACCATCGATCTGCCCCACGTGGCAACAAGCCTTTGAATTACATAGTGCCTTTGTTCACATGTTGGCCACTTGTCCTCGGGTCCAATGTACTTTTCTTAGCTAACATAGGTTACCACCTCTTAGGCACGAGTCACCTACACTAGTGTAGGTTCACAGTAGGTACTTACATAAGGCACACACCTCTTCATCACACTAGCTTAGGTTCCCACTAACATAGGCACAAGAGCACTAGTACACACACATGGCTTGCAAGCAGCCATGCTATATATCTACAACATGTAAAAAATAAAATGATTACAACCTTCAAACACTCATGCAGATACTGATTGCATATATACAAGAGCTTATTCATACATTGGGCACACAAGGCTCAACACACTGATACACACAAACAAAAAAATATACACATTTAGGGCTCATCATCATCAGCTTAACACCACTCCTAGTGCCTGCCTTGGTTCCTCAGTGGGTCACCAGAAAACTCCCAACATCGTTAGAGTCACCATCCACATATGAGTGACATGTTGATGGATCAGGCACACAAAAGGTTGATCTACTGTTTCCTTCCTTTTGCATGATACATGTGTACCTACATCTATCCTTGACCTACCTGACCATGGACTAACATTGGATCCACTACTAGAGGAATATCCAAGTCCACTAAGCACGTGTGATTACTTCCCTACATGTGGTGCAACATGAGCACTTCTTACATCTGCATCTTCTATTGCCTTCACCTGCTGGTGCATACTAGCTACTCATCTTGTCAAAGACAATATCTCCGCTTACTCGCATCTGATGAGTGATAAGATTATAAAATCTATAACCTTTATACTCCAAAGCATAACCAATAAATAAGCATTTCTCTATCTTTGGATCTAACTTTATTAGTAGCCAAGAAAGTACAAAGCCTAGCATGAAGCCACATGAGCAAAGGGATTTATCCCACATTGATGTATAAGCCCAAGGGTGTACCTCCTCATATAAAAGGAGGCCATTTCAAGCAATGATATTCTATCACTTACACTTATCTCAAGTCTCTTTTATGTATCCAAGCTAATTCATCTTGGTGTCTAATTTTACTTGAGTGCATCTTAATTAGCATTTACTCATTATGAGTTTTCTCCATTTCTATCCACCTTAGATTAGCGTTTTCATTAGTGTAGGATTAGTTAATGATTAGATAGATGCCTTGTAATTAGAAAAGATTTATCCATAATTCTCAACATGGTATCAGAGCAGAAATTCGCACGGCAAATCATTATCTAGAGTAGCTACAAAACAGCAGCATGAGAAAGAGAAAAATGCGACGACCACTGTTAGCTTGCAAAACAGCACCTTCGTGGACTTATAGAACATCACCACTGGGGTAGGCCAAGATAGTGTAGAAGATCGCCGCAAAAAGGAAGTGGGAGTCTCTCAAGCCCATGGCAAGGTCATATACATCGCAACTTCTCTTAGAGAAAGTGATATTCAGTCACCATTACCAACAAGCTGCAAGAAGGAATTAAAATAATAATTACAAAAAAGGGCAGCATCATGCCTACTGTCACATAAAATTTTAAAGAGATAAGGTCTATTTTTATCTTTGGTGTAAGGTGTAAGGGAGCCCTCCTTAATAGTCTATTCACATGGGCACCATTGAAGCCATCGTCAACAAACAAAGCTTTTGTACATGTTCATCATGGCAATCATCGGCAAGATCAACACCAAACTCACCGAGCAAAAATAAAATTTCATAAACTTCACAAAATCAATGCAAGCCAAGAACATTGACCATCCCATCATCAAAAATCTCAAATATATTGTAAGTGGCCAAATGAGCATGCTAATGCATGTGCATGTGAAAAAGAAGCATACAACCCATGTAAAAACACTACAACCACATTAGTATGTGAGCATATTTATGCAAAACATAAAAGAAAAAGTTCATCTGGTCCTATCAAAGACCACAAGCCAGGAAGCATTCAACAAAGCGACAAAGGAACTAACTGTTGGCTATATATAGAGACATTCTATATATAGCCAACACTAACAACCACTACCCTAACCAAAATCATATGTTGTAAAAGCCACCCAATGAGTGATGTGCAAATGTAAATTACTTGACCACAAATGGGTAGCCAAAGTAGCACCCTGGGGGAGTGAAAAATTAATCCTACTATCTCTAAAATAACCTCTAAGCTAGAGAGTAACCAAGCCAAAGAACCTCTGCATTACCCAGCCAAGTTAGAAATGAGGGGGAGTAAAAATATGTTGTAAACCGACATCCAACCACCTTGAGTAGCCCAGAGATATGGCACCAATATTGGGGGGTGTTGAGAAATGTGGTGCCAAAGAGCACAAGGAAGAGGTAGGGAGTGAGATTGAGTAGCTAAGAAAGTACAAAGCCTAGCACATAAAGCCATATGAGCAAAGGGATTTATCCCACATTGATGTACAAGCCCAAGGGTGTACCTCATCATATAAAAGGGGGCCATTTCAAGAAATGATATTATATCACTTGCACTTATCTCAAGAATCTTTATGTATACAAGCTAATTTATCTTGGTGTCTAATTGTACTTGAGTGCATCTTAATTAGAACATACTCATTATGCATTTTTTTCCATTTCTATCCACCTTAGATTAGTGTTTTCATTAGTGTAGGATTAGTTAATTATTAGATAGATGTCTTGTCATTAGGAGAGCTTCATCCATGATTCTCAACAATCACCCATGTGGATCATCAATGTCCACATCACTAGTTGAGCTCCATATCTCAATAGTGAATGTACTTCATGCATATACTATGAGATTAAGCATTGTATAAGAAATAGGCCACTTATGAGCCTTGGGCGCCTAGCCAGCCCTAGTTTAAGTGTGTGAATAGTTATGGCCTTGTATATGATCGTTTTCTCTCATAATGCAACATACTCTCCTATTGCTTAATTGCTCTTGCTAATCCTCTCTCTCTAGTACTCTTCCCTAATGCATGCTAGTGAGTGTGTGTGAGTGGTATGAGGTGAGAGAAGAGATGACTACCCATAGTCCAATGCGACAATGTGAAAATGCTCAAGAACCCATAGTCTAACACATAGCCTTGGTGTGAAAATGCTCATGGATAATAACAAAAACAGTTATGTGCATCTCTTGAAATGGTTTTATCGGGTTGCTCAGCCATTGGAAAGATTCCCATGATGGTTATAGCTTGCTAAGGTAATGTCTTGTGAATGTGTTTCTAGCAGAGGTCGGAAGTGGGCAACAATATTTTTTACACCGCTATCGAGGAGAAATCCTTTAGCTTTTCTAAATCTACGAATAACCTATGGCCCACACTCTATAGTAGTGGATGCCCATAAAACGAGTTAGTTTGGTGGAGTTTTTTGGTCATTTTGGTTGCTTTTTCTCTCTTTTTTATTTTAAAAAGAATTGTTAGCTAATTTTTTGATAATTTGTTGTTTGTGTTGTGTCTAGATTCATTTAAATGGCTCATTTAACATCCATATATGAATACATCATTTGTATTACATTAAGAATTAGAACACTACAAGGGAATAGAGACCTACTAGCATTTTTTCCTAAATAACGATCGTAGGTACAATCACTAGATACTAGCGAACTAGTTTTTTTATTGGTAAGAGAGCTAGATATACTAGGATTTGGGTTTAGACCTTCATTTTTTCTTTTTATAGCCTATTCATGGTCAATATATCAAGAAATTCCCAAGAGTGTAAGAATTATAAGACTAGCACACATATCCTCTACCTTCAACCTCTCTCTCTCTCTCTCTCTCTCTCTCTCTAACCAACACACACAAAGCTTACAACCACATCTTATTATATAAATAGTTTAAAAATTCCAAAAATAAGGAGGCCAATACAATTATTGAATGATGCCAAATTCCAAAAATAAGGAGGCCAATACATGCACTGAATGATGCCAGATGTATCTAATATGTTTCATCAATCCCATCTTGTAGAAAATCTACTTGAGTATCATGATTAATTTCTAGCTCATGCAAGAGATCAATAAAAAAATCCAATCCATCATCAATCTCACGATATACATCTACATCATCACCATTATCGAGCCCTATTTCATCTTCGTCTCTTTGATGTACACCTTCCTCCATGTTTTCTTGGTCTTCAACTTACTCTATTTTATCTACACCCTCGCTATTGTCATGGTTTTCATGATCTTCCTCATCCAATACATTATCGTCCACTTATTCATGTTGGATCAATACGATCCGGTTAAAAAATAACCTACAAAATCACAAAAGAACAAGTAAGTGCCCATTTTAATCTATCATGAGTAAGTTCATTATTTAAAGATTGGTATATACTTGCGCACAATGTTGAGGGAGCACAACAGTATCTTTCTCATCTCTCCAAAGATTTGTGGAGTCAATTGCAACAAAGAAACCATTTGGATGGGTTTTCACAATTGCATAAGCACAACTACATATCACTTTGGACTACTTCAAATCAAAGATATAGATAGTAAAATATCTAGATTACCCCACCTGTATGATGTCTTGAATGGTTCCACAATAATCTAATTGGTCGGGTATGATGTTTTGAATGGTTCCACAATAATCTAATTGGTCAGGTATGATGTTTTAAATGGTTCCACAATAATCTGATTAGTCGGGTATGATGTTTATGTCATGTCTACTTTCTCTAGTATCTTGCTCAAATGTTTTCACCATGACATCACAATCAAATGTATTTCTTTTACAATCCACATGCTCAGTGCGAAAATGTCTCCCCTTTGACCACGTTACATTGTACACCTTATACTATTATAGCAAAAACATGAGTTGCAATTAGGATGCTTCCACATATACATAGACATTATATGCACTTCAAATCAAAATAACAATTTCATTAAAGATTATATCAAGTCTACTAATCAAGGGTGAGTTTACTTACTTGATAGTCACATCCTCATGCATACTGCCACTCATCTTTTGTCACCTCTCCTCCATTGCTTGAAGCATATTTAAGTGCCTCATGTAGCCATTCAAGGTTGATGTTTTAATTTGGTAATCCCTCTAGGTGATCAGGGTGGGGCACCCTTTGGTTTTCTCTCTTTAAATCTTTCCTCTCCTCTTTTCTTGCCTCTTTCTACCTTCTTTGTAGTATCGTTGGATCCCATTCTCCACCATTATAGAACTGTAGAGTCCTAATGCAAAATGTGTTGATATTTTTCCTCAATAATTTTTCCATCCTTTGAGGCCTTCCCTTTCCTTATAGGATATGAGAAAACAATTTCTCTTCATTGGTCCATAATCTTGGCATGGTAGGGTCCACTTGAGAGAAGTGGCATGTGATATATACAAGAGACTTGTGCATCAACCATCCCTTTGCCCCCCCCATGCTTCCCTCCAGCCTTGCTCTTTGTCTTACAGACCCCTTTAAGATTTTCATAAACCTTTCAAGAAAGTACATCCATCTACTATTAGCCACAACAAAACTTTATACTTCATCAACTAAGTGAACCACAACATGCATTTGTGAAGTAATCATTGTTTGAGGGAAGCTCTCTTTAATCAAGCATATGGCCTGTATTGCATTGTGAGACAAGCAGTTGCTATGAATGAGGGGTAAATCCCCTTTAATGATATAAATATATGCAACCAAATACATTCACCAAAATATAACAATATGAGGGCCAATTACATCTCCCAGCTTGTAGATAGCTCGTAAATATATGCAAAATAACATGAGTTAAAGTTAAGTTCATGCCTCGCAACTTCTCCCATCTTGTAGATAGCAAATCTCACATTCTTATTACGACATCCAAAATTAGAAACTAGTAGGATGAACTATACATACAATAAGAGGATGAGCATGTACATATACAAGCATGGATATATATATAAATATGTATATGAGGAAAAGTGAGATTTCTTACTTACATCATCTTACGCCAATCATGAGACTTGAGACCATACAATTTCTCCACCCCTTTCTTCTTTGCCTTTGTTAATACACGCTTCAATGAATGCATAACTCTTGTGGTGTGTGCAAAGAGATTATCACACTCTTCCTCTTTCTTTTTAAGTCTCCATGGTGCACTTGGAATGATAATCCTGCCACTCTCACCTCACATGGCCATGCACACGAAGAAGGAGATTGATTGCCTTTAAGTCATCTCTGGCCTCTTTGCTATCAAGATTTGAGAAGTTCAAATGATCCCAAATGTTTTTTGAAACATTCATAAAAATATGCATTGGATATAGTAGATGGTTTATCTTCAACTCACACCAATATGGTAGACGAAACAAGATTGAGTGACAACTCATCCCTCGGAGTGGTGGATTCTCTTCTTTCTTCCAATGCTCATTCCATTGTTGTGCTCTCATCACATGAAATATACCATGGCTGAGTGGGGGGAAAGAAGCGGTGATGCTTTTCATATATGACCTTCTTTATGCTTGATGACCGTCCCTCACTCAGATTACAAGAATTGAGGGCCCACAAGTAGGACATGCATGGTACCCACACTAGTACTGAGCCCTATATATAAAAATAATATAGAATGATTGTTTTTGTTGCTACCCTTTAAAAGTCTTATTATATTTAAGTACAAATAAAAACATTTTGAATGAAAAGAATAAGAAAAGGAAGAAATGTACTTGAGCACTCATAATATCCAAGAAAGTCATGCATTGTCCACACCATAGTGTCTTGTTGGTGTAGAGGATAAGACACATCATAGACTTCAATCCCCCTCCAAAGATCCTCGAGTTCATCTTTGAGTGGTGCAAGGTACACATCCATGTTCTTGACCTTATCCTTTCCCAATGTACTAGAAGAGCAAGTAAGAGATACCCCTTCTTTATTTCCAACCAAGGGGAGAGATTGTAGTTGACAAAAATAAATTTCCATGTAGACCACCATGTGGATTTGATGCCAAAGGGGTTACCACCATCCATAGCTAAGGCAAGACATAAGTGATGAGGCTCATCTTTAAACTCGGACCACTTTGCCTCCACATGTTGTAATGCCATCGAGATCCTCATCTTTCCATCACTTGAGCAATTTGTTGCATGCCATGTCATCATCTCCTGTATGGATGAACATCTAAACATGTGTTGAATTCTAGGGATAATAAGAAAGTGCCTTGACACCTTATGAGGCACTTTTTCACCTTGCAAATCACTTCTCTATACTGTGGCTCTCCACATTTAGGAAATTGTGTGGAGTGTTCATAAATGCCTCTATATGAGATATAATCATTTGAACATGCATCTATCCTCTTGTAATCTAGACCAAGCTTAGATAGTACCTTGTGAGCATCACTCCTTGTGTTGGGTAAGTGGTGTCCTTGTCGAAGCATAGCCTTGAGGATATTAAGGAGTCTATTGACACTAACATCACTCCATCATATGTCACTTGCAAGTTGAGCAACTCCAAGGTGGCTCCAAGCTTTGAGTAGGAGAAACCATCATACAATGGGGTGGTTTCCTCTTCCCTCAACACATCCTCCTCTTTTGTATGTGGACCAAATTTGTGGCCCCCATAAACCTCCCTTCAAAAGACGTTGTCCCACCATCTCATGCATGAAATCTTCTTCTTCATCTTCATCATGAGGTAAGAGAGAATATGGGACCTCGTTGATGGTTACTGTAGGATGCTCCTCCTTCGTGTGTGCCACTTGTTTCCTTGCATTCATGTAGTGCTAGTCAGATGTGCCATAGAAGGACATGGCATATTATGCATTATCATCCTCCTCTTCTCCCCTTAATTCTCATCCTGTACTTACACGGAAGCACATTTATGTCATAAAATAGATCACTTTGTACATTTATGTCATATAATACATCACTAAGCAAAAGTGTGTGTAGATTTAATGGTGGGTGTAGACTAAATAGTGAATTTTTAGGCACTAACCTTTGTTGATAGGTTGATTTCTCATCATGTACTTACACGGAAGCACATTTATGTCATAAAATAGATCACTTTGTACATTTATGTCATATAATACATCACTAAGCAAAAGTGTGTGTATGTGTGTGTGTGTAGATTTAATGGTTGGGTGTAGATTAAATAGTGAATTTTTAGGCACTAACCTTTGTTGATAGGTTGATTTCTCTCTTTGTTTGGTAGGTTGATTGCTTTCCTCCTTTAATAAGGTTGTTTGTTAAGTTGTAAATAGGCTTTTTATTTATAGATCTTAGTATTAGCATTTTTTTAAAGTGGTTTTAATTCATAATTTTTAAATATTCTTACTAATGTTTTTATTATATGTAGCCATTAGAGGGTGGAGTGGTGGAGTAGCAATCTTTTTTCCTTCTCCTTGAGCCAAAACCCATTGTATACTAACATAGAGAAAAACCCCTTCACATTTAGCCACCATAAGGTAATCTCTTAATCTATTTTCTTTCTACTTTTTTTGTTTATTATCTATGCATCAAGGCATGTGGCCCATGTGTTGTCTCACATGTAAAGTTTCCCATAATGTGGCAAGATGGTTAGACATTGGATAGTCTTGTATGCATAACATAGTGTGTGTGTGTGTGTGTGTGGGTGGGTGTGTGTGTGTGTGTGTGTGTGTGTGTGTGTGTGTGTGTGTGCCACAAGGTGGCAAGATGGTTAGGCATTGGATAATCTTATATGCATAACATAGTGCATGTGTTTGTGTGCGTGTGTCTTTTCATGTCACAAGGCCATATGCCTTGCATATGTATAGCCATAAGGCCATAAGCCTTGCATGCATAGGCCTTAACACATAATCCATAAGCCTTGCCATATAGATTAGGGCTTATGTGTTAAGAGCTATGCATGTAAAGCTTATGGTCACATGTGCATATGCATATGGCTATGATGAATGCCATAAGACCATAAGCCCTTAACACATAAGCCATAATCCATGTGGCTATTATGCATGCCATAAGACCATAATCTTTGAATGCATAGGCATTAACACATAAGCCTTACGCCTTTGCATAAGGCTTATGTCTTATGTATTATGTGTTAACGGAAATTAGCCATATAGCCATATGCATAATACATAATACATAAGGCTTATCTCTTATGTAATATGTGTTAGCAAAAATTAGCCATATAGGCATATCCCATAGCCATATGCATAGACACATAGCCATATGGCTATGTGTCTTATGTCTTATGTGTTAAGGGACATTAGCCATATGCATAGACCCAGCCATATGCATAGACACATAGACATAAGCCTCAAGCCTTTCCATAAGGCTTATGTCTTATTTATTAAGGGATCACATTAGCCATATGGCCATATGCATAAGCCATATAGCCCATGAGCATAGTCATATAGCCATATGCATATAAGACATTAGCCACATAGCCATATGCATAGCCACATAGCCTTGTATGCATAGACACATAGCTTTGTATGCACTAGCATAAGCCCTCCTATGTAGAAGCATAATAAGCCCTCCTATGTAGTAGAAGCATAAGCCCTCTTTGCATACTAGCATAAGCCCTCATTGCATATCCTAGAATAAGCTCTTATACGTAGCCTAGCATAAGAATACGCACTAGCATAAGACCTCTTTGCATACTATCATAAGCCCTCATACATAGCGTAGAATAATACCTCTTGCATATAGAAGCCTAGCATAAGCCCTTAAGACCGAGCATAAGCATAGACACTAGCATAAGCCCTTAAGACCTAGCATAAGCTCTCTTGCATAGAATCCTAGCATAAGCCCTTAAGACCTACCATACACACTAGACCTCATTGCATACATACTAGCCCTTAAGACCTAGCAGGCACACTAGCCCTCATTGCATACATACTAGCCCTTAAGACCTAGTGCCCTCATTGCCATGCACACTAGCCCTATTTTCTTGCCTAGCATACATAATAGACCTAGCAGGCACACTAGCCCTCATTGCATACACACTAGCCCTCATTGCATACATACTAGCCCTTAAGACCTAGTGCCCTCATTGCCATGCACACTAGCCCTATTTTCTTTCCTAGCATACATAATAGACCTTAAAACCTAGCATTAACCTCATCCATTAAAACCTAGCATAAGCACTCTTTAAATAGCCTAGCATAAGCCATATAGCCTTGTCTACATAGCCCATAGCCATAAAGCCTTGTGTTCATAGCCTTACATAGTTGTGCAGCCTTACATAAGCATTCAAGTTGTATGCATAGCCCATAGCCTTGCATTGCCTTACATAGCCTTATATATCCCATAAGCATATCCTCTTTGTATAGCCAATGTAAGCATAGCCTCTAATCATAGCCTCTTTGTATAGCCCATAACCATAGCCTCTTTGAATAGCCATAAGCATAGCCCAATAAGGATAGCGTCTTTGTATAGCCCATAACCATAGCCTCTTTGAATAGCCATAAGCATAGCCCAATGGCATAGCCGCTTAGCATAGTCATAAGCATATCCTATAAGGATAGCCTCTAAGCATATCCCATAAGTATAGCTTCTTTACATAGCCCATAGCCCCCCACAATAACCATATAGCCTTGTAAGCATTGTATAGTCCATAAAGCTTAGTCTTATACGCATATCCCAAAGCCCATAGCCTTATTTTCATATCCCATATAGATCATAAGCATAACCAAATTCTTCTATGCATAGCCCAAGAGCCGACAAGCATAGCCGTATGGCCATGCATAGCCATATAGCCATGCATAGCCATATAGCCATGTATTCATATAGCCATGCATAGCCATATAGCCATGTATTCATAAGCCCATGAGCCATAAGCTTAGAAGAGTAAAGCCATATAGCCATGCATAGCCAAAAGAATAGTCATATAGCCTTGTACTCATAAGCCCCATCAGCCATAAGCATAGCCCATAAGAATGAGCATGGCCCATAGCATTGTATACATAGCCATATAGCCTTGTATGCATAGACCAATAGTCCATAAGCAGAGCCGAAAAATCCAAACAGCCCATAGCCTTGCCATAGGCCCATATGCATGCATAAGCCTTGTATCCATTATCCTTGTATGGAAAGCCTTATAGCCCATAAGTATATCCCAAATTCCCAATAGTCCATAGCCTTGCCATAGGTTCATATGCATGCATAAAGATTGTATTCATTAGCCTTGTATGCATATCCCAATAGCCCATAAGCATAGCCCTAACACAATGCCTTAAGACTCTTGCATAGCCATATAGCATAGTATGCATAGCCTAATATCCATAAGCCCTTTACATAGACCATTAGCATAGCCATAAGGCAATGCATAGCCTTAAGTAATAATCCCCCTTGCATGGACTTAAGTGTCTATAGCCTTAAGTAATAATCCCCCTTCAATGGACTTAAGTGTCCATTGAAAAATACACGTACAAACATGAGTAATTACATTATGATGTGGGTATAGGATCAAGCAAAATCATGTATAGAAATTAATGGCTTGAATTGTACATGACTTTGCAAGAATCTGGTTATCATAGTTAGATTTGTGCGTGTACATCTAATGCATATAACCATTGCTTATGGCTCATGGGCTTTGCATAATCCCACTTCCAATATGAGTATATTCATAGCCCATATGCATTTATTTCCTAGCCCATATGCCTAACTCATCTATATCCCTACTAGATGACTCGAGGAGATGATAGGGACAGTTCTCAGGATCCTCGTCAATCTTGAGTACTGGACTCCATAGTGGATGATCCATAAGTGACTGTGCTATGGCAAACCATAACCTCATGTTATGGGCATGATGAGAGATTTCACACAATCGGTACTTTCTCTCTTAATAGCCATTAAAAAATTGTGACATTTTTTGTATGTGAGTTGATTTTAATCTATGCTCTTTTTTTATGCACGGTTCCCTCCTCATTAGACTAGATTAGGAAGTTTTGAAAAAATCTCATTACTTTGGGAATTTTCTTTTTAATATACTTTTTGGTGTATATTTAACATACTAAAACCAAAGTTATCAGAGAATACGGATTTAGAACTTCTTCTTCAAGAGCTTTCCAATGATATGTCAAGTGAGCTAGTTTTGATAAAATCTTAAAAAGGTTCACAATGTAGAATAGAATGAGGTTCTCCCTATCTAATAGGAGAAACATGTGAGTAGGTGTGCATGAGAACAAAAGAGCAAGCCGGATGGATGTTTTGCCCGAGAGTGGAGGCATGCCCTTAAGATGGTTCATGAGAGAATATCTCCAACAAGCATGCTCGCTTCTGACCCCGGCTTGAAAAACAAAAACAAAAGAGAATATCTCCAAGTGAACAACACTCGAAAGCAAGCCGAATAAGGATGCAAAAGTGGGGTGTTTCCCACTTCGGGTGAGGAGGAAAGTCAGCATTCATAGCATGCATTGTTAGTAAAAATTTTAGTTTATTTTTTTTTATGTTTTTAAGTCTAATATGTTTTTAGTATATTAAGTTAAAAATTGTCTTCATTTACTTTCATCTATATGTAGAAAGAGGTTGTTGGTTGGTAATTCACCAATAAAGGACGAGTATGCACGTGCGTTTATTCATAATAAATCTAATTTGTGTCGTAATGGCTCCGTGAGAATGGTGTGGAGCTTAATGAATGCATGTTACATGATGAGGTATAGATACATTGCTTTTTTTATCACATTATAATTCATATCATTGGCATAGATATTTTCTTGCCAAATGATAGCTATTGATATTTTATTATTTTCTTGACATGTAGAGTGATGATATCAGAGAAGACAATAAAGATGATGACGAGGATGATGATACATAGCTATGGTGATGACCCATCAACCACTCTATATGGCATGCTTTGGCCCTTATGCTTTTGTGTCTCCGCAGGTTAGATGCTTTTGTGTCTCCGCAGTTAGATGCTAATTTTTACACTTTGAATGAGTTTTTTTTTTGTTTTTGAGTAGATTAGAGTGCTAGTATTGTATTTTTAACGTAGACTTCAAATGCTAATTTTTGCACTTTCGATGAGTTTTTTGTTATATTTGAGTAGATTAGAGTGCTAGCACCTATTTTAGTTACCTTAATCATCAAAGAAAATCTCAACAAAAAACCATAAAAAGCCTCTTAATTTCACTAGTTGGACTGTTTTTTGCATTAGGAAAGCAATTAGTGAAGAGAAAGAGTGAAAAAACCCCCCAAAAATAGAGAATTTCAGTGGTTACTAGGTTAATGTGAGCTTCTAAAGGAGATTAAGAGTGCATGTTAATGTTTTAATGCACCAAATCAACAAACTCATAAAATTAAGCATTCTAGCTCTCTTTAATCGAATAATTTGCTTAGTTATGTAAACTAACTAATAATTAGTGGTTAATTAGAGCCTATAATCAATCCAAAAAGAGAAATTTAATGAATGAGTTAATTTTAGATTAACTTTTAATAACTTTTTTCACACAACTCATTAGTGGATAATGTGCATTTAATGTGAACTTGATGCCTGGTGAGTTGGCTGAGGGTGTCATAAAGTGCTGACTTTTGCCTCCTCCCACTTGCCTTTTTGGGAAAAAACTCTTACAGTTCCTAATTTGAATATTAAATCCACCCCCTCTACACAAATTGGATCCCAAAAAACACTAAAAAACCTCAGGAAACAAAATCACACCTGCAACATCACGGCCGAAAAACTCCGATCATGATCGAACATTTTTTATCACGCCTAAAAATCACGTTCATGTGACTGTAAAATCACATCAAAAAATCATGGTTGTTGATTGCATTATCATGTGATTGCATAATCACACCAAGAAACATAATTAGAGCATGATTAATAGCCTACATAATCACACGTGAAAAAATTAGGGGGTAGAAAAAAAATTAGCCCTTTTTGCAGTCATGTATCTCCCAAATCGTGAGACCAGTAAACGTGTTCTAATGCATATCTTCAAGATCTTTTCGGGCTCTTTAAATCTTTCATTAAGTAGACCAAGCTCATTTCCATCGTTTTAGCCTCTGACCAATCATTGCAAAAGTTAACCCGAAAATTGAGACAAAAAAAACATGCTAAAAATTCAAAAATCAGGCTTGTGAACCACTTTTAAACTATTGTTTGAGCTACCAAATGCAAGAATTTTTACAAGATCAAGGCAACGCACCATAGTGACGCCCAGAGTGATGCCCATAGCAACACAAACAAGCATTGCTATATGGGTGGGTTGTGTTGTAATGGGTCTTACATTAGATGGATATAAAGAGTGTATTCTTGCATGGTGAGTTGCAAGAAGAAGTGCATTTTGATGAGCCATTTGTTTATAAGGATTTGAGGCACCTTTATTATATGTGCAAGCTGAGTAAAACCTTGTATGGCCTAAAACATGTGCATTGAGAGCATGGCATGGAAAAAATACAGGGTATCTTGTCACTATTGGCAATATGTTAGATGCAGGTCATTCACTCTATATAAGAATGAGTGATAAGAGGATTGTCATCATTACTATTTATGTAGATGACTTGATTGTTAGGGGTGACAATGAGGAGGACGTTGAGCATGTGAAGGTTCTTTCCAAGAGGAAGTCTGACATGATGGATTTTGGTGAGCCATGATACTTTCTCAAGTTGCACTGAGGTCTCGGGACACCTGAGCGCATATGGCTATCACAATGACAGTATGCTTTGGACATATTGCGCAAATATGGTATTGCTGCTATAAGCCCATTTTTGGATAATCCTACTATATACAGGAAGATAGTAGCTAGCTTGATCTATATGATGATCACACTAGGAAAATTTGGACTCAAATTGGACCCTTTAAGGATTTGTACACATTCTCTCTCTACAAAAATGGGCTCATGGTGGTTAAATTTTTGCAAATCAACTCAGAAGTGAGTGCAGTTCGGACATTCGAAATCTACGCTTCAAGCCCTTTCCAATGATATATAGCATGATGGAAAATTTTTCATATTCAAGAAGTTCCTAAATTTTGTGATGATGTGGCACGTAATGTGCCACATCATCACCATGTACCACATCATCACCAAATTTGGGGACTTTTGAATATGAAAAAATTACCCATCATGCTATGTATCATTGGAAAGGGCTCAAAAGGTAGATTCCAAATGTCCAAATTCCACTTACTACTGAGTTAATTTGCAAAAAAGTCACCACCATGAGTGGTGATGTGCCACATCATCACACCAAATTTGGGGACTTCTTGCATATGAAAAATTACCCATCATGCTATATATTATTGGAAAGGTTTCAAAGAGTAGATTCCAAATGTCCAAACTCCACTCACTTCTGAGTTAATTTGTAAAAATTTTACCATGAGAACATTTTTGTAGATAGAGAATGTGTAGAAATCCTAAAAGGGCCCAATTTGACTACAAATTTCTCCTAATGCCAGGCTAGACGTGAACTACATAGTTTCGTTGGAGAGAATTTATGCAGGTTCCTTGGAAACTGGATGGTGCGAGGTTCACACTACACTACATGAGGTCCACATTGGATTATGGTTTCTTCTCTGAGGCTAGTATAGAGTTGAAGGTGCATGGATACTGATGCAAATTGGGATCCTAGCATCTTGGACATAAGATATACTAGAAAATTTATGTTTTCCTTTGGGAGTGGTTCTATTACTTGGAGTAGCAAGAAGCAGCCAACAGTTGCCTTGTCAAGTACATAGGTAGAGTACAGGGGTGTTACGATGGCAGCATATGAGGTAGCTTGGTTACACAAGCTACCTAAAGATTTAGGGGTGCATGTGGATAGGTAGGTAGTCGTTTATTGTAAAAACCTTAGTAGTATACAGTTATCTAGAAACCTAGGGTTTCATGCATGGACCAAACACATAGAGGTCTACTATCACTTCATCAAAGAGGTCTTAGCAAGAGATATTGATCTCATGTACATCAGAACAAAGGAACATGTTGCTGACATTTTCACCAAGGCCTTGGGAGAGCTGAGAAGCTTTACATATTCCACAACATGCTTGGAGTCTTGGAGATGGATTTGATCTCGAGGGGGAGTTTTAAGATGTCAAGCTCAACTAGAGAGACAACAGTCTAACCTAAGGCGCACACTTCACAATGCATTATTCACAATGTTAATGACCAGGGTGTGTGGAAAAGTATAAACTTCAAGCTAAATGATTTGGTGACTATGTGACGATCATGGAGAGATCCTCATATGAAAAAAATGCAAAGAGAGGCTTACTACAATACCTTTGGAAGGGGCTTATCTTGGAATTCAAGATAGCAACAATGCATGGGTGGAAGGAAAGGGAACCTAACACAAGACATGTACATGCATCCTTCTACTCCAGCATCTACATTACAAGCTCATTATACGATGTTTTTTTTATTTAATTTATGCTCAATATGATTCTATGGTCTATTCACATGTAAATGTGATAGATGTTTATTCATCAACAAACATTGAGTGGCAACCTATGGAGTTATTCATCGAGACTTTCAAAGCTATGCATTATAATCTTGGGAAAGTTTTTTTTTCCAATTAACCATCTTCTTTTTCATTAACAACCAAATATTTTTGTACAATGCTAAGTATATTGTCCTTACAAGACCAGAAGCTTATGGAAGACTAGAGAGCTTGCCTATACCAAGACTAAATTGTTTAGATTAGGATTTTTCAAAAAAAATTACTCTATTGGCATTAAATCCAAGATTGTTCTAGATATTCAAAAGGCTATGAAAACACCAAGTATTTCTAAGAGGATTAAGCTATCATGGTTTTTATCTCTCCATATATTTGTGGCATGTTTTCAAGAAGAAAACATGAAGAGGACAAAAGTAATGTCATTGCCTACACATATATTTGAGTTTGACTTGGATGATGCAGTTGGAGTAGAATGGAAAGTGGCTAAATTCATCCATATAGGGATGATATTATAAAGTGTAATGCTTGCATTGATTCAATGGTGATGGCATACAACATCTTTTGACAAACCTTATACATCAGCTTGGATTACAAACGATGGAAAAATAGTAGAGGGACTTCGGTGCCATTAGATTCAAAGGAAAAAATTGTGTTGTATAATCTAAAGATAAACTTGAGTGATGATGATAACACAGTTGTCCCTATGAATGCAAAATGGACATTGAGGGATGTGCACAAATCCTTGGAGTTTCTATTAGCTGCCATACCAGCATACCTCAAATATTACGGTGGGAAGAAGATCTAAAAATGCTTTTAATTGTATAAAGTGTCTATCTTGAAGTTTTATTAATACAAGATTACTTTGCACCCATTTATCTTGTCTTATGGATTTATTTTGTAAAATAGTTATTCAAAATTATTATTTTTATTTAGGAGATATAAGATAAGATGACCAATGTTATAAACAAGAAACTAAACTCAGTATTAATCTTATATATATATTTATTACTATGGTATCTATACAAGTTGGTTAGATACAAAGCGTGAGGATTAAAATCCTTTCCCTAGGTTGTTTAGTTTCTGAGAAGACCTTCTCTTCTTCACTATGTCTGTAGTTTTTTCTTTGAGGATGCCCCAAATTTCAATGGAGATCTTAATTGATACATTGTGTGAAATACTTTCCTTTTCAATGGCTTCTTTTTCATCTTAGATGGGATTGCTTGTGGTGGTGAATTTGGATCTATAGAAAGATCTACATGATTATCGAGCATTAATCTAATTTTGTTTTCTCTCGCCCACCATATATATGTGTCTGTATAACATGAAATAGTAAACCATAAAGAATTATGACATAAGTCTTAGTATACATTAGTATAATATGAAAATTTAAGAAAATTATATATTTTACTCACAACTACTTTTTTTTGATATGTATGTTGGAAATTTTGATTGCATGTATAGTCATAACCAATCTTTTTGATGTCTATTAAAAATTTTGATTGTATGTATCTCCATTCACATGAGCTTTCATTATTTTGTAATGAAACTTATAACAATAACAATTTTTGTTAAACTCTCAACAAAATCTCTATTAAAACTTTAATTTTGTAATTGATACTCAGATAATGTATTGGAAAAATAAAAAACTGATGTGGAGTTTTATTATCGATGAGTGGAGGATGAAGGGTTTCTAATGTGCTTATATCTGCTTAGATGGCCTGCAAAAAAACAAATACATAGATTATTCATTCTAATACCATTTGGGTAATTAAACACAACCACCTCGTCCATATTAATAGCACTTATAATTTACTTCTCCATCCATAATACCAAGCATGGAATTCAAGAAACAAGACTTTTTTTTTTTAGATCAATTATAAAAACACTCCAATGGCTCCTACACAATAGAAAGAGAAGCCAATGATCATTAAAAGAATAGTGTAATAAAAAACTAAACAAGACATGTATTAAAAATAAAATACTTACTTCTGATTATAAGGCATAATTACATATCGCACCTCTTCAATGTTGCATCTCTTCAACCATTCTTCGAGCTTGTTAAATTAGGGTTTGTGTCTCTTACATAAACAAAGACTATATGATCTAACAAAAAAGAGGATAATATGCCTCTAGGGGGTAGGGTGGCCCAAAAGGATCCTACAAAGAATAAATCACTAAATTAATTAATATATGAGCTTCAAAAAAACTATAATATAATTTACAAAAAATATAGCTTGCATACTTTAGAGATATTAGGATCATTATATTATTTATTTCTCAGTTTCTTTGTGCCAACATATATATATATATTTGATGGTGCTATATCAAGGTACTGTGAAGCATCAGCAAAATCTTTCACTTGGACAACAATTTGTCCAGGCACATCTTTCAAATCTTGAAGGTTCTTCTTCTCAAGATCCAGTAGCTTCTCTTCCATTATTCTTTCTTCTTCAATTTTCTTATCTTATCTTTATTCTTCTCAGCCCCTTGGTATGATCTGTAGTTCTAGTTCCCTGTCATGTGTAATATCTTCAGCCTTAATACTTGCATCCTTGGGTTTCCTAGCTAGTGGCACATTCAAAATATTAAATGCCCTATAATCACTTAGTGTATAGGATATAAGATATTTTCAAATCTATATCTTATAAGTCTGCATGTGTGCATGTCTTTATCCATAAGTGTGAGGTAGAACACATATACTTGTCTATAAAAAGTCTATAATAAAATCTTATGTAGCCTCTTATGGCATTCAAGTCCCATCTCATTCCCAGCTTCCAATCATCTCACAAATATGTCTAACAATTCTCATGAATATAAGCCTAGGGATGAGAAGATCAACATGATTTTGGGCCTTCCTTATCTTTTTGAGGACATTCAAATGCTGGTCGATCCTTTAGATTCTCGCCTGGTACTTTACTTCACTTGTTGTAGCATTCTCTGCCAAACCTGGACCTGGTCCTACTTTCATTGATGTATTCTAGCCATCTATTAAAAATCAGACATTTCTTGAAAAATGGCAAGATGGCTAAAATGACAACAAAATTGACAACGAAACTAGTTGCACATGAAGGGTTTACGTCATGGAAGGACAACGCGATTTACGAAATTTAAGAAGAGCCTTTTTTTGTTAAAATTGCACTCTCTTTCTAGAGGGATTAATATGCAAGCATGCTCTTTGCCAATTGCTTAAAGTGTAGTTTGATGTCAAAATTATACGAAAATGAGTCTTGGAAATGAACCTTGGGGCTAGATGGAAAGACAACATGAGTAACAGATTCTAATCATGTAGCTTCATTGATATCACGTTGAAAGAATTTGAAATCTTAGGGCTATGAAAAATACTTTGTGCAAGAAGAAAAGGAGGGCCAAGTAGAACAATGGCGCGATTCCTTGATTCCTTAAGAATGTTTTTGGTGGTTATTGCATCGTGCTTCTAGAAGTAGAGAAAATGTGAAAAAAAATGATGTGTTTATGGTAATTTTAGGTTTCGACCATACTGCCACATGGCTCCTGATGATTCTACCATGTGGCAGATATGCATCACGTCACACGTGCTCTTTAGCATGTGTGACCATACTGAAACACATACTTCCATACTACCACGAGTCAACCATTTATTTTCTCCACATGCATGATTGTACATCCACACGTGACCGTATGGCTGCCACGTGGTTAGTCATGTATGGCCGTAAGGCTACCACGTGGTTCCATACCATGATGGTCTTTTTTTATCGATTACATAAATTCATGAAGGTCATTTATTAACAAACTTTCTTGTCCTTTCCAACAATAAATCTACCCATCCTTGTGCTTAATTTTGTAAAGCACCCATGGAGGCTTCACCTAAAAGTATGTGTAGCAGGTGAGTTAATAAGGAGGGGTATATTAATTTAAAAAAGTCACAGAACTACATTTATAAGAGGGTATTTTCTAACCAATTTTGAAAAAAAGCCATAAGTTTATGAAGAAAAAAGGGTCCTTTTATTCATAAAAGTATGTAAGTGTAAGGGGTTTTTTAAATATGCCTTGAACACATGTGATACATAGGCTTTCTTCATGCCTTGAACACATGTGATGCATAGGCTTGAACACATGTGATACATAGGCTTTCTTCATAATTCACCCCTCAAAAAAGAAGCCACCCCTCAAAAAAGAAGCCACCCACCTAGAACAACAAAGCATCCCCCAATTTTTCAAAGTAACCCCAGTAAGATCAATAAGGCCATCCTTGCCCATTAATTTTATAAGTTAAGTGGCATAGAAAGACGACGCAATTTGAGGTATCAGATTTACTATATCGTGCTATCCTTCTAGACCCCTTAAGATAAATTCTCCCACTTGACTTCTACGAAGATCCAAGTATTTTCCCAGCTAGCTCATATGGGTTCAAGTGTTGAAGAGATACTTGTGGGGTAGACGAGACGCGTGCAAAGAAGCTCTTTTTGATATTTGCAAGTAGTAGGTGCACATGATGTTTTTGTCTCTTATAGGGAAAGCTCCAATGTGGCTTTTAACTTGTCTTCACTAATTAATCATTTCAAGGAGTACTATGAGGAAGAGCTGAAAGCTTTCCTTACTTTGGCATATGATGATGCTTTAGATGTTGAGGGCATAAGGTTTGATCATTTGACTTGTTTGGCAAAGAATCCATAGAAAAGGCTAGGTTACAAAAGAAGTGTGATACACTTCTTGACCATGTCAAAATGATTATTGACCAGTACAGATTACATAGTAGAAAATATTGTTTCCTTCAACCATAATGTAGCCTTGCGTTTATTTCTTCATGCACTAGAAACAGTAATCCTAACACTTTTGGTGTGCAATCAGTAGCATTTATAGGGAATATTGAAAATCAAGAGTAAATGAATGATGTAGATAAGGAAGAGGAAGAAAGTTTGAGCAGGAATGTTATTGTTCTTGATTTCAAGGCAAGCTCAATTGTGCTAGAGGAGAAAGACGTTACTATACGTGTGTCACAGAAAGAGATCACTCTCCCATGCATATAATCCTTCCCACTCAATGATAATCACAAATTGCGAAAAGCTCATGAATTTAAGACAAGACTATTGCCTTGGATTGATAGCAGATACTTGTGAAGTTGCTTCAAACTTTATAGATCTAAATGAGGTTGATGACTTTTTAGTGCTTGATACAAAAGCAGGGAGAAATTTCATTGATGCACCATCGGCTTTAGAAATGTGCCTTAAAAGATTGAAGAACAATAAAAAACTCTCCCCACCACGGAAGAAGAGTTTGAAGCTATTCAAAAAAGCCTGGGAATTTCTAATATGAGAAGAGATCCAATACAGACACCATGCTTAGAAGGAGAGATCCCTCCTCAAGATTTAATTGACTTGTGGGAGGTTAGGCAACTTGTTGAAGATGAATAAAAAATGGTGTTTATAAGAATAAATTGAGAATTTTTTTCTTTGGATTTTTTTTTGTTGAGTAAATTATATTTCCTCTATTTGCAACTTAAGATAGAAGATGAAGATGGATTCCTTGGCCAAGGTGAAATTTTTGCGCCCACCACTCTGAATTTGGACTTGTCATCAAGAGACAAAAGTTAGCTCGTGAGCTCATAAAAATGCTCAAATTTTTTCAGAATCTTTGGAGCTAATGGCGGTGAGATATGAATTTTTTATTTGACCCCAGTCTGCCCACTTTTCGACAAGGTACACCTAGTCTCTTCTCACCTCCCTTACACATTCATCACCTACACACTTACTCATTCCTTTCTCACTCCATCAAACCTGCAAACTTTATGTCCTCTCTCACCCTCTTCACCTTTGCCCTCTCCTTCCATCTCCATTTGCTCTCATATCTACTCTACACCCATACCTCATCTCCATTTCTCTCCCTACCACTCCCATATTACTAAATGATTTTCCCAATCTCAAAAAATACATAAAAATTCAGCATGACTGTATCATATTAACCTCTGCAAATATGGGGTTTTCATCTACAAAAACCCCCATGTTCTTCACCACCTCAATCAACTTTTGTGGGGTCGAATGCAAGAAGGATACCGACGGCGGTTAACTTAAAGATCTACACATGGGAGAGTCCAAGCTTCTTTGAGCTTTCAACCACACAAAGGATCTTTCCAAATCTTTACTCCTCTCACTCAACCTCTCAGCCCTTCTCACCCATTTGTACATTGTACTACTAACCTTTTATAGTGATTACTAACTACTAACCACACTAAACATATGTAAATAAGCACCCACTCTACTACTTTTGAGTAGGCATTACTACGAGTTATTTGCTCAAACCTCTACATCACACTCTCCTCTCACCTTCAATAATTCTCTCACCTTGAGCCCACATCCATGAGACTCAAGGGATAAGAAGAGGCCCACTCTCATTTCAAAATAAAAAATCCATAATCTATGATTTCTCGTAATAAAAGTGATTAGGCTTAATCCTAATTGGGGCTTCTCAAACCTATAAATAGAGCCCCTCCATTCCTTGTGAAGGGGGATTACACATTGTACACCACTCCCAACTCTAGTGTGTAAGGAGATAGTGAACTTGTGAGCTCTCTCTATACATCAATACCTTTGATTGCATAGAGAATCTTGAAGCTAGTTATGTCATTGTGTGAGGGCTTGAGTGATGCCATACTCCCTATCATAATTGTATCTTGCCTTTGTTGCATAAATAAGATTAGTAGCTTGGGTGCAATTGTGTACAAAATCTTGGACTCCTACATCTCCAAAGTTGATTTAGCAAAGCGGTCCGATGTTTGATTTAAGGTAAATTTGATCCTTGTATTTTGTGGTGTGGCTTGAGGGCCTGTTTTTTATTTGTTGCCTTTCAATCCATGGTAAGAGGGTTGTATGGTGAGAGGGCTCCCGTAACCTTAAGACCATGTGTATACCGACAACAAAATCAAGCTTATATTGTCTCTCTAAGTTCTTCTCCATGTTTGGTGTGCATCTATTTGTGTTATGCTAGTCTCCTCCACACACAATATCATATGTTATGAGTGTTTGTTGAGGGTGTGTGTGCCTTTTGATTGATGTATATGGTTAGCTTGTATTGATTGGCTACAAGGAAAGATCTTTGGTGTCCTAGTTCACACACATAACTAGGTGGTGCCCCTTTTCTTGTTGAGTGTGTGGTTTTAGGGTTCTTATGTTTGTGTTACATTGTGCCCCAAGCCCATTGAGCAACACGGGAGTGCTTACAGGCCGCTCTTCTTGTTGCCCACCCCCAAACTGCCCCAATTTTGGTGCCCCCACTGAGAAATGAGTCGTTTTCGAATGGGTATTTAAGGTACATAGATCTCTTTAACACATAAATTTCCTTGTGTGCTTATTGGGTGTCATATTTTAAGAAGGAAAGTTGGTACTTTTGTGTGATCTTTCATGAATAATCCACCTCCTCCTAATCCTCTTGGGATTCAATTCAACCAGTTTCATTGGGTGCGCTCCATTAGAGTGAATGTTTGCATTGATAGAAAAATTTTCTACCAACAACGCATGGTTCTTCTTTTTGGTCCAGAAAGACTAAGAGAGGTTTTGGTATACCTAATCCTATCATACTTCCCATTGTAGATTACACCATTTCCTTTGATGTGCATATTTTCATCTTGTTTTAGCTTAGTTTTATGAATCAAGAAGACTTATACCGTAGGCTATTTTCTTATGCTAGGCAAGAAATACACATAGTTATTGGTAGTAAGTGGCAATTTCAGCGTGACATCATTCGTTGTATGTTTGGACCTAGGTAGGTAGCAGCCATTAATGCCTCAGTTAATCCATTTATTTTGCCTTTGATTCGTTATGACATAAGCTTTGACGTCTACATTTTCATTCTACTTATGAAAAAAAAAAAAGAGTGAGAGAGAGAGAGTGAAGGAAGACCTTGGTGCAATCATATTTGTGCTTCTTCTTCTTAAGCATGGATACCACTAGGCAAATGAGTGGCTACCCCTTATTCTGTGGAGAGCCCGGTGAGGATGCCGAGTTGTTCTTATCAAACTTTAGAATGGCACTCCACATAAGGAGAGTGGTAGGAGACCAAGAGTGCTTAGAAATGTTTGAGTTGGTCCTACGAAGAGATGCTTCCACTTGGTTTCAATCTCTACCTACACATGCACGAGTAGATTACAAGGGGGTCATACAACTTTTTTAGAGACAATTACTTCACTCCTTTGAGCACACAAAAGCTGTGGCAAGAAATAGTTGCTCATAAGCAAAAGGATCTAGAGGACTACTTGAGTTATAAGCAAGAATTCTTATGTCTTTGGACTCTTTGGTTGCATAGTCTTCCTAACCTTGGAGATGGTGTAGAATTCTTGAAGAAGGAGAGATTTATTGTAGGGATGTACCCATCACTAAAATTGCAAGTCAGGAGAGCCCACAACATTTGATGTTGCTGAGGCTAGGGCTACCAAGAAACTTTGAAAGATGAGGTGTATGCTAGGGGGGGCTTTATCTTTGATGATTCAAAGCCTAGGGAAGAGGTACAGTCTTGCACTCGTAGAGAATTACTTGAGGTCACAATCGAGGTGATAGAAAAGTTAAATGAGTCTTTAAATAACTTGTCTATCCACTTTGCACAAGCTGTGGAACAGAAGGGCCAAGCCAAAAGGTGAAGAAGAAGAGCCACGACCTAGGCGACTCTTGCAATGTTGGAATTACGGAGAGTGAGGGCATGGGATGTATAATTGTCCTTGGCCTCGTGGGGGAGCCAGGGAATCCTAACATGAATTATCCAGTGATGAATGCAAGTGAAGGCACTAGTCAACAACAACCGATGATTTTGCAAAGGCCCAATACAACAAGACCACCTCCACGAGGAATGGAAGGAATGCCGCCCTTGCCAGACCCAAATGTACATGTGGTAGAGGTAACAAAGGCCAAGGAGGTAGACATTGAAGCAAATGGTATCAAACGAGGGCGTGGAAAAGAGAAGGAAAAGGAGGGTGTGGCATCACAAAGTGACCATGGACGAGGAAAGAAAGTGAAGGAAAAGGAGGGTGTGGCATCACAAAGTGACCATGGACGAGGAAAGAAATTGAAGGAAAACAAGGAAGTCAAGAGGAGACGACGTCGTATAAACCTCCAAGATTTCTCCCTTGGACATGGTATGGCTCCATACAACCTTTTGGGTGGAATACATGAGAGGTAAGGGTCTTGATATCTCGTGGCCTCAATTTCTAGCCAAGTTAGGAGAGAATTAACAAAGGCCATGAGCACTCAGAGAAAAACAAAAGAGAATGTGCCTGTTTTGTAAAAATTTCACAAGCCGAGATGGATGAGAACATTACACCTATATTAGATTGCTACATCAAAGGGAAGGCTAGTTAAGAAGGGTCTAGTAGATGGGGATGCACAAATTTGCATCATGACAGAGGACCTTATGCAAAGAGTAAGCATGCATATTCATGAAACACCTGAAATTAAGGTGAAAATGGCAAACAATAGCAAAGTAAAGTGTCTTGAGATTTGTAAGAATGTTTTTGTGGAAGTTTTTGGCATTCAGAAGATTGTTGATTTTATGTTATGTCTACCAAGGGAAGTGGTTATCCATTTATCCTAGGTAGACCATGGCTAATGAGAATGCAAGCTTTGCAGGATTGGGAAAATGGAAAGTTAATTTGGAGGAATGAAAATCGTAAGAAGATTATCTTTGACATGAAGGAGCAACAACGAGAGGAGATAAATGAAGAATCTTCTCAAGGTGAAACAGAGGAGGATTGGACCGATGACACCTCAGAGGAAGAAAGCAGCAGTAGCACTACGGAAGAAGAGTCTTCCATTGAAGTCATGGGGGTAAGATTCAGAGCAAAAGATAAAGAGACACCCTGTCAAGGTTTGGAGGAGGTAGGCTCTCAAGAAGACCAAATTGTGCATGATGAAGAAATGTTTGATGCTATGCGCTCAAAAAAGCTTACATCGGAGGAAGGAGAGGAGTTTAAATGTGAATTTCCTAGGTTTTTCGCTAAAGATTACACAGATGTGCATGGCGTAGAGGCCATTCAACACAAGATCGAGCTAAAGCCAGAAGCCAAACCTAAGGCACAAAAGCTACGAAGACTAGGAGTCATCAAGGAGCAAGCACTACTCAAAGAGGTGAGGAAGCTTCTAGCAGCGGGGTTCATATATCCTGTAGAAAATTCAAAGTGGGTCTCTTCCGTCGTGGTCACTCCCAAGAAGAATAGTAAATGGAGGGTGTGTATGGACTATCGTCCACTCAACGAGGCAACAAAAAGGGACCACTTTCCTCTCCCATTTCAAGATGAGATCCTAAATGAGGTAGCAGGTCATGAGAAGTAATACGATATGTGATGGCTATGCTGGTTACTTTCAAATTGGGATTGCATTGGAGGATCAATTGAAAACAACCTTCATCACTCCTTGGGGTTGTTATGCTTTCAGAGTCATGCCATTTGGTTTGACCAATGCTCCAGTAACACTTCAACGTTTCATGAACATGGTGTTTCAAGCATTCTTTGGGAAATCCATTAGAGTATTCATAGATGATTTTTGCATCTATAGCTCTAAGTCGTTACATGTGCAGAGGGTGGAAAAAGGCTTGAAGAAACTCTACGACATGGGGGGCCAACTCAATCCCGACAAATGTCATATCGGTGAGGATGAAGTAATCTTGCTTGGTCATAAGGTTTCTTCCAAAGGCATTGAGGTGGATCCTACAAAGGCAAAGGCTCTTATCGATCTACCATCTCTCCAAAGAGTCTCAAGGAGGCCATCTCATTCATTCAAAAGGTGAAGTACATGTCACGCTTCATTCACTTAGCCTCAGAGTTACTTCACCCGTTGCAAAAATTGACTCAACAAGTAGAGTTTGCATGGTCTAATGAGC
The DNA here is from genome assembly GCF_041138505.1 of Cibotium barometz. Classification (NCBI taxonomy): domain Eukaryota; kingdom Viridiplantae; phylum Streptophyta; class Polypodiopsida; order Cyatheales; family Cibotiaceae; genus Cibotium; species Cibotium barometz. Next base: position 46,258,270 of record NC_141077.1, read on the forward strand.
TTAAGGAGTACTTTTGTAACATTAAAGTCATTTTGTCAGAGCTACCAACACTCATGCCTCCTTGTTGGGAGTACACTTTCTTCGTTAGCTCTAGTGTTGCAGTTTTGTTACAGCAAGATCCCCATAGTACTAGGATGCGGCCCATCTACTTTGTTAGTAGGGTCATGAATGTCTTGGAGAAAGGCTACACGGAAGCAGAACTCATGATGCTTGCTCTCATCTTTGCGGTGAGAAAATTTAGATCCTACTTGTTACCAAAACCTTTTGTAATTCTCACTGCAGAAAATTTGTTTCCTTGGGTGTCTTCTCAAATGACTCTCAGCGCTAGAATCACAAAGTGGGTTATGGAATTGCAAGAGTTTCAATACTCTTTCAAGGTAGAAGATAGTGTGCGTGCACAATTGGCAGGGATTCTCACTTTATAGAGTGCATGAAAAGGAGATTAAGGTGCCTGAAGTAAAGACCCTACCATTGCCACCACCCAAAACTATACCTAATGCAATCACCTTATTCTTTGATGGAGCTTTTAGAAAAGCCACAAGTAAAGCAGGGGGAGGGCTGGTGCTGCTCAACCCAAGTGGAGAGGTGCTTATGAAGAAGAAGGTCAACTTGCAAAGTTCTACTAGCAACAATGAAGCAGAGTACGACATACTATTTCATGGCTTGAAGGTGTGCATCAATCAAGGGATACAACGTCTCCTGGTAAAAGGGGATGCACTTCTTATTGTAAGGCAAATTTTAGGCATTTGGGCATGCAAAAATGAAAGATTAAGGCAAAAGGTTCATGCTATCCGTAGGTTGTTTAATCAATTTAAGGAGGTGCAATTGTATCATATTCCTAGGAAACAAAATGAGGATGCTGATCTACTTGCACACAACAAGCTGTTGCATGTGTTAAGAAGGAAATGCAAGTAGTCTTGGCTGCAGCTATTAAGCAACCACGGTACCAAGGAATGGAGACACTCGCTCCCATAGTGAGATACATCTTGGAAGGTGAATTCCCACAAGACTTCACAAGGGCACAAAAGAGGAGGCTCGCGGGCAAGCCCCTTACTATTTCGCGGTGTTCGCATCCTCGTATGGCGGCACATATCTATAGTCGATATGTTGCCGCATATGGGAGGATGCCGAACAACCGCCAGATTCCCATATACTTCGCAAAGCAGTTATATGCGGAGTTTGTCTTAGGGGAGGAGGTGGATTACACCAGCCATCGTCCAGGTGGTGGTGCTGGCCGAGGCCGCCTCCAGGACCAGGGTAGGCGGCCTCCACCAGTCCTTCGTGTAGCACCTACCACCACAGATCCTTCATTTGTGCCATTGTCGACAGTAGAGGCTCTTGGCACCCAGGTCGGCATTGACGTATGGAGTACCACGGAGAGCATCCAGCACGTGGTGCGCCTATTCTCACGATCTATACCAACGACAGATGTCGAGGTATTTACATATATATTACGTCTTAAGTTTTTTTGGTCATTTATCTACATGTTTATATATACTTTTCTATATTTTTACATGAGCAGCATGGTTGATTGTGTCACGTAGGTTCCCACACCTACCACTGAGAGACTCACTCAGGAGTTGGTAGAGGCAAGAGCGGAGATTGACCGCCTCAGAGCTGCATTACAGATGGCAGAGGCAGCTACTGCAGAGGCACAGCATCTGAGAGAGTCCGACATCCAGCAGGTAGGTTTCTCTTGCACGTAAAAGAGTTATAATTAAGGTCCTAAGTTATAAATTTCTTTAAGTAATACCTAATGAGAGACTAATCAATTATTTTAATGCTTTATTTTTACGTAGGCTCGGACCGAGGTAGAGAGCTCTAGAGCTGAGGCATAGCATCATCAGATTATGGAGCAGATTGCCCAGCATAGGGCAGAGCAGTTGATGCTGCATGTTTAAGAGTTTCGCAGATCCTCAGACGTGACAGTGCCTTACCTACCTTTATATCCACGGCCTGTCTCACAGAGGTTTTTCGACGACCTCTCCCACAGGATGCACCACCCTTCCTACGTGATGCGTGCTGCGCTTTATGTATCGAGGACATTGATAGTACAGGTGGATATGCCCTGGGATGTGGACATTTTTTCCACTTGTCTTGCATCACCCAGGAGCTAGTACGGTTCTCAGCATGCCCCTCCTGCCGTGCACGCGTCGACCTAGCGACGTATAGAGTTTTGGGCATCGATGATCTTCACCCAGACCTCGTTCGAGTAGATGCTAGGACTAGCAGGCCTATTGATTTTACATCAGCTATTGACTTGGGACTCGACGCCTTCGACGATAGAGCCCAGGAGCCTGAGGTGCCTCCAGAGATTGAGTGGAGCTCACATGAGTTTGATGCTTACCAGAGAGTCCTACATGAGAGCCAGATCACAGCATATGAGCGCGTGGGTGGTGTTGGTCCTAGTGGCACCTCGGGTGATGGTGCTAGCAGCAGTGCTGCTTCTCATGAGCAGCGTGTCCTTACAACAGAGGAGCTTACACGAGCAGAGTGGCAGACACGTACCATTGCAGATTATAGATTTTGGGTTTACAGACAGAGGCGTCTTGCATTAGCACGACGTAGAGAGAGAGAGAGGGCCATAGCAACTTTTGGGACTCGTGAGCTCCCGAGTACACCGGCACCAGCTCACGATCCTGCCTTTGAGGCAGACCTCCCCGCAGACATTCGACGACCCCCGCAGCTAGCACAGCCTCCTCGATGTGCACAGCAGCCTCGACGCACACGTCGACCAGCAGTTAGAGATGACGATTTTGATTGGGTTGCCGTTGATAGTGACTAAACTCAGACTAGCTGGGTTAGCTCACTTACATTGTACTTAGATTTTTGGGCAGTGACTAACCTCAGACTAGCTGGGGTAGCTCATTTTCATTCTGATGTACTTGTTTGATGTTTATATCATTATGAGTTTTTTCATTATTGAGTTTTTTCATTATTGAGTATCATTACATTTTAGTTGATGTTCTTGATTTTATTATATTTTTTAACACTTTGGCTATCATATTGTTTGTTGAAAATCTCCATGCCATCGTACCCAAACCAGCTCTGATGGGGACCAAACTTTGCAAGCATGGGGGGGGGACCCACCCCCACATGCTTGCAAAGTTTGGTCACAATCAGAGCATGTTTGGATTGGTAATTAGCGCCCAGTGCGGGTTTTTGAAGTCTCTTGGTGCTTAAGAGGCCATGGAAAATCCGGGCCTTCCCCATACCATCGTACCCAAACATGCTCCAATGGGGACCAAACTTTGCAAGCATGTGGGGGTGGGTCCCCCCACATGCTTGCAAAGTTTGGTCACAATCAGAGCATGTTTGGATTGGTAATTAGCGCCCAGTGCGGGTTTTTGAAGTCTCTTGGTGCTTAAGAGGCCATGGAAAATCCGGGCCTTCCCCATACCATCGTACTCAAACATGCTCCGATAGGGACCAAACTTTGCAAGCATGTGGGGGTGGGTCCCCCCCATATGCTTGCAAAGTTTGGTCACAATCAGAGCATGTTTGGATTGGTAATTAGCACCTAGTGCAGGTTTTTGAAGTCTCTTGGTGCTTAAGAGGCCATGGAAAATCCGGGCCTTCCCCATACCATCGTACCCTAACATGCTCCGATGGGGACCAAACTTTGCAAGCATGGGGGGGGACCCACCCCCACATGCTTGCAAATTTTGGTCACAATCAGAGCATGTTTGGATTGGTAATTAGCGCCCAGTCCGGATTTTTGAAGTCTCTTGGTGCTTAAGAGGCCATGGAAAATCTGGGCCTTCCCCATACCATCGTACCCATAGTAATGTGGATTGATGAGGGATAATGTGGAAAATTAAAGTTAAAATAGAAACTGTATTGTAAACTGTTTGTAAATGCTGTTTGTAAATGACTGTTTTATGTCAAGAATGCTGGGGGAGCATTTTGACCATCTTGTGATTAAGGTCGTGGAGACCTAACTGATAAAGTTGCAACTGCTGACGGCGGAGAGTCAATGAAGGACGTCTCGCGTAGCAAGGTCGGCCGAGGTCTTGACCAGCCTCGGTGCGATTAAAATGGTGCGCTTCCGGTACGGTGGATGAGGGGCCAAGGAAGCGGCCTATGAGTGAAGCGCTAGGTCACCTGCTGCGAAGCATCCTAGAGGGTGCTAAATTGGTGGTTCTCATTAACCTTGAAGAATTTGATCAAACCCTTCAAGGATATGTTGTAGCAATGTGTTATGATGCCAATCAATTCATAAACATCAAATTTGAACAATATTTGAAGGAATTAGAGCAAGATCTTTGACTGGTTCTCTGGCGAGAAAAAAAACTAGAAATTTGTTTGTGAAGAAGTATCGTTTGGTTTCAACTTTGATCGAGTGTACATTGTTGATGAATCATTGTGGGATGTAAATGCACACAATTTGCAAGCATTTGATGTGATTTGGAGAGATTTGAAGCTTTACAGGTCCTACATACAATTTGTCAAAGGGGTACATCTACTATATTTTTGCAACAATGAGAGATGGTCCAATACAGATTGTTGGAGAGAAGCTTGACAGAACTAACTTTCAAGTGTGGAAGTTTCGAATGAAGAGTTTTTTGAAAGGCAAAGGTTTATGGAGTCTCATCTCAGATGAAGACCCGGAGCCATTTCTACCTCCTCAACCAAATAATGCTCAATTGCTGGCTCACAAGCAATGGGTAGAGCGGTCCTCGAAAGTATTGCATTATTTTTCAATCTGTGTAACAGATGCCTTGCTTATTCACATCCAAGATGCAGATACACCGAAAGAAGCATGGGGTATATTGTGCTGAGTGTATGAGACAGACACTGGTGCAAGGAAGATACAACTAAAGCAACAAATTCACAGTGTAACACGAAGGAATAGGAGTATACATGAGTATGTTCAGGAAATCAAGGGTTATGCAGATTCCTTGTCATCAATCCATGCCCCAATGAATGATGATGATTTGGTTGCTCTCACATTGCGTGGTTTAGGGAAAGAATACAAATCTTTTGACACTTCCATCTCAGTAAGGTTGGGAGGAATGCCAGACTTTAATGAGCTTGTGTCATTGCTCATTGTGGAAGAATTGAAGCTTGGACTTGGTGGTATGAGTCTTACAGGTGGTGCATCCTCATCCAGTAATGATGAGCATGCAAGGAATCAGGCTTTTTACTCATCTAGAGGCTTTCGAGGCAGGGGGAGATTTACTCCTCGAGGCCGTGGAGGACGTGGTTGGAATGACAGGTCTACTCAACCACACTCAAATCAGAATTTTCAGAATTCACAGTCATCATTTGGATCACCTGGAGGTCGTGGATTTCAATACCATAGGGGGAGAGTTGGAACAGGTACTCGTGGTAGAGGACGATGGCAAGGTCCTCAACAAAATTTGAATGGGATTGAATGTCACTATTGTGGCAAACTTGGACATATGGCAAAAGATTGTTACAAAAAGCAGAATGATGTCAGGAATGGAAGACCACAACATGGAAACTATGCATCTACTAGTAACAATGATGGGAGTTCAAATCATCTTTTTGCAATGAAGCACATTATGGGGACAATGGATTCTCAGAATGCTGGAGATGAGTCATGGTATATGGATTCAGGTGCCTCAAACCACATGACATGTCATGGTGAGTGGTTTGAGAAGATGCAACCATTGGGTACAAATGGTTATGTGGTCACAGGAGATGATACTCAGCATCTTATAACACATGTTGGCAGTGTGCCTTTGAGGATGTATGATGGAAATGTGAAAAATATGTCAGAGGTACTATATGTACCATCCATCACAAAGAATTTGGCATCAGTAGGCCAAATGGTTGAGCAGGGACTACAAGTAAGATTCAATGAGAATGGCTGTTTTGTGGAAGACTTTAAGCATGGCTGTAGATTGATTGCCAAGGGCAAGAAGGAAGGAAGGTTGTTCAAATTGGATGCAGGCATACCAGAATTGAGCTCAGCCATGTTTTCAAAGAGCAATGGGATTGTGCAGGACATTGACATGTGGCACAAGAGGATTGGACATGTCAATATACAGAGATTAAAGAACATGCAAACAAGAGGCATTGTCAGTGGATTGCCTAGATTCAAATATGATGGACATATGCATGTTTGTGAAGCCTGTCAGTTTGGAAAGCAGGCAAGGTTGAGGTTTCCTAGAGAAGGAAATATGAGTACAGGCCACTTGAGATAGTACACAGTGATGTATGGGGACCTGCACAAAATCCATCTATCAAAGGAAGTCTATACTATGTGACATTTATAGATGATTTCAGCAGGCTGACATGGATATACTTTCTGAGAGAGAAGAGTGAAGTGCTGGAAAAGTTCATGGATTTCAAAGCTCTTGTAGAAAAGCAATATGGCTGTTGGATTAAATGTTTGAGAACAGATGGAGGTGGTGAATACACCTCAAAAGCTTTTGAACATTTCTTGAAGAAGCATGGGATAAGAAGACAGTTGACATGCAGGTATACACCTCAGCAGAATGGTGTGGCTGAGAGAAAGAATCGAGTCATATGTGAAGTGGCAAGGGCAATGCTCAATGAAAAGAGCATGCCAGATTACTATTGGGCAGAAGCGTGTGCTACTGCAGTGTATATCCTGAACAAAACACCTACAGCAGCCATTCATGGAAGCACGCCAGAGATGCGGCTTACAGGTTACAGGCCAGACATTGGATATCTCAAAGTCTTTGAATGCGTAGCTTATGTTCATGTGCCTGATGAAAGAAGACAGAAGTTGGATCCTAAGGCAGAGAAATGTGTATTTGTTGGATATGCACAGGATCGAAAGGCCTACAAATGTTATAACCCTCAAACTAGACAAGTAGTCATCTCACGAGATGTGGTGTTTGATGAGCTTGCTAGTTGGTACAAAGCAAAAGATGAGGGAGTCCTTGACTCACTTGAGGCAGATCTGCCTGTGAACTTGCCACAAGCAAGTTCTAGTTCTACTAATATATCTGGGCCAGCAGCAGAAGCTGAGAGTAGCAGTGTACGTCCATGGTCAGGACGTTTGAGGCATGAGAGTGTGAGCACTGGGAGTAGTGCTATGGATAAAGGCAAGAAGAAAATCGAAGGAATTGGAATCACAGGTTATGAGTCATCTAGTTCTGAGAGTTTGGATGAGGAGCTCGGCATACCTGTTTTACGCACACCTGGTGCTAGGCAGGACAGATATGTACCACCACATGCTAGAGTTACAGGTGTATAGAGTGACCCGCATGCATTGCAGAGATCCCAAAGAGTCAGATATCCAATTGAAAGACTGACATATCGAGATTTTGCTATGCACTATGCATACATGATATCTATGGTGAAGCATGTGGAACCTACATGCTATACAGAGGCTATTGGAGAGCATGTATGGGAGAAAGCCATGGATGAAGAGATGGATGCTTTGGACAAAAATGATACATGGGAATTGGCTGAGTTACCTAAAGGAAAGAATGCAATTGGTTGCAAATGGGTGTATAAGGTAAAGTGCGAGTCAGATGGCAGCCTAGAGAGACATAAGGCAAGGCTGGTCGCTAAAGGATATGCACAAACTTATGGTCTTGATTATGATGAAACTTTCAGCCCAGTGGCTAAGATGGCTACAGTGCGGTCTATCATTGCACTAGCAGCACAAAAAGGTTGGGCTTTACATCAAATGGATGTAAAAAATGCTTTCTTGAATGGTGAACTACAAGAAGAGGTGTACATGGAACAGCCAGAAGGATATGTACATCCAAAATATCCGACTTTTGTTTACAGGTTAAAGAAAGCAATCTATGGTTTGAAGCAAGCACCTCGTGCTTGGAGTGACAAGATCAGCAGATATCTTGTCAGTATTGGATTTGTGGTTGGAAATGCAGACTCTTCACTTTATGTGAAGAAGACACATGATGGTATTGTGATGATAGTCATTTATGTTAATGATTTGATTATCACAGGTGATTGTGGGAAAGGCATTGATGAGGTTAAGGCCTCTTTATGCAAAGAGTTTGATATGAAAGACCTTGGTGATTTAAGGTTCTTTCTTGGCATTGAGGTGATTAGAACAAGCAAGGGTATATGGTTGGTGCAAAGGCAATATGCACTTGACATGCTGGCAAAGTATGGTATGACAGCATGCAAACCAATGTTGACACCATTAGAGCAAAACATGAAGCTTAGGGTTAATTTGGGTGATGAGCTTGATGATATCACCATGTACAGGAAAATGGTTGGTAGCCTTATCTTCATGACCATTACGAGGCCAGATCTCAGTTATGCAGTTGGTTTGGTGAGTCAGTTTATGCAGAGTCCTCGTAAACCTCACTTGGATGCTGTGAGATGTATTCTGAGATACGTCAAAGCTACCGTGCATTATGGTCTTTTCTATGAGGCAGGAAAAGACATGCATGTCTATGGATATACAGATGCAGATTGGGCCCGTAGTGCATATGACAGGCGGTCTACCAGTGGCTATGTTTTCAGCCTTGGTAGTGGAGCTGTAAGTTGGAGCAGTAAAAAGAAACCTACAGTTGCTTTATCTACCACAGAGGCAGAGTATCGTGGAGCAGCCATAGCTGCATGTGAGGCTATGTGGTTGAAGAAGTTGCTAGATGATGTCAGGTTACAGAGTGATATGAGAGTTGTCATTCATTGTGACAACATGAGTAGTATTCAGCTTGCTAGCAACCCAGTTTATCATGCCAGGACCAAACATATTGAGGTCCACTATCACTTCATCAGAGAGAAAGTGCTAGATGGGCATGTTGATTTGACATATGTGCAGACAGATGAGCAGGTTGCAGATATCTTTACCAAAGCACTTGGTAAGGATAAGTTTGAGTATTTCCGTACTAGATTGGGAGTCCTAGAGATGGACATGTCGAGCTTGAGGGGGAGTGTTGAAATGTCAAGCTCGTATACAGCTGGAGGATAGCACATGGGTGCTGACAGAGTGACAGTATGGTAGATAGATATCGTGTGGTGTGTTTATGACCGCGTCCAGCTGGTCATGTGTGGTGTGGACATTACATTAGGTTTACTTTGTAGTGTGGACAGAACACTATGTTGTGTTCTCCTTTGTGTGTGTGAGAGTGATGATGACTATGGCTTATCTCCTTCTTTATGATTGATTGATGGATATGGATTAGGGTTTGCTTCTCTTGTGTGTGCTCCCTCCTGCCTCTATTTTTTATCAATGGGGGGACTGTTATGATCTATGTTAATCAAATATCTTTTGACATTCAAAAACCATCCTCAAGAAGATGCAAAATGGTGGATGCCCGAGAAATTTTTTCGAGCTTATCCTGAGATCCTTCGTTCTTTTCAAACCCAACAAACCTGCAATCGAGCGCAATTGCAAACACAAGCAAGAGGGATGTAATGAGAATATATTTTAAGTCCTCTTTAAAAATATTATTTTCCCCTCTTGAGTAATTTGGGGACGCCTAGGTTACTCTTGCGTTATGCCGGCTAGGTTAATATCGTGGGTGGCACCACTATAAATATTAATACGTGCGGTATATGACGTATGCTTGGGGCGGTCTATGATTATTTCAGTTAGGTTTGTATTGGCAGGGTGATTCCTAGAGTACTTACGCCTGGTAGTCATGAGTTGGTTATGGTTTGTGCCTGTTTAATATTTATGGGATTAATTTAATTATTAATTGGGCTTATATTTTCAGGTCAAGAAGATTACGAGGATTGATAAATAATGTCGAGGAGAATTTTTCTTATGTTCATCATATTTAATTCTTAGCAAAGCTTGCAACCTTAGCAAATGATTTTTTTATTTTGAACTTTAGGAAAGATACATTTATAATGTGGAATTTATTAAAGCCTATGGCTTTACCCTAGTCCCAATATTTGACACTCTATTTTTGTAAAAGAAGAGTGCCATGCTCTCTAAAAAGCACAATTTGTATATTTTGGGGCTATGGCCTATTTTTGGTGAAAAGAAAAGCTAATAAAGAAATACTCTTGTGTGGGGGAAGGCCACGCACAAGGGGGGGAAGATTGCACCCAGCATGGTGTTGATGGTGATGTTTTTCTTTCTCTTGTCTTATGTTTTGTTTTATGCTTTAATGTTCAATTTAATTCAAGTAGTTGTTTTAATATTTGATATATTTTATGAGTTTTTGATTATTCTCTTCAAGAAAATTAAAGGTCCCATTTCAGTGGTATCAAAGCTTTAGTGTAATTTAATTTTCTTGAAGGCGGTCAAAAGAGGTGAAAGAGACAAAAACAGAGGTGATTTTGGTAGTTTAGGGATTTTTGTTTATGTATGGATGAAATAAAGCTTGTTTTTAACCATTGGGTAATCAATCTCCATCAATCTATTGCCCAAAGGATAAAACTAGGTGGAAAACCATTAGTGGGTTTTCCACCAAAACCATAAAACCACCTTCCTCTTCACTAATCCTCTTCCTAATCTGTCTGTATGGATGGGTTTCAAAATTGATAGCCAATCCTGCTTAGCTTTCCAATTGCTAAACCATTGAGGGAGGAAGCAATCTATAATGGACGGTGTATAATTCAACAAGAGCTAATTTATAATTTATAGAGAAATAAGCTTAGTGAGATTTTTTTTTTGAAATTGATCTTTCTTCTCTTTCTCTCTCCCTCCCTCCTTCATACTTGGGCGGCAGCGCGACCTCTCTCCTTCCAACCTCTGTCCATCCGGTCGGCTGCTGCGGCCAACGTGCGAATTCAGGGGGGGAGGAATTTTCAGACGCCTATTTAGCTAATTGCGCTTAATGATGCTTAAAGCTTTGATTATTACAAAGCTTATATTAGCTAAAAGCTTTATGAGTTTAAAATGTTTAGTTTTATTTTTATATTTTGATGCGGTGGTGGGCGACTTCTTCTCCAGCGTTTGGCCTTGATTAAGCCTTAATAAAGCTTTATAAAATCAGCATAATATATATATATATATATATATTTCAAAAATTATTACTGTAATTTTTATTTTTTATTTATTTTTTAAATCTCCCTCCTTCATCATGGGCGCTGCGTAGATGAACAAATCATTAGCAAAGCTTTATAGAGATAAAGCTTTACAACAAATAAAAAAATTAATTTAAAAAAAGCTTCATATTATTACGATTATTATTTTCATTTCTCTTCTCTATTCATGCGTTGATCATACCCTAGTAGAAGGAAAATTATTTTACTATATATATATAATTTTTAGGCTTTTGACTAAGCTTTAAAAGTTTTCAAATAAGCTTTTCCAATAAGCTTAAAACTTTACAAATGAGATCAATAAAATGATTTACAAAGAAAATAATTTTTTGACTATTCCCATCATATTTTATCGAAAAGAATCTCATGTACATATAGTTAGTTTGGATTTTTTTAAAACAGATTTTTAGAACTTACCTCAAGAGAAATTTCGAGAGTTGTCAAATTATTGTGAATAATGTTGTTTTCTAAATCCTCATGAAGTACGAATAATATAAATAGCTTGTCAGTGAAGATATCATTAAAATGTTGCTTCAACCTACGGCTAGTTTTCTAATTTTAAGGATATATGGATTATTTCTTGAAAAATTATGCATTTGTGTATTGAGCTAGCTTGGCAAGACTCACATCTAGTTCGACATTCCATATGAGATAAGAAATCCTATCTTTTCTCTTGTTTTAAAATTTTCCTATTCTTTTTAATTGTCAGGAAATGGATGAATATCCGCAACACCGTCGTACTATTCAGGAACAGCTTGATTCCCTCTATATTCTTTTGAATCAAGAACGAGAGCATCGGGACAACTTTCAAAGAAAGATTGAACGACATCTGTCTAGAATGAATAAATATATTAAGAAGAAAGTTAAAACTGTAGAAGCATCTGACATGCATAGCCCGACCAATGACATCGTATCCAAGCTGTCTATTGTCAAGTGTTTCAGGTGTAAGATGTTGGTACATTATGCAAAATCTTGCCCAACTAGAAAGAAGAACCAAATTGCACAAAAGGACATGCTTGACATCGAAGAGGTTAACGCACTCGACACATTAACCAAAGGTGGAGGTATGTGTTAAAAATTATTTATTGTATACAATTTCTTGTTTGCTTTTGTATCTGTTTTCTGAATTTTCTTTCCTTCTAGACCTAGTTAGAAAACTTTAGCTCTTGAAAAGAATTTTAGATACCGTGACCTAACTAGAAAGATCAAGACAAGATTAGCAAAAGTTATCTTCAAGATATAGTTGCCCAAATTCAAGTAAAAATGATTGCTAGACATTTCATAGAAGATTAAGACCAATTTGAAGATTCAAGAACCAAGCAAGTTTCTCCAGTCTGATTCAAGTTATCGATTGCTTCACCAACGAATTTAGTGATGATGACAAAAGTAAAGAAATAGCTCTCAAGTGACTAGCAACCAAGCTTAAGTTGTATACCAATCACAATTACAAAGTTTATAACAATTCAAGTAAAGTTTTGTCTAAATTTTCAAGTGTTCTAGTTTAAAGATCTATCCAAATACAAGATTCTCTCTAAGTCAAAGAAATATTCAACCACAAGATTTAAATCCCTTAAGAACAAGATTTATTCAAGAATTGCAATTTTAATTTAATTTAAGACTAATCTCTCAATTTTCATCCATTCAAGTATTTTTAATCTAAGCCAAGATTCATTACTAGTATATTAAGTTCTTGCTATCAACTAGGGCGCAAGATGTCTATCATTATTCAAGTTCTGATTTCAAGTTTAAGATTAAGCTTAAGATCAAGATTCCCTTTAGATTTCATTGTTAACAACAAGTAAGATTCACAAATTCAAGAATTATAAACCTATTCAATGATTATAATTTTTGAATTTAGTTAGACAATTACAAGATCAAGATTAAGATCAAAAACAAATCCGGAGAATTTAGTTAGACAATTACAAGATTAAGATCAAGAACAAATCCCCAAATTCATCAAGTTATCGAAAGTAATGTAAGTGATTATTTTTCAATCTTAAGTTGATAAGAATTTCCATTTCGACCTAATTCATTTTTGGAATAAGACTTGTAGTCTAATTTTGAGGATAGAGAAAAGTTATGTAAGAATGAAAGTTTCAGAGGAAATTAGCTACTCCGTCTCAAACTTCTGTTCTTAAGGTAGTGTCGTGTGGAATTAATCTATGGTATGGGACATTAGATTGGTTTTACATACCTACCCGAGACGTATCTATGTCTCCTATCTTTCACCAGAGCGAGTGTTTGTATGTGGAAGGTACCTCTGTGGTATGGGACAATTAGATCCCTTTTACATGCGTTCACTTGTTTGGTTTTATTTTCAGAAATTGTTTGATATGATGATCTTATCCTCCACTTGTGCCATGAAGCCATCCACTCATTGATTGCGCAACTGAGGACAGTTGATTCCCAATAGGGGGGACTGTTATGATCCATGTTAGTCAACTATGTTTTGACATTCAAAAACCATCCTCAAGAAGATGCAAAATGGATGCCCGAGAAATTTTTTCGAGCTTATCCTGAGATCCTTCGTTCTTTTCAAACCCAGCAAACCTGCAATCGAGCTCAATTGCAAACACAAGCAAGAGGGATGTAATGAGAATATATTTTAAGTCCTCTTTAAAAATATTATTTTCCCCTCTTGAGTAATTTGGGGACGCCTAGGTTACTCTTGCGTTATGCCGGCTAGGTTAATATCGTGGGTGGCACCACTATAAATATTAATACGTGCGGTATATGACGTATGCTTGGGGCGGTCTATGATTATTTCAGTTAGGTTTGTATTGGCAGGGTGATTCCTAGAGTACTTACGCCTGGTAGTCATGAGTTGGTTATGGTTTGTGCCTGTTTAATATTTGTGGGATTAATTTAATTATTAATTGGGCTTATATTTTCAGGTCAAGAAGATTACGAGGATTGATAAATAATGTCGAGGAGAATTTTTCTTATGTTCATCATATTTAATTCTTAGCAAAGCTTGCAACCTTAGCAAATGATTTTTTCATTTTGAACTTTAGGAAAGATACATTTATAATGTGGAATTTATTAAAGCCTATGGCTTTACCCTAGTCCCAATATTTGACACTCTACTTTTGTAAAAGAAGAGTGCCGTGCTCTCTAAAAAGCACATTTTGTATATTTTGGGACTATGGCCTATTTTTGGTGAAAAGAAAAGCTAATAAAGAAATACTCTTGTGTGGGGGAAGGCCACGCACAAGGGGGGGAAGATTGCACCCAGCATGGTGTTGATGGTGATGTTTTTCTTTCTCTTGTCTTATGTTTTGTTTTATGCTTTAATGTTCAATTTAATTCAAGTAGTTGTTTTAATATTTGATATATTTTATGAGTTTTTGAATAGTCTCTTCGAGAAAATTAAAGGTTCTGTTTCAACGGACCACACGGACTTGTGCTAGGGAAGTTGCTCTATGTCCACATCACTCCGTGCATGGGTTTGGGCATCCCAATCACTTCTCCCAGCGCGTCAAAGTTGGGTCCCGACGAAGCTAGAGCAAAATCGCCATAACAGAGTTTCGGATCCGAAATGAGTCCGAATGGCATCTGATTAGAATTTCATGCCTCTCGGTGCCGTTTGGGCCACGGTTGGAAATTTCCACCATTTGGCACCCTCGTGTATCTTTTTCGAGAACCCAAATTCGGACAGTTAGAAGTTGAGGATCCGGGACCCCATCAAAGAATGGACCACACAGACTTGTGCTAGGGAAGTTGCTCTATGTCCACATCACTCCGTGCATGGATTTGGGCATTGCAATCAGTTCTCCTAGTGCATCAAAGTTGGGTCCCGGCCAAGATAGTGCAAAATCGCCATAACAGAGTTTCGGATCCGAAATGAGTCCGAATCGCATCTGATTACAACAAGAAAGATCCGGGTTGCTTGCCACACATTTGTCCATGCATGATTCGATTTTCATGCCTCTTTGGTGCCATTTGGACCCCTGTTGGAAATTTCTGCCATTTGGCATGCTCGTGCATCTTTTTCGAGAACCCGGATTCAGACAGTTAGAAGTTGAGGATCCGGGACCCCATCAGAGAATGGACCACACGGACTTGTGCTAGGGAAGTTGCTCTATGTCCACATCACTCCGTGCATGGATTTGGGCATCGCAATCACTTCTCCCAGCGCGTCAAAGATGGGTCCCAACGCCATTCAACACACTTGTTTATCTCCTTGGTCCTCGTCATGGTCTCATCTTGGAGTAATTGGATTTGTTGATTTGCATGGTACACAGGTAGATCAATGCATTCTAGCTCTAACACTTGGTAGAGCTAGACCTCAAAGCAGTCTAGCTCTACGATGTGGTCTAGGTTGGATAGAGCTCTACCACGTGGTAGAGCTAGATCAAATAAAATTCTAGCTTCTTGGTTCTTGTCATGTGAAGTAGATCTCATCTTGGAGTAATTGATTTTGTTGATCTGCATGGTACACAGCTAGATCGATGCATTCTAGCTCCACCACATGGTAGAGCTAGATCGGATGCAATTGTAGCTCCTTGGTTCTCATCATGTGAAGTAGGTCTCTTCTTAGAGTAATTGGTTTTGTTGATCTGCAGGGTCCACAACTAGTTCCGGGTTGCTTGCCACACATTTTTCAATGCATGATTCGAATTTCATGCCTCTTCGGCGCCGTTTGGGCCACGGTTGGAAATTTCCGCCATTTGGCATACTCGTTCATCTTTTTCGAGAACCCGGATTCGAACAGTTAGAAGTTGAGGATCCGGGACCCCATCAAAGAACGGACCACACGAACTTGTGTTAGGGAAGTTGCTCTATGTCCACATCACTCCGTGCATGGGTTTGGGCATCGCAATCACTTCTCTCAGTGCGTCAAAGTTGGGTCCCTGCCGAAGATAGTGCAAAATCGCCATAACAAAGTTTCGGATCCGAAATGAGTCCGAATCGCATCTGAACACAACAACAAAGATCCGGGTTGCTCCACACATTTGTCCATGCATGATTCGATTTTCATGCCTCTTCGGCGCCATTTGGGCTACGGTTGGAAATTTTTGCCATTTGGCACGCTCGTGCGTCTTTTTCTTGAGAACCCGGATTCGGATAGTTGGAAGTTGAGGATCCGGGACCCCATCAGAGAACGGACCACACAGACTTGTGCTAGAGAAGTAGCTTTATGTCCACATCACTCCGTGCATGGATTTGGGCACCGCAATCACTTTTCCCACCGCGTCAAAGTTGGGTCCCGATGCCGGATAGTGCAAAATTGCAATAACAGAGTTTCGGGTCCGAAATGAGTCCGAATCGCATCTGAACACAACAAGAAAGATCCGGGTTACTTGCCACACATTTGTCCATGCATGATTTGAATTTCATGCGTCTCGGCGCCGTTTGGGCCACAGTTGGAAATTTCCACCATTTGGCACCCTCGTGTATCTTTTTCGTCGAGAACCCGGATTCGGACAGTTAGAAGTTGAGGATCCGGAACCCCATCAGAGAACGGACCACACGAACTTGTGCTAGGAAAGTTTCTTTATGTCCACATCACTCCGTGCATAGATTTGGGCATCGCAATCAGTTCTCCCAGTGCGTCAAAGTTGGGTCCCGGCCAAGATAGTGCAAAATTGCCATAACAGAGTTTCGAATCCGAAATGAGTCCGAATCGTATCTGAACACAACAAGAAAGATTCGGGTTGCTTGCCACACATTTTTCCATGCATGATTGGATTTTCATGCCTCTTCGGCGCCGTTTGGGCCCCTGTTGGAAATTTCCCCCATTTGGCACGCTTGTGCATCTTTTTCGAGAACCCGGATTCGGACAGTTAGAAGTTGAGGATCCAGGACCCCATCAGAGAACGGACCACATGGACTTGTGCTAGGGAAGTTGCTCTATGTCCACATCACTCCGTGAATGGATTTGGGCATCGCAATGAGTTCTCCCAATGCGTCAAAGTTAGGTCCCGGCCAAGATAGTGCAAAATCGCCATAACAGAGTTTCAGATCCAAAATGAGTCCGAATCGCATCTAAATACAACAAGAAAGATCCGGGTTGCTTGCCACACATTTGTCCATGCATGATTCGATTTTCATGCCTCTTCGGCACCGTTTGGGCCCCTATTGGAAATTTTCGCTATTTGGCACGCTCGTGCATCTTTTTGGAGAACCTGGATTCGGACAGTTAGAAGTTGGGGATCCGGGACCCCATCAGAGAACGGACCACACAGACTTGTGGTAGGGAAGTTGCTCTATGTCCACATCACTCCATGCATGGATTTGGGCATCGCAATCACTTCTCCCAATGCGTCAAAGTTGGATCCCGACGAAGATAGTGCAAAATCGCCATAACAGAGTTTCGGATTCAAAATGAGTTCGAATCGCATCTGAACACAACAAGAAAGATCCGGGTTGGTTGCCACACATTTTTCCATTCATGATTCAATTTTCATGCCTCTTCGGCGCCATTTGAACCACGGTTTGAAATTTTCGTCATTTGGCACGCTCGTGCATCTTTTTCGAGAGCCCGGATTCGGACAGTTAGAAGTTGAGGATCCAGGACCCCATCAGAGAACGGACCACACGGACTTGTGCTAGGGAAGTTGCTCTATGTCCACATCACTCCCTGCACGGATTTGGGCATCGCAATCACTTCTCCCAACGCGTCAAAGTTGGGTCCCAGCGCCATTCAACACACTTGTTTATCTCCTTGGTTCTCGTCATGGTCTCTTCTTGGAGTAATTGGTTTTGTTGATTTGCATGGTACACAGGTAGATCAATGCATTCTAGCTCTAACACTTGGTAGAGCTAGACCTCAAATGCAATTCTAGCTCCACCACATGGTAGAGCTAGACCTCAAAGCAGTCTAGCTCTACGATGTGGTCTAGGTTGGATACAGCTCTACCACGTGGTAGAGCTAGATCAAATGCAATTCTAGCTTCTTGGTTCTTGTCATGTGAAGTAGATCTCATCTTGGAGTAATTGATTTTATTGATCTGCATGGTACACAACTAGATCAATGCATTCAAGCTCCACCACATGGTAGAGCTAGATCGGATGCAATTGTAGCTCCTTGGTTCTCGTCATGTGAAGTAGGTCTCTTCTGAGAGTAGTTGGTTTTGTTGATCTGCATGGTACACAGCTAGATCTGGGTTTCTTGCTACACTCCGTGCATGCATTTGGAGATCGCAATTACTTCTCCCAGCACGTCAAAGTTGGGTCCCCGTGAAGATAGTGCAAAATCGCCATAACAGAGTTTCGGATCCACAGAGAGTCCGAATCGCATCTAAACACAACAAGAAAGATCCGAGTTGCTTGCCACACATTTTTCCATGCATGATTCAATTTTCATGCCTCTTCGGCGCCGTTTGCGCTCTTGTTGAAAATTTCCGCCATTTGGCACGCTCGTGCATCTTTTTCAAGAACCCGGATTTGGACAGTTAGAAGTTGGGGATCCGGTACCCCATCAGAGAACGGACCACACAGACTTGTGGTAGCGAAGTTGCTCTATGTCCACATCATTCCGTGCACGGATTTGGGCATCGCAAATCACTTCTCCCAATGCGTCAAAGTTGGATCCCGAGACGAAGATAGTGCAAAATCGCCATAACAGAGTTTCCGATCCAAAATGAGTCTGAATCGCATCTGAACACAACAAGAACGATCCGGGTTGGTTGCCACACATTTTTCCATGCATGATTTGAATTTCGTGCCTCTTCGGCGCCGTTTGGGCCAAGGTTGGAAATTTCTGCCGTTTGGCTCGGTCGTGCATCTTTTTCGAGAACCCGGATTCGGACAATTAGAAGTTAAGGATCCGGGACCCCATCAGAGAATGGACCACACACACTTGTGCTAGAGAAGTCGCTGTGTGTCCACATCACTCCGTGCATGGATTTGGGCATCGCAATCAGTTCTCCCAGCGCGTCAAAGTTGGGTCCCGGCAAAGATAGTGCAAAATCGCCATAACAGAGTTTCGGATCCGAAATGAGTCCGAATCGCATCTGAACACAACAAAAAAGATTCGGGTTGCTTGCCACACATTTGTCCATGCATGATTCCATTTTCATGCCTCTTTAGCACCGTTTGGGCCACGGTTGGAAATTTCTGCCATTTGGCACGCTCGTGCATCTTTTTCGAGAACCCAGATTCGGACAGTTAGAAGTTGAGGATCCAGGACCCCATCAGAGAATGGACCACACGGACTTGTGCTAGGGAAGTTGCTCTATGTCCACATCACTCCGTGCATGCATTTGGAGGTCGCAATCACTTCTCCCAGCGCGTCAAAGTTGGGTCCTGGCGAAGATAGTGCAAAATCGCCATAATAGAGTTTTGGACTTGAAATGAGTCTGAATCGCATTTGAACACAACAAGAAAGATCCGGGTTGTTTGCCACACATTTGTCCATGCATGATTCCATTTTCATGCCTCTTCGGCATCGTTTGGGCCATTGTTGAAAATTTCTGCCATTTACCATGCTCGTGCATCTTTTTCGAGAACCTGGATTCAGACAAGTAGAAGTTGAGAGTCCGGGACCCCATAAGAGAAGGGACCACAGAGGCTTGTGTTAGGGAAGTTGCTCTATGTCCACATCACTCCGTGCATGGATTTGGGCATCGCAAAATCAGTTCTCCCAGCGCATCAAAGTTGGGTCCCGGCCAACATAGTGCAAAATCGCCATAACAGAGTTTCGGATCCGAAATGAGTCGAATCGCATCTGAACACAACAAGAAAGATCCGGGTTGGTTGCCACACATTTTTCCATGCATGATTCGAATTTCATGCCTCTTCGGTGCCGTTTGGGCCATGGTTGGAAATTTTAGCCATTTGGCACGCTCGTGCATCTTTTTCGAGAACCCGGATTCAGACAGTTAGAAGTTGAGGATCTGGGACCCCATGAGAGAACAGACCACACGGACTTGCGCTAGGGAAATCGCTCTATGTCCACATCACTTTGTGCATGGATTTGGGCATCGCAATCAGTTCTCCCAGCGCGTCAAAATTGGGTCCCGCGGGGCGGGCGGCAAAGATAGTGCAAAATTGCCATAACAGAGTTTCAGATCCAAAATGAGTTCAAATCGCATCTGAACACAACAAGAACGATCCAGGTTGCTTGCCACACATTTGTCCATGCATGATTCAATTTTCATGCCTCTTCGGCGCCGTTTGGGCCACGGTTGGAAATTTTCGCCATTTGGCACGCTCGTGCATCTTTTTCGAGAACCCGGATTCAGACAGTTAGAAGTTGAGGATCTGGGACCTCATCAGAGAACAGACCACACGGACCTGTGCTAGGGAAGTTGCTCTATGTCCACATCACTCCGTGCATGCATTTGGAGATTGCAATTACTTCTCCTAGCACATCAAAGTTGGGTCCCGACAAAGATAGTACAAAATCGCCATAACAGAGTTTCGGATCCGCAAAGAGTCCGAATCGCATCTGAACACAACAAGAAAGATCCAAGTTGCTTGCCACACATTTTTCCATGCATGATTCGATTTTCATGCCTCTTCGGCGTCGTTTGGGCCCTTGTTGGAAATTTCTGCCATTTGGCACGCTCGTGCATCTTTTTCGAGAACCCGGATTTGGACAGTTAGAAGTTGGGGATCCGGGACCCCATCAGAGAACGGACCACACAGACTTGTGGTAGGGAAGTTGCTCTATGTCCACATCACTCCGTGCATGGATTTGGGCATCGCAAATCACTTCTCCCAATGCGTCAAAGTTAAATCCCGAGACGAAGATAGTGCAAAATCGCCATAACAGAGTTTCGGATCCAAAATGAGTCCGAATCGCATCTCAACACAACAAGAAAGATCCGGGTTGGTTGCCACACATTTTTCCATGCATGATTTGAATTTCGTGCCTCTTCGGCGCCGTTTGGGCCACGGTTGGAAATTTCTGCCATTTCGCTCGCTCGTGCATCTTTTTCGAGAACCTGGATTCGGACAGTTAGAAGTTGAGGATCCGGGACCCCATCAGAGAATGGACCACACAGACTTGTGCTAGGGAAGTTGCTCTATGTCCACATCACTCGGTGCATGGATTTGGGCATCGCAATCAGTTCTCCCAAAGTTGGGTCCTGGCAAAGATAGTGCAAAATCGCCATAACAGAGTTTCAGATCCAAAATGAGTCCGGATCGCATCTGAACACAACAAGAAAGATCCGGGTTGCTTGCCACACATTTGTCCATGCATGATTCCATTTTCATGCCTCTTTAGCATTGTTTGGGCCACGGTTTAAAATTTCTGCCATTTGGCACGCTCGTGCATCTTTTTCGAGAACCCGAATTCGGACAGTTGGAAGTTGAGGATCCAGGACTCCATCAGAGAATGGACCACACGGACTTGTGCTAGGGAAGTTGCTCTATGTCCACATCACTCCGTGCATGCATTTGGAGGTCGCAATCACTTCTCCCAGCGCATCAAAGTTGGGTCCTGGCAAAGATAGTGCAAAATCGCCATAACAGAGTTTCGGATCCGAAATGAGTCCGAATCGCATTTGAACACAACAAGAAAGATCCCGTTGTTTGCCACACATTTTTCCATGCATGATTCCATTTTCATGCCTCTTCGGCGTCATTTGGGCCACTGTTGGAAATTTCTGCCATTTACCATGCTCGTGCATCTTTTTCGTCGAGAACCCGGATTCGGACAGTTAGAAGTTGAGGATCCGGGACCCCATAAGAGAACGAACCACACGGACTTGTGTTAGGGAAGTTGCACTATGTCCACATCACTCCGTGCATGGATTTGGACATCGCAAAATCAGTTCTCCCAGCGTATCAAAGTTGGGTCACGGCCAACATAGTGCAAAATCGCCATAACAGAGTTTCGGATCCGAAATGAGTCCGAATCGCATCAGAACACAAAAAGAAAGATCCGAGTTGGTTGCCACACATTTTTCCATGCATGATTCGAATTTCATGTCGGTGCCATTTGGGCCATGGTTAGAAATTTTAGCCATTTGGCACGCTCATGTATCTTTTTCGAGAACCCAGATTCAGACAGTTAGAAGTTGAGGATCTGGGACCCCATGAGAGAACAGACCACACGGACTTGCGCTAGGGAAATTGCTCTATGTCCACATCACTCCGTGCATGGATTTCGGATTCGCAATCAGTTCTCCCAGCGCGTCAAAATTGGGTCTCGGCGGCAAAGATAGTGCAAAATCGCCATAACATAGTTTCGGATCTGAAATGAGTTCGAATCGCATCTGAACATAACAAGAAAGATTGAGGTTGCTTGCCACACATTTGTCCATGCATGATTCAATTTTCATGCCTCTTCGGCGCCGTTTGGGCCACGGTTGGAAATTTTGGCCATTTGGCACGCTCGTGCATCTTTTTCGAGAACCCGGATTCAGACAGTTAGAAGTTCAGGATCTGGGACCTCATCAGAGAATGGACCACACGGACCTGTGCTAGGGAAGTTGCTCTATGTCCACATCACTCCGTGCATGCATTTGGAGATCGCAATTACTTCTCCCAGCATGTCAAAGTTGGGGATCCGGGACAGTTAGAAGTTGGGGATCCGGGACCCCATCAGAGAACGGACCACACAGACTTGTGGTAAGGAAGTTGCTCTATGTCCACATCACTCCGTACACGGATTTGGGCATCGCAAATCACTTCTCGCAATGCATCAAAGTTGGATCCTAAGACGAAGATAGTGCAAAATCGCCATAACAGAGTTTCGCATCCAAAATGAGTCCGAATCGCATCTGAACACAACAAGAAAGATCCGGGTTGGTTGCCACACATTTTTCCATGCATGATTTGAATTTCATGCCTCTTCGGCGCCGTTTGGGCCACGGTTGGAAATTTCCACCATTTGGCATCCTCGTGTATCTTTTTCGACAACCCGGATTCGGACAGTTAGAAGTTGAGGATCCGGGACCCCATCAGAGAATGGACCACACAGACTTGTGCTAGGGAAGTTGCTCTATGTCCACATCACTCCGTGCATGGATTTGGGCATCGCAATCAGTTCTCCCAGCGCGTCAAAGTTGGGTCCCAGCAAAGATAGTACAAAATTGCCATAACAGAGTTTCGGATCCGAAATGAGTCCGAATCGCATCTGAACACAACAAGAAAGATCTGGGTTGCTTGCCACACATTTGTCCATGCATGATTCAATTTTCATGCCTCTTCGGCGCCGTTTGGGCCACGGTTGGAAATTTTTGCCATTTGGCACGCTCGTGCATCTTTTTCGAGAACCCGGATTCAGACAGCTAGAAGTTGAGGATCCGGGACCTCATCAGAGAACGGACCGCACGGACCTGTGCTAGGGAAGTTGCTCTATGTCCACATCACTTCGTGCATGCATTTGGAGATCGCAATTACTTCTCCTCTAGCACGTCAAAGTTGGGTCCCGGTGAAGATAGTGCAAAATCGCCATAACAGAGTTTCGGATCCGCAGAGAGTCCGAATCCCATCTGAACACAACAAGAAAGATCCGAGTTGCTTGCCACACATTTTTCCATGCATGATTCGATTTTCATGCCTCTTCGGCGCCGTTTGGGTCCCTGTTTGGAAATTTTCGCCATTTGGCACGCTCGTGCATATTTTTCTCGGATTCAGATAGTTGGAAATTGAGGATCCGGGACCCATCAGAGAACGGATCACACGGACTTGTTCTAGGGAATTAGCTCTATGTCCACATCACTCAGTGCATGGATTTGGGCATCGCAATCACTTCTCCCAGCGCGTCAAAGTTGGGTCCCGAGAGACGAAGATAGTGCAAAATCGCCATAACAGAGTTTCGGATCCGAAATGAGTCCGAATCGCATCTGACCACAACAAGAAAGATTCGGGTTGGTTGCCACACATTTTTCCATGCATGATTCTATTTTCATGCCTCTTCGGTTGAAAATTTCCGCCATTTGGCACGCTCATGCATCTTTTTCGAGAACCCAGATTCGGCCAGTTAGAAGTTGAGGATCTGGGACCCCATGAGAGAACGGACCACACGGACCTGTGCTAAGGAATTTTCTCTATGTCCACATCACTTCGTGCATGGATTTGGGCATCGCAATCAGTTCTGCCAGCGCGTCAAAGTTGGGTCCCGGCGGCAAAGATAGTGCAAAATCGCCATAACAGAGTTTCGGATCCGAAATGAGTCCGAATCACATCTCAACACAACAAGAAAGATCCGGGTTGCTTGCACACATTTGTCCATGCATGATTCAATTTTCATCACTCTTCGGTGCCGTTTGGGCCACGGTTGGAAATTTTTACCATTTGGCTTGCTTGTGCATCTTTTTCGGATTCGGACAGTTATAGAAGTTGAGGATCTGGGACCCGATCAGAGAACGGACCACACACACTTGTGCTAGGGAATTTGCTCTATGTCCACATCACTCCATGCATGGATTTGGGCATGGCAATCAGTTCTCCCTGCTCGTCAAAGTTGGGTCCCGGTGAAGATAGTGCAGAATCGCCATAACAGAGTTTCGGGTCCGAATCGCATCTAAACACAACAAGAAAGATTCGGGTTGCTTTCCACACATTTATCCATGCATGATTCGAATTTCATGCCTCTTCGGCGCTGTTTGGGCCACTGTTGGAAATTTTCGCCATTTGCCATGCTCGTGCATCTATTTTGAGAACCGGGATTCGGACAGTTAGAAGTTGAGGATCCGAGACCCCATCAAAGAACTGACCACACGGACTTGTGCTAGGGAAGTTGCTCTATGTCCGAAGTAATTGGTGGCCACTCTTGCTTAAAACAAGAGTAGAACCCTCAATCCCTCAAGACAAAGGAAAGCTTACAACTCCATGTAAGCTAAATTTGTCTTTCTTTAAAATTTTAAATCTATGGTTTTCTTGATTTTCTTGTTTTATAGTTGATTAAAGTAAATTCTAATGCTATGTCTTGATAAATAGGCCACCTCCTTCTCTTCTTTACATTCCAGCCTTTCTTTATCCTAGAATGATTATAGCAAAAAAAATAATTAAACTTTTCTTTTTGTTTATTCTCTTGGAAATTAAAAATTGTGTGGATTAGAGTACTATACATCTAATTGGGGTTAATTTAAGTTAGAATTAGAATGATAAAAATGAGAAATGGTTAGCCATACAAAGGAGGTTATGGTAAAATTTTTCATATTTTTGTGGAAAAGAAAGTTTGTTTTTATGTTATTCCAAAAGAGTAATTCCCCCAGTTTGTGCATTCTATAGAAAAATTTTAATTTACTCCATGTACATATTCACCTATAAAAATGCGTGGATATCACTAATATTAATTATTAAAATTATTTTCTTTGCATATAAAGATGCAAAATGGATCTGGGACCCCATGAGAGAACGGACCACACGGAGTTGTGCTAGGGAAGTTGCTCTATGTCCACATCACTCCGTGCACGGATTTGGGCATCGCAATCACTTCTCCCAGCGTGTCAAAGTTGGGTCCCGGCAAAGATAGTACAAAATCACCATAACAAAGTTTCGGATCCAAAATGAGTCCGAATCGCATCTGAACACAACAAGAAAGATCCGGGTTGGTTGCCACACATTTGTCCATGCATGATTCGAATTTCATGCCTCTTCGGCGCTGTTTGGGCCGCCACGGTTGAAAATTTTTACCATTTGGCACGCTCGTGCATCTTTTTCGAGAACCCGGATTCGGACAGTTAGAAGTTGAGGATCCGGGACCCCATCAGAGAACGGACCACATGGACTTGTGCTAGGGAAGTTGCTCTATGTCCACATCACTCCGTGCATGGATTTTGGCATCGCATCAGTTCTCCCAGCGCGTCAAAGTTGGGTCCTAGCGCCATTCAACACACTTGTTTATCTCCTTGGTTCTCGTCATGGTCTCTTCTTGGAGTAATTGGTTTTGTTGATTTGCATGGTACACACCTAGATCAATGCATAGCTCTACCACATGGTAGAGCTAGACCTCAAATGCAATTCTAGCTCCACCACATGGTAGAGCTAGACCTCAAAGCAGTCTAGCTCTACGATGTGGTCTAGGTTGGATATAGCTCTACCACGTGGTAGAGCTAGATCAAATGCAATTCTAGGTTCTTGGTTCTTGTCATGTGGAGTAGATCTCTTCTTGGAGTAATTGATTTTGTTGATCCGCATGGTACACAACTAGATCGATGCATTCTAGCTTCACCACATGATAGAGCTAGACCTCAAATTAATTCTAGCTCCACCACATGGTAGAGCTAGACCTTAAAGCATTCTTGCTCTAAAATTTGGTCTAGGTTGAATACAGCTCTACCGCGTGGTAGAGCTAGATTAAATGTAATTCTAGCTCCTTGGTTCTCTTCTTGGAGTAATTGGTCTTCTTGATTTGCATGGTACACAGCTAGATCAATGCATTCTAGCTCTACCACATGGTAGAGCTAGACCTCAAATGCAATTCTAGATCCACCACATGGTAGAGCTAGACCTCAAAGCATTCTAGCTCTACGATGTGGCCTAGGTAGAATACAGCTCTACCTCATGGTAGAGCTAGATCAAATACAATTCTAGCTCCTTGGATCTTATTATGTGAAGTAGGTCTCTTCTTGGAGTAATTGGTTTTGTTGATGTGTATGGAACACAGCTAGATCGATGCATTCTTGCTCTACCACATGGTAGAGCTAGACCTCAAAGCTTTCTACCTCTACGACTCTAGCTCCACCACATGGTAGAGCTAGACCTCAAATTCAATTCTAGCTCCACCACATGGTAGAGCTAGACCTCAAAGCATTCTATCTCTACAATGTGGTTTAGGTAGAATATAGCTCTACCACAGTTACATTCAACCTCAGCCGGTTACATTCGTTGAAGTCTAGCTCTACCACATGGTTGAGCTAGAAGAATGCAATTCTAGCTCCACCACATGGTAGAGCTGGACCTCAAAGCAAACTAGCTCTACAATGTGGTCTAGGTAGAATACAGCTCTACCACGTGGTAGAGCTAGATCAAATGCAATTCTAGCTTGATGGAACACAGCTAGATCGATGCATTCTTGCTCTACCACATGGTAGAGCTAGACCTCAAAGCTTTCTACCTCTACGATTCTAGCTCCACCACATGGTAGAGCTAGACCTCAAATGCAATTCTAACTCCACCACATTGTAGAGCTAGACCTCAAAGCATTCTATCTCTATAATGTGGTTTAGGTAGAATACAGCTCTACCACAGTTACATTCGTTGAAGTCTAGCTCTACCACATGGTAGAGCTAGACCTCAAATGCAATTCTAGCTCCACCACATGGTAGAGCTGGACCTCAAAGCATTCTAGCTGATGTGGCCTAGGTAGAATACAGCTCTACCTTGTGGTAGAGCTAGATCAAATGCAATTCTAGCTCCTTGGATCTTGTCATGTGAAGTAGGCCTCTTCTTAGAGTAATTAGTTTTGTTGATGTGTATGGAACACATCTAGATCGATGCATTCTTGCTCTACCACATGGTAGAGCTAGACCTCAAAGCTTTCTACCTCTACAACTCTAGCTCCACCACATGGTAGAGCTAGACCTCAAATGCAATTCTAGCTCCACCACATGGTAGAGCTAGACCTCAAAGTATTCTAGCTCTACCATGTGGTTTAGGTAGAATACAGCTCTACCACAGTTACACTCAACCTTAGCCGGTTACATTCGTTGAAGTCTAGCTCTACCACATGGTAGAGCTAGAAGAATGCAATTCTAGCTCCACCACATGGTAGAGCTGGACCTCAAAGCATTCTAGCCCTACGATGTCGTCTAGGTAGAATACAGCTCTACCACGTGGTAGAGCTAGATCAAATGCAATTCTAGCTCCTTGGTTATTGTCATGTGAAGTAGGTCTCTTCTTGGAGTAATTGGTTTTGTTGATGTGTATGGAACACAGCTAGATCGATGCATTCTTGCTCTAGCACATGGTAGAGCTAAACCTCAAAGCTTTCTAGCTCTACGACTCTAGCTCCACCACATGGTAGAGCTAGACCTGAAATGCAATTCTAGCTCTACCACGTGGTAGAGCTAGACCTCAAAGCATTCTATCTCTACAATGTGGTTTAGGTAGAATACAGCTCTACCACAGTTACATTCAACCTCACCGGTGAAGTCTAGCTCTACCACATGGTAGAGCTAGAAGAATGCATTCTAGCTCCACCACATGGTAGAGCTATATTTCAAGACATTCTGGTCAATACATTTATTAATCTTGCTTTGCCACCTGGTAGAGATAATATCCATTGAAAAACCAGCACTAGAATACTTTGAAGTTTAGCTAGAATGCATTTATCTAGCCCTCCCATGTGGTAGAGCAAGACTAATAAATGTATTGAGAGCTCCGAGATGGAGTAATTAAGATAGAATGCTTTGAGGTCTAGCTCTACCATGTGGTGGAGCTAGAATTGCATTTGAGGTCTAGCTCCACCATGTGGTGGAGCTAGAATCGTAGAGGTAGAAAGCTTTGAGGTCTAGTTCTACCACAATTACATTCAACCTCAGCCGGTTACATTCATTGTTGAAGACAAGATCTACCACATGGTAGAGCTAGAAGAATGCATTCTAACTCCACCACCACATGGTAGAGCTGGACCTCAAAGCATTCTAGCTCTACAATGTAGTCTAGATAGAATATAGCTCTACCACATGGTAGAGCTAGACCTCAAATGCAATTCTAGCTCCACCACATGCTAGAGCTGGACCTCAAAGAATTCTAGCTCTACGATGTGGTCTAGGTAGAATACAGCTCTACCACATGGTAGAGCTGGACCTCAAATGCAATTCTAGCTCCTTGGTTCTTGTCATGTGAAGTAGGTCTCTTCTTGGAGTAATTGGTTTTGTTGATGTGTATGGAACACAGCTAGATCGATGCATTCTTGCTCTACCACTTGGTAGAGCTAGACCTCAAAGCTTTCTACCTCTACGATTCCAGCTCCACCACATGGTAGATCTAGACCTCAAATGCAATTCTAGCTCCACCACATGGTAGAGCTAAACCTCAAAACATTCTATCTCTACAATGTGGCTTAGGTAGAATACAGCTCTACCATAGTTACATTCAACCTCAGCTCTACAATGTGGCTTAGGTAGAATACAGCTCTACCATAGTTACATTCAACCTCAGCCGGTTACATTCATTGAAGTCTAGCTCTACCACATGGTAGAGCTAGAAGAATGCATTCTAGCTCCACCACATGGTGGAGCTGGACCTCAAAGAATTCTAACTCTACAATGTGGTCTAGGTAGAATACAGCTCTACCACGTGGTAGAGCTAGATCAAATGCAATTCTAGCTCCTTGATTCTCGTCATGAGAAGTAGGTCTCTTCTTGGAGTAATTGGTTTTGTTGATGTGTATGGAACACAGCTAGATCGATGCATTCTTGCTCTACCACATGGTAGAGCTAGACCTTAAAGCTTTCTACCTCTACGATTCTAGCTCCACCACATGGTAGAGCTAGACCTCAAATGCAATTCTCGCTCCACCACTTGGTAGAGCTAGACCTCAAAGCATTCTATCTCTACAATGTGGTTTAGGTAGAATGCAGCTCTACCACAATTACATTTAACCTGAGCTGGTTACATTCATTGAAGTCTAGCTCTACCACATTGTAGAGCTAGAAGAATGCATTCTAGCTCCACCACATGGTAGAGGTAGGTTTCAAAGCATTCTGGTCAATACATTTATTAATCTTGCTCTGCCACCCGCGGTAGAGATAATATCCATTGAAAAACCACAGCACTATAATACTTTGAAGTCCAGCTAGAATGCATTTATCTAGCTCTACCATGTAGTAAAGTAAGACTAACAAATGTATTGAGATCTCCAAGATGGAAATACTCTTCATCTCCTCCGCAGTGTTTTCATGGATATATATTGTGATTTTTGAATATGATATTTTAAGTTTTTTTTAAAGTGTAAGAATACAATAACTATAATTAACAATTGTGGTTTTTGTTGCAGGTGAAAGATGTCTCAGAAAAGAAAAGTGTTGGAAGTTCCGGAGAGTGTTAACTTTGCCTCTGTTGATCAATGACGATAGTGGTACTTAGATATTTGGGGTCTTCAGGGTTCATAATTTAACAAAATTCATCTATTTGTTGCTAGTGATGTGGGCGTGGATACTTTTGAGGATCTAGGAC
This sequence comes from Cibotium barometz, assembly GCF_041138505.1. Classification (NCBI taxonomy): domain Eukaryota; kingdom Viridiplantae; phylum Streptophyta; class Polypodiopsida; order Cyatheales; family Cibotiaceae; genus Cibotium; species Cibotium barometz. The sequence continues at coordinate 46,288,219 of NC_141077.1, forward strand.
CAATGACTCTATCTTATATTTCTATAGTTGATTCTCATCCCGATATTGAATGCATAAATATTGGGGTACCTGGGATCCATGAGTATCAAGATCCCAAGGCATTCATTATTGAACGAATAGTAAGAGATAACCAAGATACTATGTTCTCTCGAGGGTGGAAGTTAGATTGTGCAAGTCAAGAAATAACTCTTGAAGAGTTGCAATGTGAAAGGCAAACAAAAAAAAGAGAAAATGCCCTCTAAAAATCCAGTTCAAAAAAAGACAAAAAGCAGTACAGGTATTATGGATGTAGATGAAGAAGTTCTTAAATCTATAGTAGAGAAAACAGGCTTGGAAAATTCTACAAAAATAAGATTTGTGGATCCCAAAGTTTTGGAAAATGAGGTGCAAAAGGCACTAAAGAGTGATACAGGGGCTATGGAAAAATACTCTAAGTATTTTCCATTCAAGTACAAAGAGTATGAGATCCCTGTAGATCAATGCTCGCTAGCTCCTGATCACTATAACTCCCGTCTAATGGAACCTCACCGTGTGGATGAATGCATGTTATTTTTTGGTGCAAGTGCAAACAGGCCAGGAGCGTGTGCATACTTGATGCCTGTAAAGAATGCTGGCAAGAAGAAAGGAATTCCAATAAAACTAAGTGAGGTAACAGAGGAGAAACTCATTGAGTATTCATATTGGATTATTGATGGCCAACATTCCATCTATGCTGCAAAATTCTTACGGTATCAAGAAATGGAAAAAGATGGTCATGCTCAAGACCTGATACAAGTGTATGAAAAAATGAAGGCTCGAATTATTGTAGATCCACAGCCACAAGTTGCGACGGCCATATCTGCTAGCTAATGAAGAGGTCCAATCATTATATGTCAAACAACCATACTATGATGTCTTGTAGCACTTGAGGAGTCAGTGGATCTTCAATAATTCTCCGTCAAGGCCAGCATCTAGAGTAACAAAGGGCTCATCATCTCGTGTAGAATGGGATGTATGTCCATATCCCTTGCTCTCTTATAATTATATGTTTTGAAAAAAATACTTGATTTTGATCTTTTTTTCTTTTATTTCTTTGCAGAAAATTTTACGAATGGCTAGAATTACGGTGGGAGCATCCTTCATTTCAAAGCAGTCTCACATGGTCATTTACTCTGATGAAGTTTTCAAAGGCTGGCTTGAAATCATGGAGAAGCAAAACAAGAAACCAACTGCCAACAGTTTTCAGATGTCTTGCTGTGCTAGATGAACAAGAAGTCAAACAAATACAATCAAAAATCAAGTCTGGAAAAATTGTTCTTTCAAAGGGTACTAAGGATGTAGATGTGATTGACGTGACAGAGCATATCAAGCAGCTCAAGCAAGATAATATTATTCAAGATGCATTGCTTGTAGAGTTCAACACTCTGAACAAGGACAAACAATGTCAAGATTGGTCAGAATTGACTATCACCTATAGCATCAATGAGGTTGTATACTCAGTTCTTTTGAAGTTATGTGATGTGTATATAAAGTCAAAGCTACAAGTTGGATCAAAGAAGATTGATTTTCCAGTAGAAGCAAGGCAATATGTGGAGTGGAATATCAGCCTTAGCAAAGAAAGTTCAACCTTGTCCTTGGATCTTCCTTGGTGTATTTATGCTGTGAGTCTTCCATTCGACGGGAGTTACTACTTGAAGCGCCACCTCAACAATCCAATTTCCATTGGGTTATGTATTCTGGATAAGACTGAAGATTTCGGAAGAAATATGCATTGGGATGTGGAATCATTTTGCAATCTTTTGAACGACATTATGATCATTACAGCAGCAAGCTGGTAGATCTTTTCCATCCCAATATGTGTTGCTTACCTTTCTAAATATTACAGATTTTATTCACTTGCAAAATTCTTTAAAAAATTTGAGTGGCATAGCAAAGGAACAGTATAATGGGGCATTGCATTTTCGATGTGACAACCGATGCATTGGTGCAATAGAGTTCTTCACATCCTTAGTGTTTTTTAGCAAAGGGAGATGCCTTTCAAGGACTAGCAGATGTTCCTGATCCAGGTACACAAGCGACAATATTGGATACTGGAATTCTTGATATAGATAATGAAGATGTTAAAACTATCCCAGACATTGAGTTTCTAAGAAACAAGAAGAATCTTTTGATCAAGCAATGTATTTGGAAGTATTACAAAGAAGGCTGCAAGAAGCTTGTTGATCTTTTCAGTAATGGCTACATCATCGAGCTAGGGATAGCACTAAATAAGAAAGTGATTTGCCTAGTTGGAGAGTATTGAAGATCAAAGAAAGATGGGAACAAGGCTTCTTGACTTTGCAAAGTCAAGAAATGAGCAACCAGTACCGCCTATTACTAACAATCCAAGGAATACCACGGAAAGATCGAGCCATGGTGAAGTTCGTTCAGCTCGAGATTTTTTGGATTTTGAAGACAGTATGTAACTTCTTAATGGGCTTTCCTTGTATCTTCAATACTTTGATTTGGTGATGTTTTGACTTGTTATATCCTTGGTTCATTTTTTAGTAGTATTTAGTTCTTTTGATTTTATACAATGCTTTTATTATTTTTGTAGCTCTCTCCAAATTGGGCTTTGGAATCTAGAATCACCAAGTTATGGATCCTAACATGTTCATTGACAAATTCACTTTTTACATAACCAATTGGTGAATTTGGAAGTGGTCGCACAATGGCCAGTTGGTGAATTTGAAAATCTTGCTTATAAATCTAAGATGATAGAGCTAGAGATCCTCTCATTTACTTCAATCCTACCCTGTGGTGGTAGATCTAGATTTCAATAGGTCTACAATTTGGTGGAGCTAGCTACCTCTTCAAAATGGTGGACCAAGAATCCATTCAAGTCTAGCTACCTCTTCAAAGTGGTGGAGCTAGGCCAATGCACCCTCCCAAAGATAGTTTTTGCAGAGCATCCATTTAAGTCTAGATCTACCATATGGTAGAGCTAGGCCAATGCATTTCTAGCTCCACCACATGGTAGAGTTAGTTCAAATGCAATTCTAGCTTCTTGGTTCTTGTCACGTGCGATGAGCTAGAACCCATTGAAGTCTAGACCTAGAACCTATGGAAGTCTACTGGCTCCACCCATAAAGAAGCTATCTTGATCCCCAAATCAACCACGTGGTAAAGCAAGACTTAAAAATTCTAGCTCTACCATATGGAAAATCTAAAACATCTAAAATTTCAGCTTTACCATATAGTTGAGTGGTTTTGTGTTTCTCACCTCCACCTACTCTTGGAGCTCAAGGGTGGATCTCAAGGCCTACTTCCAACAAGAGCTCCCTTGCAAACTGGCTCTACCAAACGGTAGAGCTAGAATAATGGGTGTATTTGGAAATCCATTTTAAACCCTCCAATTCTAGAGTGAGCAAGTAGAACTGATAATTGGTATCCAAACATGATTTCCTTTTAGATTACACCAATAAACATGTGTTAAGAGTGAGTGTTACAATTGTAAATTCTTTTAGTTTGAAAGATTGTTGAGTCAATGTTACTTTTTTTTCTTTTAGATCCCGAAATTGAGATAGTAGCACCAAGTGAAGTAGCTACTACAGAATGCCACAATCAAACTATGGATGAGAGCTTCTCCCACACATTCAATGATGTCCATCCAGAAGGTTTAAAGATAAATGCTGCAATGAAATTGGGGTACCTAAATCTCCAACAAATGAAGTAATGGGCAAGAGTTTCCAGGCCGAAGAAGAAGTACCAAGAAGTACCGACACTGCTATCTCCAAGAAATCAGTGTTGACAATTGTGTTGGACCTGAATGGTCTACTACTGAAACGTTGTCAACAACAACCATCTTCAATACATGAAACTATTCAAATGGATTCAAAACGATATATTGTACTAAGGCCACCAATTCTTGAAGATTTTATTAAAAAATATTAATGTTGGGATCTGGTCAACAGCGACAGAGGGTAATGTTCTTCAAATATTGAGAATATTACAAGACAGAGGATAATGTTCTTCAAATATTGAGAATATTACAAGACAGAGCAGGAGAGATATTGCCTTTTTTTGTAGTTTGGGCTCAAGAGGCTTGCGAGAAGGATAAAAGTGGTAAAATAACTAGACCTGATAATCCAACAGTTCAGGCAATGTTCAAGCCATTGTCAAAAATCGCTTCATGTTTTGATTGTGATGCTCGTAGAACGGTTCTTATTGATGACTCTCCATACAAGGGATGTGCTTCTCCTGATAATAATTGTATATATCCTGCAAAGTTTGATGAAGAAAAGATGGTCGACAATATTCTCATTGATGAGCTGCTCCCTTACTTATTGCAGCTTGATGAGAGTGAAGATGTGTGTGAGATCATTGGCTCTAATCGCTACGAACAACCTCCAGTATCCAATGAAAATGAATATAGAGGTGTGGTAGATTTTTGGAGAAAGCGCAATTTAAATTCGTCATAGAAGACAATCTACACTGATAGGCTACCACTATCAGAGATTATACAAAAGTATGTCGGGTATTAGCGAGACAATATGAAAACAAAAGAGAAGAGATAATAGAAATTATGGCAAAAGAACGAGTCAGTATTGCTAGCATGAGGGGATCACAAGTGATTTCTCTAGCTAGAAAATTGGGTTCTACCACAACGCAGTTGAAGGCAGCCAATGCAAGGGCTTTCATAAACAAGGTGTTAAATGAGTACAATCTTCTCCAACGGGATAGAAATAACTAAGGTACTACCCAACATAACTAAATACATGATTTTATACAACAATTGTGTATTCATAAAATGAAGAAACTTAATTTATGATGGTTTCTTGCAGATTTATTTCAAGGATATTGTTCCAAGGAGTATTCACTTAAAGAAGCCATTTGTCACTAAGGATTGTATTTTTTTGGAGGAATTTTATCTTTTTGTAATCATGAATTGACAAGAAATTTTGTCCTGTTTTTAAAGTAGTGGCAAATGTATTACTCTTCAAATAATTTTATAAATGTTGGAGTGCACTCTACTATAAGGGGCCTCCTAATTTGAAAATGTATGGAAGCTTGATCTTTGTCTTATGATTTTAATTCCTACATATTTGGACTATGGTAGAACTAGATCAATGCCTTCTAGCTCCACCTCATGGTAGAGCTAGACTTCAAAGCATTGTAACTCCACGACATGGTAGAGCTAGACTTGAAAGCATTCTATAGAGCTAGATCAATGCATTCTAGCTCTTCCACGTCACCACATGGTTGAGTTGGACTTCAAACCATTCTAGTTCTACCATGGGGTCTAGCTAAAATATTTTGATACAGCTCTACCATGTGCTAGAGCTGGACTTCAAATATTATTTCTAATTTTGCCATGGGATCGAGCTAGAATACTTTGATATAGCTCTATCACATGGTAGAACTAGATTTAAAAATATTCTAGCCCTACCACATGGTTGAGCTAGAACAGTGCATTCTAGCTCTACCACGTGGTTGATCTAGATCAATGCATTCTAATTTCACCACATTCTGATACCTGCTAGCACATTTTGTCGCGTCTTTTTAGAATCAAATGGAAAGAGTCTTTGCATCTTGGGTCATTTTGTGATGCAACTAAAGTCAACATTTTAGAACAATATATAGTTTAATGTTAGCGTGCATAGTCACATTTGTTTTGTAATTGTTTAAAATCTATCTTTGCATAAGAGTAGTTGTAACATGCCTTCCCCCACATGCCCACCTTTATCATTAAGTTTAGTACTTATGCTGTATTTCTCTTATCTTTTGGTAGAACCCTTTTGTGGAGAAGAAGAAGAAGAAAAACTTTCAGTCTCTCATCTTGTGTTCTCTTCTAGGGTTTGTGTGAGTGTGTGTGTGCTTACAAGCACTCAAGCTCTCTTCCTCCCTGCATCTTTTCATGGTATCAAAACCTGGTTCATGCTAAGAAGCTGAGCAACAAGCAAGAGAAGCATAGGAAGTGGTACGAGGGTAAGAGATTCAGCTACTCTTCCCCCTTTTTGTGTTAGCTACTATACCCTAATCGAGAGCTCGGGAGGCACCGGTAAATAAACTCCGATTGAGGAGCTATCTTCACGAAAGTAGAGCTGCATGGAAACTATACTATCCTTTATATTAGCATACAGGGAAACCATGATTGGGCATATACAGAATGCCAAGTAACCCAAGGAGGCATGGGACACCTTGGTGAACTTGTATGAAACTAACACCAAGGCATGAAAGATTCAGTTGAAGAATGAGCTTCATACTGTGAAGAAGAAAAATATGTTTGTGAATGATTATTCCTTGAAGATGAAGGGAATTGTGGAATCCCTTCCATCTATTGGTGTTTCTGTTGATGATGATGATAAGGTGGAAGTATGTCTACGTGGTCTCGGGCCACAATATAAGGCATTCAAGACGTCTATTCACACTCGCGAGAAGATTCCCAACTTTACAGATTTGGTGTCAATGGTGATTCATTGAAGAAAAACGTTTGGGTAAAGACCATTCTTCACAAAACAAAGGCAGTTCGGAGCAACAAGCTTTCTACACAAGTTCACGTACAGGACGAGGTAGAGGTTGAGGCCGTGGCCAAGATGGTGGTCGAACAGGTAATCAAAATTATGGTCAGCAACAACAACAATCCTATAAATCCCAACAACAACATACAAGTGGAAGAGGCCAATTTACAGGCAAGGGGAGTCAAAGAGGTCGTGAAAATTCGCAAAGGCAACAAAATGATACACGAGGCTATTTTTACTATAGCAAATCTGGGCATGTGTAGGCACATTGCTATAAGAAGCAAAATGACATGAGAAGTAAAAAAGTGTAAAAAAATAATTGTGTTCTCTAGCCGAAGTAATGAGGGCAATGAAAGGTTGTTTGTTATGCAACATGTGCTTAATGTTGTGTCAGAAAATGATGTATCCGCATGCAATGATGATGTATGGTATGTGGATTCAGGTGCTTCAAAACCACATGACCAGTCATTGTAGGCAAGTGGTTCAAGGATATGAAAAATCTCAAAAAACTAGGTTTTATTGAAACAAGGGATGATACTATTCATCCAATTGCCCATGTTGGAAATGTGCCATTATCTATGTAGAATGGTAAGGTGAAGTATCTTGTAGATATACTTCACGTTCCAAATACTACAAAGAATCTAGTTTTAGTTGGCCAAATGATTGAGCACGGTTCGCAGATGTGCTTTAACCCTAGTGGTCGTTATGTTGAAGACTTTAAATACAAGTGTAGGTTGGTTGCAAAAGGAAATAGAGTGGGCAGAATGTTTACACTAGATGTAGATATGCCCAAAGTGAAAGCTGCAATACTTGCACAAGGTTCAGAAGTTGTTGTAGATACAGACATTTGGCATAAGAGAATTGGGCATGTAACTGTGCAAAGAATGAAGTCTATGTAGACTAAAGAAATTGTGATAGGGCTGCCAAAGTTTAAAGTTGATGGTATGCAGAAAGTATGTGAAGCAGACAAAGCATATGTTTCCACATGATAGAAATGTGAGAAGGAGTGTATTAGATGTGGTGCATTCAGATGTATGGAGGAGTCTTGCAAAAACTACGTCTATGGGTGGCTGTAGGTATTATGTAACATTCATTGATGATCACATAAGGAAAGTGAGTGTATTTCATGAAGAAGAAGAGTGAATTTTTCACTCATTTTCATAATTTCAAAGTGATGACTGAAAAGTAGATAAGAAAGTATGTGAAGTGCCTAAGGTTAGATGGAGAGAGAGAGTACTTCTCCAATGAGTTCTCTGATTTTTTGTGGAAGAATGGCATTTAGAGACAATTCACATGCAGATACACTTCGCAGCAGCAAAATGGAGTTGCTAAGCAAAAAAACAGGCACATTGCAGAGATAGCACAAGCATTGATAAAACAGAGAATAATATGTTGCATAGCTAATGGGATGAAGCTGTATCTATAACATTTTATATCATGAACATGACTTTTACTGTAGCCATACATGATGTAACGCCAGAGAAGAAATTCAGTGGGGCAAGAAACCTGATTCATCTCACTGAAAAGTTTTTGGATGTATTGCCTATGTGCATGTGCCAGATGAGTTGCCTATGTGCATGTGCCAGATGAGTTTTTTGGATGTATTGCCTATGTGCACGTGCCAGATGAGTTGTGTACAAAGCTAGATCCAAAAGTAAAAAAATATATGTTCATTGGATATTTCCTTGAAGCAAAGGGGATATAGATGCTACAACCCTACTACACGTGAGTTGAGAATAAGCAGAGATGTTGTGTTTAATGAAATGAGTACTGGTATGCTACTCAAAAAGATGTCGTTGGGGTTTATGTAATTGGAAATGTGATTGCACATAATGCAAGCTAGCAAGATCACGGTCATTGAGTGGACCTAGAGAGTCCTTTTGTGTTGGGTGTCGTTGGGGTTTATGTAATTGGAAATGTGATTGCACATAATGCAAGCTAGCAAGATCACGGTCATTGAGTGGACCTAGAGAGTCCTTTTGTGTTGGGTCTGTTTGATGGACCATGGAGTGGCAACATGCTGCATCAAAATACCAATCCTGAAAATGCAGTTGGTACATTAATTACGAAAAGGCAAAGAGAAGGTTAGTGAGTCCCTTGGTATGTCCAAGATTTCTAAAGGGCACTGTTATGTTGATAAAGAGTCTAGTGGCTCGGAGCAGAGCCTTGATGATTAGCTTGCAATTCCAGCTATTAGAACACTTTTTGGTGTAAGAAAGGAAAGAGAAGCTACAAAAGTACCAGTTAGTGGACAACGTAGGTCAAGGAGATTCAGAAACATGTTGATAGGTTGACATATGATGGTTATGTCACTCATCATTATGGATATATGGCTAAATTTGTGCAAGATGTTGAACCCACATGTTTTGAAGAAACTTTTAGGAATTTAGATTGGAGAAAGCCATGGATGAAGAAATGGATGCATTGGATGCAAATGAGATTTGGGACTTGGTGCCACTGCCTGAGGACAAGAAGGCTATTGGATGGAAGCGGGTGTACAAAAAAAGCACATCTCAAATGGAAATATTAGCACGTATAAAGCAAGATTGGTTGCCAAAGGTTATGCTTAAACTCATGGCATTGTTGATTTATGAGGAGACGTTCAGTTCCATTGCCACCAAGATTGCAACCGTGAGAGCTATTATTACGGTGGCTGCATCAAAATGATAGGTTTTACACCAAATGGATATTAAGAGTGCGTTCTTGCACGATGATTTGCAAGAAGAAGTGTATATGGATCAGCCACCAGGTTATGAAGGTGTGAGTCACCCTAATTTTGTATGAAAGTTGCGTAAGGCCTTATATGGCTTGAAATAGGCACCGAGAGCATGGCATGATAAGATAGCACAATATCTTATCACCATTGGCTTTCATGTGGCGGATGTTGATTATTCACTCTATGTGCGCAAGAGTGATAGAGGACCTGTGGTCATCACAATCTATGTGGATGACTTGATTGTTGGGGGTGCCAATGGAGAGGAAGTTGAGAGTGTGAAATGTCTCCTCGAGCAAATATTTGACATGAAGGATTTGGGTGAGATGAGGTACTTCTCTAGCGTTGAGGTTATTAGGATGGCTAAAGGCATATGGCTATCACAAAGGCAGTATGCATTGGACATGCTGTCCAAATATGCTATAGCTAGTTGTTATCCAATTTCTATGCCATTAGATTCAAATGGCAAGTTAAGTGCAGTTGCGGATGAGATTTTTGGAGAGCCCCACTATTACAGAAAGATAGTGGGCAGCTTGATTTACATGACGATCACCAGGCATATTTGAACTATACAATTGGATTGCAATGTCAGTTTAGGTTCCTCGGAAGTCACATTTGGATGGTGTGAGACACACATTGCGCTGTGTAAAGTCTACATTAGACTATGGTCTCTTTTATGAGGCTGGTGTAGAGTTGCAAGTGTTTGTATACACCGATGCAGATTGGGCTAGTAGTATCACAGATAGGAGATCTACCAGTGGATTTATGTTCTCCTTTTGGAGTGCTGTTGTGATATGGAGCAGCAAGAAGCAGCCAACAGTTGCCTTGTCAAGTACAGAGGCAGAGTATAGGGGTGCTACAATGGTAGCATATGAGGTAGCTTGGCTGCGCAAGCTACTTGGTGATTTGGAGCTGCAGGTTAATAGATAGGTTGTCATATATTGTGACAACTTAGCAGTATACAGTTGGCGAGGAACCCAATTTTTATGTGCAGACCAAACACATAGAGGTCCACTATCACTTCATCAAAGAAAGGGTTTTAGCATGAGACATCGATCAAGCCCTAGGAGCAAAGAAGCTTCGCAAATTCCAGATTATGCTTGGAGTCCTAGAGATGGACTTGACCTTGAGGGGGAGTGTTGAGATGTCAATCTCAACACGAGGTGACACTTATGATATGCCTGGGTGACCGTTTCTGCCACTTATATCACCGGCGTGTTTGGTAGGACGCTAGATCTTTGCTATTGATTCTACACCTGGACTACACCAGCTACTACTAGTCCACCATTGAGTTATGGCATACTTATCTTTGCCATCTCACTCACTTAGCGTGTTCACATTATGGACCGCATGTACATAGTACTTTAGTACTTATGTTGTATTTCTCTTATCTTTTGGTAGAACCCTTTTGTGGAGAATAATAACAATACTAATTTTTAGCCTCTCAGCTTGTGTGTTCTCTTCTAGGGTGTGTGTGCTTGCAAGAGCTCAAGCTCTCTTCCTTCCTGGATCTTTTCAGAAACATGCATGTCTAAGTCCCTGTTGGACTTGTGAACATGCATTCATAAGTTCGAGAACATGCATTCATAATTTCGAGAACATGCATGGGGATTGTGGACGTGCATGGCTAGAAGACATAGGAATGTGTGTTCCTAGGTCTTGAGAATGTACGTGGCTAAAAGAGATAGGAACATGCATTCTTAGGTCTTAAGAACGTGCATGGTAAGGTATGAGCATTCGTGGTGGTAAAGTGTTTGTTTTACATAAGATGCATTCTCACTTTGGTACATGCATATGTAAGTCTGACAAGCCTAGCATCTATAGTAGTGGAAGTTTGGGCCACATGATGGTTTAGTTTTTAGTAGTTTTTATCATTATGTTCATTTGTGAAGGAAAATTTTTTGACCTTTCCTTAATGAGAATATTGTGCAAATTTTTCCTATTAGATGTAGAAACGTATGTTCCTACTTGTGAGATGTGCATTCGCAAGATCTGTCAAATACCTACTTAGGCAAATGAGAGCAATTTTCACAATTTCAAACAAAAAATCAAGGTTTTTTTCTCTAATTATTACTTAATGGTGTATTCTTTTGGGGTTTTGTTTTGAAAGACTGCCTTAGCATTTCCTAACCTATCTAATGATATGCTCAAGACAACCTAATGGTGTTTTTACAACGATTAATGGTGAGATTAATGCCTAAAATGATCAAAACCTCAAAAATTTAGTAAATGTAAGAAAGAAGAGCTTAAATCAAAGGAATTAGAAATGAATTTTTTCAATTACTTGTAAACATGCAAATTGAGTTTGAAGGGTTCCTCCATATTCCATTGCACTAAGGCAATCAATTAAACCAAAAAACAAACAATAAACATGAGTTGAATAAATACAATTGGTGGATTTTCATTCCAACCAAGCTATGACAATACTCCAAATGCAAATTATAGCAAGGGAGTCCTAAGCTAGGGCGCTTCCTTGGTAGTGGCACCAAAGATATTCACTAATTTGAGAACACTTAATCCTTGCAAGATAGAGAGAAGAAGAGGATGAATGGAAGGGTCTTACCGGCTTGCACCTCTAGCCACTCTTAGTAAAGAAACCCTCTCTTGTGGAGAGCTAGGGTCCTCAACCTTGCCTCCCTTATTGTCACTACAAGGAAGCTTTGCAAATGTGTAAGGAGAGCAAGGAGAGAGAGAGAGAGAGAGAGAGAGAGAGAGAGAGAGAGAGAGAGCTATGGAAATCTCAACCTCTACTTGAATACCTTGATGAGCGTGAGAGAATGGAGGAGAAGGATAGGACAAGAGAGAGGAAGAGAAGAACTTGCATATCGACACACCATCACTCACCAACACAATCCTTAAGCATGTAAGCAACAAAGAAAAGAAAGAATATAAGTAAGCTTCAATCAGAAGAGCGAGAGAATCAAACTCAACTGTGAGAATAGATTATATCTTTTCTTGTTAGCCAAAATGTCTTATATACAAGACTCATATTTACAATACCCAGCCATTTAAGAAATGTTCAGGGGCCTAAAAGCTTCTCTAGGGTAATTTTCTAGTCTAAAGATACACTATCAAGATTACACAAGTCGTAAGCTCGGTTTTTACTATCTTTTGGTATTGCACAAGTTGTAAGCTTGATGATTTCCCATTATTAATTACATGAGGTGAACCTTGAGGGGGGCCAGAAGGGGCTGCTCAACTCCGACCAAGTGCTCTTTTCTACCGGCGGCGGCAGCTCCGCCAAGCCCTTCATGTGACCAGCTTTGGCTCCAACCAAAACGCCTTCTTCAGCGCCTTCACTGCAGCCATGGTGAAGATGGGCAACCTCCACCCTCTCACTGATACCAACTATCGCCTCCGAAACTGACCTAACGTTCCATTCGAAAACCAGAATGGGAGCTCAATGAGAGGGGGGTTCTGTTTTCGAATGGACGTTTGTTTTCCTCGACTGAAACTATGGTTGTATTCCATGTGCTTTCCTGTCGGAATGAATCTATCTACTCGTCTACTACGTGAACATAAGCTTGAAAAAGAATGATGATCTCCCACGATTCTGATGAGAAAAATGATGTTGAAAAACTCCATTATGTTTGCATACATTATTACCCCACCCACTTCCCTCCAAGTTTGACACCCTCCAAGCAAGGTTACTTTTGACGGGCTTTTGCCCATATAATTTGGCCGTAAAATAAATATAGCCACCGTTTAATTGATTTTTTTCTTGGTATAGAAACTTGATTTGAAGACAAGCTCAAAAGGATCGATAATTAAAACGACCATTGCTGACAAAAGGGACTTTAATGAGGGGTAACGCTACATATTCGAACTAGTTCGATCATGCAGAATAAGTTGCAATTTACCTTTTCAAGATTGTTACTAGTTAACTTTCGTCTTGAATTAATTGTCAGTACTTTTTATAGTTTCTCTGCAAACATTTCCCCGGTACTGGATAAGTACTCAAAAACAAGCGTCGAATTGTCAGTACTTTTTATAGTTTCTCTGCAAACATTTCCCCGGTACTGGATAAGTACTCAAAAACAACCGTCGAATTTCCTTGATGTGTTTGCACATGGGGTATTTCGAAACTTTCTTTAATGTTTTAAGAAACTGTGTTAATATTGAACATGTGTTTTGCGATGGGTATATGCAGGGCTGCGAGCGACAGTTCCATTTTGCTAGACGATACGCCGGGATTCACAGGAGAGAAAACAACAATCCCCAATGTAAACTCCGTGAGGGGCTTTGGCGTCATCGACAATATCAAGACTCAAGTGGAGGCTGCTTGCAAGGGCATCGTATCTTGTGCAGATATCCTTGCACTCGCCGCCGCAAGGGACGCTGTAGTTTTGGTACAAGATGAGAATATTTGTCCTTCCATTTTGATCCACTCCTTCGAAAGCTGCAATATATCTATGTGGATCTAAATCATGAATGTCTATATAACTAAGGCTCCAAAACCGACAAATCACAAGCTCTTATACTAATTTCCACCATTACAATTGCAGCAAAAAGGGCCAAGTTGAAACGTGCAGCTCAAAGTGACTGATTGATTGTTAGGATTATCCTTGGTTTGCTTGATTCTTTACCTTGCTAGAATTGTACAGCCCTCAAAGAAGAAGCTTGGCCACCAAAGGAAAAGGGTTATCTTCAAGAGAAGAAGAGGTTTAGTGAAGCCCCAAAGCTTCACAATGGAGGCCCAATGAAGAGGGAAGAGGAAAATACACTAAACTAAAAATTACACTAGCATAGATTTACTCCAATATGAAAATACAAAGGATTGGGGGTCTATTTATAGGTGAGGGATGCCACCAATGAAAACCAACCAGAATCTAGAGGATTCTAGCTTCAGTTTGATCGAATTTGGACAAGTTTTGGACCAGTTAGGCCCACTTTTTTGATCTAGTTTGAAAGAGGTGGGAGGAGAGATGAAATATCTCATTTTTTTCATTTAAAAATTGGAGTAATGATGCTTATTCTAGGCTCCTCTTTCATGATCTCTTGAGGTTTCAAAATTCTTTTTTTTTACTAATAAACCCTCATTTTTTTACTATTTAGTACCTGTAATCCTCAACTCTTCATCTTATGTGAGAATTTACTCCTTTTTGGGAAGCTTTCTTTTATTCTTGCATTTTTCTCATCCCAAAACTTGGATTAATCCCATTGGCCCTTTAGAACACTCTTTGGACCTTAATCCATAATTTTCTAAAAATGTGGACCCTTAGGCTGTGTTCGGTGCACATTTCAATTAATTTCTAATGCATATTAGAAAAATATTTTTAAACTTTTGTTTCAAAGAAATTAATCTTAAATAAAAGGGATAACTTCATATCGAAAAATATCTCAAAACTATATTACCTCTCTCTAGAATATTTTCTCTCTCTAAGCCAAAAAAAGGAAAACAATGTTTTCTTGCATTCTGAAATAGGGGATGATTACAGAGGCTGAAGGGGAGGTTCTTACACCTTGACATCTCAAAATATGGAGGGAGGAATCTTACATCCTACCCCACTTAAAAAACGCGAGATTAACAAGGCGCTCAAGGAATCTCAAGTGAAAAGACCACTTTATTTATAACTCGAATCCAAAAAGGAATTATACTTTAGATCCACCTGATTCTGGGGTTCCTTAAAGTTTGGTCAACCCTCTCAAAATCCTGGGATAAAGTTTCCTTCTATAAGAAGAAACATATAGAACTCATTATCAAAAAATAGTTCATTCATATCCTTAACACAATAATGGTCCACTAGACTAGTAATTTCCAATTTAACATCTGAACATTTTCCCACGGAAATTTCAGTTATACACATTCTCGATTCATCATTCCACAATTGGGTCCACTGGGCCAAAGGTCAATAAGCTGCGAACAATCTGTCAGCACAATCCACTAATCTTATAGTGATTTGCTGAAATCGTCTATCACTGGAATTCTCTCCATTCATCATTATCATAACATTATTCAACTCTTCTACTTTCAACTAGGATTCAAAAAATCATTATCCTTCAATCAGAATCAAATCAATTCATCAATTTCCAATCAGAATTCTAAAATCATATCAACCAGTATTCGAAAAATCATCATCTAGGATAGCATTTTTGCTCATAACTTCAAGGTCTTAGATTCACTCGTATATATTGTCAGTAAAGAGCTGCAGTATATCCACGGTATATATGGGTAGTCATGGTCCTTGGGACTATAAGGTAAATACCATCATATCTAGGCCTCAAGAAAGCATGTCAGGGATTCCACACAAATGCAGTACTTCCATCTAAAAACTTGTGTAAATTTTTCCTATTAGATGTAGAAACGTATGTTCCTACTTGTGAAATGTGCATTCACAACAACAAGATCTATCAAGTACCTACTTAGGCAAATGAGAGAAATTTTCACAATTTCAAACAAAAAAATCTAAGTTTTTTCCTCTAATTATTACTTAATGGTGTATTCTTTTGGGGTTTTGTTTTGATAGGCTGCCTTAGCATTTCCTAACCTATCTAATGATATGCTCAAGGCAACCTAATGGTGTTTCTACAAAGATTAATGGTGAGATTCATGCCTAAAATAATCAAAACCTCAAAAATTTAGTAAATGTAAGAAAGAAGAGCTTAAATCAAAGGAATTAGAAAAGCATTTGTTCAGTTACTTGTAAACATGCAAATTGAGTTTGAAGGGTTGCTCCATATTCCATTGTACTAACGCAATCAATTAAACCAAAAAACAAACAATAAACATGAGTTGAATAAATACAATTGGTGGATTTTCATTCCAACCAGGCTATGACAATACTCCAAATGTAAAGTATAGTAAGGGAGTCCTAAGCTAGGGCGCTTCCTTAGTAGTGGAACCAAAGATGTTCACTAATTTGCGAACACTTAATCCTTGCAAGATAGAGAGAAGAAGAGGATGAATGGAAGGGTCTTACGGGCTTGCACCTCTAGCCACTCTTAGTAAAGAAACCCTCTCTTGTGGAGAGCTAGGGTCCTCAACTTTGCCTCCCTTATTGTCACTACAAGGAAGCTTTGCAAACGTGTAAGGAGAGTAAGGAAGGAGAGAGAGAGAGAGAGAGAGAGAGAGAGAGAGAGAGAGAGCTATGAAAATCTCAACCTCTACTTGAATACCTTGATGAGCATGAGAGAATGGAGGAGAAGGATAGGACAAGAGAGAGGGAGAGAAGAACTTGCATATCAACACACCATCACTCACCAACACAATCCTTAAGTATGTAAGCAACAAAGAAAAGAAAGCATATAAGTAAATTTCAATCACAAGAGCGAGAGACTCAAACTCAATTGTGAGAATAGATTACATCTTTTCTTGTTAGCCAAAATGTCTTATATACAAGACTCATATTTACAATACCCAACTGTTTAAGAAATGTTCAGGGACCTAAAAGCTTCTCTAGGGTAATTTTCTAGTCTAAAGATACACTATCAACATTACACAAGTCGTAAGCTCAGTTTTGACTATCTTTTGGTATTGCACAAGTTGTAAGTTGGATGATTTTCCATTATTAATTACATGAGGTGCATTGTGCGGTTTAAAAAAAATATGGCTCAAAAATGTTGTCACACGTTTGGAGTAATGTTAGGCTTGGGGAATGGTCCAAAATAGACAAAGGGTCAAGACAAACACGCAAGAAGGTAGAAGATATCAAAAAACCCTAATCACTAACTTTTTGTTTCCATCTCCACTAACTCTCTCGAGCTCAACCGACTTTCTCTAAATTTTAGTGTTCCATGTTTTTTGTTTATTGGTTAACACACACTTGTACAAGAAATTGTCTAACAGGAAATATGAGAAAGTACGACATGTTTTTACAAAACGCCGAGACAATCAATTTAAAGGACGGTTTCTGGATAAGAATCCATCATCAAGAAAGTCTAGGGTTGAAAGGCTGGAAAAACCTTCGACTCTTTTGTGCGCAAAACAAAAGCCATGAAGGTGTCCTCATCTATGTCTAATTTCATCCTTTTGAATGGTGAAAATGGTAAAATTAGGCTGTTGTTTTTGTCATTTTCTTGTAGTGTTTGTATATGAAATTAGGGTTTTTCCAATCCATTACCTTACGCATATTGTAAGTTTTTAGAAATGTGATTTACCACACACAAAGGGGCACATTGGGTATTCCCTCAATCTTCTCTCTTTAGTAGATTTTTAAACTCTTAATATAATCATTGATATATGAGTGCGAGAATGCTTGAAAACTGTAATTATATTAACGTTTATATCATAGATTGTATTAGTGATTATAATAGCATGTCCTTAGTAGCGTTTTCTGAATGCATATTTTAACCCCAACACTAAATTACCTTTTACTTCACCATCTCTTGTGTTATGTAAAAAACGCAATATTTCATGGTGAAAATCTCTACATGGATCTATAGGGATAGTGTCTCCCAATCCAACCCACATTAGATCTGGATAAGAAACTTGAGCACATGTGTGTGGGTTTTTTTTGATCGTGTGAAATATATTTATGTCATCTATGGACATGCGTTTCATTTTCTTTTTAAGAAATGATGACTATCCAAGTATGAAAAATATTTATCTCATCTATGTAGATGCGTTTCATTTTCTATCCAATCAGAATGTACGCGTGTGATGGTTCATGGTCTCTGCCTTGGGTCGTTAGTGGAGGGGACGCTACCCTAATCGCTTTTTACTTTTGAACGGCATGATGTGGTTCCTGGGTAGGAAGGAGGGTTCGAACTTCGAGAGGGAGAAATATGATTTTTGAGGGCCTCTGCCACCCTTTGGTGTTTTAGTAGACATATAATGTCGTTTTTTCGAGAAAAAAAATCAATTAAACGGTGGCTATATTTATTCTACGGCCAAATTATATGGGCAGAAGCCCGTCAAAAGCAACCTTGCTTGGAGGGTGTCAAACTTGGAGGGAAGTGAATAACGGAGTTTTTCAACATCATTTTTCTCGTCAGAATCGTGGGAGATCATCATTCTTTTTCAAGCTTATGTTCACGTAGTAGACGGGTAAATAGATTCATTCCCACAGAAAAAGCACATGGAATACAACCACAGTTTCAGTCGAGGAAAACAAACGTCCATTCGAAAATAGAACCCCCCTCTCCCTACTATATTGGTTTGAGTTGAACAACAAAGTACATCATTCAGCTCCCCTTCTCGTTTTCGAATGGAACGTTAGGTCAGTTTCGGAGACGACAGTTGGCTCGAATCTCCCCATTGGTACCGGTGAGAGGGTGGAGGTTGCCCATCTTCACCATGGCTGCAGTGAAGGCGCTGAAGAAGGCGTTTTGGTTGGAGCCAAAGCTGGTCACGAAGGGCTTGGCGGAGCTGCCGCCGGTAGAAAAGAGCACTTGGTCGGAGTTGAGCAGCCCCTTCTGCCCCTCAAGGTTCACGTAGTACTGCCTGTCGAAGGTCGTCGGCGTCGCAACATCCAACGGCGACAAGTTGTTGTCCCCGCCGCTGGCCGGGCATCTACCCTTCAACTGTGCCAAATAGGCAGTGTTCAGAGTGGGATCAGGCTGGCCGGTTCCGCTTTGGTTGTAAAGCCTCTGCTTGAAGTTGGTGCAACGAGCTTGGCCGATGGTGTGCGCTCCTGCAGTTAATCATACATCCTTAGATGCAAACATTACTTTACATATTTTCCCCCCACTAATCAGCATAAGATCCAGTCAGGTCTACTAGACGCAGTATTATGTACTAGTGTACCTGACAACGCGACCATATCTTCCACCGAGAGACCCTGTGCTTGGAAGCTGGCTATGAGCTGACTCAATGTAAAAAAAGGAGCAGGAATGTTTGCGTTTGCAGCCGTCAAGCTTGCCGTCAGGGAGTCTCTCCTGCCCAACAGCACGTTCCAACTTGGCCCTTTTTGCTGCAATTGTAATGGTGGAAATTAGTATAAGAGCTTGTGATTTGTCGGCTTTGGAGCCTTAGTTATATAGACATTCATGATTGAGATCCACACAGATATATTGCAGCTTTCGAAGGAGTGGATCAAAATGGAAGGACAAATATTCTCATCTTGTACCAAAACTACACCGTCCCTTGCGGCGAGTGCAAGGATATCTGCACAAGATACGATGCCCTTGCAAGCAGCCTCCACTTGAGTCTTGATATTGTCGATGACGTCGAAGCCCCTCAGGGAGTTTACATTGGGGATTGCTGTTTTCTCTCCTGTGAATCCCGGCGTATCGTCTAGCAAAATGGAACCGTCGCAGCCCTGCATATACCCATCGCAAAACACATGTTCAATATTAACACAGTTTCTTAAAATACCCCATGTGCAAACACAGTTTCTTAAAACATTAACACAGTTTCTTAAGACATTAAAGAAAGTTTCAAAATACCCCATGTGCAAACACATCAAGGAAATTCGACGCTTGTTTTTGAGTGCTTATCCAGTGCAGAGAAACTATAAAAAGTACTGACAATTAATTCGAGACGAAAGTTAACTAATAACGATCTTGAAAAGGTAAATTGCAACTTATTCTGCATGATCGAAGTTCGAACTAGTCCGAATATGTAGCGTTACCCCTCATTAAAGTCCCTTTCGTCAGCAATGGTCGTTTTAATTATCGATCCTTTTGAGCTTGTCTTCAAATCAAGTTTCTATACAACATTTGTTGTTTAACTTTGCTTGATATACATCTCGAAAAGAGGAGTAGCTTCTCTTTCCTCCTTTGGCTCTTAACATTGCTTGACATACATATTGAAAGGAGGACCTTCTCCTCGATTGATTGAAGGGATTATCTCCTCCTTCTGTTAGAGTATGGTTTCCACGATAGATGCATATACATCCATCCATACATCACCTATCCACCTAGCTACATGCACCGAGATGTACACCACCTTGTAACAACCTCTGCCGTCTATTTAACTAGAGGTCGACCTATTGTAATCCTCAATCAGTTGTAATCATCATCATCAATACAGCAATATACTAGCTTCATCAGCACTAATACAGCAATATACTAGCTTGTGTTTACGCCTTTCTTGGCTCTTCTCGTTCTGTGCTGAGTAGAGCATCTATGGATAGCTGCACTCTAACCAGTGCCTCCGTGCAGGGCAGCTCGGGCTCCTCTGGGTATGCTCATCTACTCCGTTGTCTCTAACGTTCGTTCTCTAGTATACTTATCTCCTCCTCCATCTCTAACGTTCCTTCTCTAGTATGCTTCCCTTCAATCAATCGAGGACCTTCTCCTCGATTGATTGAAGGGATCATCTCCTCCTCCGTCTCTAACGTTCCTTCTCTACGATGGTCTTTTTTCTATTGCCCTTCTAATTTATGCTTCTCTACCAACATGTGTTTAAGCTTCAAGCATGGCTTGATATACATATCGTCAGGATGACCTAGTTTTTCTTCATTGACTGAGAGAGTCATGTCCTGCTTTGTGTGTAACCTAGTTCTTTCATATCTTCTCTACTCCATCCCATCCTGTGAGAGCTGGACTCATCATTCACCAGCTTCTTGTGCCCTCACCAAATCGAAGGAGGAGAAGCATTGAGCCTTGTAACTACAAGGCATCTTTCATCGAAAACGGAGTTTCAAAAAGCACGCTCTAATAAGAGTCAAGGAAAGACTCGGCAACGGTCAAAAGACACAACCAAGCCCACTAATCACGAGTGCAGTCTACTTGGCCAAAATGCCAATATCATCTCCTCTTGTCCCACCGTAAAAAAGACACTTTTGCTAATTTTTATCTTGCTTTGATTTATCAAATAAAGGATGTTGGTTTTCGGTTCGGCAAGATGAGGACCTGGACAAAGCAATCGTGAAAGAACAAGCGTAGGATGGATGCAGCCATGCGGGCTTCCGTTTGAACGGCCTGTGTCATGACATTAGAAACAATGGTCTGCAAGTTGGGGCACGTTTTGCTGTAGAAAGTGGCGGTGAGCTGAGCAGAAGCGTGGGAAGCTTGGAGCATCAATATCATGATGAGCAGCACGTAAGCGCGGTACACTCCTGCCATTTTAATACAGTAAATAGCTAGTGGCGCTAGGCAGTAATGCTTGTCAAATCAATCGAGGAGCAAACACAACAGACTCACAGAGTAATTAATTCACAAGCTTAAGAGTTGGAACATTGATCATTAATTAATTGGGCAAAAATCGAAGCGGCTTATTTGAAGTAACAAGGGGGTGATCTACGCTGACGGAATTTGGGCTGCTGCATAGAGAAACAAACGCGTTATTTATAGCTTGAACGTATGGCCGGCGGCCTAGAAATAATGGAGTTGGTGGGATCCTCTCCGCGGGCTGATTAGGCTGGTGGACACTCCGATTGTATTTAAGTTTGTGAGACCAGATTTTCTACAGCCTCGCTTTTGACAGTAATACGCCGCACTTGTGGTGGTTGTTATGACGAACCACACCGGCCAACTAAACCGATACAGACCTTTGCGTAGAGCAGCTGGCCCAAATGCTAATTTGTTCTTTCAACGCATACGCTTTGTCTTGAGTTGACTTTTTTGGCCCTTCGGATGGTGATGCGCTCCTCCAGCGAGGCTCCGCAGAGTCGTCGTGGAAAATGCGAACAGATGATGGAGCTTAGTCAAAAAGCCCACTTGAGAAAGCTACATAGTACATGGCATATGTCTCTTAATTCAACGATGATAGAAACTGTTACATTTTTTTTTTAAGTAGGTACTATTAGAAGGGACTATTTTTTCCAGAATCTATTGTAATTTTTTGAAAATTATTTCTATCTCGAACATCACATCAATCCTTTTCACCATGGATTGAAGAGGAAAATTGAACCTTCACAGGCTTTTTCTTCGCACTTTCATCACTTATAACTGAAATCTTGACTTCTTTGGAGGAGGAACTTTCCCTTTAAATTGAGGTAAACCTACCTCTTCACTTGTTTGGAGGAGGAACTTTCCCTTCGGTTTCACAAAGCTTTGTAAAAGTTGTGGGCTAAGCTAAACCTACTTTTTCTTCAACCATGGCGAGTACCTATGATTTCTAGGGAGTAAATTGTCATTTTTTTTCAAGTAAACACATCAATCTCATATGATAAGGTTCTCTTAAGAGGATTTTTTTCCCCTTTAGTCTTTCCTTAAATCGACAATCTTTAAAGAAACTTTCTTATTAGTGGAGTCCAACTTTTGTTTTTAATTCTCTTTTAAAAAACCTCTCTCTCCCTCTCTCTCTTAATTCTCTTTTAATTCTTAGTAAGGTTATATACAACATCCTACCTAGAGAATGACATATTTTGATGGAAACTAGTGTAAGAGCCACTCAAGTTCATTTACACCTTTCCTATGAACCCTATTATGCACAACCTCTAGTGTTGGATCAGGTTATTGCATTATGCAAGTACACATAATAGGGAGGAAGATTTTAGAGTGATCCCTATTATGCATGACCTCCTCTATTAGAGTGACCACTATTGTACATAATAGGGAGAAAGATTTTAGAGTGGCCCCTATTATGCATAACCTCCTCTAGTGTTGGATTAGGGCACTGCATTATGCAGATACACAACATGAAGGAAGATTCTAAAGTGACTCAAAAACTAGATACACACATTAGGTACCTAGGGAAGTCTTGGAAAAGAGCCAAAAGGTAACTATGACAAGGGCAAGGCATACAAGGGTAACAAAGGTGACAAAGGCAAAGATGCAAGAGTATTGGGGTAAAGACTACCACCCTCATCAAAGTTGGTTGAGGTTCAAAGCAAGCGTAAGGACAAGGGAAAAGATAAAATGCAAGAAGACGTCACAAACAAGACATTTGAGATGTGTGACACAAGTGGCCTTCTTGCTCAATTGGTTCAATAACTAATGCTAGGTCTTAACATCATAAAAGGGGTGGCAAACCTTAAGATTTTTTGGAATGAACCATACATGGAACGTCTTGAAGTTGAGAGAGATGTTATTTTAAGAAAAAATTGAGATTAGTTATAACAACCAAGACTAAGGGCCTCTAAAAGGATGGTCACCTTCAACTTTGAGAGGGAGATATTTTTAAAGAAAAATTGAGAGCAATTATAACAACCAAGAGTAAGGGCCTCTAAAAGGATGGTCACCTTTAACTTTGAGAGGGAGATATTTTTTAAGAAAAATTGAGAGTAGTTATAACAACCAAGAGTAAGGGCCTCTAAAAGGATGATCACCTTTAACTTTAAGCATGTGCACACAGAGGCTGAGAATGAGTTGTAGCCTTAATAGCCACACCAATCATAGAATAAGTTTCACTAATACAAGTGTCCACTAACATAAGAGGGATTTACAAAACAAGGGTTATGGAGCATTAACAAATAATGATATAAGTCTATCAAAAGTAGGAAGAGTTAGAAGAAAGGGTTTTCATGTTGGGACGAGCAAACACAATCTGCCTCTATAGCACCTAAATCACTAAAAATATCTAACACAAGACACCCAACAGCCCTGCAACTATTCACTAAACCTTTGTTGAATCAGTCTGACACCTAAACCCTCTTAATCTTAATCAGTTGATCCACCTAAGTGTCCTCTTGGATTAGATCTAACTCTCAACAAGTCTGAACTTCAACCTTAACTACTGAGCTAACCTCTGTTGATCTCCTGCTGACCTAAACTGATCCCAGCTGACCTGCTCTCTGTGTCGACTATAATTAGATTCAATTAACAGTTTGCTGACCTCAGTCCAGGACCTTCAACTTTCAAACCCTTGGTTCAAAACCCTACCAAACTGTTAGCACCCCTCTTCTATCTAACCCAGCTAATTCAACTAATTCAAAATTTTCCTCTTCTGTGTCCTATGACACTCATAAACCCTAGATAGCCTAGAGTATACAATGGTCTAGCCTTAAAACTCCTAAACTGACTCCCTGCTAACTCTCTTAAATACCCTCTGGCCCAAAAATTGTATGACTAAAGCCTGATAGACCTCTAGCCGTCAGATATGGCTTTGATTGACTCCCTTTCAGTCCACAAAGACCCTATCTACCCTTCTACACTCTTAGTTGATTGATTCTCATGTTTAAGTGACCCCATCTACTAACTTTGCTGACTTTTAAATGATATTGATTGTGTAAGACTTGACTTAGTATGCTTCAAATATGAAGTCTATTGAGTCAAACACCTCACTCAAAAGACTTCAGATTGTGACTCAGAACTAATTTCCTCCACAATTTCCATCAAAACAACACTTCATCACCAACTAAAACACAAAACTCTATCATCCATTCACAACAAACTCAAGCCCAAACACTCAGCCTTTTTCATATAAAATCAAACTAGTCTCAACAAGCTTGAGACCTTGGATGCACACAAAAAAGAGAAAGATGAAAATTAAGAGAACCTCCACGGTTCCAAGCTTGATTGTTGGACCCTGTATAGCCACCTCTGTAGACTTTCTTCTTCAAACAAGAAACCACAATTGAACAAAACTCTTAGTAGCTCCAAGTTCCAATAGGGGTGTAAACAGAGACCCTAGGCTTGCCTCTACATCCTTCAAATGATCCTCTATCTCACAAACATTCCCAATGCTATGTTCTTGTCCCAAATTGTTCACACTGCTTCCTTCTCTTCTTTCTGCACACTCTCGCAACCTTCTCCACAGTGGGTTCTCCCTAAAGCCTCTCTTCTGTTCTTTGTTTGTTTTCCTAAAAAAGCTTCATTCATAGAAAAAACAAGCTCATTTCTTCTCCTACCTTCTTACTAGAAAACTACCATGCATTACTCCATGTGCATTTTCTTCATCATGAAGATCTCCAGGATTCCCTCGTATCTCCATGCACAATTCCATTTCTAGCCGTTACATGGCCTTCATATTTACCCTTTTCACACTATGTCCATTACATACCAAGTTCTAATTGGCTAGCATATGTTCACACCATCTTTCTACAATTTTTCTTCTCGTCCTCTGGGTTTGTTTATGTCATGATTCTATTAGGCTCAAAAAACCTCTCACAACGTAGTCAAATGCAACCTCAAACTATAATTCAAGAAGGTGTGAAGTGCATGTCTCTAAATAAATGGCTATAGATAGACGGAATGCATACTTAAGGGGAAACACCATTTCTTTAAGATAATGTATAGTTACAAGACCATCAACAAAGACTCCTCATATAGGTACTACGAACCAAGAGAAAAGAAGAGACCAAATCCCAATTTAGAGTGGAAAAAGTTATTATACCAGATCAATGGGAAGAACTAGTGCTAAGTCAAGTATAGGGTTTTATGAAGAAAGAATGGTTACTCGGCGGCTCCTTGAGGCTTAACAACCGATATATAAATTGAGGAGGTATACTTTATGACTTTTTATCTAGAGTAAGAATAACTTCAAGAGTGGTAGAGATAAGAAAACTGGGGCTTCATACTATAGCCTTGCAATCCATATACCATTAACCACACCAAGGGTTAGGCCAAGAATGATAATTCCACTGCTAGTTATGACAACTATGGTAAGAAGGCCTAATGTAAAGATCCCTATGAGTAGGAGTTAGTCTTATGATACCATCATGTATATACCACCAACTTCATTAATACACCTAGATGTATCCCCAACTTCATTAATACACCTAGATGTATCCCCAACTATAATAGATACGTTGAGATTAGCAAAAGAAATAGGAAGGGGTGTGGAAAGAGAAGTTGAAAGAAGATCCAAGAGGAACTCATATCAAGCTACACAAGTGCTAAATATCAAGAAAAAGGAAGGGGGGTGGCAATAGAAGTTGAAAGAAGATCCAAGAGGAATTCATAAGAAATAGTTAATTCATGTCAGGGCATTTAGTATTATGTTAGATGAAAGAGAATGGATGAAAGAGTAGGTGAATGGTTTAGATCTCTAAAGGCTGAGAAAATAGATTTTGAAACCTTAAAAGAAGCATTGATTGTTAGATTTGATCAAACTAGAGCAAAATGGAGTGCAATCATACAATAACAACTATATAACATCACGCAAAATGAGAATAAAGTGTGTGTGTCAATTCATAACTTGCATGAAACATTTTAATTAGAGATGTGAAAGTAAGGATAAACTAAGCGATGATTAAATTTTTTCACAATTCCTTATGGAATTGTATGACACTAATCTACACGAAAAAAATCATTTTTAAAATGGCCATATCCACATCTCGACTGATTAAATTTATGTCACAACTTCTTATGGAATTGCATGATCCTACGTTGAAATAACCCTTTTTAAAGTGACCATATTCATGGTAATAATGACATTGAATATTTGCGGTGCTTGTACAATAAGGGTCCTCACTTTGGATCACCTTTCAGGTTTTTTTGTAGCAAAAATCATTTAATTTTTTCACTAAAATTGGCTAATCTCACCCACTTGGCGGCAAAGGAATTTGGCATTGACATCTTCTAATAAAACATTACACTCTTTGTCATGCACTTAAACATATGGTTCGATCAAAAATCAACAATTTCAAATGCTAAATTTACTACGTCACAAATATAGTACATATGACATGTCCCAAACTTCAACAGATAGATAGTACGATCATAAAATGTTAATAGCTTCTTTGTTTTAACTCCAATTCCATCCCCATTCTGCACACAAGGAAGGCATGTAACTTAGATCTTAACTTGATTTATTGAGTAATTGTTTCATGTAATTTCTATTTTAAGTTATTTATATATATTTTTAAAAGTATACAAAAAGAGTAGTTTTTTCTATAGCACATCTTTATGTCCAAAATTATGTATTTTTACTTGATTAAATGATCTAAGGATAGACAATTATGAGGACAATGTGACCATATGGCCAAATTTCATTCTTGAAGATTAGATTTTTCGAGATCTCCATTGGAAGTTTACTTCAAAGTCTTAGAGCACCTGAATAGAATTAGTACATTAATTATAAAATTTTATTTTTATGCGATTATGCAATTATTTCATGTGAGCAAGTAGTGCTAATCATGGTGAATCTATAGAAAACAATTTGGTTTAATTTGAGTAAGAAAAGGTCTATTCTCATTGATTTTATGTGAAAATATCTTTGCTTGAGTAGTTTTTTCCCTTCTAAGCCTAAACACAAATCTAACTAGGCTTGGTAAAGTAGGTTAGATAATGTACCAAACCTAGGTGGAGACCCATAAGGTGGCCATGCATGTGACCATGTGTCTGACACATGGCATGCATTCCACCTCAATGTGCCATCTCATTGTGCCACCTCAATATTGATGACATGGCATGCCACCTCACTATACCACCTCATTATTAATGACATGGCATGCCACCTCATTAGATGCCATGTAACATGCATTAACACATCATCAAGGAGGCCACATCAATAGTCCACGTGCCATATCATCAATTTAAGTTTCCATGTCATCATCACCTCCCATGCATGGGTGCATCCATTCATGGTTTCACATACATATAATATATATATATATATAATTTATAGATAATCCATGCATATGTATGTAAAATACTCTTATGATATTTAATTTTTTAAATAAAATAATACATCAATTAGAAAATATATTATTTCACCTATATATTTTTTAAAAATTAGTTACTTTTTAATTTATTATATATATATATAGGTATTTTTTTAATATCTTTTTTACTTTTTTAAATAATACATTTTAATTTTAAAAAATAAATAAGATATATAAATTAAATAATATATTATTTTATAGTTAAAAGAAATATATTTTGGGTCTTCTTCTTAAAAGAGATTTTCTTTATTTTTAAAATATGATTTTTTGAAAAAAAAATATTATATCAAAATTCTCCCCATTTTAAAAATCTAACAACCAAAGATATCATGTAGATTTGCAAGATAAGAGAGTGTTATTTCCTACAAATGCACACACTTCTATGCTCATTTCATTTAATCACAGCTTGCACTACCTAAAGAGCCCTTTGTGCCTCTCTCTCTCTCGATGCTCGTAGCCTAGCTTGTCTCTCTATCCACAAAGAGCGAAGTCAGCACCCACATGTGTCTTCCACTACACACGTGTAATCTTCTCAACTGTCATGACTCTATGTTGATTTCTCGATAGATGTGCCAATAGGTCCAACACCACAACAAGCTCAAGTGTTGTTTGTCTGCTCTCTATCCACAAAGAGTGAAGTCAGCACCCACATGTGTCTTCCACTCCACACGTGTAATCTTCTCAACTGTCATAACTCTATGTTGATTTCTTGAAAACAAGCTCAAGTGTTGTTTGTCTGCTCTCCTCTAGAATAGCTTGTAGTTGCTCGACAGTCCACTCTAACTCTGTTGGCTCAAGTGTTGTTTGTCTGCTCTCCTCTAGAATAGCTTGTAGTTGCTCGACGGTCCACTCTAACTCTGTTGGCTCCTCAAAGCCCTCTGGGAGGGTCTTGATGCCCAACTCCGAGCGATGGCTAGCAAGTCCTCTCGTGTCATGTGAGAGACTTGCTTCCCTGTCTGTGGATCAATCTCTGTTGTCCCTAGAAAAAAATCGTTGATACCCAAAACTCAATAGGTGGCTAGGTCGATGTCAAATGTACACACTAGGCACCTACCCCAATGCACCAGCTAGAGGGAGATGCAAGAGAGGTGAAAGCTCAGGGGGGTTCACTATAATTAAACCCTATGTATCATGTGCGCTCAAGGCCTATTTTAAAAAATTACCTTATCTGTGAATTTTTTGTGAATAAAACATACCCTATTTCTATTCAACCTATGAATACGCCCTTTAAATGGTACCCTTCTATATGTAAAAAATGGTACCTTTAAATGGTACCCTTCTATATGTAAAAAATGTGTAAAAAAGGGATTTTAAAAATCTCTTCTGTTGAACCCACATGCTACGCTTACGTATTTATGAGTGACCCCCCCTGCCTCGAGGGTGGAAGAAGTGGCAACACCCTACCGCATATGCATTTGTCACATTGAGGGGCTAAAAACATATAGAGCACTCTCCCTCATGTAGAATCTATGCAACCTCTGTGCAGCATATGGTCATTGGGCCGAGATGTTCGAGGGAGGCCAAGGACATAAGGAAAGGTAGGCGTCATTACGGAATCCTCAATTGTGAGTAATCTGTCGAGGCTACTACTGAAAAAAGTGCTCCACCCTATGCTCGGCTATGCGGCACCTCATGACCTCCTCATATAGATGGGCATCTGCTCCCACATCCTCACTCTCATCTGCTCCATCTGTACCCTCATGTGCTCCATCTCTGTAGTCAATTTATTGACTACCTCTCATGATGCTAGCTCTATAGTAGAATGTACAGGTGTCTACACAAAAGAGCAAACATGAATAAGATACATAGAAAAAACTACACGAGAAATTAACATACATGGAAGTAAACAAATAAAAAACAAATACCAACCTTGGTCAATAAAGAGGTTGTGCATGTGAAAATAACTACACCACATGCTAGATGATTTTGGTGGAAAGGTGTACATCGACCCCTATCTGCAATCCAAGATCCTCGACAACTGAAAGTGGCACAAACGCTAGGTCTGCCTCAACAGCTCGAAGCATTGGGAGGTGGCATCCCCTACTTGCCTAAGCAAATCGTGCCCGCACCAACGCCAGGATGAGCAGTAGTATAGCTCACCTCGAGTCCCAATACAAACTCTCGATATAACTACTTTGCAAAGTATAAGGGAATCTAGAGATGGTGCGACATCCTCCCACCATAAGCAGCTACATATCAACTATAGATATGTGATGCCATGGCTGGGTGGGAGAACTTGGAAATAAGAAGCGGTTTCCCAACCGTAGGATAGATTCCTTAGACATCTCTGAATAGATCTAAAATTGAATCCCTAATGCCAAGTATCTTGTCCACCTCACAGTAGGGCAAGCCACATGAAACCCGAGTGGTACACTGCACTGGTAAGCTAGTCATCTACAGACACGATGCTACCTAGGCTATGTATGGAGGACATCGCCTCAAGGTTCGTCGCCCACGATGTGCAAAGTGCATGGTGTGTCCACACTCACATGAACTGTCGATAGGTCACAGTGGGAATCATGCCTATGAGGCTCTCAATGGACTCATGCTCAATGGACTCGCGTAAGTCCATGCTAAACAAGATGATGAGGCCATCCCAACAATGAAAACAATAACCCAAGTGTGAAAGAGATCAAAATATGTAATGAAGATTAGTGAATTCCTAATGGAGGTTAAGTGAAAGCTAATGTGGACTAGGGAGAGGGGTTCTCTAAGAGTGAACAATGAGAATGAGCAAAAAAAAAAATAAGGGCTTTATATCTCGACTAAGTTAGGCTTAGGGTTTGGAACCAAGATACAGGTGTCACTATTCGATTGGTTCATTGTAAAACACATATCATACATGCATTGGTACCCACGTAACTCAACCGAGTTACATGGAAAATTTTAAAAAATGCATTTTCTAGAATCTTTATTTTAATCGACATGCCATTAGCTTGGCCATGTGTTCATACTCGATTGGGCCTCCATATAACTTGGTCGAGTTACATGGAAATTATACATTGAGTTTTTTCCCCTTCTTTGTCGAGATTTACATGTGTTGCTCTGGTTGGGTATCCATGTAACTCAGTCAAGTGAAAAAGCAAAACATGCAATTTTGTGGATTTTTATGTAACTCGGTCGAGTTACACAGAATATTTAAAATTGTTTTTCCATTCATCTCGCGTTGAAATTTACATGTGTTAGTTGCTAGCTAGGTATTCATGTAACACGATCGAGTCACATAGAAATTAAAAATTGGTTTTTTTTTTCTTCTTTGTCAAGATTTACATGTGTTACTCATTGGTTGGGTATCCGTGTAGCTCAATCAAGTTATGCGAAAAATTAAAATATAGAATTTTATGGATTTTGATGTAACTCGATCGAGTTTCATAGAATATTTAAAATAATTTTTTCATTTGTTATCAATATTTACAAGTGTTAATCGCCGGTTGGGTATCCAAGTAACTCGGTTGAGTCACGTGGAAAATCAAAAAATTAAATTTTGTGGATTTTCCTATAACTTGATCGAGTTACACATAAAATTTAAATTTTTTTATTTATCTTTTGAGATGTGCATGCTTGATGTGCATGTATGACATGGTATATATATGTAACTCGATAGAGGTACATATAGGTCATCAACATATGAAACTCATTACTCAGTTGATTTCCATGGTGGATGTCTAGTACTCAAGTTGTTCCATATAGTTGGCACATACATGGATTCAACCACATAACTCGGTTGAATTATGTGGATGTCCACCTCACACCTCAAACAAGCATACATGGACGTCCACTATGTAACTCAATCGAGTTACACAGTGCCATGTGGATGTCTGCTATGTAACTCAGTTGAGTTATGAGGTGGTCTTCATTATCCTATGTGAAAATATCGGTAACTCGATCAAGTTATGTCTTGAACCTCAACTGGTGCCACTTGGGATGCTACCTGGTTGTCTAACTCAGTCAAGGTACGCCAAGGTACTTCAAGGGTTTCCCATCCACATCATGAGACGATCCCAAAGTGAGGACCCTTATTGTACAACCAGCCTTTAATATTTGACCTCTTCCAAAGCTATTTCTCCTTCTAAAATTATCTCTTTATGGAAAGATAATGACATTTAATATCTAATATTTAACCTCTTCCAAAGCTATCTCTCCTTTCCAAAATTACCTCTTTAGGGAAGGATACCTCTACCTTGTGAATTGGAGGGATGAATTATATTGGAAAATTTGTTATTATTGTTGAAGTTATTAAAGTGTCCTTCTTCTTCCTCTCATTATTTCTCTATTGATGTTGTAAATAGGATAATTTGAAGATACTTTTCTTGAAAATCTATCTCTCCTTCTAAAATTGCCACTTTAGGGAAAGATACATCTACCTTGTGAAATGGATTTGTATTGGCAAACATGTTATTGTTGTTGAAGCTGTTAAAGTGTCGCTATCTCTTCCTCTTCCTCTCTTCCTCTATTAATGTTATAAAGAAGCTCATTTGAGGATAATTTTCTTGTTACAATAGCTTATTCCCAAAGAAGAACTATCTTAAGTCATCCATAGATGGTTTGTCTTTCTATATTGCAATTCTTTAAACCATATTTTCATAACCTTAATTCAAACGATTTAAACCTTAATTCAAACCATTTAAACCACATGCGTAACACACATGTATAGGATATTTTAAGCTAAATGCATTAAAGTGCATCCAACTAATATCTTTCACTCTTAAAAGATATACATAACCACTTTCATGAGGAAACTTGTAACTAAGTGTAATTTAATTTTTAATAGTGAGAAATCTAAAAGTAAATCTAGAAGTATTATTTTCTTCAAAACCTATCCCATGTTTCTTTTGGATAAGTAACACCTTTAAGTACACTAGTGAGTTATATTAATAGGAAATATTAAATACTTTGAGTGATAAGATGTAAGCAATATACCTAGCCCTACTTTTCTTGATAAGATGTAAACCATACCTTATCACATTCTTGTTAGGATTTATATTCTATAGCTAATCTTCTATATCACCCTTTAATAATGCCCCATACATCATGTAGAACAAGCGGATAGTTTTTATCATATACTTATTCAAAATTAATTCTTCCAATTCTATCTATTATTAGTTACAAACAACACAAGTGTATAATACTCCTCTAAACAACCTTCTTGAATAATATCTCAAAGCTACGCAATATAGTGATCCAAATAAATAATTTTATACCTTTATTATTTAAATACCAATTATTAATTGATCCTTACAACAATCATCTTGCTCCCTCAAACACAATTGGCTCCAAATTTATTATTTTCATACTGCAAGAACTTCCTTCCAAGTTTTAATTTGTAGATATGCCTCTTAAAGACTTTAAAAAGCAATATGAATGATGGATCTCAACTTGCTTAAAAAATTAAATCAACACTTTGTATAATAAGAAACATTGGGAAGCCCTTGATCCATATAGAAAGAATGCAGGGAACAACCCAATGTCATGGGGCATTTCCAACCACACTTAGGAGCACAAACAACTCAACCGAGAAACCAATTAACAATGGCCTAGCACATAAATGCACAATTGGGGTGTATCACTCACCTCATGAAAGCTTGTTGCCTAGGATTCTCATAGGAGATGATGTTGCCACATAGCCGCACCCGAAAGCTCCACTCCAATGCAATCGCTGCCGCCACTACCGCCACACTCCAATGGACGCTTGACCCTCCTCACAACTTAATCTCTCACACTCACTCTCTCACATGAAAGCAAGCAAGCACACATAAGAGCTCAAGCAAGAACGCAATATCATAAGATAGTATATAGAGAAGAAGAGCACTCTATTGAATTAGCATATAAGAATGAGTTGTGTGAAAGTAACATTTT
This sequence comes from Cibotium barometz, assembly GCF_041138505.1. Classification (NCBI taxonomy): domain Eukaryota; kingdom Viridiplantae; phylum Streptophyta; class Polypodiopsida; order Cyatheales; family Cibotiaceae; genus Cibotium; species Cibotium barometz. Next base: position 46,321,641 of record NC_141077.1, read on the forward strand.
TCATCTTATGTGTGGCTCCTAGGGTCTACACTCTTAGGTGACCAAAGTTAAAAAATAGGGCTAGGGCTCATTTAGCCACTCTAGCTTGTATAAACACCTAGTCCACAAATATGATCCCTTTTCGGTATACTCTAGTTTCTTTCTTTTGTTTGCAGACTCCATACATAAGTACAAGGTCTCCCTCATTGATTTCTTTTTCCTTGAGATTATCATCAAACCATTTTTTCTTCGATCCTTTTCTAATAACATGTTCTGTCTAGTACAACTTGTCTTTCTTCTTCTTATTGTTCAAGAATAAAGAGCCAGTCGGCCAACATGCTACCCTCAAGTCTCTCAGTCATTGCTACCCTTAAGCTAGGTATCATGAATTCCAAGGGCATTACCGCCTCAACCCCATTTACCATCTTAAATGGTGTGGAGCTAATTGCAACTATGTAAGAGGTTTGGTAAGCCCATAAAGCTACTGTGAGCTTGAATTCCCAATCATTGCATCGAGCTTCAAGAGTTTTTGTTGATATTGAGATTAGGAAATTGTTGGTGGTATATGGAGAGGACTTGCGATATGAGACCATGAACGTTTTGGTGAGATGTTAGATTACATCATTTATAAAATGTTTCCCTTGGTCACTCATCAACCTTGAAAGGACAATCAAAGCGGGTAATGATATTTTCATAAAGAAACTTATCTAGTGCAATAGCTTCCGCTTTTCTTGAAGTCCCACAAAATCAATGCTCCATTTCATAAAGGATTCTAGAACTTCAATAGGGTGCAAGGGCCTCATGTCCTTCTTTTATGGTTTAACACATCATTGGCACTTGTCACATCTTCTAACAAACAGTGCACAATCCTTTAAGAGCCACCAATACCCCAATTAGAGTGTTTTTCTTTCCGTAACATCTCTTGCAAAGTGTCCACCCTTTGGTGTTTTCGTGTTGTGTATAAGTATTCATCCTCCTAGAGGAAGCGTCTCAATATGTCATCCTTACCTCTTCTATAAAGAGTTCTAGAAATAAATTAGTAAGGTTCTACTTATTTAATCAAATTCCTTGCTAGATCTTTCCTTAGCTTCTTTACCTCTGGAAAACCATTAGCTAGAAAGTAAACTATTTTCTCACTCCACTCTGGCATAACCTCAACTTTAAACAGTGTAGCATCAGGTAGATCATCAAATAGATTCCAGTTTGTGCTTTTCACCATTAGGTACACGAGGTAGATGATCAGCCATGACATGTTTCTTGCTAGGCCGTACCACCACTGTGAAATCAAATCAAGAATAATCAACAACCACCTAGTGATTTTGCCTATGGAACAAGGTTTATTGACAAGGTATAGCAATGCTTGATGATAAACATAGAAAACAAATTTATTAGCTAGAAGGTAATGTCATAATTTCTTCACAGCATATATCATTCCTAAACCTTCATGGTCTGTGGTGGTATCATTCATTTCATCCTCACATAACTGTTGACTAGAAAAACTTATAGGGTAGTCTAGTTTGTGTTTGCCTGGCTAGTAGGCTAGGACACATCCAATTGCAAAGTTAGAAGCATCAATACACATAAGGAAGATAGAATCCTAGTTTGGCACTCATAGTATGGGAGCGCTAGCTAAATCTTGCTTCAACGTATCATAGCTTGTTGGCATTCTTCTATCCACTCGAATATAATGAGAAGCTTGTACTACAAGGGACGTGCAATCTCAACATAGAAGAGGATGAATCACATAAAGTAGACTACATGTTCTATAAAACTTTGGACTCCCTTGTAGTTTGCTGGAGGGGGTAATTCCAAGATAATTATAATTTTACTCTCATCCATGGAAATCCCATTTTTGACACTATATGTCCTAGGATGACTGTGTTTAACCCAGCATTGGCATTTGATTGGGTTTAGGATAGGTTATAAAGACTGCATTGTTCAAATACCTTTCGTAAGCAAGATAAATGCTCTTTACATGATGAATAAATGCACAAATCATCTAAGAAAGCTTCAAGAAATTTCCTTCAAAAATCTTTGAAGGCAGTGTTCATAAGCCATTGGAATATGGCCGGTGTATTTATTAAGCCAAATGGCATAACTCTATAAAGCATAAAGTTCATGTTCTATAACAAAAGTAGCTTTCGCTTGATCCTTCGGAGTAATCAAAATTTGGTTATATCCTAAATACCCATCTGAGAAGATGCATGATCCCTTGCTAGCTACTCATTCAAGTACATGTTCTGAATATGGAAAGGGGTAATGATCTAGTCTTGATTCTACATTGACCTTTTTGAGATCGACACATACTCATAATTTCCCATTCTTTTTAGGCACAACCACAATGGGTGACACCCAGTCTAAATTTTTAATTTTATAGATGAATCCACATTCAATGAGCTTATCATTGTACTTGTTTGTGAGGTCATACAGTCTAATAATTTGGGGATGTTTAGGGGAATATTCATGACCTCCTTTCCATAAAAAGTTGTCGACGATGAGACTAGAAAATCCATCCACGAGATGGGCTCAGGATTTCCATATGGTAGTTGTCCCTTGAACCAATCAAGGATCAGGCCTCAGTCTCTTTCATGATGACACTCAGCACATCTAGAGATTTGTGAGTCTCAGTCATGGATATTAAGATACTAGGGTGTATAGTATTTGAGACTCTCACTTGCTTGGGTTTTGGTTCAAGCTTCTCTTGTGTTTTCATAAATCACTAAATTCTTGGACTTTTTCAATTTCCGTTTGAGGGTCGGGATAAGGTCCAAGTTTTTTTATGTGTGATTTAGTTTTAACAATTACATGTTCCCTGGGGGGGTCTCCTTCCCCGTGCTCTTGGATTTGGAGGGTATTTCCCTACCAAGTTCAGAATCAGCTTGTGTCCAAGGAGTTTTAAGAATTACATGTACCCTAGGGGGGTCTCCTTCCCCGTGCTCTTGGATTTGGAGGGTATTTCCCTACGAAGTTCAGAATCAACTTGTGTCCAAGGAGTCTAAATCCTCATCTAGGTCCCGAATGAAGATTGTCTCTTTGAGGCATTCCTTGATTGTCTTTTGGGTTTTCTTATTCTTAACCCACTTTTTTCTCCTATGGCCCTTCTTCTTCTTAGACTCTAATACTAAGGCCACAAAATTGTTTTTCAAGAACATGTTAGTTTTGGGCTTGTAACCGGGTGATAGCATTCAAAGGTGTGGGATCTAGACTCTTCAAGATCTGCCTTTGGGTTTGATTACTGACCCCAATCATATTTAGGGGTGTGATTATGGGTCCCGTTTGTGGACTTGTCATCACAATCTTGTTGGGGCAGCCAATGATCTATGCCTCAACAATTACAAGTAATCAGTGACATGTTTGAGGGCACATCTTGGTTAAGTTGACGAAACTTTATATGGCATTCTGAAACTTGATGGGGACCTTGATAGTGGTAACATTGAAGAGGCATTTTCCTTCCTATTGCATTAATGTCTCGGCTGCTTCCCATCATAGTAAGTTGATAAATTGGCTTGACTCTCCCTCTCTCATCCACTACATAATAGTCACCATCATAGTAAGTTGATAAATTGGCTTGACTCTCCCTCTCTCATCCACTACATAATAGTCAAGATGAAGCTCCATGGGATCCTCAAAGAGGTGTGGAATGGGTTCAACATCCGCCTCATATTCTTGGTAATCAATAGGCTCCTCGAAGCTTACTTAATTAAGAGGTGTTACCCTTGGTGGTGTTGGTTGCGGTCCTAAGATTGGTGAAGGTGATGGCACATTGGGCGCATGTGAGTTGTTGCATGGGATGCTCAACCATTGCTTGATTTATTATAGGACCAAGGGCTAGTGTTTGTTGTAGTGCCAACAAGGCTAGTTGTGGTCTCATTGTGTTGGAAATAGGCTGTAGGCATGTTCATCAATCTTAGGCTTCGTGATCGTACTGCTCACAAAAGTTACAATTACCGTTGTAATGAGCTCTTAAAATTGGACATTCACTGGTGGTATGTCCTTGACAAAAAATGGAACCCCAATGAAGAAGATCTCTCCTTGGGTATTTGTGCACATGAATCTCGTTTTGGTGGTATGTCCTTGATGAAAAATGGAACACCAATGAAGCTCTCTCCTTGGTTATATGTGCACATTGTCCAAAGCTTTGATAGCCTTCATTTCATCTTGGAGAGATTTTGAGAAGTCATTTCCGCACTAAGGCAAATGTTACCCTTAGCTACAGGTTTTGCAGTGGTGGTGCTACAACTATTGCCTACTCTACTAACACAACAAACTTAGAATCTGAAGCTCTGACTCCCCTTATCATCAAGTTACCCTCAAGCTGGATGGTGTGATGTCCTCCTAGGAGGTGATACCTCTAATGACCAAACCATTATGGATATCTTCATGTTTAAGCCCGTGGATAAATCGATTAGGCAGTTAATTGTTGGAGAAGCACGTAGAGCACAACAAGATTTCAAATGCTTGATATGACTAATAAAGTCTCTCATTGACTCATCTTCTTCTTCTCTCTCAGCTGTGTTACTATGAAGCCACACTCCACAAAGCTCCCTTATGCATAAACTGCTTTAGGAATAACCTTTGAAGCCCAAAAAAGTTTAGACGTTCTTCAACTCTCGGGGTCTAATACCATTCACTAGCCTTACCATCTAGTGTAAGGCTACACGTGTTGGTCTTTGCAAGCTCATTCCTCTCACCTAAGGCCTCACAAATTGATCAAAAACCTCAAGATATCTTTTAGGATCGCCCTCTCCGTTAAACTTATGTTTAAACTTAGCGATTTGTGCAACCTTTCTAGAGATACTCCGTCCATTATGTCTCATGACTGTCCTATAATTTTGGCCATTTCTCTCCCCAATACTTATGCAAAGTCTAATGGATCAGTTGGGAGGTCTGCTCTGCTGCTGCTAAAAGTACTAGTGCAAGAGGGATAACATGTGGTACAAAAGGTGCTATTTGTGGGCGTAATGGCATGAATCCCAAAGGAGTAACATGAGTCCGATAGGTGGGGGGTTGTACAAGAATTCTCAAAGGTAGCAATGACATATGAGCCAAGGGTGCCACTAGTCTAGTCATTTGTACAAGAATTCCCATAGGTACCGATGACATATGAGCCAAGGGTATCATTAGTCTAGTCATTTATGAGGATGTTCCCCTTGCTCTAGGTTGCATTGGCAAAGTAGAGGAAGACGCAAGGAATTGAGGATCTTGGGTGAAGGTTCCTCCTTTCGTGGCCCTAGCCAGATGATATGGATATGTCAACTAGGCTTGTTTCCATTTTGAAAGGGTTGCTAGAACCATGGTTGCCATAGTTGTGATATCGAGGGCATGAAACTAATGGGCAATATTGTGTGGTTGGTTACATGTGGTGCCATTATGAGTGGTGTAGTACCCAATACCATAGAGTCCGAGATTGTGCTAATAGCATCTTAATTGGGTACCTCTCTATGGTCTCAGAATGTGAAGCCTGTGCTAGTAGAGTCTTGGACTCCTATGTAACCTTGAGGAATAATAGCAATAGTCGGGGCTTGGTCCATCGTGTAGCGAGGCATCACCACCTATGTGGAATCAGTAGGGCTTATTGATGGTGTATCCATCTCACTCAAGGTAAGGCCTTGCCCATCGCTTGTCCCAACCTATGTCACAAAAAATTGCATGGGCATGGTGATTACCTATCTAAGTTTCTACTCCACAACCATTCAAAGTCGCTCTTCCTCACCTATGGAAGTAGAAACAACTTGCTTGATTTCCTCCCAGCTAATAGTGCATATATAAGGCCCATAACCAAGTCTATCAAGGTTTCCTGGGTGTTGCATCGAATTCCCAGCTCTCGGTTTGTAGTAATGTGTTCGAGAATATGATACCTAGATCCACCTTGGATATGGCACTCTCTAGGCTATTAGTCACCTGGGCAATCGGTGAGACTTGGGTGGCTTGCCCAATTTGTGTGGCTTGGGCTACTAATCATTGTTGAGCTCAGTGTAAGGTCTCTTCCTCTTTTGCCCTACCAGCTTGGATGAGGGCTTCTACATCTTATACTCCTCTTCGGTCCTACCATTTCGCAGTAAATTTTGAGCGAGGTTTTGGTCTACAAGCATCGGATTGCCGATCAAGATTGGTCCCATGTGGACATGGATATCCATATGCATAGGGCTCGTGTGTACGGCAACACTAGGTGTGGCCTTGGAGCTAACCTCCACTCCCTCATCTCCAAATTGATATGCCGCTTGGTTAGGTGCAGAGGTTGCAGTAGTCAAAGCCGAACCCCTGAAGTACTTAGTCATGCGGCCTATTAAGCTAGTGATGGGTCTAGGGTTTAATGTTTGAGTGGGGGTTTCTTCCCCAATGTCTGGTACCCCTTCCATCAATTTCAGATCGAAGGAAGTGTCACTGCTAGTTGAGAGTCTCAGGCCTTGTACCACACTGAATCTCATTCCTGAAGAGGGTCATGAGAAAAAGGTAGACCTTGAATATAAGAGCCTGCTTGGATCGACATGGTTTCCTCTAAATCCATCTCTAAAACATGCCCAAATTGCAATTGCATATCATTGCATGTGGTTTTAGGACTAGGGGGATATTTCAAGCAGTTTTTAAATAATAAAATTTTAATTTTCTTTCTTTGGGTATTAGAGAAACTTGTCCAAAATGGGTTTCAAATAATTCTAAACACTTTACGAAGGGTTGTGCATGCACTTTTTTTCGGGCCGACCGATAGTTGTGGTTCCCTTGGGGAAAAATCTATTTTTTTGGGTCTTATATCAAGTGTGCCAAGCTGACCACAACAACGTAAAACATATAATAGGCAAACTTGTGCATGCACTTTTCAAAAAAATCTATACTTACGGGCCTTTTACCTTTTTTTCCCTCGAGCCTTTTACCTTTTCTTTTCTCTTTTTTCCCTTTTCTTTACTTTTTAATATTTTTACTTTTTACTTTCACGGTTTTTCAGTTTTTGATTTTACAACAACTACTCGAAAAGGGGTGGTTAGGGTTTTTGGAGTTTTCCAAGATTCCCTTTTTGACTTGGGGTCTAAACCCTGCACGCATTAAATGTAACCAGCCAAAAGACTTACAACTTGTGTCCCAATTTACAAGTGGATTTAGGTTAATCTGTGTAATTTGCACTAATACAAAAATGTAATAATCTGCACACACAGATAAATAATTCAGGTTTGCAAATCCTACTCTAAATCATTGTTTCTAACCCAATTTTTATATGTAAGGAGTCCAAATTGGGGTAAATCATATGTCCCAAAACCAATTTCAAGGTCTATTTCACCTAATTCCTTAAATTTAAAGCCTGTTTTACTATTTTTTATGATAGAGAATGCTGAAATTGAACAAAAAAACTTGAATTATAGGAAACAAAGAACACACAATTTCAGGGCGACATGAAAAATTGAACAGAGAATTCCTAATATAACAAAAGAATGCAACAAAAGAAAGAATATACAATAAAAATAAAGTTCTTTTGAGATTTCTTATCTACTCTTTTCTTACAAAACATAGAAATTTGATCAATTTAACCATTCACTAGCCCTCAAAATGTATTGATGCTATGCAGTGGGGCTATTTGCCAACAGAGGCACCACTTATGGAAAGACCTTGCACCATAGAAAGAACGCATGAAAAAATCCAATCTAGTAGGGCTTTTCCCAACCACACTTGAGAGCATAAACAACTCAACCAAGAAACCAAATAACCATGGCCTAGCACATAAATTCACAGTCGGGGTATGTCACTCACCTCGTGAGCATAAATCCAATCTAGTAGGGCTTTTCCCAACCACACTTGAGAGCATAAACAACTCAACCAAGAGACCTAATAACCATGGCCTACCACATAAATTCACAGTCGGGGTATGTCACTCACCTCGTGAAAGCTTATTGCATGGGATTCTCATAGGAAATGATGTTGCCCCATAGCCACACCCGAAAGGTCCAGTCAGTTTTAAGTTGTATCAATATCAAGCTAGAATTAGGATGTTGTGACTCTTCAATTGGAACTAGTGGATATAGTTGGATACATATGCAGATTCCGCTACCCACCACACCGCACTCCAATAGAAGCTTGACCCTCCTTACAACTTAATCTCTCACACTCACTTTCTCACATGCAAGCAAGCAATGTCATAAAATAGTAGATAGAGAAGAAGAGAACGCTATTGAATTAGCATAACAGAATGAGTTGTGAGAGTTATATTTCACCTCTTATGTGTGGCTACTTGAGTTTACACTCTTGGGAGGCCAAAGTTAAAAATTAGGGCATAGGGCAGCTCATTCGGCCACGCTAGCTTGTGTAACACTTAATTTACAAATATTACTCTCTACCTGAAATCCCATGGTGCGCCTTTAATAGACAAGCCACGAGCATACACATAAAATATACATTCAAGTGAATTTAAGCCATTTCGGTGCTTGTGACCCAAAGATGGTGAAAATTATACGATGGCCAGTGTCGACTCCATAGATGTCCTCAACAAGGATTAACAAACACAAATTTTAAGCTCAAATAAATAGGAAAATAGAACTTTGTCATATTTGTGTGTGTGTAATAATATAACGTAATGATAATGATGAGATATAATGAGCTTAATCAATAGGGAATCACTACAAACCACACACAAAGCCTCAAACACTATTCATTAATAATTTGATTCTACTCTTATTACAATGCTTGATCATTGAGATCTTATGTATAGAGAAGACATGTAACTACTTAGCTATCTAGTTTCTAGAATTGAAATTATATTGAGTAATTTAGCTTACAACATCAAACGTGAGAGGGCATGGTGGTGGGCTATCTTGCTTCTACTGCTAAAATTTTGTTGACTAATTATCTGCTTAGTATAGAAAACATAAGAGATCTGACAACTTAGCTATGTAGTTTCTAATATTGAAACATTGTTGGACTAATTATCATGAGATATCTGACTACTTAGCTATCTAGTTTCTACTACTAAAACCCTATTAGACTAATTATCATCTTACCACCAGAAACATGAGAAAGGGCATGGTGGTGGTGGCCACTAGCTATAGTGTTTTGTGCTAGGGTTTTTTGCACATTCACTAACACAATGATAGACTTTGCAATAAATCATCAAAGTGGTTTCCTTTATACCATGTTGTTCATGTCTCTAATTCTTTGCCTAAACTACCACCTTAAGTAAGTCATAATTACAATCTATGGGGGCGGCTCTCTCTATTGGAGTACCCATTTGTTTCTTATATTTCTCATATATTATTTTTGGTTTAGCAAACTTAGGTTTCATAGGTAGTATCACAAAATACTACTAATTCGACATGGTTCTTTGTGGTGGGGGTTAAGTAGTACAAAAATCATTGTTTTTACCTAGTTTCTTTTTTTTTGGGCTTATATAGGGTTTAGCAAGCTAAGCTACACCTAATGGAAGAGTACGAAAGCATGTATAAAATAATAAATAAGGAGATTAAAAAAAGAAAATAAAATATTTTTTGATGTAATCACTCATAAAAATCACCACCATGTTACTAACTTTCATAAAAATCCCCACCATGTTACTAACTTCATCATTTACTAACTAACCTTCCCCATTTTTTCTTCTGGAGAAATAATGAACATTCATGCAAGAGCATAGGAGTCAACAACAACCTCTCAAATCTCCCCACAACAAAGTCTTTTACTCATCACAAGGACATGATCAACATCAAAAAGGGGGGGAATGTTAAGCCATTTTGGGGTTAATAGGAGTTGCTACTGTAATTCTACATCAAGTAGCAAAATCAAAGACACCAAAAGCATGTATAATCAATCTATGACGAAACGATATCCAAATCTACAACTTGGATAGGCACTCTCGAAAAATGATCCAATAGAGTATTTATGGGGATTTCCACTAAGAGCATGTGGCAACAAGCTAGAATGGATTTCTTGTTAGTAAAGAGAATTCGGAAGAGAGGGAGAGCTTAAGTTCCTTGCAAGAACACACACACACACAAGATAATGCAAGACACAAGAGCGATGTATGGCTAAATTTTCTTCTATCTTCTTCTCTTCTCTACAATCATATAGCTAAAAGATAAGAGTTCATACATAAAGGGAAAGTACTCTCCTATAATAACATACAATGGTCAGTCCATACTATATCAGCTGGTGCTATGACTATGCCATAACCATAGTACTCCGAAGTGGCTATCACACAGCCTGTCATCCACTGACGGCATATCAACTATAATCTCACCAATCATGCCAGTGGCATAAGTGCAGAAGCTATCGCCCAAGTGGATCATCAATGTCTGCATCACTAGTTGAGCTCAATATCACAACACTCTCCCTTGAGCTCAATTCCACACACTGCACTCTAAGTAAACTCCTAAATGTTTGAAACTTTTCTATACCCAATGCCTTCATGAAGATGTCAATCATCACCAGATCCTCTGTGCTGACATATATCAGATCTATATCACTTGCTAGAACCTTCTCCCTCACAAAGTGATAATGCACCTCAATGTGCTTCATTGTAGTATGGTATAACTGGCTAACTATATGCTACTTATATTATCACAATAAATGACAATTGCCCTATCCTCAGCCTCGCCCATATCACCAAGTAGCTTGTGAAACCAAGCTACCTCACAAGCTGCCATAGCAGTACCCCTGTTACTCAACAAGGCAACTATTGGTTTCTTCTTATTGCTCCAACTCATAGCATCACTCCCAAATGAAAACATAAGATCTTTTGTCTATGACACCACTAGCCCAATCAGCATCTGTGTACCCATGTAGTCTGTACCAGCCTCATAGCAAAGTCCTTAATCAACTGTGAACATTGTGTACTTAAGAATTTTTCTACTCGCATCCAAGTGTGGCTTCCTAGGGACCTCCATAAACTAGTTCATAAGTCCAACGGCATACTTCCAGGCTGGCCTAGTGATGGTCATGTAGATCAAGCTACCCACTATGTGTCTGTATGTAGTGGGGTCCTCCAAAAGCTCACCTGTATCTGTCGAAAGCTTTGTGTTCTACTCCAATAGCACTAAAATAGGCTGTCAGCATGTTATACCATACTTGGACAACACGTCCAAGCCATACTACCTCTGCAATAACAAAATGCCATGAGGTGATCTCATCACCTCTATGCCTAAGAAATACCATAGCTCACCCAAATCCTTTATCTTGAACTTCTTCTTCAAAAGCTTCCTAACATCATGTATATCAGCATCACTATCACCAGTGATTATCAAGTCATCCACATAGATGACTAATAGCATAATCCCTCTATCTATCTTTTTCACATAAAGTGAAAAATCTACATTGGAAATCTGAAATCCAATTGTAACAAGATACTCCTCGATCTTGTTTAACTATGCTCTGGGTCACTATAACACATTGGAAGCACATCATCGATTTTTAATAGTGTTTTCGGAAGGAAAATATTGGGGGTTTTCATGATGCTGAGCAGTAATTTTTCGCTACTCCACAACGTTTTTTCTAGCAAAATTTCACTGCTCAGAAGCGTAATATCGCTACTTGGCAGCGTAATATCGCTACCCAGCAACGTGTATAGCAATGAAAAAGCGCTGCTATACTGTAAAAATATCCCGCTTCTTTGCCACCTCTGAATACAATAAACTTGTACTCTAAGTTTTTTGCAAGTTTATGCCTTATCTATCACTTCTACCTCTCCTACCCTATCCTCCTCAAGGTCAAGCAAGGTATGTCTATTCTTTTCATTTATCTCCTATGCAAACAAGCATTCCATGAAAGCTTTCTTATGAGTATTTCCTTTCTCTTTCCTCTCTTTTAAGTTTTTCTTTTGCTCTTTTTCCCTTATTATTGAAGCTTAACCATTACGAGTATTTTCCCTTCTTCTTTTTCCCTAATTAAGAGCTCTCCATTAAATCTTCGTATGGTAAGACATCTTGATTTTTCTTAATACTTTTTTTTTCTTGACTTGGTTTAATTTTGTAAGTTTTCAACACATACAAGCCTCACAAGAGATCTCTTTCTTATATGTTTCTTCTTTCATGTTTTTAGGGTTTGTAAGTTTTAGGGCTTTTAAGAGTGGGGTTTGTTATTAATACTTTTATTTTCTTATTTTGGTTTGATTTGGTAGGTTTTCAACACATACAAGCCTCACAAGGTAAGAGATCTCTTTCTTATGCTTTGATATATTATAGGGTTTGTAAGTTTAGGGTTTTAAGATTAGGGTTTGTTATTTTTTCCATGCTCCATGCTCCATGCTCCATACTCCATGCATGCCGGTAGCTTCCTATGCATGCCACTAGCAACCTACACATACTGGTAGCTTCCAAGGCATGCCGGTAGCTTCATATGCATGTCGATAGCTACCAAGGCATGCTAGTAGATGCCTGTGCATGCCGATAGCTTCCAATGCATGCCGGTAGCAATCTATGTATGCCGGTACCTTCCAAGGCATGTCAGTAGTGTAAGATTCCTCCCCCAACCCCTTTTTGATGTCTAGTATCTTCCCCTGTAATCAATCCCTCTTTAGAAATATAAAGACCTTGTTTCTAACTGTTTTAACTTAGAGAGAGAAAATATTCTAGAGAGAGAATATTCATATTTTAAATATTTTTGGATAGAAAAATATCTTATCTTATTAAAATGAATTCCCTTGAAACAGAAATTCAGAAAGAATTTTCCAATGTGCAATTGGAATTAATTGGAAATAGGTATAAAGAACCTTAGTCTAAGAGTCTAGATTTTCAAAAAAATTTGGATTATGGTCCAATTAAGGTTCCTATGGGCCAATAGCATCAATCCATGTGTAGGGAGGAGATAAATCTTATTTGTAAAAGAAGATACCCAAAAATGAGTAAATGCTCACATAAGATGAAGAGTTGAAAATGTACGAGATTTATTAGTAAAAAACTATGAGCAATATCAAAAAAATGAGATAAATTGAGTATCCAAAAATGAGTAAATGCTCACATAAGATGAAGAGTTGAAAATATACAAGGTTTATTAGTAAAAAACTATGAGTAATATCAAAAAAATGAGATAAATTGAGTATCCAAAAATGAGTAAATGCTCACATAAGATGAAGAGTTGAAAATGTACAAGGTTTATTAGTAAAAAACTATGAGCAATATTAAAAATATGAGATATTTTGGGTATAATCATTCCATTTTGACACATATGTAAGGAAGGGGAGTTCTTTAAAGGAGGTGCATATTTCACATGCTTGAATGAGTTTTAAACTCAAAAATAATGTGATATTTTTATCTCTCATCTCTCTTGAACCAAACCAAATCAAAATGGAACCAAACCGAATCAAAAAGTAACCAAACTAGGTCCAAATCTAGTCCAAATTCAACCAAACTGACTTGGAAAATTCTAGAATCAGTTTGTTTGGTTAGGAGCTCAATTTTCCCTATAAATAGAAGCCTCCCCTTGTTGAAAAAAATATAGTGTTTACACATTGTTACTCTACTCCACCTAAGCCAAGAACTGCGAATTCTTTAATAATTCACTAGTTTTTGACACTTCTCTCTTTCTTCAATTTCCATTGGTGGCTCTATCAACATACTAAACCAATTGATTGGTTGGGGGCCTCTACCGTGAACAAAAATTCAAGCAAATTGTAAGGTAAGTATGGTGAATCTTGATCTTTTCTATAATTTCTCAATGTTTCTCTCTTCTCAACCCCTCTCAAGCTTGAGAAGCTAAATTGGTATGGTTTTTGAATGCTATTAAAGTTAATTGATTAATGATAGTAAGAAATTATATAAATTTCCATTTATGTTTAATTCTAATGGTTTTTCTCTCCCTCACTTAAGAAATAGTCATACTCATGACCCATTCTTAATCCAAATGAAGCTTTTCATAAAGCTTTTCCTTAATCCAAGATTAATCTATGCTTGAGAACAAATTAATAGTTTTTTTATCTATGCTTTTAGTTTATGATTAGTTTTAATCCATTAAGGGTTAATGATCCAATTAGGGATCATTCTAATCATTCCCTTAAAGATAACCTATCTTTTAAAATAATTGAAATTTATTAGTTATAGTAGCAGAGCTATGGCAAAAATTTTATAAAAATTTTACACATAAAATAATTTCATTCAAAGCATGAAAAGAGGATTTCCTACCATATTCTAGGAATTATCATCCTAGATTAATTGAAAGATATGCATTGTAATCCTAGAGAAATTGATTTTTATATTATGCATAATTGAATTTCATGCATAGAGGTATGCATAAGAGATGAATATTTTATTATAAAAGAGTTACTTTTAGCATAATTGAAATTCATGCATAGAGGTATGCATAAGAGATGAATATTTTATTATAAAAGAGTTACTTTTAGCATAATTGAATCTCATGCATAGAGGTATGCATAAGAGATGAGTTAGGATGTGATAAGATGAGTTAAGAAGTGATAGGATGTGTATGGGATGAGGTAAGAAGTGTATGTGATGGGATAAGATGTATATGGGTTGTGATAGGGTGAGAATATGGATGTAAATGTGGATGTGTATGTATGGATGTATGCATGTAGATGTGAGTATGAATGTGGATGTATGGATGTAAATGAGGATGTCGATGTAGATGCATGGATGGGATGTGGATGTATGCATGTAGATGTGAATGTAAGCATATAGATGTGGATGTATGGATGTGAATGTGCATGTAGATGTGGATGTATGGATGAGGATGCATGAATGTGCATGTAGATGTGGATATGAAAATAGATGCATGGATGTAGATGTGGATGTATGGATGTGGATGTGGATATATGTATGGATGTGAATATATGATATGTGATGTGAAGGAATCTGAAGTGATGAGATGGAAAATGATGTGATGGGATGAGTACACATATAACTGGAATGTGGAATAAGCAATGTCGATTGATGAGGGATAATGTGAAAAAATGAGAGTTAATATAGAAACTGTATTTTGTGACTGTTTGTAAATGACTGTTTTATGTCAAGAATGCTGGGAAAGCATTTTGACCATCTTGTGATTTAAGGTCGTGGAGACCTAACTGATAAAGTTGCAACTGCTGACGGGGAGTCAATGGAGGACGTCTCGCGTACTAAGGTCGGTCGAGGTCTTGACCGACCTCGGTGCGATTAAAATGGTGAGCTTTCGATACGGTGGATGAGGGGCCAAGGAAGCGGCCTATGAGTGATGCGCTAGGTCACCTGCGAAGGATCCTAGAGGGTGGTGACCATACGGTGCTCGGGCTCTGGGTCGCCCAGGATACCCACGCGTGCGTCGAGGAAGATATTGGAACAAGGAGTAAAAGTTGTTTTCTAAAATCGGGCATGGATCTGGTTGATTGACCTTGCTGGTCTTCAATGGATGAGTCCATGGCTCTTTATATGGATCTGTTGGTTGATCTTGCTGATCTTCAACAAGAGTCCATCTTGATAAGTGATTATATTGCCGAGTATTATGGGCTAGGAACTATTGAAACGGCCCCTGAGAGTGGACAGGTGGTGAGCGTTCTAGTTGCCAATCATGCCATACATATTCTGATGAAGGAATGATGGGAAATTAAGAATCAATTGGATAAATTGGAAGATGGTGATCAATGATACTATGGTTTTATTAAAGAATTGTTTTAAAACTGGCTGAATCTGTGAAAAGGCAATTTCATATTGGGTGTGTAAGTGGTGTGACTAGTTTTATTTTTGCATGAACTTCCGGCTAGGGGGCCTTGGAACTCTTTTCCTTGGTACCCGGGACAAAACCTAACCAAATTCTTAATTGGATCCCATCACTGCAGTGGTTGGGCGGTTGGCTAACCCATGGGATCGGATGCGGTTAGGCTGGACTGATGGATCCGTAAATCGAGACTCAAATTCTGTTACTACGATAGATAAAGATAGTAATTGTTCTATGGATAGGAATCAATGGCTGTGCCTCTTGATGGGGAAAAAAGCATTGATCCCAATGATCCAAGTGCAAGTTTCTTCCTTGATCTTACCAAGTATCTTTATAGATGCAGTCGGATCTATTTGATCAGTAAGGGTTTGACTACGTTAGAGTAAAAGTTTTCCTAGTGGAATCACCCGTGCTTTCCGGTAAAGGAAGTTTTTCCGGGTTTGGTTTTGGAATAACCGAGAGATTAGTTTCTTATCCGGATATCCGTGGGTGAGGCCTTGAATGTGGGACCCCTGTCCCGTGCGAGAAGTGCTAGTTCCGCTGCCAGTATCCTGAATCCGTTGCTCGGTGGGAACAGGGATCTTACAGTTGGTATCAGAGCCAGGTTGGCTAATAAAGTTTAACTGAGAAGCCAAATATGTCAAAAATTTATCAAGAACCACAAAAAGATTGTAATTATGTGATATAATTCATACAATTTGATATTCAAACTGAAATTTGTAATTTGGTAATTGGGTCTTCAGATGGAAGTACCACAATTATATAGAATCCCTGACTTGCTTGAGGCCTAGACATATTGGTATTTACCTTATAATTCTAAGGGCCGCTGACTACCGTATATACCGAGAGTATAACTGCAGCTCTTTATTGACAATATATACGAGTGAATCTAAGACTTGAAATTATAAGCGTTAATGCTATATCCAGATGATGATTTCGAATGTGGTTGATATGATTTTTAATTCTGTTTCAGAATTGATGAATTGATTTGGATTCTGATTGAAAATTCTGATTGAAAAATGATGATTTTTGAAATTTAGTTGAAATATAATGAAACCACAATGAGGAGGAATGGGACGAGTCCCTATGATGATATTCATAACTAGAATGATGATAATGAATTCAGCAAATCACTATGAGATTAGTGGGTTGTGCTGTCAGATTGCTACTGTTAATACTTGACCGGTAGATCAAGTTAAGGGATGTCAAATTGAGAACTTGCTTGACTGAAATTTTCGTGGAGGAATGTTCCGAAGGAAACTTTTCGGTCTAATGGACCATTATCATGTTAAAGATATGAATGATATGATCTGAATGAATTGTTATTTAATGATGATTTCTATATAAGGGATATTTATCCCAGTGCTAGGTCACCTGCGAAGGATCCTAGAGGGTGCTGACCATACGGTGCTCGGGCTCTGGGTCGCCCAGGATACCCACGCGTGCGTCGAGGAAGATATTGGAACAAGGAGTAAGAGTTGTTTTTTGAAATCGGGCATGGATCTGGTTGATTGACCTTGCTGGTCTTCAATGGATGAGTCCATGGCTCTTTATATGGATCTGTTGGTTGATCTTGCTGATCTTCAACGAGAGTCCATCTTGATAAGTGATTATATTGCTGAGTATTATGGGCTAGGAACTATTGAAATGGCCCCTGAGTGGACAGGTGGTGAGCGTTCTAGTTGCCAATGATGCCATAGATACTCTGATGAACGAATGATAGGAAATTAAGAATCAATTGGATAAATTGGAAGATGGTGATCAATGATACTATGGTTTTATTAAAGAATTGTTTTAAAACTAGTTGAATCTGTGAAAAGGCAATTTCATATTGGGTGTGTAAGTGGTGTGACTAGTTTTATTTTTGCATGAACTTCCGGCTAGGGGGCCTTGGAACTCTTTTCCTTGGTACCCGGGACAAAACCTAACCAAATTCTTAATTGGATTCCATCACTACAGTGGTTGGGCAGTTGGCTAACCCATGGGATCAGATGGGGTTAGGCTGGACTGATGGATCCGTAAATCAAGACTCAAATTCTGTTACTACGATAGATAAAGTGAATCTCGATTAGTAATTGTTCTATGGATAGGAATCAACGGCTGTGCCTCTTGATGGGGAAAAAAGCGTTGATCCCAATGATCCAAGTGCAAGTTTCTTCCTTGATCTAACCAAGTATCTTTATAGATGCAGTCAGATCTATTTGATCAGTAAGGGTTTGACTACGTTAGAGTAAAAGTTTTCCTGGTGGAATCACCCGTGCTTTTCGGTAAAGAAAGTTTTTCCGGTTTTGGTTTTGGAATAACCGACGGATTAGTCTCTTATCCGGATATCCGTGGGTGAGGCCCCGAATGTGGGACCCCTGTCCCATGCGAGAAGTGCTAGTTCCGCTGCCAGTATCCTGAATCTGTTGCTCGGTGGGAACAGGGATCTTACAGTTGGTATCAGAGCGAAGTTGGCTAATAAAGTTTAACTGAGAAGCCAAATATGTCAAAAATTTATCAAGAACCACAAAAAGATTGTAATTGTGTGATATAATTCATACAATTTGATATTCAAACTAAAATTCATAATTTGGTAATTGGGTCTTCAGATGGAAGTACCGCAATTATATAGAATCCCTGACTTGCTTGAGGCCTAGACATATTGGTATTTACCTTATAATTCTAAGGGCCGCTGACTACCGTATATACCGAGAGTATAACTGCAGCTCTTTATTGACAATATATACGAGTGAATCTAAGACTTGAAATTATAAGCGTTAATGCTATATCCAGATGATGATTTCGAATGTGGTTGATATGATTTTTAATTCTGTTTCAGAATTGATGAATTGATTTGGATTCTGATTGAAAATTCTGATTGAAAAATGATGATTTTTGAAATTTAGTTGAAATATAATGAAACCACAATGAGGAGGAATGGGACGAGTCCCTATGATGATATTCATAACTAGAATGATGATAATGAATTCAGCAAATCACTATGAGATTAGTGGGTTGTGCTGTCAGATTGCTACTATTAATACTTGACCGGTAGATCAAGTTAAGGGATGTCAAATTGAGAACTTGCTTGACTGAAATTTCCGTGGAGGAATGTTCCGAAGGAAACTTTTCGGTCTAATGGACCATTATCATGTTAAAGATATGAATGATATGATCTGAATGAATTGTTATTTAATGATGAGTTCTATATAAGGGATATTTATCCCAGTGTTCTGTTGGGTTGACCAGAATATAAGGAATCCCAGAATAAAATTGGATCTTAAGAAAAAGAGCTGTCCTCTACCTTGCGAGATGAGGACATCTCGCACTTTTTTAAGTGGGGTAGAATGTAAGATTCCTCCCCAGCCTTCGAGGTATACAGGAGTAAGAATCTCCCTTTCTGATCTTATAATTATTCCCTCTCTAAAATAAAAGAAAGTTTTTGTTTAAAAAAGAAAGACCCTTTCCCTAGAATACTTCTCAGGAGTCCCACCTGTTTTAAGGATTTAGAACAATGAGTTCAGAAGTGAGAATCGGTGTTTTGGATACCAAGGTTTTGGTTTTCATTCGAGTACGGCCCAAAAGAAGTTCTTTATCTCTTGGAAAGTATAAGAAGTTATCCCCCAGATATTGTGAGCCTTATATCTGAATTCAATGAAAGTAGATGACTTAGCCTACGAACTTCTTTTATCCCCTCATCTCAAAGTTCTTAATGTATTTCATAGAAATATGTGCCAAACCCAAATCATGGAAAGACGGTAAAACTTCAGTGGCAAGTTACTGTTGGCTTCTAAGTTACGCTAGCTCCTTCCTTTATATAAGTCGTAACTTTTACTTATCACTCACAGTAATCTTACTTCCATCGATCTCCCTTCTTCTTGTTCTCCTTCATGGCTTGGCAACAGGAATTAGTTTTATCCATGATGATTTCTCACCTTCAAGACGCAAGAGAGTCTGTGAAGAAAGACTTTATAGAACAGTATGAGTGCTCACTTTTTCCTCACCTAGGAACTTTTGTAGCTCAGACCAAATGGCGGACCTATCAAAACATAACTAGGGTAACACCCTGGGGTCAACAGCACTTTCGTAACAATGTCTGCTTGGCCATGGTTATTGAAGCTTTGGGTTTGGGTCCCCGATACTACTGCGTCATGAGATCAAGGCATCTTGGGTTTTCTGAGCGGGTCTTCTTACTGGCGTGTTTTCTTCCTCATGAAAAGATATGCCTTTACCCCGTTTTTGGCTTGCCTCTCAGAGGTCCTTTTGTTAGATCACCTCATACCACTGAGATAGGTGTGGCAATAACCAGCAGAATCATTCCCATAGATGAGTTACCCTATACTTGTGCAGCTTGTGAGTGCTGCTTTTGTGACCATATGATGGACGGGCTTATGGAAGTGTAAAGAGTTCTTCTATCTTTACTGTATAAGTTTCGAAAATGAATAAAGTTTAAATCTTGTTCTTATTTTGAATCTTGCTCTCTTTAAGACTTTTCTTGCTGGTTAATCTTGATTAAATTTTTTCTCTAAGTCTCATATTCGTGCATCTTGCGAAATTATCCCAGTTTGCGAGATGAGGAAATCTCGCATTTTTTAAGTGGGGTAGAATGTAAGATTCCTTCCCCAACCCCTTTTTGATGTCTAGTATCTTCCCCTGTAATCAATCCCTCTTCAGAAATATAAAGACCTTGTTTCTAACTGTTTTAACCTAGAGAGAGAAAATATTCTAAAGAGAGAATATTCAGATTTTGAATATTTTTGGATAGAAAAATATCTCACCTTATTAAAATGAATTCCCTTGAAACAGAAATTCAGAAAGAATTTTCCAATGTGCAATTGAAATTAATTGGAAATAGATATAAAGAACCTTAGTCTAAGGGTCTAGATTTTCAAAAAAATTTGTATTATGGTCCAATTAAGGTTCCTATGGGCCAATAGCATCAATCCATGTGTAGGGAGGAGATAAATCCTATTTGTAAAAGAAGATACCCAAAAATGAGTAAATGCTCACATAAGATGAAGAGTTGAAAATGTACGAGATTTATTAGTAAAAAACTATGAGCAATATCAAAAAAATGAGATAAATTGAGTATCCAAAAATGAGTAAATGCTCACATAAGATGAAGAGTTGAAAATATACAAGGTTTATTAGTAAAAAACTATGAGTAATATCAAAAAAATGAGATAAATTGAGTATCCAAAAATGAGTAAATGCTCACATAAGATGAAGAGTTGAAAATGTACAAGGTTTATTAGTAAAAAACTATGAGCAATATTAAAAATATGAGATATTTTGGGTATAATCATTCCATTTTGACACATATGTAAGGAAGGGGAGTTCTTTAAAGGAGGTGCATATTTCACATGCTTGAATGAGTTTTAAACTCAACAATAATGTGATATTTTTATCTCTCATCTCTCTTGAACCAAACCAAATCAAAATGGAACCAAACCGAATCAAAAAGTAACCAAACTAGGTCCAAATCTAGTCCAAATTCAACCAAACTGACTTGGAAAATTCTAGAATCAGTTTGTTTGGTTAGGAGCTCAATTTTTCCTATAAATAGAAGCCTCCCCTTGTTGAAAAAAATATAGTGTTTACACATTGTTACTCTACTCCACCTAAGCCAAGAACTGTGAATTCTTTAATAATTCACTAGTTTTTGACACTTCTCTCTTTCTTCAATTCCCATTGGTGGCTCCATCAACATACTAAACCAATTGATTGGTTGGGGGCCTCTACCGTGAACAAAGAATCAAGCAAATTGTAAGGTAAGTATGGTGATTTTTGATCTTTTCTATAATTTCTCAATGTTTCTCTCTTCTCAACCCAGGGTCTCAAGCTTGAGAAGCTTAATTGGTATGGTTTCTAAATGCTATTAAAGTTAATTGATTAATGATAGTAAGAAATTACATAAATTTTCATTTATGTTTAATTCTAATGGTTTTTCTCTCCCTCACTTAAGAAATAGTCATACTCATGACCCATTCTTAATCCAAATGAAGCTTTTCATAAAGCTTTTCCTTAATCCAAGATTAATCTATGCTTGAGAATAAATTAATAGTTTTTTTATCTATGCTTTTAGTTTATGATTAGTTTTGATCCATTAAGGGTTAATGATCTAATTAGGGATCATTCTAATCATTCCCTTAAAGATAACCTATCTTTTAAAATAATTAAAATTTATTAGTTATAGTAGCGGAGCTATGGCAAAATTTTATAAAAATTTTACACATAAAATAATTTCATTCAAAGCATGAAAAGAGGATTTCCTACCATATTCTAGGAATTATCATCCTAGATTAATTGAAAGATATGCATTGTAATCCTAGAGAAATTGATTTTTATATTATGTATAATTGAATTTCATGCATAGAGGTATGTATAAGAGATGAATATTTTATTATAAAAGAGTTACTTTTAGCATAATTGAAATTCATGCATAGAGGTATGCATAAGAGATGAATATTTTATTATAAAAGAGTTACTTTTAGCATAATTGAATTTCATGCATAGAGGTATGCATAAGAGATGAATATTTTATTATAAAAGAGTTACTTTTAGCATAATTGAATTTCATGCATAGAGGTATGCATAAGAGATGAATATTTTATTATAAAAGAGTTACTTTTGGCATAATTGAAATTCATGCATAGAGGTATGCATAAGAGATGAATATTTTATTATAAAAGAGTTACTTTTGGCATAATTGAATTTCATGCATAGAGGTATGCATAAGAGATGAATATTTTATTATAAAAGAGTTACTTTTAGCATAATTGAATCTCATGCATAGAGGTATGCATAAGAGATGAGTTAGGATGTGATAAGATGAGTTAAGAAGTGATAGAATGTGTATGGGATGAGGTAAGAAGTGTATGTGATGGGATAAGATGTATATGGGTTATGATAGGGTGAGAATATGGATGTAAATGTGGATGTGTATGTATGGATGTATGCATGTAGATGTGAGTATGAATGTGGATGTATGGATGTAAATGAGGATGTCGATGTAGATGCATGGATGGGATGTGGATGTATGCATGTAGATGTGAATGTAAGCATATAGATGTGGATGTATGGATGTGAATGTGCATGTAGATGTGGATGTATGGATGAGGATGCATGAATGTGCATGTAGATGTGGATATGAAAATAGATGCATGGATGTAGATGTGGATGTGGATATATGTATGGATGTGAATATATGATATGTGATGTGAAGGAATCTAAAGTGATGAGATGGAAAATGATGTGATGGGATGAGTACACATATAACTAGAATGTGGAATAAGCAATGTGGATTGATGAGGGATAATGTGGAAAAATGAGAGTTAATATAGAAACTGTATTTTGTGACTGTTTGTAAATGACTGTTTTATGTCAAGAATGCTGGGAAAGCATTTTGACCATCTTGTGATTTAAGGTCGTGGAGACCTAACTGATAAAGTTGCAACTGCTGACGGGGAGTCAATGGAGGACGTCTCGCGTAGTAAGGTCGGCCAAGGTCTTGACCAGCCTTGGTGCGATTAAAATGGTGAGCTTCCGGTACGGTGGATGTGGGGCCAAGGAAGCGGCCTATGAGTGAAGCGCTAGGTCACCTGTGAAGGATCCTAGAGGGTGCTGACTATACGGTGCTCGAGCTCTGGGTCGCCCAAGATACCCACGCGTGCATCGAGGAAGATATTGGAACAAGGAGTAAGAGTTGTTTTCTGAAATCGGGCATGGATCTGGTTGATTGACCTTGCTGGTCTTCAATGGATGAGTCCATGGCTCTTTATATGGATCTGTTGGTTGATCTTGTTGATCTTCAACAAGAGTCCATCTTGATAAGTGATTATATTGCCGAGTATTATGGGCTAGGAACTATTGAAACGGCCCCTGAGTGGACAGGTGGTGAGCGTTCTAGTTGCCAATGATGCCATAGATACTCTGATGAAGGAATGATGGGAAATTAAGAATCAATTGGATAAATTGGAAGATGGTGATCAATGATACTATGGTTTTATTAAAGAATTGTTTTAAAACTGGTTGAATGTGTGAAAAGGCAATTTCATATTGGGTGTATAAGTGGTGTGACTAGTTTTATTTTTGCATGAACTTCCGGCTAGGGAGCCTTGGAACTCTTTTCCTTGGTACCCGGGACAAAACCTAACCAAATTCTTAATTGGATCCCATCACTACAGTGGTTGGGCGGTTGGCTAACCCATGGGATCGGATGTGGTTAGGCTGGACTGATGGATCCGTAAATCGAGACTCAAATTCTGTTACTACGATAGATAAAGTAAATCCGGGATAGTAATTGTTCTATGGATAGGAATCAACGGCTGTGCCTCTTGATGGGGAAAAAAGCGTTGATCCTAATGATCCAAGTGCAAGTTTCTTCCTTGATCTGACCAAGTATCTTTATAGATGCAATCGGATCTGTTTGATCAGTAAGGGTTTGACTACGTTAGAGTAAAAGTTTTCCTGGTGGAATCACCCGTGCTTTTCGGTAAAGGAAGTTTTTTCGAGTTTGGTTTTGGAATAACAGACGGATTAGTCTCTTATCCGGATATCCATGGGTGAGGCCCCGAATGTGGGACCCCTGTCCCGCGCGAGAAGTGCTACTTCCGCTGCCAGTATCCTGAATCCGTTGCTCAGTGGGAACAAGGATCTTACAAGTAGCTATCAATGCATGCCGATAGATGCCTATGCATATCAATAGCTTCCAATTAATGCCAGTAGCAACCTAGGCATACCAGTAGCTACCTATACATGCTGGTATAGCTACCTATCCATGTCGACAGCTTCCAATGCATGCCAGAAGTAACCTAGGCATGCCGGTAGCTTCCGATGCATGCCGGTAGCTTCTAATGCATGTCGGTAGCTTCCAATGCATGCCGATGTTGGTAGCTTCCAATGCATGCCGATGTCGATAGCTTCCTATGCATGCCGATAGCAACCTAGGTACACTGGTAGCTTCCTATGTATGTCGATAGCTACCTATGCATGCTGGTAGCTTCCAAGGCATGTCGATAGCTACCTGTGCATGCCGGTAGCTACCAATGCATGCTGGTATATGCCTATGCATGCCTTATCTACCTATACATGATGGTACCTTGTGCATTAGCCATATGCATAAGCTGGCTATATGCATAAGGCCATATGCACATAAGAGTTTTAAGTATTTATGTTTTTTCTTGGATAGATGGCAAATAACTTGCGACGTGATGTTACACATGAAGGAGGAGTTGATATCCCAACAATATTTGTAAGTATATATTAGCCTCAAATTGTATCTTATCTTTTAATTAAACAAGGTTATCTTAAATAACAACTTTCTAAAATATTCATTTGTTTGTATGTCTATAGCTTGAAGCAGTGGACCGACCCCCTACGTAAGATGAATATGATTTTGCAACAGGGTTTGGAAGCTCTATTTGAAAGGGTGTAAGACGAAGGATATATTGTTATTACTAGAGGACATGCTTGGTAATCATGGCATGTAAGTACATTCCTAAACCCTAAACTCTTTGTTTTTGCAAACCTGATTTTCACTTGTGACAGTTTTATTGTGTTTTAGGATCATGTAACTAAAAACAGTGGTGCAAATGTCCAAACAAGAAGCAATAGAAATGTGAGAAGCGAAGGGAGTGGAGCTGCAACAAGGAACAATAATAATTGTAATGCATGAGATGTAGACCCCCTCAATGTAGCCCCTACCTCGATAGTTTTTCATTACGCTTTATTTTGTATATGAGGTTTTGGAATCATGTAACTCCGCCAAGTATTGTAATTGAATTTTGGCATTCCTAAAACCATGAATTACAATTGTTCTTTTTTTTTAATTTATCAAGTTTTATTTACATTACACTTGTCCATGATTCTAAAATGGACATGAAGTTGTGTTAGTTTGACTGTGTCTACATTAGAAAAAAAGAGCTAGGGGCAGACTGGGGAGTCCTATACAGACTCCCAAGTCTGTCCCAGCTTTTCTTTACTCTATAGTACTTCCGTTGCTCAACAGCAAAAATAGCAGCGATATTTCGAGCAGCGGCTCGAAATGTCGCTACTATTTTTGTTGGTGAGGCCAGCAAACCCGTTGGCAGCAAAATAGCAGTGTGTTTAGCAGTAAAATAGGTCTGACATCTTCGTACCCATCTAGTTATAAAAGCGCTACTATTTTCACTACTAAACCCTCATCTATTGTAGTGGGTGCCTACTTCAAGCCATATAAGGCTTTGCATAACCTGCACACAAAATCTGGGTGTGCATCACTCTCAAAACCTGGTAGCTATATCATGTTTACTTCTTCTTGTAAATCATCATGCAAGAAGACATTATTTATCTCCATCAATGTAAAGACCAACCCTTTGTTGCAGCCATAGAAATGATAGCTCTCACGGTTGTCATTCTTACAACCGGTCTAAATGTCTCCTCATAGTCAATGCCATAAGTCTGCGCATAGCCCTTGGCAACCAATCTTGTCTTATACCTTCTCTCATTGAACCATCAGCATTATGCTTGACTTTATACACCCACTTACATATAATTTCTTTCTTTTCCTTAGGCAAAGGCACTAACTCCCATATTGCATTTGCATCCAATGATGCCATCTTTTCACTCATGGCATCTTTCCATTTCTTATTACCAAGTGCCTACTCAAAATAACTGGGCTCCATCTCTTCTATTGATTTAACCATGAAAGCATAATGATGGGTTGTATATCCATCATATTTCAACCTATCAATAGGGTACCTAACCCTCATAGACCTATGTACACCTGGATAACTGCCAAGTTTCCTCAAAATAGCCCTAATTCTCCTTACACCAGGAGAGTAACCACAGAGGGAATGCTAAGCTCCTCATCGAGGCTGTGGCATCTTTCATCTTCCCATTTTTTATTTCCAAGTTCTTGCTTAAATTAGGTGAACACCAACTCTTGTATTCTTTTAACCATGTAAGCATAATTATGGGTTATATATCCATCATATTTTAACCTATCAACAAGGTACCTAACCCTTATAGACCTACATACACCGGATCACTACCAGGTTTCCTGAAAATAGCCCTAGTTCTCCTTACACCAAGATAACCACACAAATGGAATGCCAAGCCCCTTATCAAGGCTTTGCTCAAAGCCGTGTTGTGAGGATTTTTGGGTAGAACGAAAGGTTGCCTCTCTATAGCTCACTCACACCATTGGACATACCATTAATACACCAAACACCAGCAAACTAGCACTACCAAAAGCAAGAGGGCAACACCTTTGAGTCGGCAAGGGAAATGACTATGCAAGCATGCATGATGAGTGATGCATGTTTTATCAATCCTCATCATCTACATCAAACTTGAAAATCCAACAATCTAGACAATCATGATCAAATGAGGGGGCAAGGAAGTACTCTCTTGTGTCAATCTGCAAAATACAATCCAAAAGTGGGGAGTCCTAAACACTTTTTCAATTTGGAGAGACATGTACAAGCTTGCCACGACATACGGCCTCATCAATGCAATCATGTAGTATATCATTTTGGAAAAGAGTTTTGTGAAGATCAGAGACAAGGTAGTGCAACCAAGTTACCAAAACACAACAGGTATGGTATTCACGCCTCTGTTTCAAGATTTAAAAAATAGTATCACATTATCTCTAAAACCTCCAATCTTACACCCATTATGGCCGAGATACATTTGTTTTTTTCAATCAGCAGATCGATCTCACAGAGGCGGCTTTTCACAACATCTCCCCATGCAAAAAAAAAAAAAAACTCCTTCCTTCGCTGTTGACTGGTCGACTCTGGGACGTTGGTAGCCGCTCCTTCTCCATCTTTTTCTCAGAATAATATCCTTAGCTGTTCATAATAGCATCATCTTGGTATCTTGTCCCAGGCAGTCACAGACACTTGTATATATAGGGCATCGGCTACCCCAAACTGCAATCGGTTGTTCCATAGCCCATCACGCACGCCCTAAGTCAGTCTGCTATTTGTGGTGCTGCATCCACCTTAAATTGGTGGCGGTGACCCATACTCATCCATCTCACAGCTGCTTGTCGTAAGCTCCATCTCTTGCTATTTAGAAGTCCACCATCACCTTAGATCGGGTTTGGCCGCGTCATCATCTACTAATCAGGTTGGCGGCAATCCCACACCATCGATCTGCCCCACGTGGCAACAAGCCTTTGAATTACATATTGCCTTTGTTCACATGTTGGCCACTTTTCCTCGGGTCCAATGTACTTTTCTTAGCTAACATAGGTTAGCACCCACCACCTCTTAGGCACGAGTCACCTCCACTAGTGTAGGTTCACACTAGGTACTTACATAAGGCACACACCTCTTCATCACACTAGCTTAGGTTCCCACTAACATAGGCACAAGAGCACTAGTACACACACATGGCTTGCAAGCAGCCATGCTATATATTTACAACATGTAAAAAATGCAATGACTACAACCTTCAAACACTCATGCAGATACTGATTGAATATATACAAGAGCTTATTCATACATTGGGCACACAAGGCTCAACACTGATACACAGACAAAAAAATATGCACATTTAGGACTCATCGTCAACTTAACACCCGTCTTGGTTCCTGCCGTGGTTCCTCAGTGGGTCACCAAAAAACTCCCAACACCATTAGAGTCACCATCCACATATGAGTGACATGTTGATGAATCAGGCACACAAAAGGTTGATCTATTGTTTCCTTCTCTCTGCATGATACATGTGTACCTACATCTATTCTCGACCTACCTGACCATGGACTAACATTGGATCCACTACTAGAGGAATATCCAAGTCCACTAAGCACCTGTGATTACTTCTCTACATGTGGTGCAACATGAGCACTTCTTACATCTGCATCTTCTGTTGCCTTCACCTGCTGGTACATACTAGCTACTCATCTTGTCAAAGACAATATCTCCGCTTACTC
The DNA here is from genome assembly GCF_041138505.1 of Cibotium barometz. Lineage (NCBI taxonomy): Eukaryota > Viridiplantae > Streptophyta > Polypodiopsida > Cyatheales > Cibotiaceae > Cibotium > Cibotium barometz. The sequence continues at coordinate 46,350,136 of NC_141077.1, forward strand.
ACATCTCATGAGATGATAAGGTTATAACATCTATAACCTTTATACTCCAAAGCACAACCAATAAAGAAGTATTTGTCTATCTTTGGATCTAACTTTATTCTTACTTCATTAGGAACATGCACATATGCAATACACCCAAACACTTTCAAGTGAGACAGATCCAGTTTTATGCCTGTAAACTTCTGTCTAGGCATACCATGAATAGTTGTAGTGGGTATCCTGTTTATAATGTACACAATTGCTACTACTTTTGTCCAGAAATAAGGTGGCATATTCTTTTCAACCAGGCACATCCCACTTCTACAATGTGCATATTTTTTCTTTCTACAACACCATTCTGTTGTGGAGTGTACCTACATGTAACTGTCTCTTGATTACCTGCTTTCTCAAGAAATCACTAAACTCATTGGATAAATACTCTCCCCCACCACAAAGTGCACCTACATGTAACTGTCTCTTGATTCCCTACTTTCTCAAGAAATCACTGAACTTATTGGACAAATACTCTCCCCCACCATCTGATCTCAAGCATTTTATTTACATGCCTTTTTTCTTCTTGACTAAGACTTTAAATCTCTGAAAGTGAGTAAACTTCTCACTTTTCTCCTTCATAAAGTAAACCCACACTTTTCTAGTGTGGTCATCAATGAATATAACATAATACCTACAACTTGCAAATTGTTGCAGTCTTGGTCGGTCCCCATTCATCTGAATGTATAACATCTAATAGCCTTGCAATGACATGCTTTTCATGTGGGAAATCATGTTTGCCCTGCTTACCAAGCTAGCATGCTTCATATACTTTATGCATACCATCAACTTTAAACTTTGGCAAACCTACAACAACATTTTGGACCTGCATAGACTTCAGCCACTGTATATTCACATGACTAATGCACTTATGCCATATGTCAATATGTGAAATGAGACATGTTTCATGCACAAACATGGGTGCCTTTACCTCAGGCATGGTCACATCTAAAGTAAACATCATACCATTTCTTTTACCCTTTGCAACCAACCACATAGGTACCTCCAAGCCTGCAAAGAGAGCTCCTCAATCCGAGATGTATAACTCGCGGAGCTACCAAGGGGGCGTTGTACCTAAACAAGAAGGGAAAGTGATGATGATACTCTTTCCCGTTTACAGCTTCCGTGCTTTCTTGTTCTTGCCTCCTTAGGTCTCACTCAAACCTGAGCTCTGATATGTGGGGGAGAAGGAGAGCTTGAGTTCCTTACAAGTAACTTGACACACACACACAAGAGAATGCAAGACACAAGAGAGAGATGGATGGTTGAATTTTCTTCTATCTTCTTCTCTTCTCTACAACCATATAACTAAAAGATAAGATTACATACATGAAGGAAAAGTAGTACTCCAAAGAGGTTGTCACACAGCCTCTCATCCCACTGGCGGCATATCAACCATGTCAATGGTGTAAGTGCAAAAGCTATCACTGTTGAGAAATGTGGTGCCAAAGAGCACAAGGAAGAGGTAGAGTGAGAATGAATAGCCAACAGGGATTTTATATTCACGTGATCACAAAATTTTTCTTGTTAATAACATGTGTGAACATGTTATTAACATGTTCACATGTTAACATGTTCACAAAAAAGCCGGTGGCAAGCGACCTGGTAACCGGGAAAAATCCCGCCGAGCTTTTGATATACCCCGGCGGGCCCGCCGGGCTTATGCTTTACCCGGCGGGTCCCGGCGGGGTCGTCACATATCCCGGCGGGGTACATTTTTCTATATATAAGGGCCCGGGGGGCCCTTTGGGATTTCATTGCTGACAGCATACACAGGTAATAAAAACTTGTGTGTGTGTGTGTGTGTGTGTGTGTGTTTGTGTATGTGGGTGTGTTCGTGCGGGCAGCCGCCCACTGTCGCAATGCGCGGCAAGATGTGGGTGGTCCGCCACATGAGGGATGTGTGTGTGGGTGAGTTCGTGCGGGCAGCCGCCCATTGTCGCAATGCGCGGCAGGATTTGGGTGGCCCGCCACACGACTGGTGTGTGTGTGTAAGGCCATTCTTCGGAATGGTGCTTACCCTGGGGCACTTAGTCGGTAACGCGGCTAGTCTGTGTCCTATGGTAAGTATGGCACGCCGTAGCGGTACTAGTCGGTAACGCGGCAAGTATAGTATCGTTATGGCGATGTCACCTTCCCTTCCCTTCCCTTTGTCAAATGCGGACATATGGTCGGTAACGCGGCCAGTGTATGTTCGTATCCTATTGGTATTCCCATAGAATCGGGCGGCATTTTGTCGTTAACACGGCAAGTTGGTGTCGTCCGCTAGTGCATAAAATGTTTTTTGCATATTGCGGCATTTGATCGTTAACGCGGTCGAAAAAGTGTCGTAAATTTGCTTGTGTATTTCGGCATATGATCGTTAACGCGGTCGAATAAATGTCGTAAATTTGTTTGATTTGACTTGTATTGTTTTTATTGTGTTTGATCCATGCGATACTTGGTTGCTAACGCGGCATTAGTATTTCATGGATCAAAGTTTACATCATATTGTCTAACCGTTTTATTTTATAATATCGTGATTCGTAACTCGAAAAATATGAATCTCTCTCTTCTTACCCCCCTCTCTCTCATGATACACTTCACAACTCTTTCTCTATCTCTCTCATGATTCACTTCACAACACGATAGATGTGTAGATAATGTTTTTTTTTCTCTCTTAAAATATACATACTTCTTAATAATTTCTTTTTTCTCCCTCTATTTACTTAAAAATTAAAACAATACATTATTTTTCTCTTTAGGAACTCCCAAAAACATTAAAAATGTGATTTAATGTTTCTTCTCTCTATCTGTCACAACTCTCTCTTCCTCTCCTCTCTCTCTCTCTCTCTCATGATACACTTCACAATTCTCTCTCTCTCTCTCGCAATGATACACTTCACAACTCTTTCTCTCTCTCTCTCATGATACACTTCACATCTCTCTCTATCACGATAGGTATGTAGATGAGGAGTGCTTTAGGATTACAAAACATTATTTTTCTCTCTTTAGGAACTCACAAAACTATAAAAAATATCATTTAATGTTTCCTCTCTCTATCTGTCACACCTCTCTCTCTTCCTCCCCCTCTCTCTCTCTCTCTCATTCGATAATGTATACACTTCGTAAGTAATAATGCGCTTGTTGCGGTTGTCTCACGTTCGATAATGTATTGCATGATGTTGAGTTCAGTAATGTTTGATATATTCTGTTTTTGTTTGTTCATTGATAAGTAATGATACACTTATTGCTGTTTTCTCACGTTTGATGATGTATTGGATGATATTGAGTTCATTAAAATTAATTGATATTCCGTTTTTGTATGAACATTGACGATATTGATATACTTGTTGCTGTTCTCTCACGTCTGCTTGATGTTTATTTCAGTAATGTTTGATATTTTGTTTTTTTATGTTTAGTGTTATTTGCTAGATTTACGAAGACGATCAACATGCTTACTCTCGAAGAGCGCAAAATTGTTCTGCGAGCAATTCGCGTTGAAGCGGTCATCACAGTATCACAATGTACTGATGATGTCGTCAAGAAGATCAACGAGTCTGAGATACTCATGCGAGATCTCATAGACCAAATATGGGAAAATGCACAGCGGCGGCTTCGAAGCGGAGGCAACGCTGAGCTGCTGGATAGACAGAAGATAGCAGATTTCAACCATCAGCACATAACACGAACCATTTTGGGGAGCATGCGAGTAGCGTGCAGTGATCTTCGAGATGTTGCCCCGCCTGAAGCCAACATGCAACGTCTACAGTTATGGGACGTTGTATGGAGCGAGCAAAGGGCCAAGAGCAAGCGCGTGAAGGCGTTGGATGCAGAGTCCCTCCCCAAAAGAGTGCGAATTGCCCAAGACGTCGCTGCAACGTCCAGTCAGGCAGATGCAAGTGGTACAGGTGTCATTAATCGTACCATCTACAATTCTATGTGCACACATCTTATTGGCATCCCGCACGAAGCTCTTCACGAAGGACGAACAATAGGCTCCGGTGTGTTTGGAACAGTAAAAGAGTATGCAATTAAAGGCATATCATTTTTACCGGAGCACATCACTTTTTGCGGAAAGCACTACAAAGGAGAAGGCAGCGCGAAGTTCGAGAGCTTCCAGGCAGAGCAGGGTATGCAAGTGCTACATCCATCGATTGTCCGATGCATTGCCTTTACAAAAGAGGCTCCTTGGATCACAATTTTCCCGTACTTTAATGGCGGCGCTCTTGGTGATACTCTACTGAAGGTTCCCTTCAGATTCAGTGAGTTCACCAGAGCCATTTTTCGTTTGGATCGAGGATGGAGACAACCGCCGCCTGATAATATCCCTTTAGGTCATCTAGAACTTTCAAAAATAAAAGAGGTAGTAATAAACATGCCACATATTATGCATGCCCTGGTGGAAGGTGTAGCGGCAGCGCATATGGCAGGTATTGTACATACCGACCTACATCCTTTTAATGTAGTGTTGGATTATACAAAAGAGCTAAAGCCACGCATAGGTATTATCGATTGGGGATTGCTGCTGAGAGCGCCCAAAAAACGGGTGTCTCTCAATTTTGTTTATGAAGCAGACAAGAACCCCGAGAAGGTGGCACAGGCAGTCTCCCACGCAGACAGAGAGCGAAATAAACGGCCGTGGATAGCCCCAGAGCTTTATGATCCATTTTTGGCAGATGCATACACTCCTGCATCTGATGTTTTTGCCTTGGGATATTTATTACAAACTTTATATGACTTTTGGAAGAAAGTGCAAGAGTTGTGGATGGATAATAGTTCCCATGACAAAGTTACCATGGATACTATTATTCATAGAGTTAAAAATTGGATGTTTCTGCCTAATCGCGATGAGCGAAAATCAATTTTGCAAGTAGTTGAATTTTTTAGGTCACTAAATACTGACCCTACGAGGGCACAACGTCCTCTTGTAGAGCTATCGGTGGCATTCACCCCGACTTTGTAATGATACAGTATCAAGAGATGAAGTTTCAGGAATTTGAGAATTTGATGTGTCCAATGTTTCAAAATTTTGTTTCTCTTCAAAATTTGATGTGTCCAATGTTTCAAAATTTTGTTTCTCTCTTCATTGGGTCTTTGCAATATCTCTCTCCTCTTCTGGTGTTTAAGTTTATGTTTTCTCTTTAAAATTTGATGTGCGAGCATTGTTTGAAGTGTTTTTGGAGTCAAGTGGATATTTCTCATCGAGTCTTTGCAATACATATCTCCTCTCGTTGTGTTTGACTTCAAGATTTTGAGAGCAATGGTCAATTTATCTTACGTTGATCTTTACAGTTCATTAAAATCCTAATGTCGTTTACGTTCATGCAGATATGGAGCAAGCGCAAGCGAACGAGCATCAGGAGTTAGCCAAGAAGGCATACAAGAGAATGAAGGCCCTTGCACATGGCCTGATAGCCCGCGAAGCTACAAGAACAGCGTGCAGATTATCGAAATGGACAAATCCAACATATGCCCAATGGAAAGACATAAACAAACGGGTAACCACAGAGATGATAAAGGCAATATGGCCATGTCCAGATGGCGAGATAAAGAAGGGAAGATGGAAGATTTCTCGTTGCACTCACAATGATATCAAAACTAATGCCGAGCGTATTTTCTTGGAGGTGTACGGTCGTCCTCTCCATAACGCCGACGCTCCACTGTATTTTGCTAAAATGCTATATGCTCACTTTGTACTGGAAACTCCAGTGGACTTCGCCTCCAGAGAGGCCACTGTCAACACCCACGACATACGTGAAGAGACAGTTACATTCACAAGAGAAGAACTTGCTCTTATGGTGGAGGGCGCCGGACTGGAGTTAAACCAGGTCAAAGAAAGCTTAGGGGCACAGCTAGCAGAGAAGGAGAAAGAAGCTGACCGATTAACTCAAGCGTCAACTCCTCCCCCGGCCAATAGAGGAATTCAAGAGCAGCTAACAAAGATCAGCCAAGACGTGCAGAGCATCTCTTCACGTATTGCTCCTGTGCGCCAAGGAAACCACATCTCTCATTTTTTGATACATCCTGATCTTGTGGGAGTTTCTGCTGAGGCTACAAGTTCCTCCACCCCCCAATGTCCTATATGTTACAAAGTATTCGATGGGTGGAGCGGCCAGTATATTCTACCATGTGGACACTACTACCACTTAATATGTTTAGTGAGACAAATGCAAAATACTTCCACATGTGCATTGTGCAGTGTCCCAATAAATCAAGGTATTTATACAGTGTTCGGCATGGCTAGCGAATATAAACCACCAGGACCTTTAGATGCAACTCCTAGTGCAATTCGCAATTTATTTCAAGATGAGAGCTAAGAAAAACAAATTCTACTTTTGTATTGATAATTTCTCCAAATATGATCATTTGTACAAGTACTTTTTATTAAATTAATGAAGTGACTTCTTCCTCTATGTCAGTATCTTGCTCCAAAATTCTTTCACCGTTTACTCTCTCGTCTGCTAAATTAAGCTCATCTAAGTCAATGTCTAAATTGTCTTCTATCTCAAGGGTGGTGCACAACGTACGTCCAACATCAAAGTTCTCGTCTACATCTTCACAATTGTACATCCATCTGGGCATATCTTCTTCATACTCTTCGCTTTCGATGTCTCGCAAGATCTTTTCATTGCAGTACATGTAAACAAGTTTATCTGCTCGATCTGCAAGAAGTCGATTGCGAATAGTACTATGAATATATTTATACATGCTCCAGTTTCTTTCTGAGCCTGAGTTTGAAGAGCACTGACTTAGAACCTTCATCGCAAGGTTGCGCAATAAAGCATAATGCTCACCACCATTCATCATCCACCACTTCCATGCAGGTTGCTCTTTAGCCATTTGTTGAACAAGGGAGTTGGAAAATAAACCCTCTTTCAACCGAAATGAGGTCATCTCCTTTATGCACTGTACACGATCATCATCATTATTATAGAAAGTGTTTACCACTTTATAAAAATCTTGCACCACCTCAACGTTGGACATCAAATCCATATTCCAATATTCAGGATCTAACATGTAAGCAGCACTGTGCAGTGGTGAATGCGCTCCAATCCATCTAGCATGAAAGTACTTCAACAAAACTTTTCTTTGTCTACTAGAGAATGGTACATGCCATTGCTTCTCCACCACTGAATGCTCTAATTTCGCAGGACACTCCAAACTCCGCTGGACAGTCCACCATTGCATCCATGCTTTTCCGAGATTAGGCGCTCTTTGATCAAGGCTTCGTACAGCATACATAACAGGCATCATTACATGGTATGCATCCATCACACTGTTCCACCAACTTCTTCTCGTAAGCGCTGCCTTCAAGACTTTGATTTTCTCTTTCACTTTTTCAAGTTGAGTGCTCTCCCAGTCATGAAATGCCATGCATGTAAATGTTTCACAAACTGCATCTTTATTTCTAAGAAGAGACTCAAAAGTGTAAAAGTGAGTGCAAAATCTAGTCTCCGCTGGAAGCTTTAACATAACTGACATGCGAGGTCGAAACATATCCAAAACTCTCTATCTCTTGAGCATGAATTTCACAAGCTGGCGAGCAGTGTCGACGATTGAGGCAAACCATTTGGTATCATCAGATTTATACCAATCTTTTAATACAAGATTCAAACTATGAGTATTACAGCCTACCGGAAAAATATGTGGATATTGTCGCTGTAGGATTCTGGATGCATTTTTACAATTTTTTGCATTGTCCATGACGACTTGGACTACATTTTTGGCACCCACTTCCTCTATCACAGTGCTAATAACTTGAGCAATGTAAGCCCCAGTTTTGATTGAACCAGCTGAATCCACGGCACGGATGAAAGTCTCACCTCTAGGTGAAATAACCATTACATTAATTAATGGTTTTCTTTGCACATTAGACCATCCATCACTTACTATACTACATCCAGAAAGCTCTATATTGCTAAGAATTATTCTTTGTATACGTTCTTTTACCTGCGCATAACATTTCTCTAATAGATCATTTCGCATAGCATGGTACGTAGGCGGTGAAAACCCTGGTCCAAACTCACCAATTTTCTTCCATGCTCTCTTCCAATGCTCACTGTCCACCATCATCATAGCACTCCCAGAAAAGTAAATCGCTTCAGCAAGGACGAGTTGTGCATCATCGAGTCGACCTTGACGTAGGCTTTCTTGCAATGAAGTTTGACGCATGGGTATATTTCCTACGTCAAAGTTTTGCTTGCAAGAAGATGCACTGAAATTTGGACTCTATTGGAGGTACCACTGGATCCAACATTGTCCTCCATCTCAACAAATAACCTATTCAACCAAGCATATAACAATGAATACACAAATGAAAAAACAACAAATCACTCACGTATAACAAAACATACATCTGCAGACAAAGTACTTCGAAACTATCTTGACAAATACAAAAGATCATCACATAACACAAAACTATTTCAAACTATCTTGCAAGGTCTTACTACAAAACTACTTCGAAACTATCATGCACATTGCACCCCCAATGAAGGATGCCTTTTGTACCCAATTAAGGATACTTTACACAATCAAAGATCTATGCTTGCCCAATACTCTAGTATAGGACAATAGACCTTCTCTAACATTCACAAAAAAAATCAAAGATCTATGCTTGCCCAATACTCTAGTATAGGACAATAGACCCTTGTCTACTCTAAACTATATCAAGTATCAAGAACCAATACAAGCCCCTAAGCAGGACTCTTGGCTCCATCAAACCATTCATAAAGCAGAATGAGGTAGATTACGTACGTGGCTCAAATGCAAAGCTGAATGACTCCAAATTTGTCCCTAAATCTCCGCAAGTATTAGCTACGAACCACACCCTGCCCCCAGTTCAAAGAACTAAGGACGAGTGGCCCAATAGCCTTAGGAGTGCCTACAAGGAAAGATGACAGCCCCTAAAATAAGGACGTTCTTCCCAAGAGGACACTTCTAGCAACTCGAGAGCTCCACAAGTACTTTGAGGAGAGATATCACGCCCCCAAAACAAGGACTATCTTCCCAAAAGTTGTACGACGGGTGTCGGGCAGTGTTTATATACAGAATAATACCCCGCCGGTGTTCTTTCTTTTTCCCGGCGGGCCCGCCGGGCTTTTACCTCATACCCCGACGGGCCCGCCGGGAAAACCTCATACCCCGACGGGCCCGCCGGGAATAGTAGAAGCCCGGAGGTGTAACTGGAATAGTGGGTTCCGGCAGGTCATTTCTCAGGTCATGTGAATATACAATGTGATCACAAGTTTTAATATGTTAACAATAGGTTTTGTTAACGTGATCACGAAATTGTGAAGACGTTAATGAAATCCCTGATAGCCAAGAAAGTACAAAGCCTAGCATGAAGCCACATGAGCAAAGGGATTTATCCCACATTGATGTATAAGTCCAAGGGTGTACCTCCTCATATAAAAGGAGGCCATTTCAAGCAATGATATTATATCACTTACACTTATCTCAAGTCTCTTTATGTATCCAAGCTAATTCATCTTGGTGTCTACTTGTACTTAAGTGCATCTTAATTAGCACATACTCTGATTATGAGTTTTCTCCATTTCTATCCACCTTAGATTAGCGTTTTCATTAGTGTAGGATTAGTTAATGATTAGATAAATTAGCGTTTTCATTAGTTAATGATTAGATAGATGCCTTGTAATTAGAAGAGATTTATCCATGATTCTCACAATGGTATCAGAGCAAAACTTCGCATGGCAAATCATTATCTAGAGTAGCTACAAAACAGTGGCATAAGAAAGAGAAAAATGCGATGACCACTGTTTGAGGAGGGGTAAAAATATGTTGTAAACTGACATCCAACCACCTTGAGTAGCCCAGAGATATGGCACCAATATTAGGGGGTGTTGAGAAATGTGGTGCCAAAGAGCACAAGGAAGAGGTAGGGAGTGAGATTGAGTAGCTAAGAAAGTACAAAGCCTAGCATGAAGCCACATGAGCAAAGGGATTTATCCCACGTTGATGTACAAGCCCAAGGGTGTACCTCATCATATAAAAGGGGGCCATTTCAAGAAATGATATTATATCACTTGCACTTATCTCAAGTCTCTTTATGTATACAAGCTAATTTATCTTGGTGTCTAATTGTACTTCAATGCATCTTAATTAGAACATACTCATTATGCATTTTGTCCATAATTTCTATTCACCTTGGATTAGTGTTTTCATTAGTGTAAGATTAGTTAATTATTAGATAGATGTCTTGTCATTTAGGAGACATTGATCCATGATTCTCAACAATCACCCATGTGGATCAGCAATGTCCACATCACTAGTTGAGCTCGATATTTCAATAGTGAATGTACTTCATGCATATATTATGAGATTAAGCATTGTATAAGAAATAGGCAACTTATGAGCCTTGGGCGCCTAGCCAGCCCTAGTTTAAGTGTGAATACTTATGGCCTTGTATATGATTGTTTTCTCTCATAACGCAACATACCCTCCCATTGCTTAATTGCTCTTGCTAATCCTCTCTCTAGTACTCTTCCCTAATGCATGCTAGTGAGTGTGTGTGAGTGGTATGAGGTGAGAGAAGGGATGACTACCCATAGTCCAATGTGACAATGTGAAAATGCTCAAGAACCCATAGTCTAACACATAGCCCTGGTGTGAAAATGCTCATGGACAATAACAAAAACAGTTATGTGGATCTCTTAAAATGGTTTTCTCCGGTTGCTCAACCATTGGAAAGATTCCCACGATGGTTATAGGTTGCTAAGGTAATGTCTTGTGAATGTGTTTCTAGCAGAGGTCGAAAGTGGGCAATAATATTTTTTACACCGCTATCGAGGAGAAATCCTTTAGCTTTTTTCATTGTTTGCTCTCTAAATCTACGAATAACCTATGGCCCATACTCTCTAGTAGTGTATGCCCATAAAACGAGTTAGTTTGGTGGAGTTTTTTGGTCATTTTGGTTCTTTTTTGTTTGAAAAAGAATTGTTATAGCTAATTTTTTGATAATTTGTTGTTTGTGTTGGGTATAGATTCATTTAACATCCATGTTTACAAATTCCAAAAATAAGGAGGCCAATACATGCACTGAATGATGCCAGATGTATCTAATATGTTTCATCAATCCCATCTTGTAGAAAATCTACTTGAATTGCATACAGTTGAGAAGAAGAACATGTCCATCAATGAGTATGCGCATTGAAGATCAAGGGTATTGTTGAATCCCTTGGATCTATTAATGTCTCATTGGAAGATGATGACTTGGTGAGCGTCTCTTTGAATGAGCTTAGAAAAGAATACAAGCCATTCATGACCTCTATTGTTGTAAGAGAGAATGTTCCCAGCTTTCAAGATTTGGTGTCTATGATAGAAGAGATGTCTTTGGGTGAAGACTCTTCCTCCCCCAAAGGAAGAACACTTCTTCAGAATAGACCTACTCAAATTTAGGTAAAGGTTGTGATCGAGGCCAAAGATGGTGGCAATTTTGGAGATCACAATTACAGACAGCAACAGTCCAATGATTCGCACAGCATAGTAAACATACATAGGTGGAAGAGGCCAATTTAAAGGTAGGGGAGCCAAAGAGGCCGAGATACTTGGCAAAGACAGAAATCACAATTAGGTTCAAAGGATTGTTTTTATTATGGCAAACCAGGTCACTTTGTAGCAAAATGTTACAAGAACCAGAGTAATATCAAAATGGCACATTGCTGTAAAATAATTATAGATCTTCAAGCAAGCAGATTGAAGATAGATGTGAGAATTTGTTTGTTATGTAGCACATGTTGAATTCAGTGACTATAGATATATCCACAAATGGTGATGATGTATGGTATGTGGATTCGGGAGCCTCTAACCATATGACCTATCATGGTGAGTGGTATAGAGATGTCAAAAATCTGGAAAAACTAGGTTTATGTAGAGATGGGGGGATGGCACGACTCATCCTATTGCTCACATTAGGAATGTGCCATTAGCTATGCAAGATGGCAAGATGAGATACTTCAAGCAATTACTTTATGTGCCTAACATAACAAAGAATTTGGTTTCTATTAGGAAAATGATTGAGCAGGGTTTACAAGTATGCTTTAATCTTGAGGACTACTATGTTAAGGACTTCAACAACAAATGTCATTTGATTGTAAAGGGAAAAAGAGTGGGCAAATTGTTTACTTTGGATGTGAGCATACCTAAGGTGAAAGGTGCTATGTTTACATAAGATGCAATTATTGTGGTCTATATAGATATTTGGCACAAAAATATTGGTCATGTAAATGGCCAAAATACCTACACAAGCTACTATGTTTGCACAAGGTGCAAGTATTGTGGCTGATATAGATATCTGACATTAGTCATGTGAATGAGCACAATGATTGAAGTCTATGTGTAATAGAAACTTGTTACAAGTTTACCAAAGTCTAAGGTCTGCCCTCTGCGTGAGAGGTTTCTACTTCCACTGCCATCACTCTAGAGTTGATGCGCAAAGAGGGCGGGAATCTCACAAGACTGCTACATTTTTTTTCTAGATTATTTTGGATTTATTAGATTTTATCCATCTTTTTTTGATCTTGTTGCTGGTTGAGTGCCCTTTCACTAATGGACTAGCATTGCCCTTCACTATATATAGCATTGCCTCTTTATTCAATGTTTTTGTACCACTTCATAGACATATCCAATACCACATCATCTATCTACTGCCTCCTGTTATTGCAGCACATCTTGTTCGTTGTGATAGCATATCTGCAGTGTTTTCCTTCAGCAGCATACCTTGGGATAGCAGCACATCTTGTTCGTTGTGATAGCATATCTGCAGTGTTTTCCTTCAGCAGCATACCTTGGGATAGCAGCCCACTCTCTGCCACATATCATCACTATCTTTATCCACAGCTTATGGGACAACAACCCTCTCTGTTACACTTAGCACATCTGTGTTTTTATCCTTAACTTATAGGACAACATCCCTCTCTTCTACAAAGAGCACATCATCATTTTTATCTTAAGTTTATGGGACAACATCCCACTCTACTACATAGTACAACATCGTGACATTTTATCATCATCAACACACAACTTGGGATGGCAACCCACTCTCTATTACAGTTTATCATCATTTTTCTTCCACCACTTTGGTATTTCAATACCCTTGTCGCACCAGAGGTTGCACCACTTCCACCACTTGGGACGGTGGCCCTCTCTGCTTCTCCTCACTACCACTCAGGTATTACAGCACCCTTGTCACCAGATCTTGCACCACCACCACTCCAGATGGTAGCCCTCTCTTCTCTTCATCACCATTCAGGTATAGTAGCATCCTTTTCATTAGAGTCTGCACCATCATCGACATCAGCATCACTTCATCTTCCACTATTGTGCTGAAGTGTAGACAAGAGTGGGCTATTGTCCCATGAGCTAAGGTAAAACACTGGTATGCTCCACTGTAGGCAGAGAGGGATGTTGTCCCATGAATTGATATGAAACGTTGATGTGATCTATGTGGCAGAGACGTCTTTCATCCCAAAGTTTAGCTAGATGTAAAACATTAAAGTATTGTGTTGTAGCAAAGCCGGCTATTGTCCCAAGGTGTGGCCTAATGTAAAATGCTGAAGTACTAGAGAGCTGACAGTCGGCAATGATGATAAAGCATATGTGGTGTAGGGCCAATCAACAACAAGAGAAGATGGTACCTGATATGATATGTGATGTGGTACAAGTGTTGAATTGTGAGGAAAATGATATATATAATCAAGGAGGCTGCTCGTTGACCACTGAAAGGTTAGTCGGCCAACAAGCAAGACACAAAAAGATGAAAAAAAATCTAATATATCTAGAATAATCGAGATGAATCCCCTTTTTTGGGATGGACAAAATGCCATTTTCAAATAGGGCAAAGCAACATCCACAGAACCAAAGCCTTTCAAGTAGCTCATGTGAAGGCATCATTAGCATCATAAGCACTTTAGCAACCTACGCATCCCAGCTGATCAGCCCCTTTGGTGGCTTAGGTGACTAGTCAACCATGCCAAGACAACCAATCGGCCACAGCCAACTAGCAGTTGTGGGCATAATACAACAGCCTCGATAGGATCATTAAAGTATCTAACTAAACATTTACATCAACTAACAGTACTTCAAGTACATCTACGTATAGTAGTCATCCTAGCAGTCCAGTATAGACACTCATCCTAGCAGTCCATTATAGATAGTCAGTCTAAGCATCTTACATCTGTAAGGCATACAAGATATACCCATGAGTTTTTTGGGTGACATCCGTCATTGAAGGAGAAAATGGAGTTTTGGGCTTCAACTGGCATCAATAGGAGGTTCTCTTCCACATAAGAAGATAGAAGTGGCTCTAATGTCACCTCAAGAGGTACAAAGTTCCATGAACAATGCACATGATGTGTGAAAGGATTCCACAAACAGGTTAGTGGTCTTTCAAGTTTTCCAAGTGTATTTTCAAGTTCAACAGGCTAGCAGAGGGGAATGCCACATGGACACCCAATTAGAAGTCCTCTCTGTTCCTCACTTGAAAGCTTTGAAAGCATGTGACACATTAACCGTGATGTTTGAATTGTGATGTTTTAAAGGTTTGGAAGCATGTGACACATTGAAACTAGGGGAATTATTGGAGAAGTAGGATTATACCTAAGTTTCAAGGACTAGACTCGGGAAAAATGTCAATATAAAAGAGTGGTTCATCGTTGTCCTTTCTAGCTTCTTGTAGTTCTTCTTCTATTAGGTCTAGCATAGGTGGTGACATTACAAGCTCAATTGCCTACTCAATGCCAAAATCAGGTAGGTCTTTGTCCCTCTTGTCCTTGTCTTCCTCCTCTCGTTCCTCATTCACATTAGATGGTCCTAGTCTATCTCCTTGAGCAATCACCATCATGGTGAGGTCAAGATGTGTATACTCCTCCTCGGCCAATGATGTATCTTCCTGGATATCTATATGGTTGCTATCCTTGAGCAAAGAGGCTAGTGTGTTATCCAAAAACTCCATCAATCTCGAGGATTGACTTGCACAATTTTCCACCATGTAGTGCCATTTGGATTCTTGTAAAATAATTCTTGTTTACAATTCATTAGAAGAAGGTAAGGTTCTTTGCTTGCTTGTAGCAACTTGGAGGAGTCGATAGACCAAAAACCCATGGGCTCTCTTTTCATGGTAGCATCTTTGCCTCTGTATTGTGTACAAAACTAGCGAACGTTCAAAATGACCTATAATAAACATGTTCTCAAACTAGCACCAAATACACGAACATGTGAGAGAATGAATCAATTTCTAGAATGACTATACTTGTTTCATAAAATGATAATTAGCTTCATATATTCTCTCTAGATCCCCAACGTAACCTAGCTTGACGTTGACAAGGTTTGTGTCATGGGCACTTGCACGAGATTGTTATTGAAATGATGCAACAATACATGAGTCTTGAGTACGACACATATCATCAATCCTTTTGACTTGAAGATATTGTCCATAGGCCTAGATACTACTATATGCCCGAACCTAAAATAAAAAACATAGAGAATATTAACATCACAAAAACACACATATAGAATACTGGAAGTGTGGGCCATGCCATATCTTACCTCCTTGTCACACCAGAGACTGAGCTCAAACCCCTTACGCATAAGTTGTGCACCTTCTTGTGCCTTTTTTATTTGCTCTTGTATCCATGTCATTGACATGGTGGGGGGTCACCCGTTGTCTCTTCGATGTTCCTCGCATATTATCTTGCCATTCTTTATCATGCTCTTTGGTCCATTTTTGCATACATTCTAAATTATACATTATGAAAATACTTAAATTATATCCTACATCATGATCAAAACATACTGGGAGTCCCTTTTTTCCACACTTTTGATAATTTACTTGATTCGTCTGCCATCCAAACAAGGGGAGCTTCCTCATCAACAAGCTACAAGAAGGTACTCAAAGAGATAGTACATACACTCATGATGCAACCATCCCTCTGCCATAGATCCTTTGGGCCTTGATATCTGATGCACAAGACCCTTCAAGACTCCCATGAATCTTTCAACCTAAAACATCCATCGTGTGCTTACAACTGCAGCAGCAAGCTCCACCTTGGATGTCAAAAAAGGATGTAGGCTACTTCCAACTTTTTTGGTGGAATCTCATGAGTGTCTATTTTCTTTGATGTAATCCACCTGGAAAATGATAAAACACCAATCGATAACTAACTTCAATTGCAAAGAAGACTCCTAGACACATTTTTGAAGGAGAAGTACCTTGCAAGCGACCCCAAACGGTAAATGATATCTCGAATGCCCTCGGTTAAGCATCCATCAATTACAAGTGGCAAGATATGTTGTAAATAGTCCACCTTTGACATTAGTATCCATACAAATTAACAAATGGCAAGAATAAGATAAAGCCATGGCCTTTAGAAATTTATGCCAATCATGTGTCTTTAATAGAAAGACTTCTATAGTCCATAGTAAACATGTTTCGCAATGATGCACCATAGCCTATACAGGTGTACGGATCGACCATCCTATCATTGATCATGCTCACCTTGTCCTTTGTTAGTACCCATGGTGCATGATGATAAGTCGTATTTCTTGTTTTAGGACTTACTAATATAGGCCATAAAGATGGTTTATAGTTTTTTTCCTTCAAATCCACCCTCACATGCTATGTATCTTTGATACCCACAAGATGTTTCCAAAGCGAGTGTTTTTTGAAAATATGCATGGGGTCAAGAATGTGTGATTTTCAATTCTTTCTAATATTCCAAACTATACCATATTTAAATCTAAAGTGTTTTTTCCCTTTGTCTTTGAATCCTCGTCTTCCTAAATCGCTTGTGAGCTTTGCATCCAATTGTCAATTTTTGGTACCAGTCTCCATAGGAGTAATTCGTATAGGGAACGCTCCACTCTCAATGCTTCTATTGAAATGTCTTGCCAGTCCTTTTGATCACAATATGTGTCCTTCTAGAAGAAAGCTTCTATGTCAGAGATATATATTCTTGTTGAGATTCTTGCTATATTTTGATCGTAGCCAATCTCCGCATGGTGGACATGCCTTGTAACCCTTTTTTGATAGACCTACGAACATTCAAAGTATTAGTGCAATCGTTATTTCACGTCACTTCAAATCCAAACAAAGTAACTACAATCATGTACCTGAATAATAATTGTAGGTAGGATAGTCATGAATAGTCCATGTCAGAATTCCGCAAACCTCAAAGCCTCATTCTCCTATAGTCTTGGAAATGTCAAGCACTTTTATCCCTTTTCAAAGTTGTTGTAGATCTTTGATGAGTGGTGCTAGGTACATAGTGTGCTAGGTACACACTGATGTCTTTGACTTGTCGTTTTCCTACATTGAAGTGTTGTATTGAGTCAGAGTTTTCAAGAAGTATAAATATATTGGGTGGATACAATTTCAGACCATGTTGCTTGTGCATGTACCTAGAATTAGTAAATTCAATATTAGATGCTCCTTCTTTATGGACATGAGTTCTTGTGTGGGTGTAATTGATTAGCACCACCGGCGGCCAAGTTGACCACTTACTTGATCTATTGAGACAAACACAAAGTTTTACGTGACGGGGTTCTTGACTAAATTTTGGCCGTGTGGGATCCCATCTGTGCTCACATTCTTTATCATGCAATCCATAAGATTTGATAACTTTGGGCTCCAAAATAGGTACTACATTCGTGGAGATAATTGAAAATGCCTTAGAGGAATAAGTGTTGCTCCCTCCTTAAAACATGAAGCACCACATTTGGGACAGAGAATGGAGTTTTGATGCTCTCTTTGATATAGAATGAAATCATTGATGCATGCATGGATCATTTCATAGACAAGTCCAAGAATCGTCATCATCTTTCATGCCTCGTTCCTTATTTTTGGGATGGTATTATCAGGCGGTAGAATCTTACTAGAAAGTAATCTGGCAACAACAACAATTTATTAGGAAAATAAACATACCCTATCACTTTGCGTCCATGTATTATTGTATATGATCCTATTAACCTATGACGGACATTGAGACGTACTATGTTTTACGTCATTAATTTAAATATTCTGAGTCATGGGCCGGGCTTGTCGGCACCATATGTTAAGGATAAAGGGATTGGGTGATTGCCGATGAGAGACGTACCTTGAATATCAGCAGGGTAAGGGTTAGGATCGGCTGGCCATGTATGGACGCCCATGTGTGAACGGCCAAGTCACCTATAAGAGCCAAATGTAACCCTAAAACTCTCATTCTCATGTGTTGAATATAAGAGTGCTCTTGCCTTATCTCCTTGGTTTCCTTCTCATGCGTGTGTGTGTGTGTGTGTGAGAGAGAGAGAGAGAGAGAGAGCAATCGAGTACTGTGTAGCGGCACGACGATGGAGAGGCAGTAGAGTGGCGACGGCGGCTCCTTCTTCACTGCGACGCGGGAATCCTTCACGGCGGCGGTTCTAGCGGTGAGTGACACACCTTTTGCATTCTGTTTGAGCTTACTTTCCTGGTTGTATGCTTGCAGCCATTCGTGGCTCGCATACGGTGCTCGGCAAGTCCCCAGCTATACGACCTGTGCGACAAAAGCGCACATTTTTTGCGCCGCTGTCGGGGAGGTGTCCTACACCAAGCTCCTGTTTGCAGCTCGGGCTAGTGCGTGAAGTGAAATTTACACTGTAGGAAAGGCGACTGTGTGTTTGTTGTTGAGGTGTTTTCGTGCTCTGCAATCTGTTTCTGCAATTTGTCTTCTGTAATTTGTCTTCTACGTTTCTGTTTCTTTTGTTATTTTTTCGCTCCGCGTGTGGGCGTGCGTTCTGCTCTCTAGTTTTTTGTGTGTGAGGGGAGATTTCTCAATCCCCAGGTGGCCTGCGCTGTGTGCGAACTGCGCTGCGGCAAAGTCTGAACCCTAGAAAGAAACCCTAGAAAACTTATCCCCACAAAAAAAAGGAGAAAAAGAAGAAAAGAAAAAATTAATTTTGAAAAAAATAATAATAAATTTTTTAGAAAAGGAAAAAACCAAACGTGTGGAGAGGAAAGATTTTTTATTTAGAGAAAAAAATTTTGAGAAGAAAAACCCCAAATTGACCCTGACCCCCTCGGTCTTTTGAAATATATATATAGGAGAGTGAGCCTCCATAGCTTTCTTTCAAGTGAGAGCTTATGGAAAGTTGAGCCCTATATGTAGCCCACTCCCCAAGGAGTGAAGTGAGCATGTGGGATAAAGCCTTCCCCCTTTCCTCCCACAAGCAAATAGGCCTTCACCCTTTCCCCCACAAGGAAACAGACTGTTTTGAGGACCACAAGAGCTCTGGATGCGAACACAGTGCTGTAAAGCATGCTAGGACCCTTTAAACGATACGCTCGTTTCGAGCTATCACACGCCCTAGTCCAGGTTTCGACCATAAGTAAGGGGATAAAAAACGAGTTAAAAACAATATAAAAACAAGTAAAAACGGGGTGCGAAACACCTAAGAAACCACTTGTGTGGGCTTTAAAGGTAGTCACCAACGCCCGTAGGGTACCCACGTCACATGCATCTACGCTCTGGTCAGGTACTAGAGCTTGAGTCACTAGAAAGCGTTTCAGTTTATGCAGGCTCATACCATCCCTCCACGTTGGCATCTTGGCCTTCAGCTGGCACCCAAGGGAGTGCAACCCAAGATCCACGAATAGTGGATAGTGACTCGTCCTCTGACTCAGAAGCCATGGAAGGGAACCCTACCAAGAACCTTGAGGAGACAAGCCAAAACATGCCAGTTTGGGCCCCACAACCCGGATCTAGCATGTTTAGTCGTCTAATAGAGACCTTTAGTAGAGCTACACGCTCTGAACATGCGACAAGCAAAGTAAATGAAGAAGGAGGGGTAGTGGATTCGCCATTCACATCTCATGTAGACCCTACCCTCCCAAAGAGTGTCCATGTGGATATTCTACCCACTTCGTTTAATGAGGACCCTACTGAGCTACCACCTTCCGACGCGCCTCCTAAAGTAGAGGTCCCTAGAAGCCAATCCATAAGAAGTGACATTGTGTCCACTTCAAGAGAACCGTTTGCCAAACCCGAGAAAAATCAAAATTCCAGACACAGTGTTTCCTACACAAGTTCAGCCTCACAGAAACCATAAACCGTTAGCTATACCTAGTATCATTCGGGAAGAAAGTGAGGATAGGACATCAGGAAGTGGGCAAACACCCTTTTTGCTGGAAAGAATGTTTAGTGAGGGAATGCCTGACCCCATCGAAGAGGAAGGAAACCTCACCTCGAAGTCACAAACATAGTGGTGGTTAAGATGGCAAACGGAACTATTGCTAAACCTATTAGAATGTTAAAAGACCTTAAGATCAAGGTTCTGGGGTACAAGGTAAGACATACCTTCATTGTAATGGATTTCTCCAAGCATCCTATGTCATATTAAATGATCTTAGGACGTCCTTTCATGAGAGGGAAGCACAAATGGTGCATGATTGGTCGAAAAACCATGTCTACCTACAATTCCAGGACTCTTTCATTCGGGTTGATCTTGAGAATGGTCGTGCACATCCCTTAGGAAGCAAGGTTATCATTGATAATCGCTCGGATATCACTATTCACTCCGTCCCATTAAGGTATTGCTATACATGCAAAAAAGAGACTGATGATGGGAAAGATTCTCCTTATATGGATGTCCTACCGAGTATGACTGAGTCGGATAACGTGGATTGGGTACACCTAGCGGCAACCATAGACACATGGGGAAATAGAGGCACAAGTTGGGTAACACCTGCGAGGGGCAAGATATGCCACCGTTAGTGCCAATAAACATGATAGGTGTTATGCACTTGACTCCTGGTGGCGAGAAAGTGGCAAACTCCACTGACACTGAAAGCAGCGAAGACTCTGACCAATGCAACTCTGAGTATGAATCTCAAGGAGAAACTGACCCTAAGCCTGATGGGGGGGATGAATTAAATATTCACCCAAATGGGGAAGCAAGGTGCTCAAGGCCTAGGACAGTGACCTCCTACAGTTCATCCGAGAGTGAGGAGGACACAAGTGAAGATCGACCAAGTGAGTTCGAATCTGATAGAAACAAAAATCAAAAACTTGGTAAGAAGAAAACGAGACATAAGCGCCAACGCTATCGAGCTAAGGTGCGAACTACAATAAACAAGGAGAGATCCACCGCAGAATGGCTTAGTTATGTAGGAGCTATTGACGCTCATCGGAAGTTAGCAGATAATTGGGGACAATACCTCCAAAGTATCATGTGGTGTATTCCGCAACCTCATGACGTTGCCCAATTAGAAATCAAAGAGAAGCCGAAACTAAGTCGTATTGCAAGAAGGCGGCAAAACCAAGAGTTAGCTCAGCAACAAAAGGAGGCGGAATTGAAAGAAAAAAGCCTGGCACAACAAGAACCAGTAGACTTACACCACGCACCCGAGCATTTCAAATCATTCACCACAAGGGAACGTAAAGTGGTCTACACAAAAGCCCAACAAATGCCTACCAATGGGAGTAGCGGTGTCTACGATGGCCCGGCGGTAGTTAAGGAGATAGACTTACACACCATATTCGTGAGTTTGGGAATCTCCCAAGTCCCATTTTTGTAATACTAAAAAGGTGGGACCTGATTAACATGTCTATAAGTTTCTCAAAACCCTATCATGTGACCTATCATTGGAAAGCGCTTGAAAAGAGGGATCTATTAAGCTTTAAAGCACACAATTTGCAGTAATGGTGTTCAAGTTATGGCAAATCCAAAGTTTTGACCACGTGTTCCAAACTTATGGGAAATTCCTATATTCCCCAATATGGTGTTCTTAGCAAATCCGGGTGAGGAGTCTAAACCAGTTTTTATTGCTCAAGACCTCACCCAGTCAAAGGAAGCTGCACTTAAGAAGCTTCTTAAAGAATTCAAGGACATATTTGCTTGGACATATCATGATATGAAGGGTGTTCCACCCTCGGCGGTGGTGCAACACACGATTCCAATGATTAGCACTGCTAAACCAGTCTAGCAACGTCCCTACCCAATGAATCCTAAGTATGCAAAGATTGTACAAGAGGAAATTGAAAAGCTTGTAAAATGTGGATTCATATACCCTATTGAGAACTCAGAATGGGTTTCTCCGATAGTCATCGTACCAAAAGAAGAATGGGAAACTCAGAGTGTGTGTTGATCTCAAAAAGGTTAATGCAGCCACCAGAAGGGATCATTACCCCTTGCCATATTCTGAACATGTGCTTGAAAGAGTGGCAGGCAAGGAGGCATATAGCTTTTTAGATGGGTACTCGGGTTACAATCAGATCACAATTGCAGTCGAGGACCAAGCTAAAACAGCATTTATCATGGAGTTTGGAGTGTTTGTCTTTCGCGTTGTGAGGTGAAAAAAAGAAGAAAAGACCACTGCCTCTATAGCCCTTCACCCCCCAAACTTGGAAGACAACACACGAACGGAGGCACCACCAGCCACACCGGCTGGAATGCTTCTCACACTTCACCACCCAACCCACGCCAGACAGACAGCATAAAACAGGGGCACCATAGACCAAAAACACCTAGCAATTATATTTCCAAGTAAACACATCATACAAGCTTCTCTCGACACAGAAGCTTTACTCACACAACCATAAACAAAACACTCAGACCTGTCACTACCAAGGATACACCACATCCCCAATCACCACATGATCCACTCGCATGCCTGCTGTGCCAACTACACCAGAAAGAACCCGGCGACTCACTTCAGAGGGCGCCCCACCAGCTAACCCTCAACTCTCTGCGGCCCATCACTTCTGCATGTGTCGCCAGCAGCAGCTACCCAAACACATCTCTCTCTCTCTCTCTCTCTGTGCTGATCCTCTGCCAGCCAATTCAAACCCTTCCTCTGCAATGCTACCGGCCGCCCCACCACCAGTTGCACTTTGCTTGTCCACAGCCCTGTCTCCTAGGCGGCCCACACTAGCCACCAGCCTTCTACCATATCCACAGCCACACGCTGTCCACCTGTCTTCAGTGTCCACTCTGACTGACCGAACCAAGGCCACACCACCTCAGTCCGTCCACGCTCCAGCCTTCATAGATCTGCCTGCTCACAAGAGCGCCATCCATTTCATCTCAAGGTGGCCATCTCCCGGCCTCGCTTACCCTAGCCTGTAAGCATGCAGCAGCAGCAGCGCCTTCATCCCTAGGCTTCACCACGCTAGTTACACCCGCTCACGGTTACAAACAAGGCCACCTTCTCACAAAGCCTGTGCCTCAGCACCTTCTGTCTCTCAAGCGCCTCAACTGGCGTGTCTTTTCTCTTCTCGGCACTTCACACATGCAGGGTGACTCCCTTCTTACACCTGGGTTTTCAAAACAAAACCAGCCTCACCTGTGCCCCCCCAGGGTATTCTCGCACAAGGCGGCTCCTCTTCACTTGTCTCCGCAACATCACCCGCCAACCTGCTAAACCCAGGGCTCGAGTCACCTTCCTTCCTTGCGCTTCTCTTCTTGTGCTTCAGCCCGTCAACCCACACGTCGGCACTCTTCTCTTCACACGGGAGGCCCCACCACCTCTGCAGCCCGTCAGCCCGACTACCAGCTGTGCTCCACAAGCCGCTACCTGCGACGCCCTGGCGGCCTTCTCTGCAACCTGCAACAGCTACCCACTCCAGCCAGTCCTTTGCTTCGACGTCTCTAGTCACCTGCCTTTGCGTCTCTACTCGCTGACGATCATCCTTCGCCACAGCGCCTTACGCCTACACGCTCAACGAGACCCCCCCTTACAAAACAAGGCGACACCTTTTCTCTCCAGCTGCGCCTCACTCGCAATTCTCCAAGCTTCTGGACTTCGAGCTGGCGGCTACGCTGGCTGCAAGACAAACAGCCAAGTGGCCTTTCACATTGGCGGCCACGTCAACATCATTATTTTATTTCTTTCTTTTCCCTAAGACCTAGAAGATGGCTGCCTCAACACCTTCCAATTCCCACCAATTTAAAGGCAACAAAGGCCCTTTAACCTTTAAATTGCTCCTCATGCCTTCATACACTTCAAACACAACCCACGATGCTCGCTCATTTTCTTTGACGCGCGCACATACAAGCTACCGGATGCTGATACCACCTGCAGAGCTGACCTTCAGTAGACCACTTCCCGGACAGGCCTGCACAAACCCAAAACAAATCTGTCCACCCTGTACACCTGGCAATGCCCTCAAAACCAAACTCTTCACACCTGCCATGCACACGTATGTACACAAGCCCAGAATACCTCTCAGAAAAATGCCTGACAGCGTCATGGCTTTTGGCTTGACCAATGCACCTGCAACATTCCAACGATTGATAAACACAGCCTTTAAGGAATATCTAAGGGACTTCTGTGAAGCTTTCTTAGATGATCTTTGTGTTCATTCCTCTTGGGACGAGCACTTGATGTGTATACGAAAAATATTTGAAAGGTGTAGATTATATCGCATCTCATTGAATCCTTTCAAATGCCAATTCTGGGTTAAACACGGAGTTATCTTAGGGCATATAGTGTCCAAAAATGGGATTTCCACTGACGAGAGTAAAATCAAGGTCATTCTGGAATTGCCCCCACCCACCAACTATAAGGGAGTCCAACGCTTTATGGGCCACATTGGTTATTATCAAAGATTTATTCTATTCTTCGCTGAGATAGCACAACCATTGTATAAGCTTCTCATCGAGTTTATTTGGACCGAAGAATGTGACCGTGCCTATGAGCTATTAAGGAAGGCCTTAGCGAGTGCTCAAATCTTGAGAATGCCTAACTGGGATTTACTCTTCCATGTGCATATTGATGCATCAAACTTTGCTATTGGGTGTGTGTTAACTCAACCTGGAGAACACAAGCTAGACTACCCCATTAGCTTTGCCAGTTGCCAGTTGAACGATGCTGAGATGAACTACACCACTATACGGAGCGAGAAGGGTTGGCAATGATATTTGCAGTAAGGAAATTTTGTTATTACCTCCTTGCCACCAAGTTTGTTTTCTATGTGGATCATCAAGCATTGTTATATCTGGTAAACAAACCATGCTCCACAGGAAGAATCACACGATGGCTATTGATTCTTCTTGAGTTTGATTTCACTGTTGTTGTGAGACCTAGCAAAAAACATGTTATGGCTGATCATTTATCTCGCATACCTAATGGTGAGGCTGTTACGGGAGTTGATGACTTACCTGACACTTCCCTGTTCATGGTGGAGACAATGCATGAATGGAGTGAGAAGATTGTTAACTTTTTGGTTAATGGCTTTCCACCCAAGGAGCTTCGTAAAGATCTAGCTCGAAAGCTGATCAAAGAATGTGAACCCTATTGCCTGATAGTTAGGTCTCTTTATAAAAGAGGAAAGGATGACGTTCTTAGGCGTTGTGCCTGCGGAGAGGATGAGTATCTATACATTTTACAAGAGGCACATATGGGCGTAGCCGGTGGTCACTTCTCAGGAGACTTAACTACGCAAAAGATCTTACAATCAGGGTATTGGTGGCCCACTATGTTCCAAGATACATCACTTTTGTAAAGGGTTGTGCCGCTGAATGCCAACGATACAAGAAACCCCAGCAGAAAGATCAGATGCCCCTACATCCAATCAAAGTAAACCAACCATTTGAAAAGTGGGGTTTAGAGTTTGTAGGTCCAATTAGCCCAACGGCCCGCAACACACAATCTCGCTATATTATTGTGGCCACTGACTATATGACCAAATGGGCTGAAGCGAAAGCGACACGTAAGGCAGATGCAAGGACAATAGCCAAGTTCCTCTTTGAAAACATGCTCACACGCTTCAGTTGTCCTTTTGAACTTGTGAGCGACAATGGTACACATTTTATAAATGAAGTGATTAAGGAGCTCACAACAAATTTCATGATATCCCATCATAAATCTACTCCTTACTATCCGCAAAGCAAATGGCCAAGTCGAGAGTACCAACAAGACTTTAATCTCTGTTTTGACAAAGACAGTTGAAGCTCATCGCGCGGATTGGGATCTAAAGCTTACAACAGCTTTATGGGCCTATCGTACTGCGTACAAAGTGGCTATTAATTGCACGCCATTCAAGATAGTATATGGCCAAGAAGCAGTCATGCCATGGGAATTTGTCATTCCTAGTCTTCGTGTTGTTACTCAAGAGGGTTGGGATGGTAATCCATTAGTAGAGCATCTATATATCCTTGAGCGGCTAAACAAAGAAAGACAATTGGCTGTGTACAATGCCCTTGTGGAGAAGGATAGAAGGAAAAAATGGTTTGATCACCACCTAAAGAATAAGGACATCAAGGTTGAGGATAAAGTCCTGATGTATGGAGTGCGAAACGAAAAGAAGAAGCTCAAATATGCTGGTAAGGGACCGTATAGAGTATGTGATATTACCCCGCAAGGTACCATCAGAGTGGAGACTCTCGACGAAGTTGAAACCATTGGATTCCTTAATGGGAGTAAATTTAAAAGATACTATGAGCCCCTAAGACAAGAGGAGTTATATGCAATCCATCAAAAGAAGGCAGCTAAAGAACAAGCTGAGATTAAGAAAATACAAGCGAGAGTTGAAGCCAAAGAACGTCAACAGCAGCGTGCTAGGCACCAACGAGAAGCCAACTTGGGAATTACGCAAGTATATTTTGAGGAGGCAGAGGAGGATTCACTAGAATCTGACCCACCTCTAAGATACCCAATTGAGTTACAGAGTCCTTACGGGGAAGTGCTGTATAATGCATTATTGGATACAGGAGCTCAACACAATTTGCTATCATATGGCGTGTGGTGTCAACCTGGAAAACCACCTTTATCCAAGAGTGCTATCCAAGTTCAAGGTATCAACAAGAAGAAAACCCCTGTCTTCCAAACTCCACTCACTTTCAGAGTTAATTTGTAAAAAATTAACTCACTTTCTGAGTAGATTCCAAATGTCCAAACTCCACTCACTTTCTGAGTTAATTTGTAAAAAATTCACCATGAGAACATTTTTGTAGATAGAGAATGTGTAGAAATCCTAAAAGGGCCCAATTTGAGCCCAAATTTCTCCTAATGATGCTAGGCTAGACTTGAACTACATAGTTTGGTTGGAGAGAATTTATGCAGGTTCCTTGGAAACTAGATGGTGCGAGGTTCACACTACACTACTACATGAGGTCCACATTGGATTATGGTTTCTTCTCTGAGGCTAGTATAGAGTTGCAGGTGCATGGATACTGATGCAAATTGGGATCCTAGCATCTTGGACAAAAGATCTACTAGCAAATTTATGTTTTCCTTTGGGAGTGGTTCTATTACTTGGAGTAGCAAGAAGCAGCCCCAACAGTTGCCTTGTTGAGTACATAGGTAGAGTATAGGGGTGCTACGATGGCAGCATATGAGGTAGCTTGGTTACACAAGCTACCTGAAGATTTAGGGGTGCATGTGGATAGGTAGGTAGTCATTTATTGTGAAAACCTTAGTAGTATACAGTTAGCTAGAAACCTAGGGTTTCATGCATGGACCAAACACATAGAGGTCTACTATCACTTCATCAGAGAGGTCTTGATCTCATGTACATCAGAACAAAGGAACATGTTACTGACATTTTCACTAAGGCCTTGGAAGAGAGCTGAGAAGCTTTAAATATTCCACAACATGCTTGGAGTCTTGGAGATGGATTTGATCTTGAGGGGGAGTTTTAAGATGTCGAGCTCAACTAAAGAGACAACAGTCTAACGCACTCTTCACAATGCATTATTCACAATGTTAAAGATGACCAGGGTGTGTGGAAAAGTATAAACTTCAAGCTAAATGATTTGGTGACTATGTTACGATCATGCAGAGATCCTCATATGATAAAAATGAAAAGAGAGGCTTACTACAATACCTCTGGAAGGGGTTTATCTTGGAATTCAAGATAGCAACAATGCATTGGTGGAAGGGAAGGGTACCTAACACAAGACATGTACATGCATCCTTCTACTCCAGCATCTACATTTGTTTATCTAAGATTTAAGCATGGCTTTTGTTAGAGAAATCATGTTTTGTTGCCTTGTGCATGTATGTAGCAGCAATGTCGATCGACCCATCATCACAAGACCCTGATGTGGCAAATCTACTATCTATAAATGAACGATATGGGTAGCAAGCTTGGTCTCAGTTTACTCAGACACATGTATGGTTCCATCAAACCTTTTCACATACACAAAGTTAATCTTTTATGTATTGTGTAAGTCTTATATCTTAATCTTATATGCAAGCGGGCTTACAATCAGGCTAGTTGTTGACGCCATGGGGGTAGACTACCCCATTTGGCCAGTTGATGCCTTGGGGGCAATCTACCCCACTTGGCCAGTTAGGGTAGACCATGCCTTTGATAGGCACAGGTCCCAGTGGCGTGGGGCTAAGTGGTGCAAGCCCATCACGATATGGTTGTGATGAGCCTACACCACCTTCCTCAACTAGACACCCACCCCTGCTCCCTCATGTTCATCTTCACCACCCACGACGCGACGACGTAGGAGGGAGTGGGGGGGTAGTAGATGTGCTAGTAGCGAGGGGGGAGCAGGCTGCTTTTGCTTTGGCAAAAGTAGCACTAGGTCTCCCGATGCGTCTCCCCAATAGGGGGACTCTTCATCTACACAATATAAGCTAGCCCGCCCCAGGAGACGCATTCCACCATTTGATCCACACACCCTACCATACAACGTGGATGTGGATGGTGACCTCATGATGGATGCACGAGGAAAGCAAGTCATGAACCGCATGCATGTACTTCCAAACCTGGAGTTTGTGAACTCCTTTAAAAAGTGGAAAGCACAAGATAAACTTTCAAAGAAATACGTTATCGATGTGCTTAAGTCACAGTTCCCTATTCCACATGATGTGGAAATGATGTGGGTTGATGTGGTTAATGTGCATTGATGTGGATTGATGTGTGGATGATGTGGATTGATACGTGGATGATGTGAGATGATGTGAATCTATCTAGAAATGATGTGAATGAATGTGGGAATGATGTGGGATGATGTAAATGAATGTGGGAATGATGTGAGATGATATGAATTAATGTGGAAATGATGTGAATGAATGTGGGAATGATGTGGGAAGATGTGAATGGATGTGAATTGATGTAGGATTATGTGAATCTGAGGAAGCACTCTAATCCCTTCCAAGCCACTTAAATTGGTGGAGCATGAATGAGAATGGCCCTAGTCTTCTATACTTATAGATAATCCCATTTCTTGGGACTCTATGCCTCTGGGATGATGTAGGTAGCCAGGCCGCGACCTTCCACCAACACTCTCCCTCGATGATGATGAGGACGTAGGGTACCCAAAGGCTCTAATGATACGGGGCTTAGAGGCTTCTTGCATTGTCAGTGATGTCACAGTGGTACCCTTAGGATTTACCAACATAACCTTCTTTTTCGCTCGTGATTACACTTGCATGTCAACAAGCTTGTCCATCCACTCATACATGCATTCAGCTCCATCATCGAGAGGAATTGGCAAGTTGACTAGCTCCCCTAACAACATACCAACATGCCCTCCCTTGCTGTGATACCATGTTGGAAACTGGGGGCCATGTCCCAAGAGGGCACCTATCCCAATAGTTCTCATACCACTGTACGCTTAACCTGCCGCTCTAATCCCTTCCAAGCCTTAAAAATTCGTGGAGGAGGAAAGACAATTTTCCTAGTCTTCTATTACTTATAGATGATTCCATTGCTTGGGAATCTATGCCTATGGGATGTAGGCAGTCAAGCCGCAACCTTCCAACACCCTCCCCCGACAACAAGGACGTAGCCCGACAACAAGGACGTAGGGTACCCGGAGGCTCTAATGATACAAATCTCAAAGGCTTCTTGCACGTTCAGTGATTTCACGGTTGGTACCCTTAGAATTTACCCACACAGCCTTGTTTTTCACCCGTGATTACACCTGGCATGTCAGCAAGCTTTTCCATTGACTCATACATGCATTCATACTTCATTCAGCTCCATCGAGAGGAACTGGCAAGTCGAGCAGCTGTGCTAGCTCTGATACCATGTTGAAAATTGGGGACCACTTCCCAAGAGGTCACCCATCCCAGTAGTGTTCACGCCACTGCATGCTTAACCTCCACCACTATAATCCCTTCCAAGCCTCAAAAATTGTTGGAGGAGGGATGAGAATGGCCCTAGTCTTCTATTACTTATAGGTGATCCCATTTCTTGGGACTCTATGCCGATGGGATGTAGGCGGCCAAGCCGCCGCGACCTTCCAACATGGCCCATACTTTGTGAAGAACCGAGGGCCTCTTGTTTGTTACATGGAATACTGAAGGCATGGAAAAATCGCACTATATCGCTTGTATCAACTATTTTCGTACAACTTAGCATGGTGGTGGGAAAAAAAACGAATGCATTACAAGAGATCTTCAACACATTCTACCGAAGGTAAATGCAATGATACAATGTGAATCTTGAAAGCCAGGTTAGTTTATACCTCACAAAAATGTCATCACTATTATTAACATCAACATATTATAAACATTCATTGTACTCAATAAAGCGTATCTTTATGCAGGATGGAGAAATAGTCTTGGTGATGCAAATCTTATAAAATTTTGAAGAAAGGCTTAGCTTTGAAATGAGCAGCCCACACTATGTACTGAAAACTACTTTTAATTAAGATAAACATTATGCAACCTAATTTGATTTTAAATACAAGTAGGGAAAGTTTTCTTCTTTAAAAAAGTCTTCTTCTTCTCCCCTTCTTCCTCTATTTCTCTTTCTCAAAGAGTTTATCCTCCTTTTTCGGGGTTCTCTTCATCAAGCGGTTGTTCACCCTCCTTTTTAAGGTAGTCCTCTTCAGATAATTGTTTGCCCTCATCTTCTCAATTGTCTTCCTTGGGTAGCTTGTCTCTATATCTTAGTAACTTTTGACATTGGTAGCCTCTAAGAGCAGAGGTACTCAAACCAGGAACCGCCTTAGCATAAGCTGTAAAGCATAAAAATACCCTGCTCTTGATTCCCACAACCCTCGACCATATCCAAATATATGTATTAGCTTCTTTCTTTTCTACCAACATTATCTTTTCTATATTATGATGTATCTTATAATATCCTAAGAATGTTGATAAAACCTTTAAGGAAATTAATGAAATTTGTGGATCATCTGAATTATTTGAATGGTAAATGATCAACACATCTAGAGGTAACTTTGAAATATAGTGTGTTAAAGGGTTGAATCTCTACCAACAAAAATATGTAACTTACATCCACCTTGGCCAAGGAATCCATCTTCATCTTCCATCTTAAGTTGCAAATAGAGAAAATATAATTTACTCAACACAAATAAAAACCCAAAGAAAAAAATTCTCAATTTATTCGTATAAACACCATTTTTTTCATCTTTCTTCAACAAGTTGCCTAACCTCCCCACAAGTCAATTGAATCTTGTGGAGGGATGTTGCGTGACGAGTGGTGATCAATGCAAGGATGCAACACAAAGATGTAAGCAGGAAAACAAGAGACTTGACATTCTTATTTCGGGCTCTTGTAAAAAGTTCCAAGTTGTAGGTGAGTGTGGGGGTGGGCTTGAGAATAATCCCACATGGGAAGTTTTGGGAGTTTTGGGAGTTTTGGGAGTTTTAGTATAAAAAGTGGCTCATTTGAGAGCTTATGGACACATTGGGCTAAACTTATGCTTGAGCTCTCTTGAGACTAGCTCTCCCTCTTGTTCATAGAGGTGCAAGCTCTTCTCTCTCCCCATCTACATTATTGTATGAGCAATGCTCTTCTATTCAATGCAATGAGATGATGTTTTTCTCTCTTCTCATCTCTATTTTCTAGTGTGCATGCTTCTTTGTTGATGCTTGTGGATTCTCTATTAGGCTTTGTGTGGTAGTGGATTCAAGCTTAAGCTTCTCCGTAGCTTGTAGCTTATCCATGGGCAAGGCAATGCTTGAGTAGTGAATGAGAATGCATGTTTCTTTCAAGTTCCATTAAGCTTCAAGGTTTATGTGCATGCTAGGGAAGTAAGTGCTTGAGAATGAAGGATGCTTTGAGCTTGTGTATGCATTAGCTTAGCTTTCTTCTTGTATTGGATGCATGAATGAGTGGGATGATGAGTGAATGAGTTATGGCAAGATTGAGCTTGTGTGTGTAAAGTCTATGTCAAGGTAGTGGTGTTCATAGCATTTTCTCCATTCGTGGATAAGCTTTTGTGCACCAGTACGGGTTGAATCCCTAGCTCCGAAAGGGATGCAAATCCCATTGGATTGAGCTACACACGGATCATACTACTCATGCTACAAGTGAGAGAGTCTTCCGTCTCTCCATTGGCGCCGCTGCCGGGGAGAAGACTCAAAACCGGTTGAGAAGCTTGCATTACTACCACTATTTCTTTTTGTTTTTAGGTTTAGGGTTAGCACGAGTGTGGAATCTCGGAGCTAGTGATTAGAAGAGAAAAAAGGTAGATTACAAAGACAAAGGAGGGGCCGGATAAGGTCGCAAATTTTATTTTTTATTTTTGTTATATTTTTTTTTAAAACACACAAAGAAACCATTTCTAGATGAATTTGGTTGCAACACACATAGGGTGTGGTCCACCCTAAGTAAGGAGATGACGCGTCTTCTTACAGCGCTGCAAGAACCTAGAGAAAATACATGTTTTTGTACAAGGTTTTCCACCTAATGCCCTGTATTATTTCTGCCCGATGAGCTCTAACAAGCCCAGATAAACAAGGTTTTCCACCTAATGCCCTGTATTATTTTTGCCCGATGAGCTCTAACAATTTGTGGGATGTGTTATTATTACCCTATGCTCTTTATAAGCACAAAATTTAAACTTAATGGACTGTGACAAAATGGTTGCAGAACACGCTTACATTGGCTCTCCATAGGTACAGCAAGCTCACAGGACCCAACTCGCAGGGCTAGCTTTTCCCTAAGCTTAACAAGATCCACCTTGAAGAGCCATGCGTTGCGCCTTGTTGCAACGGTGCCTGTAGAAGGCGGCTGGCTGAAAGCAGAAAAGGCGGGCAGTGGCAAGGAGGCCGGGCAAGAAGGCGGTGCTAGCTGCAAAGGCTGGCGGGGTCAGCTGGTGGCCGCTGAAGGCTGAAAGCAAAGAAGCGAAGGCTGGCCGAAAGAGACGGTGAGGTGGTGGCCGGCGAGAGGCAGCTGCAAAGGCGAAGGCCCAGGCGGCTGCTGTGCAGCTATGAGGGGCCAAAAGGCAAGCAGCCACAGTAGCTGCGAAGAAGGCCAGAAGGCGAGAAGAGCGAAGGTGAGGCTGAGCGTCAACGAAGGCAGGAAGGCGACGGAGAGTAGCCGGCGTTGGTGAAGTGGCGGAACGAGAGCGAAGAGGTGGCTGAGGAAAGCGAACACGTCAGGAAGGAGGGCGCCTGGCCGCCGAGCTTAGCATTGGCGGAGGCTGAGTTTCAGCTGCAGGCAAAGGCTGCAGAGGCAGCTCTGGAGGTGAGCGAAGCAAAAGAGAGCGAGGGCCGGTGTAGTGGCAGAGGAGGCGGCTGCAGCTAAGGCAGCTGTAGAGCAGCTGAGGAGGCCCAGGCATTGTTGGCGGTGGTGGTTGGCTGTAGCAGAAGAAAGCGCAGACGAGGGAGAAAGCGAAGGCGACTGCAGAAATCCCGGAAGCGATAAGGCACCGAAGATAAGGTTTTAGTTTTTTTTTTGGTTAATTTCCATGTTCTTTGTATTTATTTAAAAAAATAAAAAATAAAAATAAGAAAAAAAATAATAAAACAATAAAAATAAATAAAAGTAATTTAAGAAAAAAGAAAAGAAAAGAAAGAAAGAAAAAAAAAATCTGTAAATTATGTGTTTTATTTTGAGTCCATATTTTCTGCATATTCTGCATTTTTTAAATTTTTGTAAATTTTTTTTGCATAATTAGTGTAATTTGCATAATTAGTATTTTTTAGCGTAATTTATATTTTTGTGTAATTAGTAAAAAATTTAAAAAAAATAATTAAAAAAAAGGATAGTTACACACATATACATGTTAGTTGCATTTAGTGGTTAGGTAGGGTTTAAAAATATATATATTTATATATATTTATATATATATCGAAAACCATACTAGGGGGACATAACAGTAGTGCACCATCTAGGGTAACCACTCAAGGGAGCGGCACTCAATCGGTTGTTGGCAACTTGGAGAGCATTCTCGAGACATCTTCGAAGTCTCAAACAGAGAGCCTCTCAAGAACCGAGAGTGATATTTCAATGGACATAAACGAGTCATTTAGCATGAATAGACCGTCCACACCCATTGATATGGCAGATTCTGCTAATCCATTTGAAATCCTAGATGGGGAGTTGATTGACAACATGAGACTCCATTTCTTGTATACAAACGCGCATGGCGGTGAGATCTACAAAGATCCAATGAGCCGGTTTGTTGTTAAAATTGTAGACATTCATTCTGCATTTGAACCAACACCATGGGTAAACTACCAAAACGATATGTACATGGGTAGAAATGGAGTACGCTATGAGGTCACCAAAAATCCTGAACAAGTGGATGCTTTGGGTGTACTTCAACCTAGCGCACAAGCAAACCAGAAAAAGGAGCTTCCATCGGACCCAAATGTGCCAGGAACATTGCGTAGACCTGGTACGCCCATTTCTTTACTTGAAGAATTGTTTTCCGATAGGAATTAGGAGGATAGAGAAAGAACGGGAAAAGAAAAAGAGACCAAGAAAAACCCATGGGACATAGTAAAAGAAATTCCAGTAGTTCAAATCTATCAAGACGACCCAATTAAAGAGGTGTATAGGGATGTGGTAGAAACCTACTATGCAACCACTAAGCACCCGAGCTTAGAGCTTCCAGTCACGCATACAATAACTGTAGAGCATCTAGAAGGTTTCACTAAGCGTGTTCATGATAGATGGGGGAACGACTTTAGAACCCTTGAATGGCCAGAGGTTAGGGAAATGACATGGAAAGGAAGGCCCCTTTTCACTGAGGTGTCTACCTTAGACACGGCACGTCCAGATGAATCTGCCTTTCGAGGAGAAACACTAGCACCACCATGGGCTAGAACCCCAAGTGTGGCTAGACCAGCACCTTCCATGCGAACAACTGCTAAAGGACCAGTCTTTCCAACGATTGATCCTACGAGGAGACCCGGGGCTATTAGAGAATCTAAGGGAGAAGAAAGACCACGAGCAAGTGGATATGTACCTCCAAGAGAACCCCATAGACCAAGTGAACTTACATTTGAAGAGCCTAGATTTAGAGGCCGAGACTCATATAGGAGACATGACGATGAATATTCTAGAAAAGTGAGACCATCTGCACTGCAAAAGCTTGTCAAGAAGTATGACGGATCCGGTGACCCATATGACCATATAGCAGCTTTTAAGCAAGCTATACACACGGAGCAAGTCACAGATACACATACACAAATCGAAGGATTTGGCTTGACGCTAGAGAGTAAGTCTTTATCATGGTTTCAGACTTTAGAGCCTGAGGCAAAGCAATCTTTTGATGGGCTGGAAAAGAGCTTTATAGCTGCGTTTTCAAAAATGGGAATTAAGCACAATGCGGTAGCTCAAATTTATGCCTTTAAGCAAAAAGATCAAGAATCTGTGCGAGATTGTGTAAATAGGCTAAAGCAGTACATCAATCAATGCCCTGACAATGAGAAGCCAAGCCAAGGAAGATTAATTTCTATCTTCCTGGAAGGCTTACGAAACAAGACACTTCACGCTCACTTGTACGCAAAGAAGCATGTCATCTTCAATGAGTGTTGCATGGATGCCATGGATTACGATGACAACTTTGACATGACTGGCATGGGAAACCATGATAGTCATCCGGATGATAAACGTAGCTCTGGGAAGGGCTCTTACTCTAGTGTGCCATTAGTTAATCCAGATCAGATTGCCGAGATAGTATTGAAAAAGATGGGGCAATACTACAGACCTTCCTACCAACCCCAACCATCATACATGCATACTGTACCTGCGGGTCCTTATGTCTGTGGAGGATGTGGAGGTAGCCATAAAACCAAGCAGTGCCCAACCTTTTCACCATTGGTTGGCAATCAACCAACAAAGAAGTGGTGCCAACAAAGAAGTGGTGCTAGCTTTGTAAATGGAACTACACACATGTGACTTCGGATTGCAATCACATTGCAAGGATACAAAGGGAACAAGCAGTCAACTCTGCACCTAGACAGCAAGTTGTGAACCATGAGAGAACCTTAGTTGCTCAAGAGCAAGCACGGCCGGTGCTAGGAGCTCAACCTCCTCCACCTGGCACAGCTTCCTTTAGATATGTGGAATATGAGAATCCTGAATTAAGTATGGAGATGGTTAGCTCTACATCGAAGTGGAGCATCCTCTTGTCGAACCCTACTTTGAGAACCCAACCGGACCAAGCCTAGTTCATGACTTTAATGGAGACCCAAGCTCTTTGATGCTTATAGGATCTCAGCCAACCAAGACTCAAGGTTATCCAGGACCATATCCTACAAAGAGACTATACCCCATGCAACAAACAGGACCATGCTACAAATGTGGTGGACCACATTGGGCGAGAGAATGTCCAAACAAGAAACGACCCCTCTTAGCTAACATAGGCACAACATCTACGTTTCCACCTATAGAGAGGTTTTGCCAAGGGTGTAGCATTGACCATCTACCAAAGGATTGCTTGTTGAAGCCTGCGAATCCGGCAGTACAAAAAGCTAAAGCACCCCTCAACTATGTTGAAGTGATTCCATCACCCACCACGACATCTGAGGAGGAGAATGAACTAGTGTCGCTAAGAATAGTGACTAGAGCCCAAGCGCAAAAGAATGTCAAAGAGGTTGAGAAACCCTCTGAGATTAAGGTTCTATCCAAAGATGGAAAAGAGAGAAAGAAACCAACTCGACGTAAACCACGCAGCAAGGGGAGCAAGAAGTCGAAGGAGCAGAAGAGCTCTGATGGAGGAAACTCTATCCCAAAAGAGCTAGAAGGAATGTTGAAAACGAAACAAATCGGAGAGAAAACTCAAACTGAGCAAAAGGGAAAAGCATCCGAGTCTGAGGAAAGCTCAGGAGGATCAGTCCTTGTGGAAAAGGTGTACGAGCCTTTAGATGCAGTGCTTCAAGTATATAATAGTAGAATTACAGCTCTGACCGAGCTGCCTAAGAAGCTGCAAGAATATCCCAACCCTCATGAAGAGACAATCAACTTGGCTATCCATAAGTAGTTGATTAGGGATACTCAGACTCTAATAGACGGCCCACCACCTATGTACGCAAGAGGACCTGCTTCTCTAAAGCCTAACTTAGAGACGATACTTACCAGAAGCCACGCCAAGCATGGAAAAGGGAAATGAAGTTGTATCTCTACATTTCCCAGAAATGCCTGAAGGAGATGATTTACCTCATACCAATGCAGACGAGTCAAAACCATTGACTACCACAGATTTTGGAGATGAAATTCCTGAAATAGAGGAAGCAGTAGTAGCAAGGGAGATGTGGGAAGCGGTACAAAAACAAGTTGAGGATCTAGCATCTTCTGACAAGTCACCACCGTTCTCTATAGTAGAATTCTCGAATCAAAGGGTTCAAGAATTTGATGCTTTATCTCTACTAGATGATGCTCAGACTGTTGTCTCAGTTCGGAGCAACAAGCTCACATGCAAGACACTGCCCTCATATTTAGGACTGTACGAAGCACATAGCCAAATCATGCGAGTACCATCAATGACACGACAACCTCATCAGGAACAAGACATAGGGAGTTTACAAGCTTTAATGTCGGCACCAGTTACGTGCACCATTCCACTCGTAGAGTTCTTAAAGCTTAGGCCAAGATTGTGGGGAGAAGTGGCTACACAATTAACTGAGCAAGGATTGTGGAACCAGAACATCCAGGTTAAGGAGTTGTTGAAGACAAAGACTTCTGGGCTAATGCTTAAGCAAACAATTCCGATTCTTGTGAAAAAAGTTGGCAAGCATTGTGAAGACGATGAAGGAAATACTACGCTTCCTGTGGAGATCAACAAGATTGAATCTATAGCTATTCTAGATAGCAGAGCAGGGGTGAGTATAGCAACAAAAACTGTATGGGAAATGTGGGAAAAACCTGCAATTAGAAGTACAAGGATGAGTTTGCAATTGGCAGACGGAAATCTAGAGAGTCCCATAGGATTTCTTGAGAACGTTATAGTCAAGTCATGTGGCATTGCGTACGTACATACCTTTGCTATTGTAGACTTTGGCAAGAACACAAATTATGAAGTGATCCTAAGAAGGCCATTCATGCGCCAATTCAAAATGATTCAAGACTAGGGTTACAATTACTTGTACCTCACACATGAGAATGTAACCACGAGGGTGAATCTAAAAAACCATGCTTATCGAGATGTGATGCACTCTCCTGTGGATGAGTTTGATTCCGCTTCTTCAGAAGCATCGGGAGCAACTATGTCTGAAGGAAGAGCTGATCTATGGATCTGTGGAGCATCTTGTCGAGGCTTGCAACCTGGAAATGTTACCATAGACAGAGATGTGACGGATGAGGCGTATATCCCTTTACCTTTTCCTGAGAACTTGATAGATTCCTATACCTTTTCCAGAAGTGTGACGGATGAGGAAAAGGTATATCCCTATACCTTTTCCTGAGAACTTGATAGATCCCTTAGAATGGAACCATGTTTTAGCTACCATAGACACTTGTGCATTGCCAAGGCAAACACAGTTCTGTGATCCAGATGGGTATGACATTATTCTTGTAAGAATGCTAAGACCAATATGCAGAGGAACCTCAAGAAGCCCCTAGAGGTATGAAGCAAACAAATCATTATTGCTAGGAGATATGGTATCTATAGAGGAAGTATCCCCTACTGTGATAGAGACATCCTCAAAAGATCCAATGATTTGGGTGAATAATGACAATGACAATACACAAGGATGGCATGTGCCAACATCTCTCTTATATGCACAAGGCTATGGAAGGGGGGAAGCACTTAGAATTCAAATCTGGTTACCTAAAGCAGCTCGCAAGGCAAGACCCAATGCTGCCAAGGAACATCCAAGGAATACAAAGCTAAAGAGGAGGTTCACCAAAACCAACAGTTCCACCTCCAACAAGACCACTCAACAACGGTGGATCCCAAAGAAGGTTCTGCAAGCACAAGGGTACTATGAAGGTGCTACTACCTTGTGGCTACCAAAAAAGAATGCAGGGACTACTGCAGCGAAACATAATTATGTTCCTGAATCTACTTAAGAACAAAAGCAGTCAATACCACCTCACTTACAAAAACCAAATCAATATTGGAAACCACGCCTTACCAAGCCTGAAAGAGTCCAGGTGGAAACACAAGCTGACGCGTCAATCAAAAATCATCAGAAGGTCTCGAACAGGAAGGGATACTCCAAACTGACATGGGAAGAAAAAGGCAAGTGGGTACCTTTACCCACTTCTATCTCAGAGGCAACACATCAGAAGGAAGACATTGCAACCGAATCAAGTTTAGAGTCTATTCCTCAAAACACAAGCAATGTCAAAGTTTGTCTTACAAAGCCGACAACTTTCAATCAGGCTCCTACACAAGTAGACTCCCTGACTATCAAGGAAAGAGCGTTCTTCCTACAACTCCAACTATTTGGAATGTCGTCGGCATTCTACTCTTTCCCTAATCAAACTCCACCCCCAGTGCAAGACTAGCACTTGTACTCTCTTAATAAGAACTAGAAGCCAGGGCACTTTTTCCCATTGGGTTTTTTCCCTCGGCCAAATCCGGTGTTTAGCACCAATGTTTTTTTATTTTTTGTCTTTTTAATTTTCCTTCTCTTTAGTTTGTTTTGAGTCAGAATAAAACAGATACAAGCACCAAACTACATCTTCCGCTTCAGTACCGCAACTGACAGTCATACAATCAAGTGCAAACAATTCTTCACCAACCAGTGCTTTAACAGAAACAGGTGAACTCATGCCAATCTCTAGTGTTTTCTGTATTTTTCTTGTTGCTTGATTGTTTATAAATTTCTCTTTACTAAGCATGGCAATATGCATCTCCTTTGGTCTAGAGTAGGGATAGCATTTTAGTAGCTTTAGACTTGATAGTGTAAGTTTGACCG
Source organism: Cibotium barometz (assembly GCF_041138505.1). NCBI lineage: Eukaryota > Viridiplantae > Streptophyta > Polypodiopsida > Cyatheales > Cibotiaceae > Cibotium > Cibotium barometz. The sequence goes on from NC_141077.1 coordinate 46,390,148, forward strand.
TAATTGTTTTTACCCGTTTAGCAATACAAAGTAATTAGTGTTTTGTGCTAAAGGTAGAGTTCCAGACCTAGGACAAAGAGACTAAATTAATCATAGGACCGTCAGTGGATATCTTGCCCTTACTAGGACATTGCTTAGGGACAATCTAATAAACCTTCCATAACAAAAATTGGCATGACAAAAATAAAAGAAAAGTGTATATGTTTGTGGCCTATTGTCTTGTTATTCATGGTAGGCGAGGGAGGTCTATACCTTTCCCAGACCAATGCCTTGTGTAGCAAGGAATAGCCATACCGCGGGTGCGCAAACATACTCTTGAAGAAAGCCATGTCCAAAAAGAAAAAGAAAAAGAAAAAGAAAAGGACAGAAAGGCACCAAGAGAAATGCTTGTCTAATCCAGGATGGTCGCCGTTGTGCTTAAAATAATAAACCTTAACACTAAGCAATATCAAGAGTCGCCAATACATAATTATGTTAGATTTATTAGTGTTGAACCGATATCTTTGACTCAGCATAGGTTAGGTATACTACTTGATAGTCCCTCGATTAACTATTGTCTTTTGCCTTCTAGGAAAAGAACAATACATTTGGCATAAAACATTCTTTACTTTAGTTAGCTGCAGGTAGTAATTACTAAGGCTTGAACAAACCTATTCAATCTCTACACTGCTTCAATGTTTCCTTCCTCTAGCTAATTGGACGTTTATTGCCATGTCTTATTCAGTAAAATTGCTTGTTTCATTATTGTCTGTCAGTACTTTTGCTTTCCCCAAAAAAAAAAGAACACACAAACCACCTATCGTTTTGCTTGCAGGTTCACACTGGAGATGCCACTCTTCCTTGGCATCTACGCGCTCGAGGATGTGCACAAAATAGGAAGGGGAGAATGTTGCGTGACAAGTGGTGATCAATGCAAGGATGCAACACAAAGATGCAAGCAGGAAAACAAGAGACTTGACATTCTTATTTAGGGCTCTTGTAAAAAGTTCCAAGTTGTAGGTGAGTGTGGGGGTGGGCTTGAGAATAATCCCACATGGGAAGTTTTGGGAGTTTTAGGAGTTTTAGTATAAAAAGTGGCTCATTTGAGAGCTTATGGACACATTGGGCTAAACTTATGCTTGAGCTCTCTTGAGACTAGCTCTCCCTCTTGTTCATAGAGGTGCAAGCTCTTCTCTCTCCCCATCTACATTATTGTATGAGCAATGCTCTTCTATTCAATGCAATGAGATGATGTTTTTCTCTCTTCTCATCTCTATTTTCTAGTGTGCATGCTTCTTTGTTGATGCTTGTGGATTCTCTATTAGGCTTTGTGTGGTAGTGGATTCAAGCTTAAGCTTCTCCGTAGCTTGTAGCTTATCCATGGGCAAGGCAATGCTTGAGTAGTGAATGAGAATGCATGTTTCTTTCAAGTTCCATTAAGCTTCAAGGTTTATGTGCATGCTAGGGAAGTAAGTGCTTGAGAATGAAGGATGCTTTGAGCTTGTGTATGCATTAGCTTAGCTTTCTTCTTGTATTGGATGCATGAATGAGTGGGATGATGAGTGAATGAGTTATGGCAAGATTGAGCTTGTGTGTGTAAAGTCTATGTCAAGGTAGTGGTGTTCATAGCATTTTCTCCATTCGTGGATAAGCTTTTGTGCACCAGTACGGGTTGAATCCCTAGCTCCGAAAGGGATGCAAATCCCATTGGATTGAGCTACACACGGATCATACTACTCATGCTACAAGTGAGAGAGTCTTCCGTCTCTCCAAGGGATCTCTCCTTCTAAGCATGGTTTCTGTATTGGATCTCTTCTCATATTAGAAATTCCCAGGCTTTCTTGAATGAATAGCTTCAAACTCTTCTTCCGTGGGGAGAGTTTTTTATTGTTCTTCAACCTTTTAAGGCACGTTTCTAAAGCCCATGGTGCATCAATGAAATTTCTCCCTGCTTTTGTATCAAGCACTAAAAAGTCATCAACCTCATTTAGATCTATAAAGTTTGAAGCAACTTCACAAGTGTCTGCGACTATCAATCCAAGGCAATAGTCTTGTCTTAAATTCATGAGCTTTTCAAAAATTGTGATTATCGTTGAGTGGGAAGGATGATAGGCATGGGAGAGTGATCTCTTTCTATGACACACGTATAGTAACGTCCTTCTCCTCTAGCACAATTGAGCTTAAAATCAGGAACAATAACATTCCTGCTCAAACTTTCTTCCTCTTCCTTATCTACATCATTAATTTACTCTTGATTTTCAATATTCCCTATAAATGCTACTGATTGCACACCAAAAGTGTTAGGATTATTGTTTCTAGTGCATGAAGAAATAAACGCAAGGCTACATTATGTTGAAGGAGACAATATTTTCTACTATGTAATCTGTACTCGTCAACAATCATTTTGACATGATCAAGAAGTGCATCACACTTCTTTTATAACCTAGCCTTTTCTACGGATTCTTTGCCAAACTAGTCAAATGATCAAACCTTATGCCTTCAACATCTGAAGCATCATCATATGCTAAAGTAAGGAAAGCTTTTAGCTCTTCCTCATAGTACTCCTTGAAATGATTAATTAGTGAAGACAAGTTAAAAGCCGCATTGGCACTCTCCCTATAAGAGACAAAAACATCATGTGCACCTACTACTTGTAAATATCAAAGAGCTTCTTTGCACGTGTCTCGTCTACCCTACAAGTATCTCTTCAACACTTGAACCCATATGAGCTAGCTGGGAAAATACTTGGATCTTAGAAGGCAAGTGGGAGAATCTCTCTTAAGCAGTTTGGAAGGATAGCACGATATAGTAAATCTGATACCTCAAATCGCGTCGTCTTTCTATGGCACTTAACTTACAAAATTGACGAGCAAGGATGGCTTTATTAATCTTACTGGGGTTACTTTGCAAAATTGGGGGATGCTTTGTTGTTCTGGGTGGGTAGCTTCTTTTTTGAGGGGTGCATTATGAAGAAAGCCTATGTATCACATGTGTTCAAGGCATATTTAAAAAACCCCTTACACTTACATACTTTTATGAATAAAGGGACCCTTTTTTCTTCATAAACTTATGGCTTTTTTTCAAACTTGGTTAGAAAATACCCTCCTATAAATGTAGTTCTGTAACTTTTGTAAATTAATATACCCCTCCTTATTAACTCACATGCTACACATATTTTTAGGTGAAGCCTCCAGGGCTACTTTACAAAATTAAGCACAAGGATGGGTAGATTTCTTGTTGGAAAGGACAAGAAAGTTTGTTAAGAAATGACCATGAATTTATGTAATTGGTAAAAAAAGACCATTATGGTATGGAACCACGTGGTAGCCTTACGGCCATACATGACTAACCATGTGGCAGCCATACGGTCACATGTGGATGTACAATCATGCATGTAGAGAAAATAAATGGTTGACTTGTGGTAGTATGGTAGTATGTGTTTCAATATGGTCACACATGCTAAAACGCACGTGTGATGTGGCGCATATCCGCCTCGCCACATGGTAGATCATCAGGAGCCATGTGGCAGTATGGTTGAAACCTAAAAATACCATGCACACGTCATTTTTTTTCACATTTTCTCTACTTCTAGGAGCACGATGATGCGATAACCACCAAAAACATTCTAAAGGAATCAAGGAATTGCGCCATTGTTCTACCTGGCCCTCCTTTTCTTCTTGCACAGAGTATTTTTCATGGCCCTAAGATTTCAAATTCTTTCTTATAGACGACGTGATATCAATGAAGCTACATGATTAGAATCTGCTATTCATGTTGTCTTTCCATCTAGCCCCAAGGTTCATTTCCAAGACTCATTTTTGTATAATTTTGACATCAAACTGCACTTTAAGCAATTAGCAAAGAGCATGCTTGCATATTAAGCCCTCTAGAAAGTTAGTGCAATTTTAACAAAAAAAGGCTTGTCTTAAATTTCTTATATTGCGTTGTCCTTCCATGACATAAACCCTTCATGTGCAACTAGTTTCCTTGTCATTTTTGTTGTCATTTTAGCCGTCTTACCATTTTTCAAGAAATGTCTGATTTTTAATAGATGGCTAGAACAAAGCATACATCAATGAAAGTAGGACTAGGTCCAAGTTTGGCAGAGAATGCTACAACAAGTGAAAGTAAAGTACCAGGCGAGAAGCTAAAGGATCGACCAGCATTTGAATGTCCTCAAAAAGATAAGGAAGGCCCAAAATCATGTTGATCTTCTCATCCCTAGGCTTATATTCATGAGAATTTAGACATATTTGTGATGATTGGAAGCTGGGAATGAGATGGGACTCGAATGCCATAAGAGGCTACATAAGATTTTATTATAGAATTTTTATAGACAAGTATATTTGTTCTACCTCACACTTATGGATAAAGACATGCACACATGCAGACTTATTAGGTATAGATTTGAAAATATCTTATATCCTATACTCTAAGTGATCATAGGGCATTCAATATCTTGAATGTGCCACTAGCTAGGAAACCCAAGGATGCAAGTATTAAGGTTGAAGATATTACACATGACAGGGATACTAGAACTACAGATCATACCAATGCTGAGAAGAATAAAGATAAGATATCTTCTGAGGAAGATAAGAAAATTGAAGAAGAAAGAATAATGGAAGAGAAGCTACTGGATCTTGAGAAGAAGAACGTTCAAGATTTGAAAGATGTGCCTGGACAAATTGTTGTCCAAGTGAAAGATTTTGCTGATGCTTCACAGTACCTTGATATAGCACCATCAACTATATATATATGTTGGCACAAAGAAACTGAGAAATAAATAATATAATGATCCTAATATCTCTACAGTATGCAAGCTATATTTTTTGTAAATTATATTATAGTTTTTTTGAAGCTAATATATTAATTAATTTAGTGATTTATTCTTTGTAGGATCCTTCTGGCCACCCTACCCCCTAGAGGCCTATTATCCTCTTTTTTTGTTAGATCATATAGTCTTTGTTTAAGAGACACAAACCCTAATTTAACAAGCTCGAAGAATGGTTGAAGAGATGCAACATTGAAAAGGTGCGATATGTAATTGTGCCTTATAATGAGAATTAAGTATTTTATTTTTAATACATGTCTTGTATAGTTTTTTATTACACTACTCTTTTAATGATCATTGGCTTCTCTTTCTATTGTGTAGGAGCCATTGGAGTCTTTTTATAATTGATCTTAAAAAAAGAAAGTCTCGTTTCTTGAATTCCATGCTTGGTATTATGGATGGAGAAGAAAAATTATAAGTGCTATTAATATGGTGGTTGTGTTTAATTACCCAAATGGTATTAGAATGAATAATCTATGTTTTTTTTTTGCAGGCCATCTATCCCTGTAATCAATTCCCTCTTCAGAAATATAAGAGATCTCGTCTCTACCTGTTTTGAGATAGAGAGAGAAAATATTCTAGAGAGAGAATATTCAGATTATGAATATTTTTGGATAGAAAAATAACTCATCTTATTAAAATAAGTTCCCCTGAAACAGAAATTCAAAAAGAACTTTCCAATGTGCAATTGGAATTTATTGGAAATGGGTATAAAGGACCTTAGCCTAAGGGTCTAGATTTTTAGAAATTTTTGGATTATGGTCCAATTAAGATTCCTATGGGCCAATAGCATCAATCCATGTGTAGGGAGGAGATAAATCCAATTTGTAAAAGAAGATACCCAAAAATGAGTAAATGCTCACATAAGATGAAGAGTTGACTATGTACAAGGTTTATTAGTAAGAAAGGGTATCCAAAAATGAGTAAATTCTCACATAAGATGAAGAGTTGAAAATGTACAAGGTTTATTAGTAAATAACTATGAGTAATATCAAAAATATGAGATATTTTGGGTATCCAAAAATGAGTAAATTCTCACATAAGATGAAGAGTTGAAAATGTACAAGGTTTATTAGTAACAAACTATGAACAATATTAAAAATATGAGATATTTTGGGTATAATAATTCCATTTTGACACATGTAAGGAAGGGGAGTCCATTAAAGGAGGTGCATATTTCACATGCTTGAATGAGTTTTAAACTCAAAATTAATGTGATATTTTTATCTCTCCTCTCTCTTGAATCAAACCAAATCAAAATGGAACCAAACCGAATCAAAAAGGAACCAAACTAGATCCAAATCTAGTCCAAATTCAACCAAACTGAATTTGAAAAATTCTAGAATTCAGTTAGCTTTGGTTAGATCTTCCCTCTCCTATAAATAAAACATGAGTTCTTTGAAAAAAATAGAAGAATTTTACTATACTAGAGTTATGCTGAAATAATGCTAATTTCTACTATTCTCTAAAATTCTCTCCAAATTGAAGAAATTGGAGCTTCCCTCTTTCTTCAATCCCCATTGGTGGCTCCATCAACATACTTAACCAATTGATTGGTTGGGGGCCTCTACCGTGAACAAAGAATCAAGCAATTTGTAAGGTAAATAATTAATTTTGATCTTTTCTATAATTTCTCAATGTTTCTCTCTTCTCAACCCCTCTCAAGCTTGAGAAGCTTAATTGGAATGGTTTTTGAATGCTATTGAAGTTAATTGATGAATATGGTAGTGAAGAGTTACATAATTTGATGAATGCTATTGAAGTTAATTGATTAATGTTAGTTAAGAATTACATAAATTTCCATTTATGCTTAATTCAAATGGTTTTTATGTAATTTCTCTCTCTCACTCAAGAAATGGTCATACTCATGACCCACTCTCAATCCAAATGAAGCTTTTCATAAAGCTTTTCCTTAATCCAAGATTAATCTATACTTGAGGCCAAATTAATGGCTTTTTTCTATGCTTTTAGTTTATGTATTTCATGAATATTGATGATTCAATCCATTATGGATTATTGATCCAATTAGGGATCATTCTAATTATTTCTTAATGATAAGCTTTATCCCTTAGAAAAATTGAGATTTATCAGTCATAGCAGCGGAGCTATGGCAAAATTTTTATAAAAATTATGCATAAAATAATTTCATTCAAAGTATGAAAAGAGGACTTCCTACCATATTCTAGGAATTATCATCCTAGATAGATTGAAGATATTCATCGTACTCATAGAGAAATTGATTTTTATACTATGCATAATTGATTTTCATGCATAGAGGTATACATAAAAGATTTTTTTTAACATAAAAGTGTTACTTTTATCATAATTAGATTTCATGCATAGAGGTATGCATAAAAGATTATTATTTTAATATAAAAGTGTTTCTTTTATCATAATTGGATTTCATGCATAGAGGTATGCATAAAAATTGATTATTTTATTATAAAAGTGTGACTTTTATCATATTTGGATTTCATGCATAGAGGTATGCATAAAAGTTGATTATTTTATTATAAAAGTGTGACTTTTATCATATTTGGATTTCATGCATAGAGGTATGCATAAAAGTTGATTATTTTATTATAAAAGTGTGACTTTTATCATATTTGGATTTCATGCATAGAGGTATGCATAAAAGTTGATTATTTTATTATAAAAGTGTGACTTTTATCATATTTGAATTTCATGCATAGAGGTATGCATAAAAGTTGATTATTTTATTATAAAAGTGTGACTTTTATCATATGTGAATTTCATGCATAGAGGTATGCATAAAAGTTGATTATTTTATTGTGAAAGTGTTACTTTTATCATATTAGATTTCATGTATAGAGGTATGCATAAAAGTTGATTATTTTATTATAAAAGTGTGACTTTTATCATATTTGAATTTCATGCATAGAGGTATGCATAAAAGTTGATTATTTTATTGTAAAAGTGTTACTTTTATCATATTGGATTTCATGTATAGAGGTAGGCATAAAAGTTGATTATTTTATTATAAAAGTGTTACTTTTATCATATTTGAATTTCATGCATAGAGGTATGCATAAAAGTTGATTATTTTATTATAAAAGTGTGACTTTTATCATATTTGAATTTCATGCATAGAGGTATGCATAAAAGTTGATTATTTTATTATAAAAGTGTGACTTTTATCATATTTGAATTTCATGCATAGAGGTATGCATAAAAGTTTATTATTTTATTATAAAAGTGTGACTTTTATCATATTTGAATTTCATGCATAGAGGTATGCATAAAAGTTGATTATTTTATTGTAAAAGTGTTATTTTTATCATATTGGATTTCATGTATAGAGGTATGCATAAAAGATATTCTTTTTATACTAAAAGTGTGATTTTCATCATAAATGGATTTTAGATGCATAAGAGAAATTCTTTTATTCTAAAAGTGTAATTCTTACCAAATCGAATTTATGCATAAGAAGATGCAAAAAAGATTGACTTTTAAATGTCATTCTCATCTAAATTGAATTTATGCATAGGAAGATGCATAAATGAATGGAATTTCAATTCAAAAGTGTTATTCTCATCCCAATTGAATTTATGCATAGGAAGATGCATAAAAGATGGATTTTTAATTCAAAAGTGTCAATTCTCATCTAAATTGAGTTTATGCATAGGAAGATGCATAAGAGAGAATTTTAATTCAAAAGTGTCATTTTCATTTAAAATGAATTTATGCATAGGAAGATGCATAAAAGATTGATTTTTATTTCAAAAATATTAGTCTCCTTAAATGGAATTTATGCATAAATAAATGTATAGAGAAATCTTATATCAAATATAAGAATTCTCTTGTATTCTATAAAAAGATATGAAATGTGATAAGATGTGATAAGAGGTGTATGAGATGTGATAAGATATGATAAGATGCATACGGGAAGTGATTGGATTTAATATGGATGTATGAATGTAGATATGGATGTATGAATGTGAATATGGATGTGTGGATGTGAAAATGGAAGTGTGGATGTATGAATGTGGATGTGGATGTATGCATGTAGATGTGTATGTATGAATGTGAATGTGGATATGGATGTGGATGTATGGGTGTAGATACGGATGTGTATGTATGTATGTGGATGTGTATGTATGTATGTGGATGTGGATGTGGATGTATGAATGAGGATGTGAAAATGGATGTATGTATGTAGACGTGGATGTATGGATGTGAATGTGGACGAATATGTGGATGTGGATGTATGGATGTAGATACAAATGTGGATGTATGTATGTGAATATGGATGTACGAATGAGAAGGTGAAAATGGATGTATGCATGTGAATGTGGATGTATGAATGTGAATGTAGATGTGTGGAAGTGGAAATGGAAGTATGGATGTATAAATGTGGATGTGGATGTATGCATGTAGATGCATATGTATGAATGTGAAATTGGAAGTATGATGTGGACGTACGAACATGGATATATATGTAGAATAATGAATGTGAAGGTGTATGTGAAATAATGTGTAGTCTATATGAGTGAATGGATGAGAATGAGTACACACTGAATGGAATATGGGATAAGTAATGTGGTCCGAGAGTGGATAATGTGGAAAGACAAGAGTTCGTTATAGAAACTGTATTTTGTGACTGTTTGTAAATGACTGTTTTATGTCAAGAATGCTAGGGAAGCATTTTGACCGTCTTGTGGATTAAGGTCATAAAGACCTAACTGTTAAAGTTGCAACTGCTGAGACGGAGAGTCAATGGAGGACGGTGGATGAGGGACCAAGGAAGCGGCCTATGAGTGAAGCGCTAGGTCACCTACGAAGGATCCTAGAGGGTGCTGACCATACGGTGCTCGGGCTCTAGGTCGCCAAAGATACCCACACGTGCGTCGTGGAAGATATTGGAATAAAGAATAAGAATTGTTTTCTGAAACCGGGCATGGATCTGGTTGATTGACCTTGCTGGTTCTCAACGGATGAGTCCATGGCTCTTTTATATGGATCTGTGGGTTGATCTTGCTGATCTTCCACGGAGATTCCATTCTATTATATGAATATATTACCAGTTACTATGAGCTAGGAACTATGGAAAAGGCCCCTGAGTGAACAGGTGGTGAGCGTTCTGGTATCCGATGATGCCATAAGTATACCGATGAATGAATGATGCCATAAGTATACCGATGAATGAATGACTGAAAATAAGGATTCAACCATAGACTTTGAGGATTGTCATCAGTGACATAATGGTTTCATTAAAGGATTGTTTTAAAGTTAGCTGATGCTAAAAAAAAGGCAATTTCATATTGGGTGTGTAAGTGGTGTGACTAATTTTATGTTTGCATGAACTTCCGGCTAGGGGGCCTTGGAACTCTTTTCCTTGGTACCCGAGACAAAACCTAACCAAATTCTTAATTGGATCCCATCACTACAGCTTTTCCTTAATCCAAGATTAATCTATACTTGAGGCCAAATTAATGGCTTTTTTCTATGCTTTTAGTTTATGTATTTCATGAATATTGATGATTCAATCCATTATGGATTATTGATCCAATTAGGGATCATTCTAATTGTTTCTTAATGATAAGGTTTATCCCTTAGAAAGTTTGAGACTTATCAGTCATAGCAGCGGAGCTATGGCAAAATTTTTATAAAAATTATGCATAAAATAATTTCATTCAAAGCATGAAAAGAGGACTTCCTACCATATTCTAGAAATTATCATCCTAGATAAATTGAAGATATTCATTGTACTCATAGAGAAATTGATTTTTATATTATCCATAATTGATTTTCATGCATAGAGGTATGCATAAAAGATTTTTTTTAACATAAAAGTGTTACTTTTATCATAATTAGATTTCATGCATAGAGGTATGCATAAATGATTATTATTTTATATCAAAGTGTTTCTTTTATCATATTTAGATTTCATGCATAGAGGTATGCATAAAAGATTATTATTTTAATATAAAAGTGTTTCTTTTATCATAATTGGATTTCATGCATAGAGGTATGCATAAAAATTTATTATTTTATTATAAAAGTGTGACTTTTATCATATTTGGATTTCATGCATAGAGGTATGCATAAAAGTTGATTATTTTATTATAAAAGTGTTACTTTTATCATATTTGAATTTCATGCATAGAGGTATGCATTAAAGTTGATTATTTTATTATAAAAGTGTGACTTTTATCATATTTAAATTTCATGCGTATAGAGATATGCATAAAAGTTTATTATTTTATTATAAAAGTGTGACTTTTATTATATTTGAATTTCATGCATAGAGGTATGCATAAAAGTTGATTATTTTATTATAAAAGTGTGACTTTTATCATATTTGAATTTCATGCATAGAGGTATGCATAAAAGTTGATTATTTTATTATAAAAGTGTGACTTTTATCATATTTGAATTTCATGCATAGAGGTATGCATAAAAGTGTTACTTTTATCATATTGGATTTCATGCATAGAGGTATGCATAAAAGTTTATTATTTTAATATAAAAGTGTTACTTTTATCATATTTGAATTTCATGCATAGAGGTATGCATAAAAGTTGATTATTTTATTATAAAAGTGTGACTTTTATCATATTTGAATTTCATGCATAGAGGTATGCATAAAGGTTCATTATTTTATTATAAAAGTGTGACTTTTATCATATTTGAATTTCATGCATAGAGGTATGCATAAAAGTTGATTATTTTATTATAAAAGTGTGACTTTTATTATATTTGAATTTCATGCATAGAGGTATGCATAAAAGTTGATTATTTTATTGTAAAAGTGTTACTTTTATCATATTGGATTTTATGTATAGAGGTATGCATAAAAGTTATTCTTTTTATACTAAAAGTGTGATTTTCATCATAAATGGATTTTAGGCATAACTTAGATGCATAAGAGAAATTCTTTTATTCTAAAAGTGCATAAGAGAAATTCTTTTATTCTAAAAGTGTAATTCCTACCAAATCAAATTTATGCATAAGAAGATGCAAAAAAGATTGACTTTTAAATGTCATTCTCATCTAAATTGAATTTATGCATAGGAAGATGCATAAATGAATGGAATTTCAATTCAAAAGTGTTATTCTCATCCCAATTGAATTTATGCATAGGAAGATGCATAAAAGATGGATTTTTAATTCAAAAGTGTCAATTCTCATCTAAATTGAGTTTATGCATAGGAAGATGCATAAGAGATGGAATTTTAATTCAAAAGTGTCATTTTCATTTAAAATGAATTTATGCATAGGAAGATGCATAAAAGATTGATTTTTATTTCAAAAATGTTAGTCTCCTTAAATGGAATTTATGCATAAATAAATGTGTAGAGAAATCTTATATCAAATATAAGAATTCTCTTGTATTCTATAAAAAGATATGAAATGTGATAAGATGTGATAAGAGGTGTATGAGATGTGATAAGATGCGTATGGGAAATGATTGGATGTAATATGGATGTATGAATGTAGATATGGATGTATGAATGTGAATATGGATGTGTGGATGTGAAAATGGAAGTGTGGATGTATGAATGTGGATGTGGATGTATGCATGTAGATGTGTATGTATGAATGTGAATGTGGATGTGGATGTGGATGTATGGGTGTAGATACGGATGTGTATGTATGTATGTGGATGTGGATGTATGAATGAGGATGTAAAAATGGATGTATGTATGGAGACGCCCGTACAATCTCTGTTGGTGGCTCCAGTCTCCCCTCGAAGGCCATGAAACGCCGGGCCCTCCAGGTGAACGAGATGGTGAGGCTCCTGAGGAGCTCCCATCGTAAATCCCTCTCCTGTGTCCAGCTGGCGGACGAGAAATCCGGTGCCGAAACCAGGCGAGGCTGGCCCCTAATGAATCTGATGGCCTGACTGTCCTGCTCCATCTCATAGCCCATAGCAGGCCTTGACGAAGTCGACCAAGCAGCGGCACCCCACGTAAACATACCCTCTGGAGAGAGGGGGGCCAGAATATGCAGCATCTGCAATCAAATCTGTTGCGCCTGAGGGCAATCCTAAAGGCAATGTCTCTGTGTCTCTTAGACTTGATCATCAATGGGGTGACATAAATCTATCCGTCCTCTTTCTTCCTCCACTATTGTGGTGGCTCTCGATGTACAACTATCTGGGGTGGAACTCTTTCTTTTCTTTGTCAAGTCTGTTTTTCCAACTTAACAAGACGCTCAAGGAATCTCAGGTGAAAAGACCATTTTTTTATGATTCAAATCTAAAAAAGAATTATACTTTAGATCCACTTGATTCTAGGGTGGCTCCTCAAAGTTTGGTCAACCCTCTCAGAATCCCTGGGATAAAGATCCCTTTTGTAATAATAATTAAGAAGAAACATATAGAACTCATTATCAAAAAATAGTTCTGTTAGACTACCCAAAGGGGGAGTTTCCTCCAGAGGAGGCAGAGCAATTTCAAAGTATGTTTCCTTGTGCACAATATTTAATTTGTACAAGGTATGAAGCCTATTTCTTGGGAGTTTACAATTCTAATGTTGGTTGAATGCAGTGGCCAGAAAGGGCAAGAAGCCTGCCACCAAGCAATAACTGACCTCCGTGAGTGAAGAACACCTCCATCGTCCCAAAAAAGGTCATGGATAGACTGGGAAGGGGATGACTCAGATGAGGAATCTAAGGACAGTCATTCCAAGGATGATAAGCATGAAGATGAGCGACAGTCCCATGCACAGGGCAAAGAGTAGTAGGTGACCCCTTTGCATGGCGAGACCCAAGAGCAGGGGTCGAAGAGTTCAATAGATGACGAGGCATACCTCTTGGGATCTAATAAGTAAACTTAACGTGTTAAAGCATTCATTATATCATTTATTCATCAATGCTCATAACATGTATTTGGTGTTGTGTAAATGTAGACTACCGTCCCATTGTGGTGAACCCCCTACACTTAGTTTTGAGCTTGAACATTGATCACCTCCATCTTGCATTTATGGGAAAGTGAAAACACAAGTATGATCTCTCTGAAGTGCAAGTGACTCTCTCCATTCATCGTCGTCATTATAGCGTTTGCACTCCCCTTACATGCTTTGTTGTTTCTAGGAATCTTGTAGTATTTCAATGATTCATGGGATTGCTGATGAGGTGGGAAAGCATGGATGCCTTCGATAGCCTTGTGGAGGCGTGCGCTTGGTGTGGGCTGATTTTCCTATAGATACGTGTCTCCACAAGGGCACTTTAGAGGTTCCTCGATGGAATGTTTTTTAGGAGATACTTGTGGAGTCAGCTTTTGTGCTTGCTCTGCAGAGTTCCTACATGCCAATGGCACTATGGTGTGCACTCTACGTGCGGAGCATGTGGGGATTTCTATGCAAGAGATAGGAACTTGGAACTTCACATTGTGAAGGACTTTGTTCTTTGCGTGTCCCGCGTGATATCTCTATGTCATGTCACAAGATGGCCAAGAAGAGGTGAGTACAGGATTCTTTGGTTTTTGTGAAAGTCAAGCTCAATGATTTCCCTCCCTAAAGTACTTACTAGTGTGTGTAAGTAGGTCTCTGCTTTTGGCCATCACTATCTTCATGCACCCTAGTGAGAGTGCGTCCACTCGTCCAAAGTATGATAGGTGGGGATGTGAGGTAGCTACAGATTGCGAAGGTTTTGAGGTTGGCGATAATATCTTCTTGGAGCCGAAAGCACATTGAGGAAACCTCCCCATGGATGCAGACAAGGATCCCATCCGATATACTATTAAGCATAGCAAGCCTTTTGCAAGGTAATCATGTGCACGATTCAAGTAGTGAAAATATTATATAATCACTATCATAGACATTGCCATCCATTTGTACATATGGTGATTGTGGGCTTCTACTATGGGCAAGTGGTTGCTTGGGACGTTCATTATCGTGGGGATACAATAGTAGATTGCTTTGCTGGTAGTGGGTCCATGGCTAGAGCATGCAAGACACTACAATGACAATGCATCAGCATGAAGAGCGACCAGGTGTGCCTTAGTTTATGTCTACAACCACTTGCCGCTGTGCATGATGATTTGGGTAATCAGTTTTTCAGGGGTGAGGTTAGTGAGATTGTTTGTCGCGAGAACAACAGATGGATGTGGGGGCACCATATAATCTAGTCCTCCCGGTACCCATGAGCCCAACACAGTCTAACACTTCGTCATGGCCACCTGGTGTTCCAAAGTGTTGAAATGTAGAGAGAAAGAGACGAGACAAGAGACACATCATGTACGCTCCCAAAGATTGATTCATATTGAGGACAAGATACATATATATAGGTGAGACCAAGTTAAGGTGAGACCAAGTTAGGTAGAGTGAGCCATATATAGAGCTCCAACATCCCCACTCAAACAAGGGTCTCTAGCTATGGATGAAAAAACCCTTGGGGAGTACAAGGGAAAAACCCAAGCCCCTATACAAATGTGAAAATATGAACCAGAAGTAATGATGTGAAAGTGCATTGTGCATCTATGTACAAATATACAAAAGGACCAAGAGGTCATAGTGAGCAATTGTGGAATGTGTTGTGGAATGTGCAAAGTGCATGGTGTCTAGAAGATTATAACGATACGTCGACTATGCGACCACTCGTTCTGCCAAGTCCCAAGAAGATCAGGTTATCACTTTACTAAACAAGTTGCCGCCTAGCTTCTTTACTTTTGTCACACAGACCATTAGTTTAGAACCTATGCCTAACCTATATGAGTGTGAGTGCCAACTCTTGTGCTTCGCTCGGTTGCATGACCAATTTCATCCCAAGAAGTCATCATCTTCCTCCACTCAAGAGGGGGCCCTTGTGTCCAATACCACCTCTACTCAAAAAGGACAGCAAGGAAAAGGGAACAGCAACTTAGGAAATCAAGGCAAACCTCCCAGCAACAATACTGATTCCAAAAATCCTGCCTAACATGCAGTGAAAAGAGCCTAATCTAGAAAGAGTGAGCCCGAGGCAACTCCAAGCTCTGAGCGCAAGAGAATGAAGCGTGACTCATTGAGACCTTTGGTAAGAATATCTGCAATCATCTGGTCACTTGGACAATGTTCAATCATGATAGTGCCTTTGCGTACTTCGTATCGAACATAATGGTAATGCACAGCAATATGTTTTGACTTGTTATGTTGGACATAGTCTTTTGCAAGACTAATAGCACTCTGATTATCACACCGCAAGGGTGTACTAGAAAGAGGAGAATGGCCGATATCTGTCAACACTTG
The DNA here is from genome assembly GCF_041138505.1 of Cibotium barometz. NCBI lineage: Eukaryota > Viridiplantae > Streptophyta > Polypodiopsida > Cyatheales > Cibotiaceae > Cibotium > Cibotium barometz. The sequence continues at coordinate 46,406,147 of NC_141077.1, forward strand.
TCGAAGCCAAATGAGTTCACGAGCTGCAAGTGATGGCGCAACATATTCAGATTCGGTTGTAGAAACTGCAACACAACGTTGTTTCTTGCTGGTCCAAGAAATAAGACAACCATTAATGAAGAAACAATTGCCACTAGTAGATCGCATAGATAAATGTGAGCTGGCCCAATCTGCATCTGTGTAACCCAAAAGAGAAAGAGATGGAATGGAGTCGGATGTGAATTGTCGTTGATAAACCAAACCATAATCTATAATGCCTTTCAAGTATTTCAACACGTGCTTTGCTGAAGACCAATGCTTAAGAGAAGGACATGCAAGGTGTTGCCCGAGATAGTTAGCAATAAACAAAATGTCAGGACGAGTGTTCAAACCAACAACTTGAAGACATCCAACCAAATAAGCATATGGTTGATTTGTAACAAGCTGGCCACCACCATCAGAAGTGTTTTTCATGGAACTCGCAAGACAAGGAGTAGTTGCTGAATGTGCAGATTCCAAACCAAACTTCTTAATAGTATCTTCAATAAACTTTGACTGTCGAAGTAATAAAATACCTTTACTGCGATCCCTTTGAATCTGAATGCCAAGACACGAGTGAAGCTCTCCAAGATCCACCATATCAAATGCCGAAGATAACAACTGCTTACTTTGGTGTAGAAATCCCAAATCATTGGAAACAAGGATTGTATCATCCACATAAAGGGCAAGGATTACAAAACTACCATTTTGGTGTTTGGTAAATAAGTTGGGATCAGAAGAGCAAGAGAGAAAACCATGGGAGGTAAGAAAAAGATCAAACTTGATGTACCAGGCCCGTGAAGCTTGTTTAAGACCATATAAAGCCCTATGAAGACGAGCAACAAGATCTTCCTTCCCTGCAATAACAAATCCTTCTGGCTGCTCCATGTATCTTTATAGGTGCAGTCGGATTAGCATGATCAGTAATAATGATCTTGACTACGTTAGAGTAAAAAATTATCCTGGTGTGCTTTTCGGGTAAGGGAAGTTTTTCCGGGTTCGGTTTTGGAAAAATCGACGGATTAGTCTCTTGTCCGGATATCCGTGGGACGAGGCCTCGAGTGTGGGACTCTGCCCCGCGCAAGATATGATACTTCCGCTGCTAGTACCCCAAATCCGTTGCACGGTGGGGATCTCACAGTTGGTATCAGAGCGAATTGGCTAATAAAGATCAACTGAAAAGCCAAATATGTCAAAAATTTATCGAGTAGCACAAAAAGGTTATAATTGTGTGATTTAATTCATACAAATTGATATTCAAACTAATTTCGTAAATTAGTAATTGGGTCTTCAAATGAAAGTACCGCAATTATATGGAACCCTGACTTGCTTGAGGCTTAGACATGATAGTATTTACCTTATAATTCCAAGTATCATGACTAACCGTATATACCGAGGGTATAACTACAGCTCTTTACCGACAGTATATACGAGTAAATCTAAGACTTGAAATTATAAGTATTAATGCTATCCAGTTGATGAATTCGAATGTGGTTGATATGATTTTTAATTCTGTTTGCGAACTGATAAATTGATTGGGATTCTGATTGAAAAACGATGACCCCTGAAAATGGGTTGAAATGTAATAAACTGAGCGAAACCACAATGTGGATGATTGAACGAGTTCCTATGATGATATTCATAACTAGAATGATGATAATGATTTCAGCAAATCACTATGAGATTAGTGGATTGTGCTATCAAATTGCTACTGTTAACACTTGACACGGTAGATCAAGTTAAGGGATGACAAATTGAGAACTTACTTGTCTGAAATTCCCGTGGAGGAATGTTCATAAAGAAATTTTTCGGTCTAATGGACCATTATCATGTTAAAGAGATGAATGATATGATTTGAATGAATTGTTATTTAATGATGAGTTCTATTTAAGGGATAATTATCCCCGTATTTTGTTGGGTTGACCAGAATATAAGGAACCCTAGAATAAATTGGATCTTATGAAAAAGAGTTGTCCTCTACTTTGCGAGATGAGGACATCTCGCACTTTTTAAGTGGGGTAGAATGTAAGATTCCTCCCCCAGCCTTTGAGGTATGCAGGAGTAAGAATCTCCCTTCCCTCTCTAAAATAAAAGAAAGATTCTGTTTAAAAAGGAAAGACACTTTCCCCAGAATACTTCTCAGGAGCCCACCTGTTTTAAGGATTCAGAACGATGAGTTCAGAAGTGAGAACCAGTGTTTTGGATACCAAGGTTTTGGTCATCAGTTAAAAGACTGCCCGACTCCTGCCATGACAAATGCACAGGGAAGTCAAGAACCCAAATTCAGAGACCAATTCCTTCATACCAATCTAATCAGGGTCCGTCTCGGATAAGATTGCTTAACTCCATTGTCTGACCCATTGATTAGGGTCGAGATGACCAATCAAATGCTTGACGACATGGAGCAACAGATGCAGGCAATTCATAGAGATATAAACGCTGCCCAAGATCGACAGAGACAATATACAGATAAGAAGAGGACAATCAGAGAATTCAAAGAAGCAGTTATAGTCTTCATTTGAATACGGACCAAAAGAATTTCTTTATCTCTAGGGGAGTATAAGTAGTTATCCCCCAGATATTGTGGACCAAAGAAAGTAGGTGACTTAGCCTACGAACTTCTTTTATCTCTTCATCTCAAAGTTCTTATTGCCTTCTATAGAAAAATGTGCCAAACCCAAATCAGGGAAAGACGGTAAAACTTTAGTGGCAAGATACCGTTGGCTTCTAAGTTACGCTAGCTCCTTCCTTTATATAAGTCGTAACTTTTACTTGTCGCTCACAGTAATCTTACTTCCATCGATCTCCTTTCTTTCTTAATCTCCTTCATGGCTTGGCAATAGGAGTTAGTTTTATCCATGATGATATCTCACCTTCAAGACGCAAGCGAGTCTGTGAAGAAGGATTTTATAGAACAGTATGAGCGCTCACTTTTTCCTCACTTAGGAACTTCTGTAGCTCAGACTAAATGGCCGACCTATCAAGATATAACTAGGGTAACGCCCTGGGGTCAGCAGCACTTTCGTAACAATGTCCGCTTGGCCATGGTTATTGAAGCCTTGGGTTTGGGTCCCCGATACTACTGCATCATGAGATCAAGACATCTTGGGTTTTCTGAGCGGGTCTTCTTACTGATGTGTTTTCTTCCTCATCAGAAGATATGCCTTTACCCCATTTTTGGCTTGCCTCTCAGAGGTCCTTTTGTTAGATCACCTCATACCACTGAGATAGGTGCGGCAATAACCAACAGAATTATTCCCATAGATGAGTTACCTTATACTTGCGCATCTTGTGAGTGCTGCTTTTGTGATCATATGATGGACGGGCTTATAGAAGTGTAAAGAGTTCTTCTATCCTTACTGTATATGTTCCAAGAATGAATAAAGTTTAAATCTTGTTCTTGTCTTGACTCTTACTCTCTTTGAGACTTTTTTATTTTGGTTAATCTTAATTAAGTCTTTCTCTAAGTCTCATGTTCATGCATCTCGCAAAATTATCCCAAGTTTGCGAGATGAGGACATTTCGCGTTTTTTAAGTGGGAGAGAATGTAAGATTCCTCCCAAGCCTCTCAAAATGTCTAGCATATTCCCCTGTAATCAATTCTCTCTTCAGAAATATAAGGGATCTCGTCTCTACCTGTTTTGACATAGAGAGAGAAAATATTCTAGAGAGAGAATATTCAGATTATGAATATTTTTGGATAGAAAAATAACTCATCTTATTAGAATAAGTTTCCCTGAAACAGAAATTCAAAAAGAACTTTCCAATGTGCAATTGAAATTTATTGGAAATGGGTATAAAGGACCTTAGCCTAAGGGTCTAGATTTTCAGAAATTTTTGGATTATGGTCCAATTAAGGTTCCTATGGGCCAATAGCATCAATCCATGTGTAGGGAGGAGATAAATCCAATTTCTAAAAGAAGATACCCAAAAAATGAGTAAATGCTCACATAAGATGAAGAGTTGACTATGTACAAGGTTTATTAGTAAGAAACTATGAGTAATATCAAAAATATGAGATATTTTGGGTATCCAAAAATGAGTAAATTCTCACATAAGATTAAGAGTTAAAAATATACAAGGTTTATTAGTAAAAAACTATGAGTAATATCAAAAATATGAGATATTTTGGGTATCCAAAAATGAGTAAATTCTCACATAAGATGAAGAGTTGAAAATGTACAAGGTTTATTAGTAACAAACTATGAACAATATTAAAAATATGAGATATTTTGGATATAATAATTCCATTTTGACACATATGTAAGGAAGGGGAGTCCATTAAAGGAGGTGCATATTTCACATGCTTGAATGAGTTTTAAACTCAAAAATAATGTGATATTTTTATCTCTCCTCTCTCTTGAATCAAACCAAATCAAAATGGAACCAAACCGAATCAAAAAGGAACCAAACTAGATCCAAATCTAGTCCAAATTCAACCAAACTGAATTTGGAAAATTCTAGAATTCAGTTAGCTTTGGTTAGAGCTTCCCTCTCCTATAAATAGAACATGAGTCCTTTGAAAAAAATAGAAGAATTTTACTATACTAGAGTTATGCTGAAATAATGCTAATTTCTACTATTCTCTAAAATTCTCTCCAAATTGAAGAAATTGGAGCTTTCCTCTTTCTTCAATCCCCATTGGTGGCTCCATCAACATACTTAACCAATTGATTGGTTGGGGACCTCTACCGTGAACAAAGAATCAAGCAATTTGTAAGGTAAATGGTGAATTTTGATCTTTTCTATAATTTCTCAATGTTTCTCTCTTCTCAACCCCTCTCAAGCTTGAGAAGCTTAATTGGAATGGTTTTTGAAAGCTATTGAAGTTAATTGATGAATGGTAGTGAAGAGTTACATAATTTGATGAATGCTATTGAAGTTAATTGATTAATGTTAGTTAAGAATTACATAAATTTCCATTTATGATTAATTCAAATGGTTTTTATGTAATTTCTCTCTCTCACTCAAGAAATGGTCATACTCATGACCCATTCTCAATCCAAATGAAGCTTTTCATAAAGCTTTTCCTTAATCCAAGATTAATCTATACTTGAGGCCAAATTAATGGCTTTTTTCTATGCTTTTAGTTTATGTATAATTTCATGAATATTAATGATTCAATCCATTATGGATTATTGATCCAATTAGGGATCATTCTAATTATTTCTTAATGATAAGCTTTATCCCTTAGAAAAATTGAGATTTATCAGTCATAACAGCGGAGCTATGGTAAAATTTTTATAAAAATTATGCATATAATAATTTCATTCAAAGCATGAAAAGAGGACTTCCTACCATATTCTAGGAATTATCATCCTAGATAAATTGAAGATATTCATTGTACTCATAGAGAAATTGATTTTCATACTATGCATAATTGATTTTTATGCATAGAGGTATGCATAAAAGACTTTTTTTTAACATAAAAGTGTTACATTTATCATAATTAGATTTCATGCATAGAGGTATGCATAAAAGATTATTATTTTATATAAAAGTATTTCTTTTATCATATTAAGATTTCATGCATAGAGGTATGCATAAAAGATTATTATTTTAATATAAAAGTGTTTCTTTTATCATAATTGGATTTCATGCATACAGGTATGCATAAAAATTGATTATTTTATTATAAAAGTGTGACTTTTATCATATTTGGATTTCATGCATAGAGATATGCATAAAAGTTGATTATTTTATTATAAAAGTGTTACTTTTATCATATTTGAATTTCATGCATAGAGGTATGCATAAAAGTTGATTATTTTATTATAAAAGTGTGACTTTTATCATATTTGAATTTCATGCATAGAGATATACATAAAAGTTGATTATTTTATTATAAAAGTGTGACTTTTATCATATTTGAATTTCATGCATAGAGGTATGCATAAAAGTTTATTATTTTATTATAAAAGTGTGACTTTTATCATATTTGAATTTCATGCATAGAGGTATGCATAAAAGTTGATTATTTTATTGTAAAAGTGTTACTTTTATCATATTGATTTCATGTATAGAGGTATGCATAAAAGTTTATTATTTTATTATAAAAGTGTGACTTTTATCATATTTGAATTTTATGCATAGAGGTATGCATAAAAGTTGATTATTTTATTGTAAAAGTGTTACTTTTATCATATTGGATTTCATGTATAGAGGTATGCATAAAAGTTGATTATTTTATTATAAAAGTGTGACTTTTATCATATTTGAATTTCATGCATAGAGGTATGCATAAAAGTTGATTATTTTATTATAAAAGTGTGACTTTTATCATATTTGAATTTCATGCATAGAGGTATGCATAAAAGTTTATTATTTTATTATAAAAGTGTGACTTTTATCATATTTGAATTTCATGCATAGAGGTATGCATAAAAGTTGATTATTCTATTGTAAAAGTGTTACTTTTATCATATTGGATTTCATGTATAGAGGTATGCATAAAAGATATTCTTTTTATACTAAAAGTGTGATTTTCATCATAAATGGATTTTAGGCATAACTTAGATGCATAAGAGAAATTCTTTTATTCTAAAAGTGTAATTCCTACCAAATCGAATTTATGCATAAGAAGATGCAAAAAAGATTGAGTTTTAAATGTCATTCTCATCTAAATTGAATTTATGCATAGGAAGATGCATAAATGAATGGAATTTCAATTCAAAAGTGTTATTCTCATCCCAATTGAATTTATGCATAGGAAGATGCATAAAAGATGGATTTTTAATTCAAAAGTGTCAATTCTCATCTAAATTGAGTTTATGCATAGGAAGATGCATAAGAGATGGAATTTTAATTCAAAAGTGTCATTTTCATTTAAAATGAATTTATGCATAGGAAGATGCATAAAAGATTGATTTTTATTTCAAAAATGTTAGTCTCCTTAAATGGAATTTATGCATAAATAAATGTGTAGAGAAATCTTATATCAAATATAAGAATTCTCTTGTATTCTATAAAAAGATATGAAATGTGATAAGATGTGATAAGAGGTGTATGAGATGTGATAAGATGTGATAAGATGCGTATGGGAAGTGATTGGATGTAATATGGATGTATGAATGTAGATATGGATGTATGAATGTGAATATGGATGTGTGGATGTGAAAATGGAAGTGTGGATGTATGAATGTGGATGTGGATGTATGCATGTAGATATGTATGTATGAATGTGGATGTGGATGTGGATGTGGATGTATGGGTGTAGATACAGATGTATATGTATGTATGTGGATGTGGATGTATGAATGTGGATGTGGATGTATGAATGAGGATGTGAAAATGGATGTATGTATGTAGACGTGGATGTATGGATGTGAATGAGAACGAAGATGTGGATGTGGATGTATGGATGTAGATACGAATGTGGATGTATGTATGTGAATATGGATGTACGAATGAGGAGGTGAAAATGGATGTATGCATGTGAATGTGGATGTATGCATGTGAATGTAGATGTATGAATGTAGATGTGTGGAAGTGGAAATGGAAGTATGGATGTATGAATGTGGATGTGGATGTATGCATGTAGATGCGTATGTATGAATATGAAATTGGAAGTATAATATGGACGTACGAACATGGATATATATGTAGAATAATGAATGTGAAGGTGTATGTGAAATAATGTGTAGTCTATATGAGTGAATGGATGAGAATGAGTACACACTGAATGGAATGTGGGATAAGTAATGTGGTCCGAGAGTGGATAAAGTGGAAAGACGAGAGTTTGTTATAGAAACTATATTTTGTGACTGTTTGTAAATGACTGTTTTATGTCAAGAATGCTAGGGAAGCATTTTGACCGTCTTGTGGATTAAGGTCATGAAGACCTAACTGTTAAAGTTGCAATTGCTGACGGAGTCAATGGAGGACGTCTCGCGTAGCAAGGTCGACCGAGGTCTTGACCAGCCTCGGTTCGATTTAAATGGTGAGCTTCTGGTACGGTGGATGAGGGACCAAGGAAGCGGCCTATGAGTGAAGCGCTAGGTCACCTACGAAGGATCCTAGAGGGTGCTGACCATACGGTGCTCGTGCTCTGGGTTGCCGAAGATACCCACACGTGCGTCGTGGAAGATATTGGAATTAAAAATAAGAATTGTTTTCTGAAACCGGGCATGGATCTGGTTGATTGACCTTGCTGGTTCTCAACGGATGAGTCCATGGCTCTTTTATATGGATCTGTGGGTTGATCTTGCTGATCTTCCACGGAGATTCCATTCTATTATATGAATATATTGCCAGTTACTATGAGCTAGGAACTATGGAAAAGGCCCCTGAGTGAACAGGTGGTGTGCGTTCTGGTTGCCAATGATGCCATAAGTATTTCGACGAATGAATGACTGAAAATAAGGATTCAACCATAGACTTTGAGGATTGTCATCACTGACATAATGGTTTCATTAAAGGTTTGTTTTAAAGTTAGCTGATGCTAAGAAAAAGGCAATTTCATATTGGGTGTGTAAGTGGTGTGACTAATTTTATGTTTGCATGAACTTCCGGCTAGGGGGTCTTGGAACTCTTTTCCTTGGTACCCGGGACAAAACCTAACCAAATTCTTAATTGGATCCCATCACTACAGTGGTTGGGCGGTTGGCTAACCCATGGGACTGGATGGGGTTAGGCTGGACTGATGGATCCATAAATCGAGACTCAATTTCTGTTATTACGATAGATAAAGTAAATCCCGGATAGTAATTGTTCTATGGATAGGAATCAACGGCTCTGCCTCTTGATGGGGAAAAAAGCGTTGATCCCAATGATCCAAGTGCAAGTTTCTTCCTTGATCTGACCGAGTATCTTTATAGGTGCAGTCGGATTAGCGTGATCAGTAATAATGATCTTGACTACGTTAGAGTAAAAAGTTATCCTGGTGGAATCGCCCGTGCTTTTCGGGTAAGGGAAGTTTTTTCCGGTTCGGTTTTGGAAAAATCGACGGATTAGTCTCTTGTCCGGATATCCGTGGACGAGGCCTCGAGTGTGGGACTCTGCCCCACGCAAGATATGATACTTCCGCTGCTAGTACCCCAAATCCGTTGCGCGGTGCGGGTAGGGATCTCACAGCTGGTATCAGAGCGAATTGGCTAATAAAGATCAACTGAAAAGCCAAATATGTCAAAAATTTATCAAGTAGCACAAAAAGGTTATAATTGTGTGATTTAATTCATATAAATTGATATTCAAACTAATTTCGTAAATTATTAATTGGGTCTTCAAATGGAAGTACCGCAATTATATCCATGGAACCCTGACTTGCTTGAGGCTTAGACATGATAGTATTTACCTTATAATTCCAAGTATCATGACTAACCGTATATACCGAGGGTATAACTACAGCTCTTTACTGACAATATATACGAGTAAATCTAAGACTTGAAATTATAAGCATTAATGCTATCCAGTTGATGAATTCGAATGTGGTTGATATGATTTTTAATTCTGTTTGCGAACTGATAAATTGATTGGGATTCTAATTGAAAAACGATGACCCCTGAAAATGGGTTGAAATGTAATAAACTGAGCGAAACCACAATGTGGATGATTGAACGAGTTCCTATGATGATATTCATAACTAGAATGATGATAATGATTTCAGCAAATCACTATGAGATTAGTGGATTGTGCTGTCAAATTGCTACTGTTAACACTTGACACGGTAGATCAAGTTAAGGGATGACAAATTGAGAACTTACTTGTCTGAAATTCCCGTGGAGGAATGTTCATAAAGAAATTTTTTGGTCTAATGGACCATTATCATGTTAAAGAGATGAATGATATGATTTGAATGAATTGTTATTTAATGATGAGTTCTATTTAAGGGATAATTATCCGCGTATTCTGTTGGGTTGACCAGAATATAAGGAACCCTAGAATAAATTGGACCTTATGCATTAGGGGAAGGTTGAGGTCTATAGGGGCCCTTTAAGCTGCCATATTATGATTTTAATGACTTTTTGTTAAAATGTTAAGTTTCTTTGACTTTAGATACCTTCTTATTCTTCAAATGGCTAGAAGTTTGAATTTCAAAGTTTCTCGCCAAAATTGAATTTAAAATTGAGTGGGCAAAACCATATCATGTGACATATCTATGGAAAGAGCTCAGCGAGTAGATTCTGGATCTCTAATCTCCGACAAGTTTTGAGCTCATATGTAGAAGTTATGGATGTCCAAAATTTCAAAAACTTCCCCTCCCCCCCACTTTTTGGGAATGAAAAGTACAAAAAGGCATCTTCTAGAGAATCTTTTGACCACCTTTAATCACCCAACATTTTTGTATACATGGCATCACATGATTGGCCCTTTTCCTTAATAACCTTTTAATCACATGGCATCTTAAAGGGCCCCTATAGACCTCAACCTTCCCCTAATGAAAAAGAGTTGTCCTCTACTTTGCAAGATGAGGACATCTCGCACTTTTTAAGTGGGGTAGAATGTAAGATTCCTCCCCCAGGCTTCGAGGTATGCAGGAGTAAGAATCTCCCTTCCCTCTCTAAAATAAAAGAAAGATTCTGTTTAAAAAGGGAAGACACTTTCCCCAGAATACTTCTCAGGAGCCCACCTGTTTTAAGGATTCAGAACGATGAGTTCAGAAGTGAGAACCGGTGTTTTGGATGCCAAGGTTTTGGTCATCAGTTAAAAGACTGCCCGACTCCTGCCATGACAAAGGCACAGGGAAGTCAAGAACCCAAATTCAGAGACCAATTCCTTCATACCAATCTAATCAGGGTCTGTCTCGGACAAGATTGCTTAACTCCATTGTCCGACCCATTGACTAGGTCGAGATGACCAATCAAATGCTTGACGACATGGAGCAACAGATGCAAGCAATTCATAAAGATATAAACGCTGCCCAGGATCGACAGAGACAATATACAGATAAGAAGAGAACAATCAGAGAATTCAAAGAAGCAGTTATAGTCTTCATTTGAATACGGACCAAAAGAATTTCTTTATCTCTAGGGGAGTATAAGTAGTTATCCCCCAGATATTGTGGACCAAAGAAAGTAGGTGACTTAGCCTACGAACTTCTTTTATCTCTTCATCTCAAAGTTCTTATTGCCTTCTATAGAAAAATGTGCCAAACCCAAATCAGGGAAAGACGGTAAAACTTCAGTGGGTTGGCAAGATACCGTTGGCTTCTAAGTTACGCTAGCTCCTTCCTTTATATAAGTCGTAACTTTTACTTGTCGCTCACAATAATCTTACTTCCATCGATCTCCTTTCTTTCTTAATCTCCTTCATGGCTTGGCAATAGAAGTTAGTTTTATCCATGATGATATCTCACCTTCAAGACGCAAGCGAGTCTGTGAAGAAGGATTTTATAGAACAGTATGAGCGCTCACTTTTTCCTCACTTAGGAACTTCTGTAGCTCAGACTAAATGGCCGACCTATCAAGATATAACTAGGGTAACACCCTCGGGTCAGCAGCACTTTCGTAACAATGTCCGCTTGGCCATGGTTATTGAAGCCTTGGGTTTGGGTCCCCGATACTACTGCGTCATGAGATCAAGACATCTTGGGTTTTCTGAGCGGGTCTTCTTACTGGCGTGTTTTCTTCCTCATCAGAAGATATGCCTTTATCCCGTTTTTGGCTTGCCTCTCAGAGGTCCTTTTGTTAGATCACCTCATACCACTGAGATAGGTGCGGCAATAACCAACAGAATTATTCCCATAGATGAGTTACCTTATACGTGCGCATCTTGTGAGTGCTGCTTTTGTGATCATATGATGGACGGGCTTATGGAAGTGTAAAGAGTTCTTCTATCCTTATTGTATATGTTCCAAGAATGAATAAAGTTTAAATCTTGTTCTTGTCTTGACTCTTACTCTCTTTGAGACTTTTTTATTTTGATTAATCTTAATTAAGTCTTTCTCTAAGTCTCATGTTCGTGCATCTCGCGAAATTATCCCAAGTTTGCGAGATGAGGACATCTCGCGTTTTTTAAGTGGGAGAGAATGTAAGATTCCTCCCCAGCCTCTCAAAATGTCCAGCATATTCCCCTATAATCAATTCCCTCTTCATAAATATAAGGGATCTCGTCTCTACCTGTTTTGACATAGAGAGAGAAAATATTCTAGAGAGAGAATATTCAGATTATGAATATTTTTGGATAGAAAAATAACTCATCTTATTAAAATAAGTTCCCCTGAAACAAAAATTCAAAAAGAACTTTCCAATGTGCAATTGAAATTTATTGGAAATGGGTATAAAGGACCTTAGCCTAAGGGTCTACATTTTCAGAATTTTTTGGATTATGGTCCAATTAAGGTTCCTATGGGCCAATAGCATCAATCCATGTGTAGGGAGGAGATAAATCCAATTTGTAAAAGAAGATACCCAAAAATGAGTAAATGCTCACATAAGATGAAGAGTTGACTATGTACAAGGTTTATTAGTAAGAAACTATGAGTAATATCAAAAATATTAGATATTTTGGGTATCCAAAAATGAGTAAATTCTCACATAAGATGAAGAGTTGAAAATGTACAAGGTTTATTAGTAAAAAACTATGAGTAATATCAAAAATATGAGATATTTTGGGTATCCAAAAATGAGTAAATTCTCACATAAGATGAAGAGTTGAAAATGTACAAGGTTTATTAGTAAAAAACTATAAACAATATTAAAAATATGAGATATTTTGGATATAATAATTCCATTTTGACACATATGTAAGGAAGGGGAGTCCATTAAAGGAGGTGCATATTTCATATGCTTGAATGAGTTTTAAACTCAAAAATAATGTGATATTTTTATCTCTCCTCACTCTTGAATCAAACCAAATCAAAATGGAACCAAACCGAATCAAAAAGGAACCAAACTAGATCCAAATCTAGTCCAAATTCAACCAAACTGAATTTGAAAAATTCTAGAATCCAGTTAGCTTTGGTTAGAGCTTCCCTCTCCTATAAATAGAACATGAGTCCTTTGAAAAAAATAGAAGAATTTTACTATAATAGAGTTATGCTGAAATAACGCTAATTTCTACTATTCTCTAAAATTCTCTCCAAATTGAAGACATTGGAGCTTCCCTCTTTCTTCAATCCCTATTGGTGGCTCCATCAACATACTTAACCAATTGATTGGTTGGGGGCCTCTACCGTGAACAAAGAATCAAGCAATTTGTAAGGTAAATGATGAATTTTGATCTTTTCTATAATTTCTCAATGTTTCTCTCTTCTCAATCCCTCTCAAGCTTGAGAAGCTTAATTGGAATGGTTTTTGAATGCTATTGAAGTTAATTGATAAATGGTAGTGAAGAGTTACATAATTTGATGAATGCTATTGAAGTTAATTGATTAATGTTAGTTAAGAATTACATAAATTTCCATTTATGCTTAATTCAAATGGTTTTTATGTAATCTCTCTCTCTCACTCAAGAAATGGTCATACTCATGACCCATTCTCAATCCAAATGAAGCTTTTCATAAAGCTTTTCCTTAATCCAAGATTAATCTATACTTGAGGCCAAATTAATGGCTTTTTTCTATGCTTTTAGTTTATGTATTTCATGAATATTGATGATTCAATCCATTATGGATTATTGATCCAATTAGGGATCATTCTAATTGTTTCTTAATGATAAGGTTTATCCCTTAGAAAATTTGAGACTTATCAGTCATAGCAGCGGAGCTATGGCAAAATTTTTATAAAAATTATGCATAAAATAATTTCATTCAAAGCATGAAAAGAGGACTTCCTACCATATTCTAGAAATTATCATCCTAGATAAATTGAAGATATTCATTGTACTCATAGAGAAATTGATTTTTATATTATCCATAATTGATTTTCATGCATAGAGGTATGCATAAAAGATTTTTTTTAACATAAAAGTGTTACTTTTATCATAATTAGATTTCATGCATAGAGGTATGCATAAATGATTATTATTTTATATCAAAGTGTTTCTTTTATCATATTTAGATTTCATGCATAGAGGTATGCATAAAAGATTATTATTTTAATATAAAAGTGTTTCTTTTATCATAATTGGATTTCATGCATAGAGGTATGCATAAAAATTGATTATTTTATTATAAAAGTGTGACTTTTATCATATTTGGATTTCATGCATAGAGGTATGCATAAAAGTTGATTATTTTATTATAAAAGTGTTACTTTTATCATATTTGAATTTCATGCATAGAGGTATGCATTAAAGTTGATTATTTTATTATAAAAGTGTGACTTTTATCATATTTAAATTTCATGCGTATAGAGATATGCATAAAAGTTTATTATTTTATTATAAAAGTGTGACTTTTATTATATTTAAAATTCATGCATAGAGGTATGCATAAAAGTTGATTATTTTATTATAAAAGTGTGACTTTTATCATATTTGAATTTCATGCATAGAGGTATGCATAAAAGTTGATTATTTTATTATAAAAGTGTGACTTTTATCATATTTGAATTTCATGCATAGAGATATGCATAAAAGTGTTACTTTTATCATATTGGATTTCATGCATAGAGGTATGCATAAAAGTTTATTATTTTAATATAAAAGTGTTACTTTTATCATATTTGAATTTCATGCATAGAGGTATGCATAAAAGTTGATTATTTTATTATAAAAGTGTGACTTTTATCATATTTGAATTTCATGCATAGAGGTATGCATAAAGGTTCATTATTTTATTATAAAAGTGTGACTTTTATCATATTTGAATTTCATGCATAGAGGTATGCATAAAAGTTGATTATTTTATTATAAAAGTGTGACTTTTATTATATTTGAATTTCATGCATAGAGGTATGCATAAAAGTTGATTATTTTATTGTAAAAGTGTTACTTTTATCATATTGGATTTTATGTATAGAGGTATGCATAAAAGTTATTCTTTTTATACTAAAATTGTGATTTTCATCATAAATGGATTTTAGGCATAACTTAGATGCATAAGAGAAATTCTTTTATTCTAAAAGTGTAATTCCTACCAAATCAAATTTATGCATAAGAAGATGCAAAAAAGATTGACTTTTAAATGTCATTCTCATCTAAATTGAATTTATGCATAGGAAGATGCATAAATGAATGGAATTTCAATTCAAAAGTGTTATTCTCATCCCAATTGAATTTATGCATAGGAAGATGCATAAAAGATGGATTTTTAATTCAAAAGTGTCAATTCTCATCTAAATTGAGTTTATGCATAGGAAGATGCATAAGAGATGGAATTTTAATTCAAAAGTGTCATTTTCATTTAAAATGAATTTATGCATAGGAAGATGCATAAAAGATTGATTTTTATTTCAAAAATGTTAGTCTCCTTAAATGGAATTTATGCATAAATAAATGTGTAGAGAAATCTTATATCAAATATAAGAATTCTCTTGTATTCTATAAAAAGATATGAAATGTGATAAGATGTGATAAGAGGTGTATGAGATGTGATAAGATGCGTATGGGAAATGATTGGATGTAATATGGATGTATGAATGTAGATATGGATGTATGAATGTGAATATGGATGTGTGGATGTGAAAATGGAAGTGTGGATGTATGAATGTGGATGTGGATGTATGCACGTAGATGTGTATGTATGAATGTGAATGTGGATGTGGATGTGGATGTATGGGTGTAGATACGGATGTGTATGTATGTATGTGGATGTGGATGTATGAATGAGGATGTAAAAATGGATGTATGTATGGAGACGCCCGTACAGTCTCTGTTGGTGGCTCCAGTCTCCCCTCGAAGGCCATGAAACGCCGGGCCCTCCAGGTGAACGAGATGGTGAGGCTCCTGAGGAGCTCCCATCGTAAATCCCTCTCCTGTGTCCAGCTGGCGGACGAGAAATCCGGTGCCGAAACCAGGCGAGGCTGGCCCCTAATGAATCTGATGGCCTGACTGTCCTGCTCCATCTCATAGCCCATAGCAGGCCTTGACGAAGTCGACCAAGCAGCGGCACCCCACGTAAACATACCCTCTGGAGAGAGGGGGGCCAGAATACGCAGCATCTGCAACCAAATCTGTTGCGCCTGAGGGCAATCCCAAAGGCAATGTCTCTGTGTCTCTTAGACTTGATCATCAATGGGGTGACATAAATCTATCCGTCCTCTTTCTTCCTCCACTATTGTGGTGGCTCTCGATGTACAACTATCTGGGGTGGAACTCTTTCTTTTCTTTGTCAAGTCTGTTTTTCCAACTTAACAAGACGCTCAAGGAATCTCAGGTGAAAAGACCATTTTTTTATGATTCAAATCTAAAAAAGAATTATACTTTAGATCCACTTGATTCTAGGGTGGCTCCTCAAAGTTTGGTCAACCCTCTCAGAATCCCTGGGATAAAGATCCCTTTTGTAATAATAATTAAGAAGAAACATATAGAACTCATTATCAAAAAATAGTTCTGTTAGACTACCCAAAGGGGGAGTTTCCTCCAGAGGAGGCAGAGCAATTTCAAAGTATGTTTCCTTGTGCACAATATTTAATTTGTACAAGGTATGAAGCCTATTTCTTGGGAGTTTACAATTCTAATGTTGGTTGAATGCAGTGGCCAAAAAGGGCAAGAAGCCTGCCACCAAGCAATAATTGACCTCCGTGAGTGAAGAACACCTCCATCGTCCCAAAAAAGGTCATGGATAGACTGGGAAGGGGATGACTCAGATGAGGAATCTAAGGACAGTCATTCCAAGGATGATAAGCATGAAGATGAGCGACAGTCCCATGCACAGGGCAAAGAGTAGTAGGTGACCCCTTTGCATGGCGAGACCCAAGAGCAGGGGTCGAAGAGTTCAATAGATGACGAGGCATACCTCTTGGGATCTAATAAGTAAACTTAACGTGTTAAAGCATTCATTATATCATTTATTCATCAATGCTCATAACGTGTATTTGGTGTTGTGTAAATGTAGACTACCGTCCCATTGTGGTGAACCCCCTACACTTAGTTTTGAGCTTGAACATTGATCACCTCCATCTTGCATTTATGGGAAAGTGAAAACACAAGTATGATCTCTCTGAAGTGCAAGTAACTCTCTCCATTCATCGTCGTCATTATAGCGTTTGCACTCCCCTTACATGCTTTGTTGTTTCTAGGAATCTTGTAGTATTTCAATGATTCATGGGATTGCTGATGAGGTGGGAAAGCATGGATGCCTTCGATAGCCTTGGAGGCGTGCGCTTGGTGTGGGCTGATTTTCCTATAGATACGTGTCTCCACAAGGGCACTTTAGAGGTTCCTCGATGGAATGTTTTTTAGGAGATACTTGTGGAGTCAGCTTTTGTGCTTGCTCTGCAGAGTTCCTACATGCCAATGGCACTATGGTGTGCACTCTACGTGCGGAGCATGTGGGGATTTCTATGCAAGAGATAGGAACTTGGAACTTCACATTGTGAAGGACTTTGTTCTTTGCGTGTCCCGCGTGATATCTCTATGTCATGTCACAAGATGGCCAAGAAGAGGTGAGTACATGATTCTTTGGTTTTTGTGAAAGTCAAGCTCAATGATTTCCCTCCCTAAAGTACTTACTAGTGTGTGTAAGTAGGTCTCTGCTTTTGGCCATCACTATCTTCATGCACCCTAGTGAGAGTGCGTCCACTCGTCCAAAGTATGATAGGTGGGGATGTGAGGTAGCTACAGATTGCGAAGGTTTTGAGGTTGGCGATAATATCTTCTTGGAGCCGAAAGCACATTGAGGAAACCTCCCCATGGATGCAGACAAGGATCCCATCCGATATACTATTAAGCATAGCAAGCCTTTTGCAAGGTAATCATGTGCACGATTCAAGTAGTGAAAATATTATATAATCACTATCATAGACATTGCCATCCATTTGTACATATGGTGATTGTGGGCTTCTACTATGGGCAAGTGGTTGCTTGGGACGTTCATTATCGTGGGGATACAATAGTAGATTGCTTTGCTGGTAGTGGGTCCATGGCTAGAGCATGCAAGACACTACAATGACAATGCATCAGCATGAAGAGCGACCAGGTGTGCCTTAGTTTATGTCTACAACCACTTGCCGCTGTGCATGATGATTTGGGTAATCAGTTTTTCAGGGGTGAGGTTAGTGAGATTGTTTGTCGCGAGAACAACAGATGGATGTGGGGGCACCATATAATCTAGTCCTCCCGGTACCCATGAGCCCAACACAGTCTAACACTTCGTCATGGCCACCTGGTGTTCCAAAGTGTTGAAATGTAGAGAGAAAGAGACGAGACAAGAGACACATCATGTACGCTCCCAAAGACTGATTCATATTGAGGACAAGATACATATATATAGGTGAGACCAAGTTAAGGTAAGAACAAGTTAGGTAGAGTGAGCCATATATAGAGCTCCAACATCCCCACTCAAACAAGGGTCTCTAGCTATGGATGAAAAAACCCTTGGGGAGTACAAGGGAAAAACCCAAGCCCCTATACAAATGTGAAAATATGAACCAGAAGTAATGATGTGAAAGTGCATTGTGCATCTATGTACAAATATACAAAAGGACCAAGAGGTCATAGTGAGCAATTGTGGAATGTGTTGTGGAATGTGCAAAGTGCATGGTGTCTAGAAGATTATAACGATACGTCGACTATGCGACCACTCGTTCTGCCAAGTCCCAAGAAGATCAGGTTATCACTTTACTAAACAAGTTGCCGCCTAGCTTCTTTACTTTTGTCACACAGACCATTAGTTTAGAACCTATGCCTAACCTATATGAGTGTGAGTGCCAACTCTTGTGCTTCGCTCGGTTGCATGACCAATTTCATCCCAAGAAGTCATCATCTTCCTCCACTCAAGAGGGAGCCCTTGTGTCCAATACCACCTCTACTCAAAAAGGACAGCAAGGAAAAGGGAACAGCAACTTAGGAAATCAAGGCAAACCTCCCAGCAACAATACTGATTCCAAAAATCCTGCCTAACATGCAGTGAAAAGAGCCTAATCTAGAAAGAGTGAGCCCGAGGCAACTCCAAGCTCTGAGCGCAAGAGAATGAAGCGTGACTCATTGAGAACTTTGGTAAGAATATCTGCAATCATCTGGTCACTTGGACAATGTTCAATCATGATAGTGCCTTTGCGTACTTCGTATCGAACATAATGGTAATGCACAGCAATATGTTTTGACTTGTTATGTTGGACATAGTCTTTTGCAAGACTAATAGCACTCTGATTATCACACCGCAAGGGTGTACTAGAAAGAGGAGAATGGCCGATATCTGTCAACACTTGTCGAAGCCAAATGAGTTCACGAGCTGCAAGTGATGGCGCAACATATTCAGATTCGGTTGTAGAAACTGCAACACAACGTTGTTTCTTGCTGGTCCAAGAAATAAGACAACCATTAATGAAGAAACAATTGCCACTAGTAGATCGCATAGATAAATGTGAGCTGGCCCAATCTGCATCTGTGTAACCCAAAAGAGAAAGAGATGGAATGGAGTCGGATGTGAATTGTCGTTGATAAACCAAACCATAATCTATAATGCCTTTCAAGTATTTCAACACGTGCTTTGCTGAAGACCAATGCTTAAGAGAAGGACATGCAAGGTGTTGCCCGAGATAGTTAGCAATAAACAAAATGTCAGGACGAGTGTTCAAACCAACAACTTGAAGACATCCAACCAAATAAGCATATGGTTGATTTGTAACAAGCTGGCCACCACCATCAGAAGTGTTTTTCATGGAACTCGCAAGACAAGGAGTAGTTGCTGAATGTGCAGATTCCAAACCAAACTTCTTAATAGTATCTTCAATAAACTTTGACTGTCGAAGTAATAAAATACCTTTACTGCGATCCCTTTGAATCTGAATGCCAAGACACGAGTGAAGCTCTCCAAGATCCACCATATCAAATGCCGAAGATAACAACTGCTTACTTTGGTGTAGAAATCCCAAATCATTGGAAACAAGGATTGTATCATCCACATAAAGGGCAAGGATTACAAAACTACCATTTTGGTGTTTGGTAAATAAGTTGGGATCAGAAGAGCAAGAGAGAAAACCATGGGAGGTAAGAAAAAGATCAAACTTGATGTACCAGGCCCGTGAAGCTTGTTTAAGACCATATAAAGCCCTATGAAGACGAGCAACAAGATCTTCCTTCCCTGCAATAACAAATCCTTCTGGCTGCTCCATGTATCTTTATAGGTGCAGTCGGATTAGCGTGATCAGTAATAATGATCTTGACTACGTTAGAGTAAAAAATTATCCTGGTGTGCTTTTCGGGTAAGGGAAGTTTTTCCGGGTTCGGTTTTGGAAAAATCGACGGATTAGTCTCTTGTCCGGATATCCGTGGGACGAGGCCTCGAGTGTGGGACTCTGCCCCGCGCAAGATATGATACTTCCGCTGCTAGTACCCCGAATCCGTTGCGCGGTGGGGATCTCACAGTTGGTATCAGAGCGAATTGGCTAATAAAGATCAACTGAAAAGCCAAATATGTCAAAAATTTATCAAGTAGCATAAAAAGGTTATAATTGTGTGATTTAATTCATACAAATTGATATTCAAACTAATTTCGTAAATTAGTAATTGGGTCTTCAAATGAAAGTACCGCAATTATATGGAACCCTGACTTGCTTGAGGCTTAGACATGATAGTATTTACCTTATAATTCCAAGTATCATGACTAACCGTATATACCGAGGGTATAACTACAGCTCTTTACCGACAGTATATACGAGTAAATCTAAGACTTGAAATTATAAGTATTAATGCTATCCAGTTGATGAATTCGAATGTGGTTGATATGATTTTTAATTCTGTTTGCGAACTGATAAATTGATTGGGATTCTGATTGAAAAACGATGACCCCTGAAAATGGGTTGAAATGTAATAAACTGAGCGAAACCACAATGTGGATGATTGAACGAGTTCCTATGATGATATTCATAACTAGAATGATGATAATGATTTCAGCAAATCACTATGAGATTAGTGGATTGTGCTATCAAATTGCTACTATTAACACTTGACACGGTAGATCAAGTTAAGGGATGACAAATTGAGAACTTACTTGTTTGAAATTCCCGTGGAGGAATGTTCATAAAGAAATTTTTCGGTCTAATGGACCATTATCATGTTAAAGAGATGAATGATATGATTTGAATGAATTGTTATTTAATGATGAGTTCTATTTAAGGGATAATTATCCCTGTATTTTGTTGGGTTGACCAGAATATAAGGAACCCTAGAATAAATTGGATCTTATGAAAAAGAGTTGTCCTCTACTTTGCGAGATGAGGACATCTCGCACTTTTTAAGTGGGGTAGAATGTAAGATTCCTCCCCCAGCCTTTGAGGTATGCAGGAGTAAGAATCTCCCTTCCCTCTCTAAAATAAAAGAAAGATTCTGTTTAAAAAGGAAAGACACTTTCCCCAGAATACTTCTCAGGAGCCCACCTGTTTTAAGGATTCAGAACGATGAGTTCAGAAGTGAGAACCGGTGTTTTGGATACCAAGGTTTTGGTCATCAGTTAAAAGACTGCCCGACTCCTGCCATGACAAATGCACAGGGAAGTCAAGAACCCAAATTCAGAGACCAATTCCTTCATACCAATCTAATCAGGGTCCGTCTCGGATAAGATTGCTTAACTCCATTGTCTGACCCATTGATTAGGGTCGAGATGACCAATCAAATGCTTGACGACATGGAGCAACAGATGCAGGCAATTCATAGAGATATAAACGCTGCCCAAGATCGACAGAGACAATATACAGATAAGAAGAGGACAATCAGAGAATTCAAAGAAGCAGTTATAGTCTTCATTTGAATACGGACCAAAAGAATTTCTTTATCTCTAGGGGAGTATAAGTAGTTATCCCCCAGATATTGTGGACCAAAGAAAGTAGGTGACTTAGCCTACGAACTTCTTTTATCTCTTCATCTCAAAGTTCTTATTGTCTTCTATAGAAAAATGTGCCAAACCTAAATCAGGGAAAGACGGTAAAACTTTAGTGGCAAGATACCGTTGGCTTCTAAGTTACGCTAGCTCCTTCCTTTATATAAGTCGTAACTTTTACTTGTCGCTCACAGTAATCTTACTTCCATCGATCTCCTTTCTTTCTTAATCTCCTTCATGGCTTGGCAATAGGAGTTAGTTTTATCCATGATGATATCTCACCTTCAAGACGCAAGCGAGTCTGTGAAGAAGGATTTTATAGAACAGTATGAGCGCTCACTTTTTCCTCACTTAGGAACTTCTGTAGCTCAGACTAAATGGCCGACCTATCAAGATATAACTAGGGTAACGCCCTGGGGTCAGCAGCACTTTCGTAACAATGTCCGCTTGGCTATGGTTATTGAAGCCTTGGGTTTGGGTCCCCGATACTACTGCGTCATGAGATCAAGACATCTTGGGTTTTCTGAGCGGGTCTTCTTACTGACGTGTTTTCTTCCTCATCAGAAGATATGCCTTTACCCCATTTTTGGCTTGCCTCTCAGAGGTCCTTTTGTTAGATCACCTCATACCACTGAGATAGGTGCGGCAATAACCAACAGAATTATTCCCATAGATGAGTTACCTTATACTTGCGCATCTTGTGAGTGCTGCTTTTGTGATCATATGATGGACGGGCTTATAGAAGTGTAAAGAGTTCTTCTATCCTTACTGTATATGTTCCAAGAATGAATAAAGTTTAAATCTTGTTCTTGTCTTGACTCTTACTCTCTTTGAGACTTTTTTATTTTGGTTAATCTTAATTAAGTCTTTCTCTAAGTCTCATGTTCATGCATCTCGCAAAATTATCCCAAGTTTGCGAGATGAGAACATCTCGCGTTTTTTAAGTGGGAGAGAATGTAAGATTCCTCCCAAGCCTCTCAAAATGTCTAGCATATTCCCCTGTAATCAATTCTCTCTTCAGAAATATAAGGGATCTCGTCTCTACCTGTTTTGACATAGAGAGAGAAAATATTCTAGAGAGAGAATATTCAGATTATGAATATTTTTGGATAGAAAAATAACTCATCTTATTAGAATAAGTTTCCCTGAAACAGAAATTCAAAAAGAACTTTCCAATGTGCAATTGAAATTTATTGGAAATGGGTATAAAGGACCTTAGCCTAAGGGTCTAGATTTTCAGAAATTTTTGGATTATGGTCCAATTAAGGTTCCTATGGGCCAATAGCATCAATCCATGTGTAGGGAGGAGATAAATCCAATTTGTAAAAGAAGATACCCAAAAAATGAGTAAATGCTCACATAAGATGAAGAGTTGACTATGTACAAGGTTTATTAGTAAGAAACTATGAGTAATATCAAAAATATGAGATATTTTGGGTATCCAAAAATGAGTAAATTCTCACATAAGATTAAGAGTTAAAAATATACAAGGTTTATCAGTAAAAAACTATGAGTAATATCAAAAATATGAGATATTTTGGGTATCCAAAAATGAGTAAATTCTCACATAAAATGAAGAGTTGAAAATGTACAAGGTTTATTAGTAACAAACTATAAACAATATTAAAAATATGAGATATTTTGGATATAATAATTCCATTTTGACACATATGTAAGGAAGGGGAGTCCATTAAAGGAGGTGCATATTTCACATGCTTGAATGAGTTTTAAACTCAAAAATAATGTGATGTTTTTATCTCTCCTCTCTCTTGAATCAAACCAAATCAAAATGGAACCAAACCGAATCAAAAAGGAACCAAACTAGATCCAAATCTAGTCCAAATTCAACCAAACTGAATTTGGAAAATTCTAGAATTTAGTTAGCTTTGGTTAGAGCTTCCCTCTCCTGTAAATAGAACATGAGTCCTTTGAAAAAAATAGAAGAATTTTACTATACTAGAGTTATGCTGAAATAATGCTAATTTCTACTATTCTCTAAAATTCTCTCCAAATTGAAGAAATTGGAGCTTCCCTCTTTCTTCAATCCCCATTGGTGGCTCCATCAACATACTTAACCAATTGATTGGTTGGGGACCTCTACCGTGAACAAAGAATCAAGCAATTTGTAAGGTAAATGGTGAATTTTGATCTTTTCTATAATTTCTCAATGTTTCTCTCTTCTCAACCCCTCTCAAGCTTAAGAAGCTTAATTGGAATGGTTTTTGAAAGCTATTGAAGTTAATTGATAAATGGTAGTGAAGAGTTACATAATTTGATGAATGCTATTGAAGTTAATTGATTAATGTTAGTTAAGAATTACATAAATTTCCATTTATGATTAATTCAAATGATTTTTATGTAATTTCTCTCTCTCACTCAAGAAATGGTCATACTCATGACTCATTCTCAATCCAAATGAAGCTTTTCATAAAGCTTTTCCTTAATCCAAGATTAATCTATACTTGAGGCCAAATTAATGGCTTTTTTCTATGCTTTTAGTTTATGTATAATTTCATGAATATTGATGATTCAATCCATTATGGATTATTGATCCAATTTAGGGATCATTCTAATTATTTCTTAATGATAAGCTTTATCCCTTAGAAAAATTGAGATTTATCAGTCATAACAGCGGAGCTATGGTAAAATTTTTATAAAAATTATGCATATAATAATTTCATTCTAAGCATGAAAAGAGGACTTCCTACCATATTCTAGGAATTATCATCCTAGATAAATTGAAGATATTCATTGTACTCATAGAGAAATTGATTTTCATACTATGCATAATTGATTTTTATGCATAGAGGTATGCATAAAAGACTTTTTTTTAACATAAAAGTGTTACTTTTATCATAATTAGATTTCATGCATAGAGGTATGCATAAAAGATTATTATTTTATATAAAAGTATTTCTTTTATCATATTAAGATTTCATGCATAGAGGTATGCATAAAAGATTATTATTTTAATATAAAAGTGTTTCTTTTATCATAATTGGATTTCATGCATACAGGTATGCATAAAAATTGATTATTTTATTATAAAAGTGTGACTTTTATCATATTTGGATTTCATGCATAGAGATATGCATAAAAGTTGATTATTTTATTATAAAAGTGTTACTTTTATCATATTTGAATTTCATGCATAGAGGTATGCATAAAAGTTGATTATTTTATTATAAAAGTGTGACTTTTATCATATTTGAATTTCATGCATAGAGATATGCATAAAAGTTGATTATTTTATTATAAAAGTATGACTTTTATCATATTTGAATTTCATGCATAGAGGTATGCATAAAAGTTGATTATTTTATTATAAAAGTGTGACTTTTATCATATTTGAATTTCATGCATAGAGGTATGCATAAAAGTTGATTATTTTATTGTAAAAGTGTTACTTTTATCATATTGATTTCATGTATAGAGGTATGCATAAAAGTTTATTATTTTATTATAAAAGTGTGACTTTTATCATATTTGAATTTTATGCATAGAGGTATGCATAAAAGTTGATTATTTTATTGTAAAAGTGTTACTTTTATCATATTGGATTTCATGTATAGAGGTATGCATAAAAGTTGATTATTTTATTATAAAAGTGTGACTTTTATCATATTTGAATTTCATGCATAGAGGTATGCATAAAAGTTGATTATTTTATTATAAAAGTGTGACTTTTATCATATTTGAATTTCATGCATAGAGGTATGCATAAAAGTTTATTATTTTATTATAAAAGTGTGACTTTTATCATATTTGAATTTCATGCATAGAGGTATGCATAAAAGTTGATTATTCTATTGTAAAAGTGTTACTTTTATCATATTGGATTTCATGTATAGAGGTATGCATAAAAGATATTCTTTTTATACTAAAAGTGTGATTTTCATCATAAATGGATTTTAGGCATAACTTAGATGCATAAGAGAAATTCTTTTATTCTAAAAGTGTAATTCCTACCAAATCGAATTTATGCATAAGAAGATGCAAAAAAGATTGAGTTTTAAATGTCATTCTCATCTAAATTGAATTTATGCATAGGAAGATGCATAAATGAATGGAATTTCAATTCAAAAGTGTTATTCTCATCCCAATTGAATTTATGCATAGGAAGATGCATAAAAGATGGATTTTTAATTCAAAAGTGTCAATTCTCATCTAAATTGAGTTTATGCATAGGAAGATGCATAAGAGATGGAATTTTAAATTAAAAGTGTCATTTTCATTTAAAATGATTTTATGCATAGGAAGATGCATAAAAGATTGATTTTTATTTCAAAAATGTTAGTCTCCTTAAATGGAATTTATGCATAAATAAATGTGTAGAGAAATCTTATATCAAATATAAGAATTCTCTTGTATTCTAAAAAAATATATGAAATGTGATAAGATGTGATAAGAGGTGTATGAGATGTGATAAGATGTGATAAGATGCGTATGGGAAGTGATTGGATGTAATATGGATGTATGAATGTAGATATGGATGTATGAATGTGAATATAGATGTGTGGATGTGAAAATGGAAGTGTGGATGTATGAATGTGGATGTGGATGTATGGATGTAGATATGTATGTATGAATGTGAATGTGGATGTGGATGTGGATGTATGGGTGTAGATACAAATGTATATGTATGTATATGGATGTGGATGTATGAATGTGGATGTGGATGTATGAATGAGGATGTGAAAATGGATGTATGTATGTAGACGTGGATGTATGGATGTGAATGTGAACGAAGATGTGGATGTGGATGTATGGATGTAGATACGAATGTGGATGTATGTATGTGAATATGGATGTACGAATGAGGAGGTGAAAATGGATGTATGCATGTGAATGTGGATGTATGCATGTGAATGTAGATGTATGAATGTAGATGTGTGGAAGTGGAAATGGAAGTATGGATGTATGAATGTGGATGTGGATGTATGCATGTAGATGCGTATGTATGAATATGAAATTGGAAGTATAATGTGGACGTACGAACATGGATATATATGTAGAATAATGAATGTGAAGGTGTATGTGAAATAATGTGTAGTCTATATGAGTGAATGGATGAGAATGAGTACACACTGATTGAATGGAATGTGGGATAAGTAATGTGGTCCGAGAGTGGATAATGTGGAAAGACGAGAGTTTGTTATAGAAACTATATTTTGTGACTGTTTGTAAATGACTGTTTTATGTCAAGAATGCTAGGGAAGCATTTTGACCGTCTTGTGGATTAAGGTCATGAAGACCTAACTGTTAAAGTTGCAACTGCTGACGGAGTCAATGGAGGACGTCTCGCGTAGCAAGGTCGACCGAGGTCTTGACCAGCCTCGGTTCGATTTAAATGGTGAGCTTCTGGTACGGTGGATGAGGGACCAAGGAAGCGGCCTATGAGTGAAGCGCTAGGTCACCTACGAAGGATCCTAGAGGGTGCTGACCATACGGTGCTCGTGCTCTGGGTTGCCGAAGATACCCACACGTGCGTCGTGGAAGATATTGGAATTAAAAATAAGAATTGTTTTCTAAAACCGGGCATGGATCTGGTTGATTGACCTTGCTGGTTCTCAACGGATGAGTCCATGGCTCTTTTATATGGATCTGTGGGTTGATCTTGCTGATCTTCCACGGAGATTCCATTCTATTATATGAATATATTGCTAGTTACTATGAGCTAGGAACTATGGAAAAGGCCCCTGAGTGAACAGGTGGTGTGCGTTCTGGTTGCCAATGATGCCATAAGTATTTCGACGAATGAATGACTGAAAATAAGGATTCAACCATAGACTTTGAGGATTGTCATCACTGACATAATGGTTTCATTAAAGGATTGTTTTAAAGTTAGCTGATGCTAAGAAAAAGGCAATTTCATATTGGGTGTGTAAGTGGTGTGACTAATTTTATGTTTGCATGAACTTCCGGCTAGGGGGCCTTGGAACTCTTTTCCTTGGTACCCGGGACAAAACCTAACCAAATTCTTAATTGGATCCCATCACTACAGTGGTTGGGCGGTTGGCTAACCCATGGGACTGGATGGGGTTAGGCTGGACTGATGGATCCGTAAATCGAGACTCAATTTCTGTTATTACGATAGATAAAGTAAATCCCGGATAGTAATTGTTCTATGGATAGGAATCAACAGCTCTGCCTCTTGATGGGGAAAAAAGCATTGATCCCAATGATCCAAGTGCAAGTTTCTTCCTTGATCTGACCGAGTATCTTTATAGGTGCAGTCGGATTAGCGTGATCAGTAATAATGATCTTGACTACGTTAGAGTAAAAAGTTATCCTGGTGGAATCGCCCGTGCTTTCCGGGTAAGGGAAGTTTTTTCCGGTTCGGTTTTGGAAAAATCGACGGATTAGTCTCTTGTCCGGATATCCGTGGACGAGGCCTCGAGTGTGGGACTCTGCCCCACGCAAGATATGATACTTTCGCTCTGCTAGTACCCCAAATCCGTTGCGCGGTGTGGGTAGGGATCTCACAGTTGGTATCAGAGCGAATTGGCTAATAAAGATCAACTGAAAAGCCAAATATGTCAAAAATTTATCAAGTAGCACAAAAAGGTTATAATTGTGTGATTTAATTCATATAAATTGATATTCAAACTAATTTCGTAAATTATTAATTGGGTCTTCAAATGGAAGTACCGCAATTATATCCATGGAACCCTGACTTGCTTGAGGCTTAGACATGATAGTATTTACCTTATAATTCCAAGTATCATGACTAACCGTATATACCGAGGGTATAACTACAGCTCTTTACTGACAATATATACGAGTAAATCTAAGACTTGAAATTATAAGCATTAATGCTATCCAGTTGATGAATTCGAATGTGGTTGATATGATTTTTAATTCTGTTTGCGAACTGATAAATTGATTGGGATTCTAATTGAAAAACGATGACCCCTGAAAATGGGTTGAAATGTAATAAACTGAGCGAAACCACAATGTGGATGATTGAACGAGTTCCTATGATGATATTCATAACTAGAATGATGATAATGATTTCAGCAAATCACTATGAGATTAGTGGATTGTGCTGTCAAATTGCTACTATTAACACTTGACACGGTAGATCAAGTTAAGGGATGACAAATTGAGAACTTACTTGTCTGAAATTCCCGTGGAGGAATGTTCATAAAGAAATTTTTTGGTCTAATGGACCATTATCATGTTAAAGAGATGAATGATATGATTTGAATGAATTGTTATTTAATGATGAGTTCTATTTAAGGGATAATTATCCGCGTATTCTGTTGGGTTGACCAGAATATAAGGAACCCTAGAATAAATTGGACCTTATGCATTAGGGGAAGGTTGAGGTCTATAGGGGCCCTTTAAGCTGCCATATTATGATTTTAATGACTTTTTGTTAAAATGTTAAGTTTCTTTGACTTTAGATACCTTCTTATTCTTCAAATGGCTAGAAGTTTGAATTTCAAAGTTTCCCGCCAAAATTGAATTTAAAATTGAGTGGGCAAAACCATATCATGTGACATATCTATGGAAAGAGCTCAGCGAGTAGATTCTGGATCTCTAATCTCCGACAAATTTTGAGCTCATATGTAGAAGTTATGGATGTCCAAAATTTCAAAAACTTCCCCTCCCCCCCACTTTTTGGGAATGAAAAGTACAAAAAGGCATCTTCTAGAGAATCTTTTGACCACCTTTAATCACCCAACATTTTTGTATACATGGCATCACATGATTGGCCCTTTTCCTTAATAACCTTTTAATCACATGGCATCTTAAAGGGCCCCTATAGACCTCAACCTTCCCCTAATGAAAAAGAGTTGTCCTCTACTTTGCGAGATGAGGACATCTCGCACTTTTTAAGTGGGGTAGAATGTAAGATTCCTCCCCCAGGCTTCGAGGTATGCAGGAGTAAGAATCTCCCTTCCCTCTCTAAAATAAAAGAAAGATTCTGTTTAAAAAGGGAAGACACTTTCCCCAGAATACTTCTCAGGAGCCCACCTGTTTTAAGGATTCAGAACGATGAGTTCAGAAGTGAGAACCGGTGTTTTGGATGCCAAGGTTTTGGTCATCAGTTAAAAGACTGCCCGATTCCTGCCATGACAAAGGCACAGGGAAGTCAAGAACCCAAATTCAGAGACCAATTCCTTCATACCAATCTAATCAGGGTCTGTCTCGGACAAGATTGCTTAACTCCATTGTCCGACCCATTGATTAGGGTCGAGATGACCAATCAAATGCTTGACGACATGGAGCAACAGATGCAAGCAATTCATAAAGATATAAACGCTGCCCAGGATCGACAGAGACAATATACAGATAAGAAGAAAACAATCAGAGAATTCAAAGAAGCAGTTATAGTCTTCATTTGAATACGGACCAAAAGAATTTCTTTATCTCTAGGGGAGTATAAGTAGTTATCCCCCAGATATTGTGGACCAAAGAAAGTAGGTGACTTAGCCTACGAACTTCTTTTATCTCTTCATCTCAAAGTTCTTATTGCCTTCTATAGAAAAATGTGCCAAACCCAAATCAGGGAAAGACGGTAAAACTTCAGTGGGTTGGCAAGATACCGTTGGCTTCTAAGTTACGCTAGCTCCTTCCTTTATATAAGTCGTAACTTTTACTTGTCGCTCACAGTAATCTTACTTCCATCGATCTCCTTTCTTTCTTAATCTCCTTCATGGCTTGGCAATAGAAGTTAGTTTTATCCATGATGATATCTCACCTTCAAGACGCAAGCGAGTCTGTGAAGAAGGATTTTATAGAACAGTATGAGCGCTCACTTTTTCCTCACTTAGGAACTTCTGTAGCTCAGACTAAATGGCCGACCTATCAAGATATAACTAGGGTAACACCCTCGGGTCAGCAGCACTTTCGTAACAATGTCCGCTTGGCCATGGTTATTGAAGCCTTGGGTTTGGGTCCCCAATACTACTGCGTCATGAGATCAAGACATCTTGGGTTTTCTGAGCGGGTCTTCTTACTGGCGTGTTTTCTTCCTCATCAGAAGATATGCCTTTACCCCGTTTTTGGCTTGCCTCTCAGAGGTCCTTTTGTTAGATCACCTCATACCACTGAGATAGGTGCGGCAATAACCAACAGAATTATTTCCATAGATGAGTTACCTTATACGTGCGCATCTTGTGAGTGCTGCTTTTGTGATCATATGATGGACGGGCTTATGGAAGTGTAAAGAGTTCTTCTATCCTTATTGTATATGTTCCAAGAATGAATAAAGTTTAAATCTTGTTCTTGTCTTGACTCTTACTCTCTTTGAGACTTTTTTATTTTGATTAATCTTAATTAAGTCTTTCTCTAAGTCTCATGTTGGTGCATCTCGCAAAATTATCCCAAGTTTGCGAGATGAGGACATCTCGCGTTTTTTAAGTGGGAGAGAATGTAAGATTCCTCCCCAGCCTCTCAAAATGTCCAGCATATTCCCCTATAATCAATTCCCTCTTCATAAATATAAGGGATCTCGTCTCTACCTGTTTTGACATAGAGAGAGAAAATATTCTAGAGAGAGAATATTCAGATTATGAATATTTTTGGATAGAAAAATAACTCATCTTATTAAAATAAGTTTCCCTGAAACAAAAATTCAAAAAGAACTTTCCAATGTGCAATTGAAATTTATTGAAAATGGGTATAAAGGACCTTAGCCTAAGGGTCTAGATTTTCAGAATTTTTTGGATTATGGTCCAATTAAGGTTCCTATGGGCCAATAGCATCAATCCATGTGTAGGGAGGAGATAAATCCAATTTGTAAAAGAAGATACCCAAAAATGAGTAAATGCTCACATAAGATGAAGAGTTGACTATGTACAAGGTTTATTAGTAAGAAACTATGAGTAATATCAAAAATATTAGATATTTTGGGTATCCAAAAATGAGTAAATTCTCACATAAGATGAAGAGTTGAAAATGTACAAGGTTTATTAGTAAAAAACTATGAGTAATATCAAAAATATGAGATATTTTGGGTATCCAAAAATGAGTAAATTCTCACATAAGATGAAGAGTTGAAAATGTACAAGGTTTATTAGTAAAAAACTATAAACAATATTAAAAATATGAGATATTTTGGGTATAATAATTCCATTTTGACACATATGTAAGGAAGGGGAGTCCATTAAAGGAGGTGCATATTTCATATGCTTGAATGAGTTTTAAACTCAAAAATAATGTGATATTTTTATCTCTCCTCTCTCTTGAATCAAACCAAATCAAAATGGAACCAAACCGAATCAAAAAGGAACCAAACTAGATCCAAATCTAGTCCAAATTCAACCAAACTGAATTTGAAAAATTCTAGAATTCAGTTAGCTTTGGTTAGAGCTTCCCTCTCCTATAAATAGAACATGAGTCCTTTGAAAAAAATAGAAGAATTTTACTATAATAGAGTTATGCTGAAATAACGCTAATTTCTACTATTCTCTAAAATTCTCTCCAAATTGAAGACATTGGAGCTTCCCTCTTTCTTC
Organism: Cibotium barometz; assembly: GCF_041138505.1. NCBI lineage: Eukaryota > Viridiplantae > Streptophyta > Polypodiopsida > Cyatheales > Cibotiaceae > Cibotium > Cibotium barometz. Next base: position 46,438,433 of record NC_141077.1, read on the forward strand.
AATCCCTATTGGTGGCTCCATCAACATACTTAACCAATTGATTGGTTGGGGGCCTCTACCGTGAACAAAGAATCAAGCAATTTGTAAGGTAAATGATGAATTTTGATCTTTTCTATAATTTCTCAATGTTTCTCTCTTCTCAATCCCTCTCAAGCTTGAGAAGCTTAATTGGAATGGTTTTTGAATGCTATTGAAGTTAATTGATAAATGGTAGTGAAGAGTTACATAATTTGATGAATGCTATTGAAGTTAATTGATTAATGTTAGTTAAGAATTACATAAATTTCCATTTATGCTTAATTCAAATGGTTTTTATGTAATCTCTCTCTCTCACTCAAGAAATGGTCATACTCATGACCCATTCTCAATCCAAATGAAGCTTTTCATAAAGCTTTTCCTTAATCCAAGATTAATCTATACTTGAGGCCAAATTAATGGCTTTTTTCTATGCTTTTAGTTTATGTATTTCATGAATATTGATGATTCAATCCATTATGGATTATTGATCCAATTAGGGATCATTCTAATTGTTTCTTAATGATAAGGTTTATCCCTTAGAAAATTTGAGACTTATCAGTCATAGCAGCGGAGCTATGGCAAAATTTTTATAAAAATTATGCATAAAATAATTTCATTCAAAGCATGAAAAGAGGACTTCCTACCATATTCTAGAAATTATCATCCTAGATAAATTGAAGATATTCATTGTACTCATAGAGAAATTGATTTTTATATTATCCATAATTGATTTTCATGCATAGAGGTATGCATAAAAGATTTTTTTTAACATAAAAGTGTTACTTTTATCATAATTAGATTTCATGCATAGAGGTATGCATAAATGATTATTATTTTATATCAAAGTGTTTCTTTTATCATATTTAGATTTCATGCATAGAGGTATGCATAAAAGATTATTATTTTAATATAAAAGTGTTTCTTTTATCATAATTGGATTTCATGCATAGAGGTATGCATAAAAATTGATTATTTTATTATAAAAGTGTGACTTTTATCATATTTGGATTTCATGCATAGAGGTATGCATAAAAGTTGATTATTTTATTATAAAAGTGTTACTTTTATCATATTTGAATTTCATGCATAGAGGTATGCATTAAAGTTGATTATTTTATTATAAAAGTGTGACTTTTATCATATTTAAATTTCATGCGTATAGAGATATGCATAAAAGTTTATTATTTTATTATAAAAGTGTGACTTTTATTATATTTGAATTTCATGCATAGAGGTATGCATAAAAGTTGATTATTTTATTATAAAAGTGTGACTTTTATCATATTTGAATTTCATGCATAGAGGTATGCATAAAAGTTGATTATTTTATTATAAAAGTGTGACTTTTATCATATTTGAATTTCATGCATAGAGGTATGCATAAAAGTGTTACTTTTATCATATTGGATTTCATGCATAGAGGTATGCATAAAAGTTTATTATTTTAATATAAAAGTGTTACTTTTATCATATTTGAATTTCATGCATAGAGGTATGCATAAAAGTTGATTATTTTATTATAAAAGTGTGACTTTTATCATATTTGAATTTCATGCATAGAGGTATGCATAAAGGTTCATTATTTTATTATAAAAGTGTGACTTTTATCATATTTGAATTTCATGCATAGAGGTATGCATAAAAGTTGATTATTTTATTATAAAAGTGTGACTTTTATTATATTTGAATTTCATGCATAGAGGTATGCATAAAAGTTGATTATTTTATTGTAAAAGTGTTACTTTTATCATATTGGATTTTATGTATAGAGGTATGCATAAAAGTTATTCTTTTTATACTAAAAGTGTGATTTTCATCATAAATGGATTTTAGGCATAACTTAGATGCATAAGAGAAATTCTTTTATTCTAAAAGTGTAATTCCTACCAAATCAAATTTATGCATAAGAAGATGCAAAAAAGATTGAGTTTTAAATGTCATTCTCATCTAAATTGAATTTATGCATAGGAAGATGCATAAATGAATGGAATTTCAATTCAAAAGTGTTATTCTCATCCCAATTGAATTTATGCATAGGAAGATGCATAAAAGATGGATTTTTAATTCAAAAGTGTCAATTCTCATCTAAATTGAGTTTATGCATAGGAAGATGCATAAGAGATGGAATTTTAATTCAAAAGTGTCATTTTCATTTAAAATGAATTTATGCATAGGAAGATGCATAAAAGATTGATTTTTATTTCAAAAATGTTAGTCTCCTTAAATGGAATTTATGCATAAATAAATGTGTAGAGAAATCTTATATCAAATATAAGAATTCTCTTGTATTCTATAAAAAGATATGAAATGTGATAAGATGTGATAAGAGGTGTATGAGATGTGATAAGATGCGTATGGGAAATGATTGGATGTAATATGGATGTATGAATGTAGATATGGATGTATGAATGTGAATATGGATGTGTGGATGTGAAAATGGAAGTGTGGATGTATGAATGTGGATGTGGATGTATGCATGTAGATGTGTATGTATGAATGTGAATGTGGATGTGGATGTGGATGTATGGGTGTAGATACGGATGTGTATGTATGTATGTGGATGTGGATGTATGAATGAGGATGTAAAAATGGATGTATGTATGGAGACGCCCGTACAGTCTCTGTTGGTGGCTCCAGTCTCCCCTCGAAGGCCATGAAACGCCGGGCCCTCCAGGTGAACGAGATGGTGAGGCTCCTGAGGAGCTCCCATCGTAAATCCCTCTCCTGTGTCCAGCTGGCGGACGAGAAATCCGGTGCCGAAACCAGGCGAGGCTGGCCCCTAATGAATCTGATGGCCTGACTGTCCTGCTCCATCTCATAGCCCATAGCAGGCCTTGACGAAGTCGACCAAGCAGCGGCACCCCACGTAAACATACCCTCTGGAGAGAGGGGGGCCAGAATACGCAGCATCTGCAACCAAATCTGTTGCGCCTGAGGGCAATCCCAAAGGCAATGTCTCTGTGTCTCTTAGACTTGATCATCAATGGGGTGACATAAATCTATCCGTCCTCTTTCTTCCTCCACTATTGTGGTGGCTCTCGATGTACAACTATCTGGGGTGGAACTCTTTCTTTTCTTTGTCAAGTCTGTTTTTCCAACTTAACAAGACGCTCAAGGAATCTCAGGTGAAAAGACCATTTTTTTATGATTCAAATCTAAAAAAGAATTATACTTTAGATCCACTTGATTCTAGGGTGGCTCCTCAAAGTTTGGTCAACCCTCTCAGAATCCCTGGGATAAAGATCCCTTTTGTAATAATAATTAAGAAGAAACATATAGAACTCATTATCAAAAAATAGTTCTGTTAGACTACCCAAAGGGGGAGTTTCCTCCAGAGGAGGCAGAGCAATTTCAAAGTATGTTTCCTTGTGCACAATATTTAATTTGTACAAGGTATGAAGCCTATTTCTTGGGAGTTTACAATTCTAATGTTGGTTGAATGCAGTGGCCAGAAAGGGCAAGAAGCCTGCCACCAAGCAATAATTGACCTCCGTGAGTGAAGAACACCTCCATCGTCCCAAAAAAGGTCATGGATAGACTGGGAAGGGGATGACTCAGATGAGGAATCTAAGGACAGTCATTCCAAGGATGATAAGCATGAAGATGAGCGACAGTCCCATGCACAGGGCAAAGAGTAGTAGGTGACCCCTTTGCATGGCGAGACCCAAGAGCAGGGGTCGAAGAGTTCAATAGATGACGAGGCATACCTCTTGGGATCTAATAAGTAAACTTAACGTGTTAAAGCATTCATTATATCATTTATTCATCAATGCTCATAACATGTATTTGGTGTTGTGTAAATGTAGACTACCGTCCCATTGTGGTGAACCCCCTACACTTAGTTTTGAGCTTGAACATTGATCACCTCCATCTTGCATTTATGGGAAAGTGAAAACACAAGTATGATCTCTCTGAAGTGCAAGTGACTCTCTCCATTCATCGTCGTCATTATAGCGTTTGCACTCCCCTTACATGCTTTGTTGTTTCTAGGAATCTTGTAGTATTTCAATGATTCATGGGATTGCTGATGAGGTGGGAAAGCATGGATGCCTTCGATAGCCTTGGAGGCGTGCGCTTGGTGTGGGCTGATTTTCCTATAGATACGTGTCTCCACAAGGGCACTTTAGAGGTTCCTCGATGGAATGTTGTTTAGGAGATACTTGTGGAGTCAGCTTTTGTGCTTGCTCTGCAGAGTTCCTACATGCCAATGGCACTATGGTGTGCACTCTACGTGCGGAGCATGTGGGGATTTCTATGCAGGAGACAGGAACTTGGAACTTCACATTGTGAAGGACTTTGTTCTTTGCGTGTCCCGCGTGATATCTCTATGTCATGTCACAAGATGGCCAAGAAGAGGTGAGTACAGGATTCTTTGGTTTTTGTGAAAGTCAAGCTCAATGATTTCCCTCCCTAAAGTACTTACTAGTGTGTGTAAGTAGGTCTCTGCTTTTGGCCATCACTATCTTCATGCACCCTAGTGAGAGTGCGTCCACTCGTCCAAAGTATGATAGGTGGGGATGTGAGGTAGCTACAGATTGCGAAGGTTTTGAGGTTGGCGATAATATCTTCTTGGAGCCGAAAGCACATTGAGGAAACCTCCCCATGGATGCAGACAAGGATCCCATCCGATATACTATTAAGCATAGCAAGCCTTTTGCAAGGTAATCATGTGCACGATTCAAGTAGTGAAAATATTATATAATCACTATCATAGACATTGCCATCCATTTGTACATATGGTGATTGTGGGCTTCTACTATGGGCAAGTGGTTGCTTGGGACGTTCATTATCGTGGGGATACAATAGTAGATTGCTTTGCTGGTAGTGGGTCCATGGCTAGAGCATGCAAGACACTACAATGACAATGCATCAGCATGAAGAGCGACCAGGTGTGCCTTAGTTTATGTCTACAACCACTTGCCGCTGTGCATGATGATTTGGGTAATCAGTTTTTCAGGGGTGAGGTTAGTGAGATTGTTTGTCGCGAGAACAACAGATGGATGTGGGGGCACCATATAATCTAGTCCTCCCGGTACCCATGAGCCCAACACAGTCTAACACTTCGTCATGGCCACCTGGTGTTCCAAAGTGTTGAAATGTAGAGAGAAAGAGACGAGACAAGAGACACATCATGTACGCTCCCAAAGACTGATTCATATTGAGGACAAGATACATATATATAGGTGAGACCAAGTTAGGTAGAGTGAGCCATATATAGAGCTCCAACAACCCCACTCAAACAAGGGTCTCTAGCTATGGATGAAAAAACCCTTGGGGAGTACAAGGGAAAAACCCAAGCCCCTATACAAATGTGAAAATATGAAACAGAAGTAATGATGTGAAAGTGCATTGTGCATCTATGTACAAATATACAAAAGGACCAAGAGGTCATAGTGAGCAATTGTGGAATGTGTTGTGGAATGTGCAAAGTGCATGGTGTCTAGAAGATTATAACGATATATGTACAAAGCTACCATAAGAGAAAAGAGCCTAATCTAGAAAGAGTGAGCCCGAGGCAACTCCAAGCTCTGAGCGCAAGAGAATGAAGCGTGACTCATTGAGACCTTTGGTAAGAATATCTGCAATCATCTGGTCACTTGGACAATGTTCAATCATGATAGTGCCTTTGCGTACTTCGTATCGAACATAATGGTAATGCACAGCAATATGTTTTGACTTGTTATGTTGGACATAGTCTTTTGCAAGACTAATAGCACTCTGATTATCACACCGCAAGGGTGTACTAGAAAGAGGAGAATGGCCGATATCTGTCAACACTTGTCGAAGCCAAATGAGTTCACGAGCTGCAAGTGATGGCGCAACATATTCAGATTCGGTTGTAGAAACTGCAACACAACGTTGTTTCTTGCTGGTCCAAGAAATAAGACAACCATTAATGAAGAAACAATTGCCACTAGTAGATCGCATAGATAAATGTGAGCTGGCCCAATCTGCATCTGTGTAACCCAAAAGAGAAAGAGATGGAATGGAGTCGGATGTGAATTGTCGTTGATAAACCAAACCATAATCTATAATGCCTTTCAAGTATTTCAACACGTGCTTTGCTGAAGACCAATGCTTAAGAGAAGGACATGCAAGGTGTTGCCCGAGATAGTTAGCAATAAACAAAATGTCAGGACGAGTGTTCAAACCAACAACTTGAAGACATCCAACCAAATAAGCATATGGTTGATTTGTAACAAGCTGGCCACCACCATCAGAAGTGTTTTTCATGGAACTCGCAAGACAAGGAGTAGTTGCTGAATGTGCAGATTCCAAACCAAACTTCTTAATAGTATCTTCAATAAACTTTGACTGTCGAAGTAATAAAATACCTTTACTGCGATCCCTTTGAATCTGAATGCCAAGACACGAGTGAAGCTCTCCAAGATCCACCATATCAAATGCCGAAGATAACAACTGCTTACTTTGGTGTAGAAATCCCAAATCATTGGAAACAAGGATTGTATCATCCACATAAAGGGCAAGGATTACAAAACTGCCATTTTGGTGTTTGGTAAATAAGTTGGGATCAGAAGAGCAAGAGAGAAAACCATGGGAGGTAAGAAAAAGATCAAACTTGATGTACCAGGCCCGTGAAGCTTGTTTAAGACCATATAAAGCCCTATGAAGACGAGCAACAAGATCTTCCTTCCCTGCAATAACAAATCCTTCTGGCTGCTCCATGTAAATTTCTTAAATCAAATCTCCATTCAAGAAAGCTGTGCGCACGTCCATCTGATGAATTTCTAAACCAAATTGAACAGCAAATGCCAATAAAACCCGAATACTAGTAATGCGAACAACTGGTGAAAAGGTTTCGTGATAATCAACGCCAGCAACTTGAGAATAACCTTTGGCAACTAAACGTGCCTTGAATTTGTCAAAGGATCCATCTGCTTTAAATTTTGTCTTATATACCCACTTACACTTAATGGCAGTACGGCCAGGAGGTAGCTTAGTGAGTATCCATGTACCTTTAGAGATAAGAGAATCATACTCTGCTTCCATAGCCTCTTGCCATTGATCCTTTTGTGGAGAACATATAGCATCACTGTACGTGGCTGGATCTTCAGAAGTAGAGAAAACATTAGCCTCAAAATCTTCATCATAAACATGACAAGAACCATGCTCAAAATCAATAGGCAGATCAATAAAAATGTCAACATCATCAATGACAGCATTCGGAATCAATGGTTGTGAAGAGGAAAGTTGCTCTTTAGATGGTTGTGAAGAGGAAATTTGCTCTATAGAAGAAGATTCATCATCACACAAGAATGGAAAAGCTTGAAGCAAAGATTTAGTATCATCGGAATCATCCATGGACCATGTACCGCCCATAAGCTGTTCATTGAAAATAGCATCACGATTCACAAGCACTTTCTTGGAGGACGGGTCATAGAATTTGTAGCCTTTGGAAGTGTCAGAATACCCAATAAAAATAACTTTAAGGCCAGGAGCATCAAGCTTTGCTCGTGTTTCTTTAGGAACATGAATGTAAGCAATACATCCAAAGGTTCGAAAATGAGATACAGAAGGAATTTCACATGTCCATGCTGTGATGGGTATCTTACCAGAAGGAGTAGTAGTAGGAAGATGATTCTGAACAAAGACTACTGTCAAGAGAGCTTCACTCCAGAAGACACGAGATAACCCAGAATGAATCAGCATACATCGTATAGCATTGATAATAGTGCGATTCTTACGTTCAGCAACACCGTTCTGTTGAGGTGAATATGGAATTGTATGTTCATGATGAATACCATGGTCCATACAATAACTCTCAAACTCACGAGACACATATTCTCCACCATTATCGCTGCGAAGTTTCTTGAGGCGACGTCCAGTTTGAAGTTCGGCAGCCTTGTGAAATTGCTTAAAAACAGATAACGCCTCAGATTTTTGTTGAAGCAAGAAAACAACTGTATACCTGAGTAATCATCAATAAACGTAATGAAATAACGATGTTGTGTTCTCGATGGAGGCAAAGGTCCACAAATGTCGGTATGAACAAGATCCAACAAATCATGAGAATGAACTGAATTCGAGAGAGGAAAGGGTTTACGATTGTGTTTGCCAAGAGCACAAAACTCACAGATTCCCATATGAGGATGAGCTTTAAGATCCATTCCGCGTACAAGACCTTGACGATGAAGATTAAGAAGCTTTGAGAAATCAGCATGAACAAAGCGATGATGCCATATCTTGCAATCATGATCCCCTGGAGCAGTGACAACATTTGCTACAGCATCATTAAGAGAGAGCTCAAACAAATTGCCATTACGAGAAGCAGTTGCAATAATCTGTCCATCTTTCTCAATGCGGCATTTGGTGTGGTTGAATCCAACAAACAAACCAAGATCAACAAGTCTTGCAACTGAAAGAAGATTACGTTGAAGTTCTGGGACATGTAAAACCCCTCGTAAAACTCGAGTTGAAGAAGATAAGGTGCCAAGATATAAATCTCCAATGCCCTTGACTTGGCAAGTTGTATCATCAGCAAGATAAACAACACGCTTAACAGGTAAAGAATGATAGTTATGTAGCCACTTAGATTCATATGTCATATTTCCTGTAGCACCAGAATCAATAATGAAAAGTGAACCATCACGTACATGAAGTATTCTGTCTGGGGGAACTGAACATAAAACACAACTTGTTTCAGGCATAACATTATCATGATGCTCGGCTGCATATGCTCGATTTCGATCTACATCAAATCGATGCTTAAAGCACATGGAAGAGGGATGATCAGATTTTCCACAATAATCACAAGAAGAAGAATCTCTAGATAAACGTGGTTGTTTTGTGGTAATGTTGTGTTCTTCATCATATTGACGTGCCCAACAGTCATCTTCAGTATGACCATTCCTATTGCAGTAAGAACAATGCTTGTTAGGAAATTTGAGACGAGAGAAACTACCACCACGACGACCACCTCTATGGTTGCCTCGTTGAAAAGAACGCCTTCGCACATTAAAGGCCCGTTCCAACAGTTTTGACTCAGGCTCCTCTTGTTGTGAAAACATAACTGCATCATGACCAACGCTACGTTGTTGTTGACGTTGAGAATACTCAATCAAAGATATGCAAGTTTGGTCAAAATCAAGACCGTCCTTGTTAGAAAGAATGGTAACAATGTTGTCATAAGACGGATCCTTTATTGTATCAAGAAGAATTGTAATAAGTTGCTTTCGTGGAACAGGATCACCCGCAGCAGCAAGTTGATTAATAATAGATTTGAAAGAATCAATATGTCCCGTCATAGCAGTACCAACTTCATACTCTAACTTTGAAAGCAAACCTCTCAAATAAAGTGTTTCTGTAACAGACTTTTTTTGAAAATTTGCTATAAGATACTCCCATACGTCATGGGAAGTAGGAAAGTCATACACATCAAGCATGAGAGAATCACTAAGAGCAGAAAGAATATGCCGACGAGATGCTTTATCACGCCTCTGCCAATCCATATAAGCAAGACGCCATGCATCAAAAACAGGGCCTTCCGTGATAAGAACGTTGTCAGAATTCGGAATAATAGGCTGAGACGGACATAGAGAATTGCCAATAACAACATCTGAGAGCTCATCGCCTTCAAGAATTAACAGCATCTTTGCTTTCCAACCGGGAAACCCTTGGCCTTGAAAAGAAGGAATAGAATGTTGGCCAGAAGGAAAACCATTGATGAGAACAGCCATAGCCATATCTATCTGTGAGAAGACGTATAAGATAAAATCACAAAATCTGCACACCATAGACAAGGACGACTGCAAGAGATAAGAGACGTCAATAAGAAAAGAGTCCTCAAAATAGCAAGACGTGGGACGCAAGATTCATTGGTAGACGCTGGATGAAAAAGCTAGATTGGTCGCTTTGCTAAAAATAGCAAAATCCGAGACGTGGGACGCAAGATTCATTGGTAGACGCTTGACGAAAAAGCTAGATTTGGCGGTTTGCTAAAAACGCTTGACGAAGAAGCTAGATTTGGGCGGGTTGCTAAAAACGCTTGACGAAGACGAAACCTGTGTGCTCACAAAGACACTTGATGAAGACGAAACCTGTGTGCTCACACAAAGAACCTGTTTTGCTATTTTACATATGCAGTTTGCCTAAACTGTCATAACTTTTGACTCACAACTCCGTTTGACAAACTTTTTTGATAGGATTCACCAGCACAATACAATCTACGCACCTGCACCTGGTTTTGGTTTTAAGGACGCGATTAAGAAACAACTCTAATTACAACAAGTTAAGCTATAAAATCATGTAGACAATACATAATCAAAGAACAATCTTGTAAGACATGAAATTATAATCATGAATTTAACAAGAAGACATAGATGCTTCCCTCTGATGCTCTGATACCATGTTGAAATGTAGAGAGAAAGAGACGAGACAAGGGACACATCATGTACGCTCCCAAAGACTGATTCATATTGAGGACAAGATACATATATATAGGTGAGACCAAGTTAGGTAGAGTGAGCCATATATAGAGCTCCAACACAAAGGAGCCCCAATATCAACATGTCTTGCCACATAATCCCCCGTAGCTTCATTTGGCAGTTCGCTCAGGGGCACCACGGCCTGATTTTGCAAGGCCACTTTTTCCACCTACACTTGCACCATTTGGTAGAGGTCCCTACCCCATACCACGTCCTCCCTTCTTCCATCAGGGAGTCCGATGTCCATAGTGATGTATTTCAGTAGCTTGTAATGTTTGAAATATATTGGGTTTAGGCACTATTGTTGTTCACTGATATTATGACAATGGCCATGTTTTTTGCTTCTTTCCTGGCTTAGATTTTGAGAGAGATGATGCAAATGGAGTGAGATCTCAACAACACGAGAGAGAGAGAGAGAGAGAGAGAGAGAGAGAGAGAGAGACATTAAAATAATCACAATTGCAATTAAATTATTTTTTCTTATGCTTAAAATAAGAATTATAGTGCTCGAAAAAGCAATTTTTAATTCCTTTTGAAGTTATAAAAATAGTAGAGATTGCCATGTTCTTCTAGACACATCCCATACTAGTCTCCCATTATATCTTCATATTGCAACAGAGTCCTTGTGAACTCTATGTTTGCTAGGGAATATAAAATGGAAGTTTAAGATCATTGTAAACGAATCGCAACATTTGGTAGTTATAACTTGATATGCATTGATAGTTGTAAATGAGTTGTAGTGTGTATAGTGCTCTTGTATCCATCGACTCTTCTCCTCTACTGTCACCATGAGTTGTAATGTGCAAGACCATAGAGAGCTCATAGAGGGAAGGAAGTGTAGAGAGAGAAACCACTCGCCTAAACACCAAAAAGCGCTTGCTCAAAAATGCTCACCAAAAAAATATACCTGTGCATGAACAATTGAAAGTGAGAGTGGCAACATAGTCCTACTAAAAGCACCATGGGTATTAACAAAGAGGGAGCACAATAAGGTAAAAAGTGTGATTGCCTCTTTTCGTACACCAACGGGAGTAATGCATTCATTGAAGGGTGCCTTCACAAAGACCAAAAAGAAAGGAGAGGAACAATTATATGGCCTCAAGACACATGATTGGTATAAGATATTACAAGTATATAAATATTCGCTTATTCATTTTCTCTTTGTGGTACATAATTCGTAAGCTCATATACTAACTTCCATTTTTTTCTATGCATAGTTTATTCTTCCAATTGCTATAGTTGGGGTTGTGGAGACAAGAAGGTGAGAGATGCTATTTACAAAATGGGAAGTGAGGTATGATTCTTCTCTTCAATTCACTAAATTATAGTGGTTATTTGGAATTCTCATACACTCACAAGTTATGTATTGGTAAATAGTACACATAATTTCTATATATGTAGGTACCAGGACACTCAAAAGAATCAAGACCAAACATCAAATGATCCTAAAGTAAAGGGAAAGCAAGTAGGCTCATCTATAGATATAGCTTTAGCCCCATTTAGTATGTAGAATATTGTAATTCAGGAGTAAGCTCAAGCATTTCATCATAATGCCGAGAAGATTAAGAATGAATCCGAGGCATTGAAACTAGCCAATCAGCAGAGTTGGAGGAGCATAATACTGATCTAGAAGATTAAAAAGTCCATGATTTGGCCAGGATTACAAAGCTACATGAAAAAGTTGCTGCTACTCTTCCACCGAGTTGAAGGATGGATTCAAGAACCTGGAATAATATGAAGAAGAACTTTAGCGCCTTCAAAATGACATAAAGAGTATGTAAATGAAAGTGAAGGCAAGGCAAGAGTTTTGGAAGTGCAGGCACGACAACTTAAAAATTCAATTCAGGTTTTGGAGAGTGAGATGGAGCGATGTGCAATATGTATACGAGAAGTAGTGGAAACATTACACTCTAAGAATATGCCCCTTCCCTCCAACTGGCAAATAGTACATAATATTGTGGCTTATTTTAGCAAGGATGTGCCGCCTTTGAACCAGCAAACAATCATCTCCGGAGGATCGTCGTCATCGACGACAAAGTTCAGAATGCTCTACCCGATATAAAGAACCTACACACAAAGGCCAATCATCTAAGGGTTTGACTTAAGCAGCACACAGAAAAGGTGCCATTACCTAACTATATGGTCAGTGTAACCAGCCAAAGGCTGTGGAGCATGAAGATCATCCAAAAAATGGCAATCCAAAAGCCCACTTTCATTCTTTTTCTGATTATTTAAATTCTCAATTTCAATCTTATAGACAAAGTCATCCATTTGCTAATATTATAGATTTCCATTTTAGAAACCCATTAGATATAAATTTTTTCTCAAAAAGTTATAGAATCTGATTTTATCATTACATATCCTCGTCTCATCAAGTGGGTTCGTCTTTCATTCATGGGGCAGACTACCCATCGGGTGTACCTGGTGTTAACCCTTAGTTATCCAAACTTTATCATTATTCAATCGGCATACTGAAAGTATCTGTCGCTTTGTATCTTAACTGGAAACACCTTATGGTTTAAAGCACAATCATTCGAAAGAATATGTGTATTCATAGAGAAATAGCAATATATGTAGATACTGATGGTTTGCTGACTACTTGTCTTTTGTTTACTTCTGTTTGTGTTGTTATTCATTTATGTTCTTTTTCTTTGTCTATAATGCGTTAATATGAATAACTGTACACATTAGCTATCCGCCAACATCCTCACTATCCTCTCCAAATCAAATAAGTGTTTCTTTTCATGTTCTTTGTGGGTAGCATTTGTGGGTAGCATGTGGAGATGAACCTGACAAAGAAACAAATGATGCAACAAATAATTCTTATAAATAAACAAATCACAACATGAAAAGTAATCTGTTAGGACACACATCTTTGACATAAGTAGCACGTAGTGTAGGTAGACATACCCTCCCTCGTACCTTCCATGATGTTCCTTACTTTTCTTGCAATACCCAAAATTGTAAGAAGTTGTCAATACTACTACATCAGAATAAGTACTAAACAGTACACTTGGGAAAAAACGTAATTAAGACGAAACATTGCATATTACTTCCCACAACATAATAAAATTGCATCAAATATTAAATAATTGTATTAGAATAAGTACTAAATAGTGAAAAGATGCAGGGGAGAAGAGAGCTTGAGCTCTTGAAAGCACACACACACACTCACAAAACCTTGAGAGAGAACACACAAGGTGAGAGGCTGAAAATATTCTTCTCCTTCACTCAACACTCAACACACCATATACAAAGATAAGAGTACACACATATGAAAAGGTACTCAACCAAATACATACTAGGGTTCTCTATAGTGTGAACCCAACTAAATGAGCTGGCGCTATAACTATGCCAGTCTCTAGAATGGCTGTCACACAGCCTGTCATCCCACTGGCCGCATATCACCCATGATCTCACCAACCATGCCTGTCATCCCACTGGCCGCATATCACCCATGATCTCACCAACCATGCCAGTGGTGCAAGTGTGGGGCCTATCCCTCAGGCGGGTCATCAGTGTCCACCGCCTCACTAGATGAGCTCGATATCTCAACACTCCCTCTCGAGCTCAACTCCATCTCATGTACACCAAGCGAAACCCTGAATCTGTGGAGCTTCTCTGTACCCAATGATTTGGTGAAGATGTCAGCTACCTGATCCTATGTGCTGACATAAACAAGGTCAACGTCTCCTGCCAAGACCATCTCTCTGACAAAATGGTAGTGGACCTCTATATGCTTCGTGCGAGCATGAAAAACTGGGTTCCTGGCCAACTGTATACTGCTAATGTTGTCACAGAAAATGACAACTTGTCTATCCACTGATAGACCCAAATCTGCAAGTAGCTTTCTCAGCCAAGCTACCTCACATGATGCTGCCATAGCAGCACCTCTATACTCGGCCTCTATAGTACTGGATAGAGCAACCGTAGGCTGCTTCTTGCTGCTCCAAGTCACAGCAGCACTCCCCAAGGAAAACATGAAGCCACTAGTAGATCTTCTATCTGAGATACTACCAGCCCAATCAGCATCTGTGTACCCATGTACACATATCTCTATTCCAGTTTCATAAAATAGTCCACAATGCAAAGTAGACCTCACATACCTCAGTATGTGTCTCAATGCATCCAAATGCGGCTTCCGAGGAACCTGCATAAACTGACTCACCAACCCAATAGCATAGCTCAAATCTGGCCTCGTGATCATCGTGTAGATCAAGCTTCCTACTATGCACCTATACATAGTAGGATCCTCCAAAATCTCTCTTGAATGTGCACTTAACGTGCCATTCTGATCCAATGACACTGAGATAGGATTATAGCCTATCATACCATACTTGGACAACATGTCCAAGCCATACTATCTCTGCAAAAGAGTAATCCAATACCATGTGGTGACCTAATCACCTCAATGCCCAAGAAATATTTAAGCTCCCCTAGATCCTTCATCTCAAAGTTATGTCTAAGCAAGATCTTTACATCAAAGATCTCTACATCATGGTCCCCCGTAATGATCAAGTCATCTACATAGATGACAACAAGCACAACCCCTCTATCACTGTGTCTCATATACAGCGAGAAATGGACATTGGCTACATGAAAGCCAATAGTGACAAGATATTCAGAAATCTTGTCAGACCATGCTCTTGGTGCTTGTTTTAAGCCATACAAGGCTTTCTTCAACCTACACACATGCTCGGGGTGACTCACATCATCATAACCAGGTGGCTGCAACATATACACCTCTTCCTGAAACATATACACCTCTTCCTACAAATGCCCATGCAAGAATACATTCTTTACATCCATCTGATGTAAAGACCATTTCTTTGACGCAACCACTGCTATCACAACTCTCACTATTGCCATCTTAGCAATTGGGCTGAAAGTTTCCTCATAATCAATGCCATACCTCTGCGTATATCCTTTGGCTACCAATCTAGCCTTGTACCTGCTTATGCTTCCATCACTGTTATGTTTTACTTTGTACACCCACTTGCATCCAATGGCTTTCTTTTCTTCAGGCAATTGCACACTAAATCCCAAGTCTCATTTCCATATAGTGCATCCATCTCCTCATCCATAGCTTTCTCCCAACACACATTTCCAATAGCCTCATCAATGCATGTGGGCTCTACAACCTGCACAACCTTTGCCATGTATGCATAGTGATGTGCCACATAACCATCATAGATAGACCTCTGCATAGGATTCTTCACTCTCCTAAATCTTCATAGTTTTGCATTCATGGCTTCCATAGCCTTCTTTACACCAGGTGTTCTCATAGCTGGTATCCCAAGTTCCTCATCAAGGCTCGTCTCTGAGCCACTAAACTCTCCATCAACATGAGAATGCCCTGCAGAAATGTCAGGCATACTAAGGGGCTCAACCACTTTCTCTTTGCCTTTATGTGATGTACTAATCACATTTCCAAGACTGATATTATGATGCAGCCTGCCACTCCATGGTCTATCAACTGGACCACTAGATGAGGACTCTCCTGGTCCACTCAAAGACTATGATTGCTGACTTGCATTCTGTGCAACCACATTTCCACTCACATCAGCACCAACAACAACTTCTTTTTCAGCAGCATACCAGCTGCTCATCTCATCAAAGACAACATCCCTGCTTACCCTCAACTCACGTGTAGTAGGGTTATAACACCTGTATCCCTTTTGATCAAGGGAATATCGAATAAAACACATATTTTTTAGCTTTTAGATCCAACTTAGTTCTCAGCTCATCTGGCACATGCACATATGCAATGCATCCAAAGACTTTCAGATGAGACAAATCAGGTTTTCTGCCAGTAAACCTCTCCTCTCTGGAGTTACATCCTGTATGGCTGTAGTTGGAGTCCTATTCATGATGTAAACTGCTGTAGAAACAACCTCAGCCCAGCCTCAGCCCAATAGCTATGCGGCATATTCTTCTCTCTGGAGTTACATCATGTATGGCTACAGTTGGAGTCCTATTCATGATGTAAACTGCTGTAGAAATAGCCTCAGCCCAGCCTCAGCCCAATAGCTATGCGGCATATTCTTCTCTTCCATCAATGCTCGCGCAATCTCAACAATGTGCTTGTTTTTCTGCTCAACAACTCCATTTTGCTGCGGAGTGTATCTGCATGTAAACTGTCTCCGAATACCATTTTTCTTTAAAAATTCAGAGAACTCATTGGAGAAGTACTCTCCCCCTCCATTTGACCTCAATCACTTTACATATTTTCCTGTTTGCTTTTCAACCATAACTCTGAAATTCTAAAAGTGAATGAACACCTCACCCTTCTCCTTCATTAAGTATACCCACACTTTCCTTGTGTGGTCATCAATAAATGTCACATAATACCTGCAGCCTCCCATAGACATGGTCTTCGTAGGACCCCATACATCTGAATGCACAACATCTAGTGCATTTCTATTCACATTTCTGTTACGTGGAAATACATGCTTTGTTTGCTTTCCAAATTGGCATGCTTCACATATTCTCTGCATACCTTCAACTTTAAATTTTGGCAGCCCTGTCACAATTCCTTTAGTCTGCATAGACTTCATTCTCTGCACATTCACATGTCCAATTCTTTTATGCCAAATGTCTATGTCTACAACAATTCCTGAACCATTTGCAAACATTGTAGCACTCACTGCAGTCATGTTTACATTCAATGTAAACATTCTGCCCACTCTCTTGCCTTTTGCAACCAACCTGCACTTGTCTTTAAAGTTTTCCACATAAACAACCACCATCAGGGTTAAACTGAACCTGCAAACCCTGCTCAATCATCTGGCCAACTGAAACCAGATTCTTTGTTATGTTTGAAACATGAAGTATATCTACAAGGTACTTCACTTTGCCATCATGCATAAACAATGGCACATCTCCAACATGGGAAATTGGCTGAGCAATGTCATCCCCTGTTTCTACAAAACATGGTCTTTCAAGGTTTTTCATCTCCTTGAACCACTCCCCATGACTTGTCATGTGGTTCGAAGCACCTGAATCAACGTACCATACATCATCTTTATGTGCTGCTTCAACATTTTCAGACATGGCATTAACGACATGGTGCATAACAAACAACCTTTCATTATCCTCATTGTTTCTGCTCGAGGATGCATAGTTGTTTTGCTGCAATTTCCCATTTTGCATGTCAGCCTGCTTCTTATATCTGTGTGCACATGTCCAGGCTTACCACAATAAAAGCATCCACGTGTATCATTATGCTACCTTTGCCAATTTCCACGACCTCTGACTCCCCCTGCCTCTAAATTGGCCTCTTCCACGTGCGTGTTGTTGTTGTGAATTCTGGGACTGTTGTTGTTGCTGCTGTGATTACCTGTTTGGCCACCTCCTTAACCGCGTCCATGGCCTCCTCTACCTCGTCCTCTTCCTGAACTTGTGTAGAAGGCCTGTTGCTCTGAACTGTTTTTGTTTTGTGAAGACTGTTGGTCTTCACCCAAGCTCTTCTCTTCTATAATCAACATAGACACCAAATCTGTGAAATTGGGAATGTTTTCCCGAGTCTGAATAGATGTCTTGAACGCCTTGTATTGTGGCCCGAGACCACGTAGACAGACTTTCACCTTATCATCATCATCTACTGAAACACCAATAGATGCAAGGAATTCCACAATACCCTTTATCTTCAATGCATAGTCATTCACAGACATACTCTTTTTCTCCACAGTATGAAGTTCATTCTTCAACTATATCTTTCGTGCCTTGGTATTTGTTTCAAAGAGTTTTACCAAGGTGTCCCACACCTCCTTGGGGGACTGGCCCAATCGTGGTATCCTGTATACTGATAGAGAGCCAATACATAACTTTTCTCGTTCCTTAGTTCTTGATCTCCGGTATCTCCGGTGCCTCTTCATGCTCACCTTCTATATAGTCCCAATAATACTTTCCCATCAGGAAATTCGTCAACCTGAACCTCCAAGCATGGAAGTTGTTCTTATCAGGCTTCTCAGCAACAATCTGGTTCATGCCATCATTTGACATCTTGCCAGACACACAAATTTACCAGAAACGACACTCTGGTTTGTCCTGCACAAACTGCTGTATTTTCTACAGCGGTACTGTAGTACATCCAAATGTCACAACCACTGACCTCAATGTGCATACATACACCCAATGGCAACGGTTGACCTCCTTGCAGCACACACAGTGTCTGCACAACCAATCTGTCTTCTTGCAGTTCTGAAAATGGAGTTCTGCAGAGAATCGATGACTTAGCTGCAATGCTCGAAATTGCCTACTTACTGACGCACCCGAAACGCGTTTTCAGAAAAATGACGTCCGATAGGATAATATATTTTCCCTATAGCTTTACTCCCGCGAACAAAGCTCCTCAATCAGAGATCGTTTGCCAGTGCCTCCCGTAGAGCTCCCGACAAGGGTGTAGTCACCAACACAAATAGGGAAGAGTAGTTGAAGCTCTTACCCTCGTACCGCTTCCTGTGCTTCTCTTGCTTGCAGCTCAGCCCTTAGCATGAACCAGGCTCTGATACCATGAAAATATTTAGGGGAGAAGAGAGCTTGAGCTCTTGCAAGCACACACACACACACTCACAAAACCTTGAGAGAGAACACACAAGGTGAGAGGCTGAAAATATTCTTCTCCTTCACTCAACACTCAACACACCATATACAAAGATAAGAGTACACACATATGAAAAGGTACTCAACCAAATACTTACTAGGGTTCTCTATAGTATGAACCCAACTAAATGAGCTGGTACTATAACTTTGCCAGTCTCTAGAATGGCTTTCACACAGCCTGTCATCCCACTGGCCACATATCACCCATGATCTCACCAACCATGCCACTGGTGTAAGTGTGGGGCCCATCCCCCAGATGGGTCATCAGTGTCCACCGCCTCACTAGATGAGCTTGATATCTCAACAAATAGTATGTATGAGAAGAAACCAAACTAAGATTCAATACCGAACAATACTTTCCAAGTGTGAATTATTAGATAGTATTACCAGAATAGTACTAAAGATTTACAATAATAAAATGCAAAACCTACTTCATGATGCTTGGTAAGCCACATATAGTACTTAGTACTTTTCAAAAAAGTACCAGACATAGTATGGAAAGAAACCAAACTAGAATTAGTACTAGAATAGTACTTTTCGAGCATGAAGTATTAGATAGTACTTCTAGAATAGTACTAAAAAAATGCAATAATATAGTGTAGGACCTACTTCGTGATGCTTGGTAAGCCACATAGTTCTGAGTACTTTTCAAAAAAGTACCAAACATAGTTGCATAGTATGCACAATGCTACCATGTACTCTACAAAAGGTACAAAATTTATACACTATCCAAGTTCACAGTAGTGCTAATTGTACTTCCATGTATTTAGCAGAATCACAAGTACTGAGTAGTACTACAACAAAATACAAAATACATAAATTTTTACAAAAAATTTAACAGTCACTCTATATACACATACTACCAAAGCACACTGCATAGTAATAACACAACATTGATAACTATATAAACTTTCAAAGTACTAGATAGCACTACCAGAAGAAGTACCAAATCCACAAGTTGACTACCCAAATCAATAGATTGACTAAATAGTACTACCCAAGGACCATTTTTAGAAGAGTTTACACAATATATATCAGATAGAGCTTAACAACATATCAAATGTAATGATACCTATTGGTTGCTTGAATCCTAGTGCATCCACTCACCCTTGGGGAACCTTCTTTCTATCACAATTAGTCCGTGACAGTGTAGACTCTCAAAGAACATCATACTTGCACACAACAAGCGGTATGTGTGCAAGCACAGCATGATCACCACATCTAGAGTATGCTATTGAAACCCTAGACCATAGAACACACACCTAAAGATGAGGTAAGACATATAAGTGAGAGAAAAAAGCATTAGCTACTCCATAAGTATGAAAGAAACATTATCATGCAAGGATGAGTGTCTTGTAAGCAATCATACCTATTAATATGCACATTGATTTCATTTGGAGATATAACCAAGTGTTGAGTTAGTTACAGCTTCACAACATGTAATCCCTAATGTGTGATGGTCCCAATCATCTTCACAAGATTGAAGTTGAAAAGTGTCTCCCTATCCAACAACTCCATAATCTCTTTTTCTTGCACACAAACTATTTTGAGGCATTCCTTTGCATGTCACATGTGGTCATGCACATCAAACAAATCCTTCATCAAGCACTTCAACATCACATCCAAATGACATATGCTCATAAATGACTTGAATTTTTTCTGTTATCCATGTGCATGTGCCCTTAGTAGAGTCAACTTCCTTTTAGGAATCGCTTTCTTTACTTTTAGCATCTTCCAATCCCAAAAGCAAAGCAGACCTCCTAGATTCATGACCGCTCACCCATGAATCCAAAACTTGTCTATGACCGTCGTCTTGCCTCACACATGTTTGTGACATATGTGATTAAACATCTACCTCCTCTTTCACATAAGTGGGGCTAAATGTGTATCTATGAGATCCCCATGAGACCTCCATGAACCTACTAGAAAAGAATAGGGCAACTCTCCACCCGACCTTAGGATATAGGAACCCTAGCCGACTAAAATAGCCCTAGTCGTCCACACATGTTCGAACTCCCCTGAACAGCCTGCTAGACCTACCCATGTCCTGACATTGCTCCCCCCTTTTGGAGGAGTTTTCGTCCTTGAAAACAAAGGTAGGATATTGGATCTTGAGAGTACTAATATCCTCCAAAGTTGAACCTTCTTCTGGTCTATCCTTCCACTTAACTACACACTGTTGTCTAATTCCGTGACGAGTTTGCTTCTCTTGATAATCCAAGATGTGCTCTGGCTTGTGTGGTAACACTGGAGGATCAATTAAATCTACAAGAACAACTATATCCACTACATTGGCATTTTTGCCTAGTCATTTCCATAGATGACTAACATGAGAAACTAGGTGAACCTTGGAATGTTATGTCAGAGCTAACTGGTAGAGAACTTCACCTACACGCCTAAGTATTATGAAGGGTCCATAATACCTATGCAATAACTTTGGCACTTTGCCCAGAACTCGAGGGAACTTTGAGAAAATTTTTGTCACCTTCTTTGCGGTCTTCGTCCACATAATGCTTATAACAATCTTGCGCCCGTTTAACATTTTCCTTAACAATCTTCAACATATCATTATGATCTTGCAAAAAATAATTCACTTTTTGAATTCTTTCACTAGCTAACCGCACAGCTACTGGAGATCAGGGTTGAAACCTATACATAAGCATGAAAGGACTAAAGCCTGTAGTAGCGACATGCTTTGCAC
The DNA here is from genome assembly GCF_041138505.1 of Cibotium barometz. Classification (NCBI taxonomy): domain Eukaryota; kingdom Viridiplantae; phylum Streptophyta; class Polypodiopsida; order Cyatheales; family Cibotiaceae; genus Cibotium; species Cibotium barometz. Next base: position 46,460,201 of record NC_141077.1, read on the forward strand.
TATTGTAGGAAAATTCTAAAATGGGTAAGTAATCTTCCCAATTTGTTTGCCTTTTACTCATGAACATATGTTGTTAGCATATCCTCGAGTACTTGGTTTACCCTTTCTATCTGACCATCACTCTGGGGGTGTTCAGTAGTGCTCATATGAAGAATTATGTCTAACCTTTTGAACACTACTCGCTAGAATTGACTATTAAACTTATGGTCTCTATTACTGACTATATTGGTTGTGGCAGCCCATAAAGTTGATAGATATTCTCAATAAAAAGCCTAGCTAACTTTGTTGTTTTCATTGTGGTTTTAGTCGGATAAACCAAGACATCTTGGTCAACCTATCCACTACAACCCAGATGGCATCATGACCTCTTCTAGTTGTAGGTAGACCTACAATTAAATCCATAGAGATTCTTTCTCACTTACCATCGGGGATCTCTAATGGTTGTAATAGCCCGCCTATCTTAAGGATGCTTGGCCTTATTGACTTGGCATTTTTGACAATGAAAAAAATATTCTTGGGCATCCCTGTGAAGTCCATGCTAATAGAATCGCCTTCTCACTAAGGCATAGGTCTTCCTAATTCTAGGATGACCTACACTTGGACTATCATGACACTCATAAAAGTATTTGGCAACTAGTTTTGGAGTACACACACTCTTCCTTTGTATAACAAGTACCCTTTATCAATGAAAAAATGCTTCCAACAATGAAGCTTGTCCCTGGAAAGAGGGGAACTATCATGTGCACTCATTACTACTGCTGCGGGGTGTGAGGATGTAACAACATTCCACACCTGTGCATATGATTGATCATGTTCGCACTTGCCTTCGAGTGAATATAACAGTTCACTTTTCAACTCCGTGAAACTCAACGAGTTGACTTGAGGCATGCAACTTAAGGCAACATCCACAACATTGTATCGGCCCTTGTTTTGCGATACCTTAATTGAAAGATAAATTCTTGGACGATTTTTGCCCATCGAGCTTTACAACCTTTCAAATCAGTTTGAGTTGTCAACCATTTGATACGCTCATGAAATTCAATCTCAAACTTAGCACTAAAGAGATAATGTCTCCACTCACCTAGAGCATGAATGATTACATAAATAAAGCTCATGCTCATACGTAGAATAATTCCATTGAGTGCTATCCAACTTCTTTCTCTCAAAAGCTACTGGTCTTTCTCCTTAAAGGAGCACAACACCAACTACATGGTCACTAGCATCCGTTTTCAACTACAAATTGTTGATTAGGATCTACTATTACCAACACAGGTGTGATAGCTATGGCATCTTTATGGCGACTGAAACTTTGTTGCTAGGCAGCACCCCAAACAAAGTTGTGACCCTTAGCCTTCAATTGGTCCATCATAGGAACCGCCGCTAACTTAGCATAATCTCGGATGAATTTGCGATAGAACCCTGCCAACCCAAGGAATATCTGTAATTCCTCCAAATTGGTTGGATGAGGCCACTCAAGGATTGCCTCTACTTTTGTAAGATCCATCTAAATTCCCTCTACCGAGATTATGTGACCCAAATAATAGATCTTTGAGGTAAAAATCTCACACTTACTCTCTTTAGCATAAAGTGCATTTTGCCTTAGCAATTTAAACACCAATCTTAAGTGTTGTAAATGCTCTTCTTCGGTGCGACTAAAGATCAAAATATCATCAAGAAATACTACAATGAATTAACCAAGATACGGGTGTAAGACACTATCCATAAGCATCCTAAACATAGTTGAAGCGTTAGTTAGACCAAACTGCATAAATAAAAATTCATAATTCTCAAAATCTTGCTAAAGTATCGCACACATCTTGCATTTGATCAAAAAGCTCATCAACTCACCGGTATAACAGATACTTATTCTTTATCGTGATTTCATTCAAACCACGATAGTCCACGCATAAACGCATATATCCATCTTTCTTCTTCACACCAATAAAATTGGTGATGCCCATGGTGAATTGCTAGGCTGAATGAAGCCCCTAGAGATGTAGTCAACAAGTTGATGCTCTACCTCACTGGCTTCACTAGCGCTAAGCCTATACGAAAGCTTGCAAGCTAGCTTTGCATCCTTGAGCACTTCAATGGCATGTTGGACATTGCGCTCAGGGGGGCAAACTAAACGGCAAGTCACTTGGAAACACATCATGAAATTCATGCAAAAGATTTTGCAAATAATTAGAAACTTGTGGAGTGAGCTTAGGAAAAAAATTAGTTTGTTCATAATTAAGCATAGCACTAACATGTCATTTGCATATGACAGAATTGAGAGATTAAATACTCAAACTGGAATTAAAATCACCACCACTAGCATCATCATAAGACAAAACTGAAGGAGACATGTAACATAAAAAGAGATTTTCTATTTCATGAGCATGTACAGGGTGATCCACTTCAGCAGAACAAATGAGTGGAGATGAGGGTACATCATGTTCGCCTTTCAAACAAACTTGTTTACCATTGACCTCAAAATTAAAAGTATTATGTAAATAACTACGAAGAGAGATGGTCCTAAATGTAACAACCATTCATGACCCAAAATAACATCAACTCTCGTAATATGCATAACCTAAAAAATCTAAGTGCATTTCATGTTCCTGAATACTAAGTGGTACTTGCTTAACCACCATGTCCCATATATGCTTATCATGCCCATTTAGCAAGAGATACCATGTGTTTATGATCACTAGGGCTTTGTGGAAATTTTAATTTTTTCTCGATTTTTTAACCAATTGATAATTAAAAAAGGTATGTGTAGCCCCATTGTCAATCATGACACAAACTCTTCATTCATTTGATGTGTCCATGCATTCGAATAAAATTATAGGGTCTGAAAGAGGGTACCCACATCGTAGAGGTTACACAACACTCATGCATGGCATCAGTATGGCATACTTGAACTTCAAAAAAATTCTGAGAAGCTTCAAGTGGCAAGACTTGCACTGTGTGCACCACCTTACTCCCACCCTTATCGACATCTTTGCCACGGTTCTTTGGAAAATTCCATTTATCATGATCAACAGCCATGCAAATAAAACATAATTTTTTATTTTTAGCTCGCTCATAATCTTGAATATACTTCCTAATTTGAATATTAAATCCACCCCCTCTACACAAACTGGATTCCAAAAAACACTAAAAAACCTCAAGAAACAAAATCACACCTGCAACATCACGGCTGAAAAACTCTGATCATGATCAAAAAATTTCATGCCTAAAAATCACAGTCATGTGACTGCAAAATCACATCAAAAAATCATGGTTGTTGATTGCATTATCATGACTACATTATCACACCAAAAAACATAATCAAAGCATAATCAATAGCCTACATAATCACACATGAAAAAAATAGGGGGTAGAAAAAAAATTAGCCATGTTTGTAGTCATGTATCTCCCAAATCGTGAGACCAGTAAACGTGTTCTAATGCAAATCTTCAAGATCTTTTCGGGATCTTTAAATCTTTTATTGAGTAGACCAAGCTGATTTCCATCATTTTAGCCTCTGACCAATCATTGCAAAAGTTAACCCGAAAATTGAGATTTAAAAAAATGCTAAAAATTTAAAATTCAGGCTTGTGAACCACTTTTAAACTATTGTTTGAACTACCAAATGCAAGAATTTTTACAAGACCAAGGGAGAAAAGTTGTAGTACTCCAAAAATACTACAACTCTCTCACACGACATGTTTCCAAATTCATTTTAAAGTAAATTTGAAAAAGAGTTACAAAAACTAAAACTTTTATTTTGATTCCTTTTCAAGAGGAAGAGGTACTACCTACCAAAATAGATCCATTAAACCATGATGCTAAAGGGGAACCTCCAAGGTCTTCACAAGCTTCTAAAACGTCTCAACACATTAAGGGGTTCTTCAGTGCCATTGTTCATGCTGAGCACCATATTGGGTGCTCTTCAGAATGATGAAAACAAAAATGAGAGAAACTATGCTTTAGATGAACTCCTTGGAAATAAGTCTAGGAATAAAGATTCAATGCCTCCATCTCAGAGAATGGGAAATTGAAACTAAAACTAGAAGTGAAGCTGAGACATTCATGAGCCCATTTAAGGAGCTTATCAAAGTTTTTCTTATGGTGGAAATAATGTAAAAGAGCAGTGATTAGTCCTAAAGGCAGTCACAACATCGTATCAATGGAAACTTGGGTATCCTTGGGAAAATCTCCACTCAGCCCTAGAAATATTGATGTGATAGATGCTAATGGGGGATACATGGAAATATGGGATTATTTCTTTCTTCCCATTGAGGGAGTTGACATAGCATGGGAGTTCCAAGTTACTCTTGACCTTGAAGAAATCATCTTGAGCGGCCCTTAGATAAATAGTTCTCAGTACTCTATTGACCATTCAATACAAACTATCACCTCTCTTGAGTGGCCCTTAGATAAATAGTTCTCAGTACTCTATTGACCAATCGTCGATGCAAACTATCACCTTAGGATACCTAATGATTACATTTATAATTCTCTTATGAGAAGAGGAGCCGTTGTCAACAATGGAACCTTTACCACCTAAAACCATAGTAATGCTTGGAACCCTAGCATCGAAACTTAACCCTACTCTAAATCTTCTAAGGTTGAATGTAGGATTTAAAGCATTTGGAAATATAAACATAATTTAAGCCCAACTCTATCCATGGAATGAACCATAATCTCATGACCCTTGAAGGATGGAAATTATGAAGTCAACCTATACTACAACTCTAGCCTCACCATTAAAAGAACATGTTTCTACCTATAATTTCTCAACCTCACATTCGGCAACCACTTTGCAATATATCCCTTCTTCCACCACATAAGTCAATGTCAAGATATCTTCACGATATCAAAATATGGGTAGAGAAGCAATTATTTAGTAGCTCAAGGCCACTATGAGGGTGGCAATCCAATTTGGTTACGTCACCAACCAAGGAAACATTCAAGTCAATGCTCACTATGTAAATCTCAAAAGCCTAGAAAGAAGAAGACTTGTTAACCTCTTCCACAACATAAACCCAAAAGAGTCGATAAAATATTCTTTCATCTCATCAAAATACCATTTCAATCACATGGATTCTATCAAGGTAATGAAAATGTGTGGATCCCAAAGAAATCCACAAGATCCCCTCAACTTGCATAGAGGAAGTAACATCGACAATGAAGGCACCAACCCTCACATTGTAAAGTTCATCAAAAATGGGTGTCTATTTGTCTACTCATTTCTCAAGGATATTATGATGGTAATTCCACCATTTGGGTGCCTAAAAACATCAAGGAAAGAACAACCTTATCTCGCCACACCAACTTTAGTGCCAAGAAAAAGTACACCCACTTCTCGCATGGTGTAATAGCTAAAGTGGCAACAAAGAGACCACAAGAACCTTCTCCTAAACAGAGCCACAAGAACCTGCTTACACTCTAAAACAACAAGGTTATGCAACATCTCATCTCATCAAATGCATCCATATCTGAAGAGCTACCAATCAAAGCTTCAGCTTCAACAAATATTCCTACAATAATAAAATGCAGTTGAATGCTTAATGGCATAATTTAAACTACTTGCCAACCCACTTTAAGAACCACTGCCAGAGGAAAGCCTTCCAAATCAGTACACAATCCTTCATATCACTTGAATGCATGCACATAAAAAATGAAAAGAAAAAAAGAAAAAAAGAAAGAAAAAAATAAGTCTTTTTTTTTTACTTCGCCCCTACCAGCCATGCTTCATTTATATCCCAATTACACTAAAGAGAATTCAATAAGTTACATGGCTCTAATATTTGGTTGAAAAGCACATGATGTCATTAGTAGCTAATCACATCAATGGGGGTAAGCTAATTGGCTTATCGTTCTTCTTTCAATTGGCTAATTATTGTAGCACCTGCTCAATGAGAACACAAATACTCACTCACTAGTGAAAAAATACAAGTATGTATGCACCATAGACTCATCATCGACATCCTTCTAGGTACATCTATGGATGGGGGGGCCATGGTGGTTGAAATCTTAGTCTATGGTACAACACATCATCTGGATTCCCCTTGGAAAGGTGCAAGCACAATAGGTTGTCCTTAATGGCACCCATTTAGACCTCATCAGCAAAACGAACCCCTTTAATAATAGTATCTTTACCATAAAATCCAATGATTACCTCAAGAAGGTGGAGAACTTTTTGATCAACCTTGCAAGTAAAAAGAATTCTTTTATGCCCCTCCAATGATTTTAACTTCAACAGCAACTACTTCAAGAGTCTTCTTGACTCACTTTAATGTACTTCATTGTAAGAGCACAAAATATATTTATATTTATCTTCTTGTAATAAGTACATTAAAGTGAGTCTTCTTGACTCACTTTAATGTACTTCATTGTAAGAGCACAAAATATATTTATATGTATCTTCTTGTAAGTACATTAAAGTGAGTCTTCTTGACTCACTTTAATGTACTTCATTTTGTAAGAGCACAAAATATATTTATATTTATCTTCTTGTAAGAGCAAAAAATATATTTATATTTATCTTCTTGTAAGAGTAAAATATATATTTATACATAAAAAAATAAAAAGCAAGGGGATGAAGAATGCAAGGATAGATTCACTTTAAGAACAATTCAAGATCATCTAACAAGGTCCTGAAAATAGAATAGTAAATAAATGATGTATTTTGAAGAAAATTAAATAAGAATAATAATTCATATGCAAAAAAGTATGCTAGGGTGTGTGAGCATTAGTCTTGGAAAAATTTATAAATAGAGAAGAGTGCACAATTTAATTGGGCTAAGGTTGAACGGGTGAAAAAAGTCTAAGGTTGGATGGTAAAGTGTAAAACCTTAAGACAAATTTTTAGAGTGTAAAATAAATAAAAAACGAAGAGATAAGCATGGAGACTCTATTTGTGCATAAATGAAGATAAGCATGGATTCTCTATTTGTGCATAAATGAGGGAGTTAACTTGACGTAAGAGTTTAAAGTGATTGGATGCATGGAAAATACATAAACATTAAGATTGAGTTGCATAGATATTGTGGGCTACCAGTCCACAATATCTACCAGCCTTGAGTTAACTAGCGGAGCCTGTGGAGTTAACTTGATGTAAGAGTTTACAATGATTGGATGCATAGATAATGTATGAAGATCAAGGTTGAGTTGCATAGATATTGTGGGCTACCAACCTTGAGTTAAGTCACGAAGTACAAGTGTTTACCAAATGACAGAGTTTGCATAGGCCCACGTACATCACTATGTACAAGTTGCAATTTGCAAGTGGCCCGCACAGAACCATCCTTTGGAAATGCAAAGCACTGCATTTTGCCCAAAATATAGCCTTCACAAACATGTTTGCCTCAAGAGGGGGCAATGAAGCAACCATATCAAATTTCTGCAAATGCAGCAAACTAGCAAAGTTCAGATGACCAAAACGAGCATGCCATAGTTTTGCATCTGAAACCGCCTTTTCATCAGAAACTGCATTTGCTGAATCTTCCACACACTTGTCATAAGAATTGAGCCTATATAGCCCACGAAACAAGGTGCCAGATGCAATAATCGTATCACCTGAAGTTAAATCATGAACAGTACATCTGTCATCCACAAATTTGACTACAAGTCCAAGTCTAAAGCGCAGAGATAGACAATAGATTCTTCTTTATCCCTGGCACATACAAAGCATCTAAAAGTGTGAAAGCACTGCCATTTGCAGCAGTAAGCATAATTTTACCAATGCCCTTCACTGGGTAAGAAGCATTATTGGCACATGTGACAGTATTCCCATTATAGAGACAGCCTCAAGACAAGTGAACATATCACGATGCGAGGTAATGTGCTTTGTAGCACCACTGTCAAAATACCATACTTCAGAGTCAACAGAAATGGCCAAACATGCATCATGTACAGATGGGTCATACTGGCAATACACGTTAAATGCCCATTCTGTATCCTGCATACCATTTACAGAATCTACATTTGTAGAAGCATCCGCTATTGTGGCTGCATTTGACTCTTTCTTCTTTGCCTCTTTAGTCTTTAGCTTAGGGTAATTCTTAATGACATGATCACCTTACAATAGTTGCACACCTGATCTTTTTCTTGCCTTTATCAAGAGCCTTCTCAGACCTATTGTTGCTGAAGAAGTTGCAGACCTACTAATAGGAGAAGAAATAGTGGAAGGGGCTGCCTTACCACTTCTTCTCTACTGGATAGCAATAAATGCCTTACCACTTCTTCTCTACTGGGTAGCAATAAATGCCTGATCAACTGCACGCTGCCTAGCCCTATTTTGCCTGGACTATGCTTTTTGCAAGAGCTTATTGACTAAAGTATCATACTTGCACTATCTACTGACTAAAGTATCGCCATTGTAACCTCTCTATCAACAAAGCTACTCAAATGAGATCCATGTTGCCCTCTTTATATGTCTCCTCTTTGTCTGCTTCTGCTTCTAGTGCAACTCTAACAAGAGCATCATCATCTCGATCCCTGGTTGTTCTGGTACGACACCCCTTGGGTAGCTTTGAGAGTTATACGTCTCCAATTAAGGAGTTGTATTCATAGGTGCATAGGTACCTATATGGTGCTCAATACTTCAAACTAAATTTGGTGGCCACATTTACATTTCGGGCATGTTTCGGCCTCCATTCGGCCCCACTATGTTGCAAGGTGTTTCAAGCAGTTCTGGAAAGTTTTTGTTTGGAGATGTCTCTATCCAAACTCTGGTTATTGTAGTGCATTTTGTATGTACAGATTTGTATGTACAGACAACATTATATTTTGGATGTGCAAATAGTGATTACACATATATTACTGCTTGTGGATGTATGTACGTATACTCTGGTCATGTATTGTGACATATAGATTATATAAAAGTACCGCTATAATAGTTATAACATATACTGATGTGTTGCAGATTGAATACATAAATTGTCTGTTTATAGATTTCTGGGTGTTGCAAGCAAAGATGTCTGACAGCATCAACCAAATTGTCAGTGAGAAGCTTGATAAGAACAACTTCCATGTTGAAAGAGACTATGTTGAAAGAGACAATGAGGATTTTGAGACTATATTGAAAGAGACAATGAGGAGCCTCTAGAATTGCCTAAAGAGAATGTTACTCCAATAGAGATAAATGCATTCAAATATTGGAACTAGGGTGCAAGGAAAGTCATGTATTGGCTTTCAAACAATGTGATAGACACTATGATATGCCATATACAGGATGCACTAACACTCCAGCAATTGCATGGCAAAACTGAGTGAAGATATTCCAAACAAATACAAAGGCAATGAAATTGCAAACAAGAATTGCATACAGTTGAGAAGAAGAACATGTCCATCAATGAGTATGCATTGAAGATCAAGGGTATTGTTGAATCCCCTGGATCTATTAATGTCTCAGTGGAAGACGATGACTTGGTGAGCATCTGTTTGAATGAGCTTAGAAAAGAATACAAGCCATTCATGACCTCTATTATTATGAGAGAGAGTGTTCCCAGCTTTCAAGATTTGGTGTCTATGCTAATCATAGAAGAGATGTCTTTGGGTGAAGACTCTTCCTCCCAAAGCAAGAACACTTCTTCAGAGAACAGACCTACTCAAATTTAGGTAGAGGTCGTGATTAAGGCCAAGATGGTGGAAAATCACAACTACGGACAGCAGCAGTCCAATGATTCGCACAACAAGCAGTAAACATACATAGGTGGAAGAGGCCAATCTAAAGGTAGGGGAGCCAAAGAGGCCGAGATACTTGGTAAAGATAGAAATCAGGATTAGGTTCAAAGGATTGTTTTTATTATGGCAAACTAGGTCACTTTGCAGCAAAATGTTACAAGAACCAGAGTAATATAAAAATGGCACATTGCAATAAAATAATTATAGATCTTCAAGCAAGTAAATTGAAGATAGATGTGAGAATTTGTTTGTTATACAGCACATGTTGAATTCAGTGACTATAGATATATCCATAAATGGTGATGATGTATGGTATGTGGATTCGGGAGCCTCTAACCATATGACCTATCATGGTGAGTGGTATAGAGATGTCATTTGAAAATCTAAAAAAAACTAGGTTTATGTAGAGATGGGGGGATGACATGACTCATCCTATTGCTAACATTGGGAATGTGCCATTAGCTATGCAAGATGGCAAGATGAGATACTTGGAGTAATTACTTTATGTGCCTAACATAACAAAGAGTTTGGTTTCTATTAGGAAAATGATTGAGCAGGGTTTACAAGTATGCTTTAATCTTGAGGACTGCTATGTTAAGGACTTTAACAACAAATGTCATTTGATTGTAAAGGGCAAAAGAATGGGCAAATTGTTTACTTTGTTGGATGTGAGCATATCTAAGGTGAAAGGTGCTATGTTTACATAAGATGCAAGTATTGTGGTCTATATAGATATTTGGCACAAAAATATTGATCATGTAAATGGCCAAAATGCCTGCACAAGCTACTATGTTTGCACAAGGTGCAAGTATTGTGGGGCTGATATAGATATCTAACATTAGTCACGTGAATGAGCACAACGATTGAAGTCTATGTGTTATAGAAACTTGTTACAATTTTACCAAAGTCTAAGGTAGATGGAATGTATAAAGTATTTGAAGAAATTCAGTTTGGAAAGAAAACAAAAGAATGTATTTCCACATAACATGAATGTAAGTAAGAGAGCACTTGATGTCGTGCACTCAAATGTATGGGGGCCGACAAAGATGGCATCAATGGGAGGATGTCATCACTATTTATCTTTCATTGACCACACAAGAAAGGTGTGAGTCTGTTTCAAGAAAAAGAAAAGAAAAGCGTTTACTCACTTTTAGAATTTCATAATGTTGGCTGAAAAGAAAACAAATTCACACATTAAGTGCCTAAGGTCAGATGGAAGGGGAGAGTACTCCAATGAGTTCAGTGAGTACTTAAGAAAGCATGGAAGAGGCAATTCACATGCAGGTACACTCTGCAAAAAAATGGTGTTGCTGAGAGGAAGAATAGGTACGTTGCAGAGGCTACTCATTCATTGATGGTGGTTGGCTGAGAAGAGCATGCCTCACCATTATTGGGCTAAAGCAGTTGGAGACTATAGTTTACATTATGAACAAGACCCCCATAATAGTGAAAGGCATGGTGTGACTCTAGAGGAGACATATACTAGCAAAAAACCTGATTTATCACACTTGAAATTGTTTGGATGCATTGTATATGCACACATTAAGTAGGGAATTGTCAATGCCCCCAAAAAGACAACACACACACACACACACACACACACACACACACACACAAGGCGGCCTCTTATGCATCTAATTATAGCACTATTTACCTTGCAAATGTAGGTTCAATCTAGCCTATAATCTCCATAAGGTGTTGTAAGTGTGATCAGGCTTTTCTTAGCACACATGTGGGGTGCTCACACACACATAATTCACAATTTCCTTACCCATAGGGCTGTGTGCAACCCTTTCTTCAAAGGCTATCCAAGAAAACCAAATTTGTGGCCCTTGCACCTAAGCCAACAAAATGCTTTTATGCATTACCTAATTAAGTGGTGTGCATGCTAGTCCACGTTCCAAAAATGTTGTTTTAGCCTTCATAAGGTGGTATTTAAGTAACGCTTGTCAAATTTCTGCAGCATGCAACCCATGAGGTAGGTGCAGGGAAGGATCAAGCTCTACCTCTATTTCTCTCAATTTCTCTCTTGGATCATGTCCGCTTTCTATCTACACATCTATCTCTCTTTGTTTGTCTCTCTCTCTCTCTCTTATGCAAGGTATGTTGATCATGACTATAGTGGGCGGCTAGTGGCCATGAAAAGCATGAGGTCTTTCTTAAGGGTAGTATCAGGGCTGAGTTGCTCTAGGACAAGAGGGAGGTGGAGGACGGGCACAGATGCATACGTGAGGAGTGAGAGAGCCGATTGTATAAGAAGAAGAAGGGAGGTAGAGAAGGGTGTTATGGCTTAGCCAAACCCCCCTTGAAACACATCCAGCAAGAAGATTACCTGGTGAACTACAACTGTCGTGTGAGGATCTTTCCAATGGCCGAGCTCGTAACCCGTGAGGTCTCCAAGCTCCACAACTCTTTGAGAAGCAATTCCAGCATGCCTCCCACATGCGTTGTCACACTGTCACGTTGCACTAGTGTACTCGTGCCTCATCTCACTGCACTTCACTCACACACACTCACTAATATGGATTAGAGAGAGATTAGCAAGAAGATTAGCAAGAGTAAGACTCTATTGTTCAATCAGAGAGTTGTTTGTATTATGAGAGATTTTTACTTATATACATGGCCAGAAGTATTCACTCACTTAAACTTTGGTGGCCAGCCAGGCACCTTAGGCTCATAAGAGGCCTAATGCTATTACAATGACTACTCTCATAATATATCCATGAAGTACATCACTTGGGACTTCGTCCTAACTTGCTACCACATAATATATCTATGAAGTACATCACTTTGGACTTCGTCCTAACTTACTACCACTTACTACCACATGCTCTTGAAGTGAAAATAGCCATAAGTATTCCATCAGACCATTACGGGTGCCCATCCAAGTTATAGATTTGGACACCATTGCTTCATATCTTAAATGTATGACCTTTTGATGTATCTACCTTGACTCCTTGATGTAAGATAATGGCGGTAGATCTTGTTAACCCTAGAAATGGGTTAAGATTTTCTCCTTTTCCTAATGCCAATCGCGTCCTAGTGATCGCGTTAAAAGACCTTTGTGTGGGGAGAATTAACAAGTTTTGTTGATGGCTTTATTGACTGACATCATTCAATGGTCCTTGTTTCTCCAGAAGGAATTAGAAAGGCTAGTTAGCAAATGAAAGGGTTAGAGATTAGCGGGAATCCCTAACGTGGTGGGGTTTTTTCGAGTGATTGCATTTTTATATGCTTGTGAGATTTTTTTTGTGGGTTATATTTTTTGCTCACTATGTTTGTAGCAATCATAAGCAGAGTTACATGTTATTTGAGTTAGTTGGGAAGCTAAGAGATGTTAATAATGTGGGAGAAGAGAAGGAAGGATCTAGAGGAACGTAGACAAAATCATCAAAACGAGATTTTGATTCTCAGTTTCTCATTTTGATTCATTGAAATGACATTCATCACTTTAAGAATTAGTCTTTGATGATGTCTTTTTTTGTGGCAGGATTCTTATCAAATGTTGTTGAGTAGGACAGGTTATGGAAATGAGACATGTGGAATTAATTATGGAGTTATTTGCTATTTTATGTGATATTTATGGTACGCTCATTTGCCACATGATCATGTGACAAGCTACGCGCGAGGGCGTGGAGTAGTGATCGCATCATGTTGGGTGGATAAGCAAGATTTAATGTGTCTTGTGTTTTTGGTGAGCAAATCAGTGCATGGAGTAGCGTGGGTGCAATGGATTTTGGTTGTTGCGTGGCCGTCGTATTTTGATGTGCGATGATGGTCGCCCACCCATAGTTTCATTTAATAAATTACAACAATTTTAATGTAAATAGCCAAGCTTGGGGACCAAGTTACTTTTTGATATTAATGGCCCAAAGTAGAATGTATCAAGCTATATTTATGAGCACTTACTTTTTTTGCTTATACATAAATACATGCATGAGGAAGGGTGCTCACTCATGCATGGGGGGAGATTGAACCCACTCTTTTTGTCGTGCATAGTTGCTATATTTATCTCCTTCTTGTTTATTTGAAAAGTTTGAAGTTATGGTTATGGAGGTATTAACAAACAAGGAGCACCTCATCCAATGTCTCCACTCACATGCCGTCTCATCAAGCGACAATTCGTTGTAACATAATTTCGACATGGATACTCCTTTACCCGAGGCTACTCCAGAATAATAAATTTATTTGTTGCAACAACTTCAAGATGCAAAACACCAATTACAAAACTGCGACAAATGACTATGGGATTCGGACACTAAGGATGACCAAATTGCTAAACTTTTGCGAGCCGATTCGACGCTCAACAAACCTGCATAGAACAAAAGATAAGTCATCACTCATTTACTTTCTCTCGCTTTGATGGTCGCAAAGATGAAAATTTTATTTTATCATGGTTGAATCAATTTGATGACTACTTTGCCAAAGAAAAATTTACTTAGCGATATGAGGAAAAAGGTGCTTATGTGCCAACAAGAAAGAAACGTGAGTTTGTGTAGATCAAGGCACACCACACTACCTCATAATCCCTTAAATATCAATTTCTCTTTGAGAGGGTTAGTAAGGGGATTTACATGCCTTTGATAAATATGCAAGTTGGAGGAAATCTGGAGGAATAGTTTTTCTTGATAGTTCAAAAAAAGGTTTTTATTTGCTTTAAGATTATCTCACTCTATTTGATATTATGAATACTTTATCAATGATGAATTTGCGTCAGAGATTCAAGATGATCCCGAGTGCAGCATATTGAACAATAAAAGTTTTCTTATTTGGGACAATAATCATAGATGTAACGCATGGATGGAATGCATCAGGTAAGATAATTTGTTGACTTTTTTCCCTCGCTTTTACACAAATTTTCTCCCTTTCTCTAAATCATTGGCTAACTATTGTAGTGTATTTGACAGCTCGTTCTCGCCATGTTTGTGTCCATTGTTAATTTTTGAAGATTGAAAAATCTCAACAAGAAGATGAAATATTGCTTGCACTTGCTAAAGTGTATAGATAACATACACCTTAGCATGCTTTTGTCTATGACCATTTTGTAGCTTGGTCTAATTATAATACAAGAGCATACATACATTTCTATTCTTTTCAGGCTCACTTGTGTCCATGTACTTCATATACTTGCCCATGATATCTTTCTCATGCAAAAGTTTATGAGAAAAAATACTCTCTTATGATGAGAAAAGAGATGAAAGGATTAAAAAAACCTTGGTATGATTGTCTTATGCAGTCTTGTCTCAGTTTATTTACAAGGTATAAACTTACTTATATTATGTTTTCTTGTGTGGGTTGTGTATGAAATAGTCAATTATTGGTTGATCTTTGATTCTGTTTATTTTGATGGATGGAAGCAAGATAAGTTTGCAAAGAAGTATGAGGAGGAGATGTCTAAAGTAAATGGAGATGCCCTAACATATGAGGAGTTTGAGGAGGCACATGGGGCAACAAATAAAGAAAGTGGAGAAAATGGTAAAAGGCAAAGGATATAAGGTTGATGCAGTTGCAAATCCTATTCATGGTGAAGGATTTTTTCAAATGCTATTCTCCATAAATTTTGAGCAAAAATGAAAATAGATTACCAAAGAGAAACTCGGGTACCTATGTGCAAGCAAGATTGGACCTGAGAAGTATGGTTCATTTACCCTAAACCCAAGTGAAGTACTTTATTTTGCACTTATCATGTTCATTGTATTATAATACTGTGATCACTATTTTCCATGTAACAACACTTGTTTATTGAACTACAAAGAAAGAAAGAGGTGTTGAAGCACCTTGGTTTAGATTCGAGCACATGGGAAGCTCATGGTATGAAGGCTAATAATAAATCATTCCGCAAGTACAACTCTAAGGAGACATATTGGAGTTAAATGATTGATGTTGCAATGGACATGGTTGTTAGTATGATCCTCAATTGAAGGGGTTTTTTAATTCAAAATTTAAGGTAAATTTATAGAAATACATTTACAAAAGGGGAAAAAAACCCGTAAGTCCATAAAGAAAAAGGGATCATTTTATTCATGAAAAATCATAGGTACAGTGTTTTTTAGATACCCCTTGAACACACGTGATACATAGGGTTTCTTAATACTGAACCCCCTGAGGTCGGCAACTACATTTCAAGAATGCATTCTTAGACATTGAGGACAACATGAGACACCATGTTCTTGCAAACAAATAACCATACATGAATATATCTATCCATCTTTTTTTTACAGGTGACTTGTTTAGATGACCCTTTAACAAGTTCAATAATATGTATACCTTATGTATACTTAGATAAAACTAAATTTGGGATTGTAGGTGGGTTATGCACCTACTTAGAGATCAATATATTATAAATATCTTGATGGAGTGTCTTGATTCGGTGATTAGCAATGGCTTCTCTACCATCATGTATCCGCCAAGTAAAATGAAGTTGAATACTTGGCAAGGATTTGTTTACTAATTCTTAATCATGTCCTTGGGTGGTGATGGAGGAGGTTCTTCATCAAGATTTTTGTACCATTGCATCATAAAAGGAGACATACTTGTTGGCAAGGATATGTATATTTATTCTTAATCATGTTCTTAGGTGATGGAAGAGGTTGTTCATCAAGACATACCTTGAATAATTGGCAAGGATATGTGTATTAAACTTCCTAATAATATTCTTAGGTTATGAAGGAGGTTCTTTGTCAAGATTTGTGTACCATCATGTCATAAAAGGAGGCATACTAAAGGTTGCAGATGCCATTGGAACAATAGATGTCCATAGGTTAGTAGCTCTGAGAATACCATCGTGCAATGTATAAACCATACTATTTTACATGTGATTCTATATTCACAAGGTGCTTCACAAAGTGATAAAGATTTTGATTTTAAATAGCCCTCAAGATTTTGATTTTAAATAGCCCTCAAGACTTGTTGTTTACGTGATGAAGTGGCTATGCTGATGTGGGCGAACTTTCTGACATCCCTTCCAACAACACAGCGTGGGATGGGCCAAAGGATTCCCAAACGGAATATATTTAGCAAAGCACTATGGCAGTTGCTACTTTTGAGTTTACAACCAAAATTTTGGATTGACGCACATGCACCCATAATTGAACTTTTCGTTTATCTTTCACTCACTCATGCCTTGCAAAACTTAATTTTACACTTAAAAAATCATAATCTTTCGTAAAACAGACCTTTACAAAAAGATATAATCATTTTCCACCATAAGTCTCGATCTCCATAACATACGAATCTATGAGCCCTCAGATTAGTCCAAAATCAACAACACCCAAGAAATCTACTCGATCTCATCATCACCAGTGTACAGGATCTACTCACCCCACTATACAATACTAATGGGAGATCTACTCAATCCTGCTGCTATCAAAATATCGGGGGATATCCTCACCCCATTGATGTATAAACCATGGCCACATGCCTCATTTATTTGTACATTGAAATGATCCACGTTCATAGTCTGAGAGGGATTAGAGTCTTGGAGGAACGCCTTCAAGTGAAGTCCCTAATGGGTGTCAACTACATAGTATTACACCCACCTATGAGATACCATCATAGGCCACCACTTTAAACAAAAGAAAACATTACTTTTATAAATAATTCTTACTTTTGAAAGACATGCACCAAGCATCAACAAGAAAAATCATAGTTGCATGAAACCCTTTGTAACTCGATAGATCCTTCTCTCCTTGAGGGTCCTAAATGGAGGTCATAAGTTCCAATTTTCCCATAGTTTTCCCTCAACAATCCTTATTCTTAAATCTCTAGATTTGAACTCAAGTTAAACCTTAGCAACACCTTAATTAGTTGGTTACTATAGTAACTTAGGATATTTTCTCTTTCTAGTATTAAGCTCTAATAGCATTGGGTGCTATTTTTGGCTCTAGGGTCCATTTTTTAGTGTAGTAGTTATTTCTAGCATACAACAATATTTTTAGCATGGAGTGCTAATTTTTTCACTTTTTACATGTGAATAACTTGAAAAGCTAAATCTAGAAGTAGAGACCTAAAATAAGTATAAAAATCCTATTTTTATCATATGGTAAAAATAAATATTAGACAACTAGTTTTGTGTAAGAACGACTCCTAATAAAATACACAAGGGAAAATTCCTAATAAATACAACTAGTTTTGTGTAAGAACAACTTGTAATAAAATACAATAGGGAAAATACCTAATAAAATACACTAGGGAAAATTCCCGCATGTAAACCATTACCAAGGAAAATTTTAAAATCAAGAATAATTTTTTCCTAGCCTAAGATTTCACTAATATAAGGAATAAATCTCTAATGACGTAGTACCAAATAACTAATTAATTAATCTAAATAGACATAGCTTCTAGTGTTAGCGATGGTTTTGAACAGGGGATTTATCCAAAAAACCTTTCCAAGGATAAAAAGCATAAAATTATGCATCCTTGGCTTTCAAAGGTTAAATAAAGGTGAATTTATTAAATGGAAAGCCCAGTAATTAATTCTAAGGCTATGGGTTTTATCAATCCTATTTAATGTTATTACAAAAATTAATTAATTGAATAAATAGAGAGAAATCATGATAAAAAACAAATTTAAATTTGCATGGACATAAGTACAAACTATATCTGAGAAAGATTTATGCAAAATTTTGAATAATAGATTTGACTAACCTTATGTAGAGGTGAAATTAGAGTAGTTGGCTAGCAAGTGGTGAAATTGGAGTAGTTGGCCGGCAAGTGGGATTTATTGAGACTCCAAAGAACCAAGAAATCCCACAAGTTTCTCTATGGGGGGGATGTGCACACCAAACTTCAAAAACTACAATACTTGACAAGAAAAGGACCATTGTACTAGATTGAGTATTCCTGTACTTCATAGAGGACACAAGGATGATTATGATAATTTCAAATAACTCCAATACTCTCCAAAGAAGTAGGCCTGGAGAAAAAGAGGGTGGTGGGGGCATATTTATAAGCCCCATGCTTTCCCTAAAAGCTTGGGAAGTGCATGTATTTTTAGCATGCTTTTATGGCAAGTATAACCCTTTTTATTTATTCTTGGAGTGCTCGACACTTCTCATCTATAAGTAACTTCTTTTTTCTGTTTTTCCTCCTTATCCTAATTATTTTAGCTTGGCCCCTTTATTTTTGGTAAAAACAAGGCCAAACATGTGTGCACAGATTCCTATGCTCTAATTTTGGAGTCCCTTTATTAATAGAACCTTATTCTTTTAGCCGTAGCCTTACACTTTGGTCTAAACCCATTTAATTTAATGAACCGTAGCCCTTCATATTAATTTCATGAACTTTAGCCCTTGCCCTTCATATTAATTCAATGTGTGCACCATTTGTTTGTAGGCTCTAGTTTTACCCATTTGTTGTAGGCTCTAGTTTAATTATTTTATAAGCCCATTTATTTTTACCTTAATCCTTGGTCTTAGACATGTGTTTATGACCTTAAAACTAAAATTTCCATGTCAAACAAAATTTTTAATTCATGTGTAGGGTCTTAATATATTAAATTTTCTACTAAGGTTTTTACGTGTACCTAGGGTCTAAAATGTTGGAAACATGGCTAGGTCCAACAGGGAGTGAGTGAGAGTAGAAGGATCGGTGGAGAGATCAAGCCATGGTGTGTAGAAGCATAAGTAGGATTACAAGAACTCAAGTGATATACTTTGGCAAGTATGTAATACAACCCAAGACCGTACTTTTATAGGTACTAGGGTGCCCTTATATTTAAAAAGAGATGGTTCACACCTAATGTGTACACACCAAGGCTTAATAACCTTTCAACGAAGGTGGTGAGACACAAACACAAAAGAAGCAACCAATCTCCAACTCCATCACATCACTGCTGAGAGGCAACCTAGCCATGCACACCTCCCATGCCATAACTATTTCCTCAATTAGCTTATGACCAAAAATGAGATTATTGTTTAGTCACCCCTCCCAATTCCTAATTGGGATAAGAATACATCCGTTCCTTTTATAGCATCAAACTATTACAAAAACTGCAAAAGATATCCAAGATTTTAAATTCTGGGGGATAACTCGAGTAGAGAACCCTTGACTCGAAAATAGATTAAAAGCTAGGGAAGAATCCCCCCTCAAACATATGTTAGTGAAGATTCTTTTTCGACAACGTTTCCAAGTAATGAATGCTTGGGTCATGGGGGCCAGACAGAGGACTTGGAGTTAGATGTGTTCGTCAAAGAAGTAAGTGTTGATGCCAAACACACATGCCTTGAAATAGGCATCTAATGTTGAATCTAGAAGATCCCATGGCTTCATGAAAGAAGAATAGGAGGTAGACCTTGTGGTGGTCTCAACGTCATAGTTGCAGTACCTATTTGTGCTAGCTTCTGATCTGTCAAACTTCTTATTAGAAAGTTACCACTGATGCTGTAGATGATGTTGATGAAGTATGCCTCCATGCTTTAGAACTCTTGTAGAAGACCTTTTGATGGATGGGTTGATAAAGCTACAAGTTTAGGTCATCTTATGGAGCATAGGAGATGGTCCTCTTGATGAAGAAAATGATAAATGTATGCCGGTTACAACATAGGATTTTTCATTAAAAAATGCCGATCGTATGGACTATTATTGCATAGTAATCTTCATGAGATAAAACACTAATTATGGAGTGGTCACAACATATGAAAACACACCATATGATGAGTTGACAAGCAGGTTTGAAACATGGTTATAAGGGTGACTATAGGGGCTGCATCAAGTTTGCGCATATGAGAAGGTGCCTACATGGGTTGCCATGCTGTTATTTACCGTTAATAGGGCAAAATGCAGCATGTAAAGGGAGAAAAAAATGTAGCATATGAAGGGGGTGGCTTATGAAGAGAAAAATGCATAGATGCTCATGGAAGGATGAAAACATAGAAACCCTAAAAACGTAGAAACCATATACAAGCCCTAAAAACACATAAGGGGAGAAAGTGAAGCATAGCAATGGAATGGAGCCTAGCTCTGATAACATGTTGGAAACATGGCTAGGTCTCAGAGGGAGTGAGTGAGAGTGGAAGGAGAGGTGGAGAGATCAAGCCATGCTATGTACAAGCATAGACATAGATATGGAAGAGAGAGACAGAGAGAGAGAGAGAGAGAGAGAGAGAGAGAGAGAGAGATACAATAGACACAAGGAAGCAAGATTGCAACAAGAACTACTCATTACTTTGGCAAGTATGAAATACAACCCAAGACCTTGCTTTTATAGGCACCAGGATGCCCTTATCTTTAGTCCCTTAATAAGAGGTGGTTCTCACACTTAATGTGTTCTCACCAATACTTAATAACCTTTCTCTCCAGTAAGAATTTGATTATTCCAATATAAAAAACATTATTTTGCATATAAAAATATTATTCCTCTACCTTTGGACTTTCTCTCTCTCAAAAAATTTGTGTTATTGTCTATGACCACCACTTGGCACAATAATGTGCATAATCTTAACTTCTGAGGTTCTAAGACTCAATACCACAACTTAAAGGTTACATACACTTTTTAAATACTCAAGAGAATCTTTAAAAATTTCATCTCTAAGGGTATTATTATGTTCAGAGACATTTTTCTCTCTAGATTGATACAAGAAGTACTTTGTAAGAGGAGGTATCTTACAATGGCAAAGTGTAGAGTGTAGAAATGTTACTAGAAGGAATGCAGAAATCGATGATGTATATATATATACATACATATATGTGTGTGTGTGTGTGTGTGTGTGTGTACAAATGTGTGTGTGTGTGTGTGTGTGTGTGTGTGTACATACACATATACGCATATACGCATATACGCATATATGTACATTAGCAAGTGTATGTGTGTGTGTGTACTTACACATATATACATGTACATACACATATATACATGTATATATAGTGTGTGTACACACTATATATATACATACATACATACATATATACATGTATATATGTGTATGTACACATACACACATACACTTGCTAATGTACATATATGCGTATATATACATATATATATGTATGTACACACACACACACTTGCTAATAGACTTGAATTTAGTAATTATTGTTAGAGTCAAGTCTCCCTAGTGTGAGCTTAGTTGTGTACTGCATTTATCTTTTTCATAGTAATATATGTACATACACATACACATATACGCATATATGTACATTAGCAAGTGTATGTGTGTGTGTGTACATACACATATATACATGTACATACACATATATACATGTATATATAGTGTGTGTACACACTATATATATACATACATACATACATATATACATGTATATATGTGTATGTACACACACACACATACACTTGCTAATGTACATATATGCGTATATATACATATATATATGTATGTACACACACACACACTTGCTAATAGACTTGAATTTAGTAATTATTGTTAGAGTCAAGTCTCCCTAGTGTGAGCTTAGTTGTGTACTGCATTTATCTTTTTCATAGTAATACAAACAGTTTGGTCTTGTTCACTTAGTAATACAAGCAATTTGGGTCTTCCCTAGTGTGAGCTTAGTTGTGCAGTGCATTTATCTTTTTCATAGTAATACAAACAGTTTGATCTTGTTCACTTAGTAATACAAGCAGTTTGGGTCTTCTCACTCAATTCTGTTCACTTAGTATCTACATATGTATATATAGACATATATATACATATACATATACATACATGTAAATATAGATGTGTATATATATAAATACATATATATACATGTGTATGTATATACATATATACACATGCTTATACATAGATGTATATATATGTGTGTGTGTGTGTGTGTGTACACACACACACACATATGCATGCATATATGTACATATATAATATACATAGATATATATACATACAAGTATATATATACATATATATACTCGTATATATCTGTATATATATATACATATATATACATACATAGATATATACAGACAAGTATATATATACATATATACATGCATGCATATATGTATATATATAAACATGTATGTACATATATAAATGTATGTACCTACATATTATATGCAAGCATACATGTATATATATATGTAGATAGAGAGAGAGAGAGAGAGAGAGAGAGAGAGAGAGAGAGACATACATGATACATGTATATATATATATATATATATATATATATATATATATATATAGAGAGAGAGAGAGAGAGAGAGAGAGAGAGAGAGAGAGAGAGACATGTATGCTTGCATATAATATATATATATATATATATATATATAGAGAGAGAGAGAGAGAGAGAGAGAGAAAGAGACATACATGTATGCTTGCATATAATATGTAGGTCTCAGGTCTCTCTCTCTCTCTCTCTATATATATATATGGACTTGAATTTGTTAAGTGTTAGAGAGAGAGAGAGAGAGAGAAAGAGCCCAGTGGACTTGAATTTGTTAAGAGTGTTGGACACGATCACACACACACACACACATATATATATATATAGAGAGAGAGAGAGAGAGCTTGCCCAGTGGACTTAACACTTAACAAATTCAAGTCCATATATGTGTATATATATATATATAGAGAGAGAGAGCTTGCCCAGTGGACTTAACACTTAACAAATTCAAGCTCTCTCTCTCTCTCTCTATATATATATAGATATATGGACTTGAATTTGTTAAGTGTTAGAGAGAGCTCTCTCTCTCTCTCTATATATATATGGACTTGAATTTGTTAAGTGTTAGAGAGAGAGAGAACTTGCCAATTTGTTAAGAGTTTGGACACGATCACATATATATATAGAGAGAGAGAAAGAAAGAAAGAAAGAAAGATTTTATTAACGTCTTCCAAAAGACCGAACTCGGCCTATGAGACAAATCGGAGGACTTGTATGGGGTATCCTCTGTCATCCCAACAAAATGAAAAAGTACTGAATAAAAAAGCTGAATCTGGGTGTGCAGGGGATGGAGCTCTATTACTAGGAGAATGCAAAGCTATATGCATGGAGTATACAATCATGATATGCAACCTATCTAGCTCCATCCTGTACCATACTGGGGGTATAAAATGGTATACATCAGTGAAGGGGGTGTCCACAGCTCCCTGAAGAACATGCCTGGGTGTGCTCTGAAGCGAGCCGGTCGCTCCGCACCCTCTCTGTGAAACTGAGCTCTGATCTCTATCATCTCTCTCTGGTATAGGCGTGGTGTCCGAAAGCCAGGTGTCCTCTGTCTCCTGCGGGCTCTAAGTGTCTGCTCTCTGGAGAGAGAGAGAGAGAGCGAGCTTGCCCAGTGGACTTGAATTTGTTAAGAGTGTTGGACACGATCAAAATTGCAGGCGGGGTGGGGGGGGGGGGGGGGGGGGGCGGCGGAAAGTTGCAGCGTCCTCGAGGTTCAAATGGATTTATCGATTGGAATTTTAGATTCGAAGTTCGAGGAAAGCGAAGAGGTATGGAGTTCAACAGGCTTACATGATATATGATGTAATCATCAGAATTTCCTTCAGCTAACTTCTTCGTTTCTGTCTCACTTTTTTAATATAAATTTCCAATATTATTATATGAAGGCAATGATTTTGTGTGTTGTTTGATATGTCGTAGTTCTAGTGCTGCACCAGGATAGCTATTTCTCTTCTTAAAAGAAGAGATCTACGTCTTGCACTTGCATGTTGTATTGGTAATAAGACTTCTCTCTGTGTTTTTCATTGTTTTCTTTTTAGTTCAGAGTTTCCTTGAAAGAAAGAAAGCCACAAGGACCCCCATCTTGCTTTCCATGAATCTTTGAAATGGTTCTTTAACAATTAAATTATGCACAAAGCAACATGCACAAGGACACTGGATCCCAATGGCCAAAAGGACCTCCCCTTGGGGAATATTTGCTTTACTGCTTTCAGTGTCTTACCAAATGGGGAACCATTGTAGATTTCTGGCCCATTTTGTTTGGTTGCTTTCTGTTGGGTTCTGTCTGCCACTTTTTGTCTAGGATACGTCTGTCACTTTCCATCTGTCTGGGAGGAAGTGGGCTCCTCTGTGCTGAATTCTGCTGCTCAAAGGGTTTTTGCAGTGAGGCTTGAATGATGATGAACGAGGGTTGGGCTGGGGCTTCTCACCCCAATTTGCTCGACCACCACCAGTTGAGGGCATAAAGGGGGCCCTTTTCAGCCCGTTTCCTTCTCTATTAATGGGTGTTTCACCTCCCCATGTGGGATCAACGCGGGCGGCTGCTTGGGCACCTCAGGGCTCATCCACAACCTTCTTTTCCCTCCCCAACTCTCTTGCTGAGTGATTTAATGAGAAATGCAGGTCCCTTATCTTCTCTGCTGATTTGCGTGTCTTCATTGCGGAATTCTTGATCTTCGTGGCTGATCTCTTCAAGACTCCCATCCTAGGCATATGCATTTCCAATAGAGGAAAGTGAGGGTCCTGTGGCATCCTTTACTTGCCCTTCTAGTTCTCAGCTTGTCCATCCTCATAGGCCATGTGCCTCTGGGCAGCTATAACCCGTCATTGGTGTGTATACATCTACCAAGTGTGGCAACTTACTCTCAAAGTCACTCAGTCAATCGTGTCCCTTTTGAGGGCTCACAAAGGTGTGCTAAACCTTGTACATATTCTTAACTGTCTTGGCACATGCATCTGAGGATTGATGCATGTGACATTTTCTCTTGCTTATCTTGGAATAGGAGGGTGGAGTGTCTCCAAAGCATTCCATTTTTACCAAATACTTATTTTGTCAGACGAGATTCCTGATTGTGACCAATGTCACCCAATTTTGCCAATTTTGCTCAAAATTGAGCAATTCGACACCTGTATCTGCTCAATTGTTGATTCTACTTGCTCAATTGCAAATCCCAAAAAAAATTGAGGAAAATACCTTGTAATTTTCTGATTTTTCTTCAATTTGCAGGTTGGTTTTGTTGTTGCAAGAAAAAAAAAAGTTGATGAATTTGGTGCTGCTATTGATGCTGATGCTGATGCTGATGCTGATGCTCCTGCACAGCTGTGCAGGTAGGGACGGCTGGGTCAATTAAGTGCACCTCCACCGTAGAAGAAACTGGAGTGCGTGGTTCTTGACAAGAAAGTGCTATGCAGGACCACCTGTCCATTCGAGATTCTCCGGGGAATCGGCAAACCAACAGCAGCTGCAGCTCCTATGCCTACACTAGAGACGGCGGAGGAGGAAGAAGAGGAACGCTGCGTAGATAGGCTCATCACAGAACGCAGTGCTGGTCATGGCCGCTACCGCTGGTGCCTTGGGGCACTTCGTCAGCTCCTCCTCCTCTTCGTGCAGACGTGTTGGGGAGACCAGAAGGGGCTGCACACGTGTTCGGCACAGTCGCCTACTAGGCCAGCGCGCACACTGTTCGGCTGTTGTATTACGCCTTGTAGCGCTTCACGCTGACTGGACATCTTGAAAGCACAGCTTCTTTGCAGCAGCATGGCAAGCTGCCATGAACACGTTCACGTTCACCAACGCCTTCGCCTGTTCCGCCTGAAAGCACAGCTTCTTTGCAGCAGCGTGGCAAGCTGCCATGAACACGTTCACGTTCACCACCGCCTTCGCCTGTTCCACCTGGCTGCTGCGACTGTCTGTGGTGTGCTTGTGTTCGCTCCACGCTAAGGCTCTCACCAAGGCTATTCGTACTGCAGGAAACCTGCTCCGCCTGCGTGTACACACCCAAGCCAGTCACTTGCTGCAAGCTCTGATACCAGTTGTGTGGGAGAAGGAAGAATTAGGGTTAGGTTAATGTGGGAGACATACACAGAAAGAACAAGGGAGAGAGAGTTGTGGGGATAAGTCAACTCATAATGATGAGTGTGTGACTCCCCTATCACACATGTATATTGCACTAGTACACATAGTGCACTTAGTACATTAAAAGTACTAAGTGTACTATGTACTATAACTTATGGGCTTGTACACACTATAAGGGTGGGCATAACGCCTTTACCCCAACAACCTTCGCAAGCGGCTTGGATGGAGAATAGTCCCCATCCGAGCGGCTACGAATCTGCCCACCCGGTGTGCTGCAAGAATCACGGATCAGGCGCCAGTGGCTGTGTCCCATGGCGACTGCCTCTCGCTCAGACAGAGCAACCTCGTGAATGCATACATATCCAGGGTCGCGTGCTAAGTCTGCCACTATGCGAACGACCAAATGGCGAATCCCTGAGGCATCCACACTCCCGGGATCCACGAAAAAATGAGCCAACTCCCATAGTCGGCCTATCACATCTGTCACCTCCAAATCGCTCACATGGTGTGAAAACTCAACTGCCTGAGTCTTCAAAGTGCTAAGAGCGAGCTCCAGAGTCCACTCCCGGTCACATGGGCCACAGAGAGGGAACGAGAAGGCCACCGCTGAGTCAAGTGCCTCCTCCCCGCGGGCCGGAGGTATCACTACATGAACTCGGATGGGTGCTAGTTCATGGGGGCCCTTTGCTCCAAAAAGCCGTGTGAAAAAGTAATCAAAAGCCTCCGAGCGCTGTCTAGTGCCGAGGCGACTCAGCCGACTGCAGATAGATGATATCCGTGAAGCCCGAATCGGCATTTTAAGCCCCCTTCTGCTGTGCTCGATCAAGATCGGAGCTCAGAGCCCTCCGGACTGCAGGTGAACGCCAGGAGACTGCCAGGGCCTCCCGGGGAGCTGAGGCGGGCGGGGGGGGGAGGAGGGGGGGGCGAGGGGGGTGGAGAAGGAGCCGCTGCCGAAACCGGAGCGGGGGCGGAAGGCGGCGAAGGTGGAAGCGAGGCGGTAGGGGGGGATGGGGATGGGAGGGGTGAAGGAGGGGGTGCTGGCATCTCCTGGTCCTCAGTCGTCACAGGGGTCTCCTCCTGTAGGGGAGCAAAGCTGTTCCTCACGGGAACCCAGTGGTGTTGAGACTGAGGCTGCGGCTGCACCGGTCTCTGGGCGTGCTGCTGTGGCTGTCTCCCTCGACGGCGCCCCTGTCTAGGCTGCCACTCCGAGGTCTCTGTGGCCTGAGCAGGTGTCCCAGAGGCTGCCTGCCGAGCCGCATCTGTGGGCGGGCCATCAGGGGCCTGCTGCTGTGGTGAGGGTCGGGGTCTCCTGCGAGGACAGGCCTTGGCCAGATGGCCGACCTGCCTGCAAATAAAGCACTGGTTCGAGAGCCTCGAGAACTCCACTCTCTGATCAATCCATCCCCCCCCTATCCTCGGTAGCTGAATGACCTTCGAAAGGGAGGAGATGTCCGGAACCAAAACTCTGACGGAAGGTAGCCCAGCTGCTCTGGCCACCACTGAAGCTGCTGTGGGGCCAGTCTCTAGCACCGAACCCACCAATGCTCCCAGCCTGGAAAGGAGCGGCAAGTACTCACGGCAGAGTCCAAGGAAGCAAACTGTAACATGGAAGAGGCGCTCTCCCTGCTCGGCCGCTGCTGGGTCAAAGCCATGCTGCCAAGGTCTGAAGAATACCCGAGCACCCCTGATGTCTAGGGGACTCATGGCTAGGACCTTGGCCATGCTCTGGGCAGTCTCGAACTCGATCTGGTAGTGACCACGGCCCAGTAACTGAACGTCCAGGATCTTGCCCACATCTGCAAGAAGGCGGGCCTGGAGAAGATCCCAGATCTCCCCTCTACTGGGGCAAGTGCCGACTATACGGCAGATGGTGGAATGTGCCTGGAGGCGTTCCACCTTTGCGGTGAGGCTCGCTTCCTCTTCTGGCGAAAGAGAAAGCCTGATGGGGGTATCCTCAGGGGCGGGCGAGGGGGCTGCGGGAGAGTCCCTATGAGGTGGCGCGGGAGGAGCCTCCATCTAAGTTTGAAGCTAGGTCGAAGGCGGAGCGAAGCGGAGAGTCTTGCAGGAGCCGAGCTGCACACAAGGGCGGAGGGGGAGGGAGGAAGGCAAAAACGAAAAAAAAGGGGGGGAAAACCCAGGGGTCGAAAAAATCAGAAAAAAAGGGGGGGAAGGTAAGGTAGTGAAGACAAAAAAAAAGGGGGGCCCTAGGGGGGAGGCGGAAGCAATGCGAATCAGGGGGCAGGGGGGAAGATATGGCAACAGCGGCGAATGGGGGGGCGGGGCGCTGAAGGAAGATGGGAGGGCGCGAAGGAGAGGAGGAGCAGCAGGGGGCGGCGGGCGCTGCAGCGCTGGGGCGTGCAGGACAGCCAGGCGGGGGAGGGGGGGCGAACGCGAATGCAGGCGGGGGGGAGGGAGGGGTGAGCAAACGCGAAGGCGGAAGAGGGGGGTGGTGTGCAGTAGCGCGAGCAGGGGGGGGGAGCGCGAGCTTCAGCGAGCAGATTGCCGTGTATATTATTCATTTTTCCTGACTATCCTGTATAGCATATCGCGAAGTATGTGGTGCAAAGTAGCAAAAACTGCCACATGTATGTATCTGGTGGGTGTAAGCTGTAGCCTAACCCACATGTATCTGGAATCCCCATCCTGACTGTGCTGATCATACCCTGAAGGTGGGACCTAAATAGGATTGCTACTCCTCCTGTCCCCGTACTCCTCCTATCCTGCGGGTATGGCCATGGTAAGCCGAGGCAATCCCCTCTCCGAGCTCCGGTGTGTCTCCGTATAGAAGACGATATCTCATCTTGTAAATGTCGCCGGAAGCCTCCCACATCTGACCACAGAGTCCCATTATAGTTCCAGGGTGCCATTTTGATGCATATAGTCTCATAGACCCCACGCCCCTATGTAGGGATGGGGCGCCTCTCCATAAGTGCATTTGTTCCACTTTGGCTGGTCTGTATTTTTCAAGAGCGCAAAATCTCTGCCCCCCTTGGTAGCAAGACATGGGCTAGTTCTAGAACCTGAGAAGCACCACATCATGCTGATGCTTGGATGAGTAGTCTTTGTAATGTAGATGAGCCTGACTCCTTTGAGGAACCCAAGAAAAATGAACATTGGATGAGAGCCATGTATGAGATGTATGCCATACATAAGAATGGCACATGGAATTTGGTTGACTTTGCCCTATGGCAAGAAAGCTATTGGTACGAAGTGGGTTTAGAAGGTCAAAAGAAAGTCTGATGGTACAATTGACATGTACAAAGCAAGACTAGTGGCAAAGGGATTTGCTTAGCAAAAGGGCACCGATTATGATGAGACTTTTGCACCTACTTCCAAGATGGCCACCACCAGAAGTGTTATTGCATTGGCTACCCATTATGGATGGAGTGTACATCAGTTGGATATCAAAACAACCTTCCTTAATGGGGACTTGCATAAGGAAGTGTATGTGAGTCAGCCCATGGGTATTGTGGCAGATGGTCAGCAAGGGAAAGTATGTAGATTATGCAAGGCATTGTATGGCCTCAAACCCTATGTTCACTTAGAATTTACCTTATGCTTCGATTTTTACCATGCACCTAACAGCCCAGGCCAAGATGAGGGGATATGCAACCCTGGCCCTTCTTGAGAGACGATGCTTCCGGACACATTTCCAGGAACCCAGTAGTCAGGGATGGTTACTTGACACTTTAGTGACTCGAGCAGTGATGTATGATTCCTTGTTTTGGGGACTAGATTTTAGGGAGGAGGATAAAGAGGTTTCAGGTTATGATGGTTTCCTGCATTATCCGGAGAAAAACATTAGTGCCACACCCTATCATTCTTGCTGAGTTTGGAGCAATAGTGAATGCGCTTTTCCAGATAGTGATATAATTTGCACATAGACTACCGAGATTGCATTGGAATCTTTTTGACAGGTGGTAAAGCATGGGCAAAATAGGGTGTGGTATACTGAAGTCAATCGCTGGTTTCTCACACACGGGCTTCACATGGGCCACTTGCTTCCAGAACAACCTGGATGCACCCTCCCTTCATCTCACTCATCAGGATATCAACCAATTTATCCTCTATGATCTCCTTGGTCTCAAATCTCACACTACATCGTTGGCATCTCTGGAGATATCTCCAAAGACATAGTTTTGCTGCAATAATTACTTACGGACCACAATGGATGGATTTATCCAAAGGCTTGGGTATGTGCATAGAGACACGTCACATGCCATGCATATCATGATTGGGCAGATTCAAGTCTAATGTAAGTGCCTTAAGAGTAGAGACGGGGAGAGTAGAGGCCATTGCCAAGCAGGATAGGACATGCCAACATTGCCCCTAAGCTCTCTTGATGCAAGAACAATCAGCATAGACAAGGAATAGAGAGAGAGATGGCTGTATATTCAGTATATTCATATAGTACAAAAAGG
This sequence comes from Cibotium barometz, assembly GCF_041138505.1. NCBI lineage: Eukaryota > Viridiplantae > Streptophyta > Polypodiopsida > Cyatheales > Cibotiaceae > Cibotium > Cibotium barometz. Next base: position 46,490,978 of record NC_141077.1, read on the forward strand.
TACATCATATATGGCCTTTGGACTTCCCAAAAGGATAACAAAAGCCTAAATCTAGACCTATCTCACCTTGGGGGGAGATGAATGGACTGATCGTAACCTTGCCTTTTTATATGCCTTGGAACACTAAGTGACCTGGTCGACTGCTGGTCGGCCAGGTCCTTTGGACGATAAATGCTGAAAAGCTGTTGACCACCTGTAGAAAGCTCTCCACACCTGGCCGACCTGAAACATGTCCTCTGGAATTTGTTCCAGTTCTTGACAAGACCCTAATCATGTCCAAAACTGTGTTTATCTGTTACTCAAATCAGGGATTAGCCTGGGATTAAGCATGTCCATGTGCATGCACATGACAGCATGCCCGACGCCGTGGCCTCTTGAACGTCGGCCACGATCCTCTCATCAGCTCCAGATCTGGGACTTGCTCCATCGCCATCGAGCTACCTTTCCATGTGACGGAGCTAAAGGAGACCTCTTGGCCATACTCATTAGCCCCATGCTTGATATATTTAGTATCACTCCAGTGAGTAGTTTTGATTTGTTTCCGTTTTATTTTCCGTTCCATGATGAGATATGCCATGGACTTTTTTGTATCACTTTGGTCTCATAGGACCATTGGGTCTTTAGTAGACACTCAATATATCTTCCTTTCTTTCTTGCTTCTAACTTGTATAGACTTCTTTTCTTGATTTAAATCTCAACTTGCTGATTTTCTTGTTTTAGAAATTATCTTTCAGTCAAACTTTAAAATTTCAGAAATTTATTTACGTATTCATTGCAAAAACGTTTTCTAGCGTTTCTTTGTTTGTTTTTAAATAAGTGCATCTGCTGTCTCGATTTGTAAGGTTGGACATTCCAGTCTTCCACACGCACACACGCACACACAAGGTTAACACATTTTATGATGATATACTGAAGTCCATGAAGTGCCTCATGATTATCAAGGATACGGGTTGTCTTTTTGTGTGGCTAATGAGTTGCACTTGCAAGCTGCAGTACATAAGAGGCCTTTGTAACACTAAATGTGACATGGATAGAAGAGAGCCAAGTGTGGTTGAGGATCAGGGTTTGTATGCGAGCCCTTGCGGCTATTGCAAGTCGAATGCACCAACAAGTTTTGCATATGGTGAGCATTCCTAGTGCTTTTCTCCATGGTTTCTAGGTGCTACAACTTGTTGCTACTTGCCTTAGTGGATGAAATCTCATAATAGAAGGTATTGGTTCTGTTTCTTTTGAAGACATTTGCTGATGATTGTGGTTAGCTAAAAGGATTTGCCTATGTGCTTGTGCGTAGACTACAAGGGTCTTCTTAGAATTATTGCTGCAAACAAGTATTATTTGTGGAGGGTGGATGACTTGATGTGTTACCAGTTGGGACTCACAAATGCACTAGTAACTCCCTCGTAAAAAAGAACAATCTTATTTGGTTGTATAGGGCAAAGTTTATTGTATCTTTTCTGGATGACATCCTGATTTCTAATTTATTTATAGTATGTCTATTTTTGAGCATGTACAGTGCATATTGGTTGGTTATGCCTCATTTTGCAACATAACTTACTAAGACATTCTTTCAAGACCCTCGGGTACGCCTCTTTCTGGATGCAGGTAGGAGACAAGGACAGGAAGATTTCATGTCTAAGCCCTCTCCTCCGACGTCTACTGAGCATTCCTCATAGCTGATGCAGACTCCCTCAGCAAGATAGGGCACGCTAATGTGTCCTGGCAGCACACTAGAGCTGTTGTTCCCTTGGTTGAGCAATTTCTTGGACTCTCCCTTCGTGCACGACTGGCCTCTCGTGGCGATAATGCCTGGGCAAGGATCGGCTACTGGTCTCTCTCTTCCTTTGGCATGCGGACCTCATTTTTTTTGGATGGCCTGTAATGAGGTCATGTCCAAACGATCCTCCGTGAGCGTCGTACTGAGGACCTCATCCACTTGATTCCCAAAGAAGGAAGTGACCGGTTGGAGGTTTCACAGTGGCAGCTCATCACCCTGCTAAGTACCACCTGCAAAATCCTTGCCAAAGCCATCAGCCTTTGCCCTGAGATGTATCTCCTAAATTTGATTCATGGCATATAGATATGTTTTATACGTTTTATCTGGGATAGGATCACTGTCAACATTTTCTAGGAGGCTACTGTGTGTGTGTGTGTGTGGGGGGGGGGGGTGTTGTTGGTGGTGGTTAGTTTTGTGAGTAGAATTCGGGGTTACTCCTGCTTGACTGTGAGAAGCCTATGATAGGGTGGACAAGGCCTTTTGCGAAGGTACTATGTTTGGGATGGGCTTTTCAGTCTCGTGGGTGAGATGGATATTCGTGCTCTACTCCGCCCATAGTCAGGTTTACATACAAGGTAGCACAGGGAGAGTGGTTTCCGATCTCCTGCCCAGTTCCTCAAGGTTGCCCCTTGGCCCCCTGGCTATGAACAACTTCTTGAGCTCCTAGGGTACAGGTTTACAGGGCCTTCGTCTTCCCATCTTCATGCTGGTGGAGCTCCTAGATCCAGAATTTGCAGATGACGCTGCAGCTTACCTAGGGCAGAGGGGAACCTGCAGTGCTTTGCTTCAGAAATCCAGGAGTTCTGCCTTGCTTCTGGGTAGGCCCCTCCCCCACTCCGACTTGGTGTCCAGTTGAGGCTTTTCACTGGTTCCCAGATGCACCCTCATGCACTACCTTTGGGTGCTAAGGTGGGCATTGACATTTCTGCGGAGCACATATTGCTCCCCTACTTTTGAGCATTCAACAAAGCCTTTTGTATTGGAACTCTGTGTGGCTCTCCTTGCCAGGGAGAGTGGTGGTAGCGAACATGGTGCTCTTGGCCTTCTCTTGGTGTTTTTTTTTCCCCTTCCAGTGAGATATCCTACATCAGTGAATTTTTTCCCCGCCCTTAGGCATGTAGATATTATGCATCAGTAAATGTTTTCCCTGCCCGTAGGCCTTCTCTTGGTGTTACATTGTCCAGGCATAAAAGGTTGATCAGCAACTTTTATTGGGTAGGAGGACAGGGACAGGCAACACCGGCCAAGGTGGTGTGGAGACTCAATGTCCAGCACCCCAAAAAGGGGGGTTGCGCATCTGATGGTACAGAGAAGCGCCTTGCTGTGAACTCGTCATCTGTTGGTACAGAGAAGCGCCTTGCTGTGAACTCGTCATCTGTTGCCTGTAGCCAAGTGGTTAGAATGGAAGAACTTATCTTTGGTCTGGCATCCTGCACCACTACTCACAGTGGTACCCAACACCCCTTGGATGTTTTCAGAGGCTTCTCTCCAGAAGTTTGGCACCTCCTTGACAAATTTTCGGGTAGCCTCTTTTGAGCGTGGGATGTTTTTCACCTGGCACGACGAGCACCATTGAGAGTCCTTAATATGGAACATTCTCATCTGCCTTGCTTCCAGTCCATACACATTCTCTACTGTTGGTTGAGCTCCATTCTCGCACGGTCAGTGGGCTTGTGGATTCACTTATGGCACCCAAAACTGGTGGGAGGAACGTGATCCTTTACATTGACTCAGCCATTCCCTAACCTCTCTAGCTTTGCCGCCCCCTATATGGGTGGAAATTTTCTCATGGCGTGGCATCCCTCTTGAAATCTTTGGCATTAGAGAGGGGTATCCCCCATACGCCTTCATGGTGGGCAGCCAGGGCTGTCTACAATACATGTGGACCGCCTCTGAGAACTCCTGCGCTCCGGAACAACAGGTGTGAATAGTCGGTTTTCACAATCATAGATGCTAGATTGACCCCTCCCCTCTCAAAGAATCTAGTTACATGGGATTGATGGCATGCCCACATCAATTGCCTATTGAAGGATTCATAGCATGTTCCTCTACTTCAATTTTTGGAGGTGGCCCTGGGATAGTTTTTGATCAAGGAAGATTACACTCTTCTTGTGGCTGGTCACCGTCCAAAGGAGTCTTGTGGTGGGCATTTGCGCTCATGAACGCCGATGGTGCAGCCGGTGTGGCGATCCCTAAGAGATCTAGTGACATTGCCTTCAGGATTAGCTCGAAGGCTTATTAGTTAATTTCTAATCACTGATACAAATCCCTTGAAAACCCTATTTCAGTATCAAGAGATTAACAACTGTCACGTGCACCCATGCACTGTGGTACACGGTGGCAAACTGGCTCATCAACAGTGCAAAATTCATGTACATAAGTGGGACCTTTTAGGGTTTATTTGTCGTATGCCGTGACTCCTTTGTGATCCCAGTCCGGGACACGTAAGGCATGAGCTGCGTAGGTCAGTCTCAGTGTCACATCAGTCCTCTTAACCCACTGTGGAGAATTCAGCAAGCATTCATCATTTAGGAGCATGTAGAGGTCAGCCCTAGCAGTAGTTGCATTAGGAGCATGTAGTTGCATCTAATGTAGAAGGGGGCCAGCCTGAAGGCCAGCCCCAAGGCAGCCCAAGTGATGGCTAGCCTTGCAAGGGGTAGTCAAGCCCCTAGCCATGCTCACAAGACCCAATCGGCAGCCCTTCATGGGCTTGGGGAATCAGTCAGCCAGCAGCCCACCCGACCAGCCCCAGCAGCCCGATACTAGCAGCCGACTCAGCATTAGATGCTAGTTGGGTTCAGTTGCGCCATCTATTTTCAGTTTCATGTATGCTATTTTAAAGGATTGCTAAACTCACTAAACTCAGGTTTAAAGACAAAGCCCCGTTGTTTCACATGGTCCTAGCTCAGCGCATGCTACAACAACACATTAGCTTAATAAGCCTAAATCAGCTGAGGACTTCTTTTAGTATTCTCCAACCAACCATTGTGTGGCCCATTCTAATTTGTGGCTTCTTTCAAATGCTAGGCCACAAACCTTCTTACCCCCAATGCTTGCCATGTGGCCGATTGCTTCTCTAAGGTATAAACCCTTATGGGCCCTTCAACTAACATCTATCCCCTTAGATATTTCCACCTCACATTGGCCACCTCAAGCATTTGTGAAGTCCTTCAGACTTAATAAATATGTACTCCTCCCTAGAGAGGAATCTTGTCAATACAAAACATCTGTTTTCTTTAAGTACTATAAATGGACCACAATACTGATACTCTTACGAGCAACATTTTACTAGGGAATGTTCTTGCAAGAAAATATATCTTATGATTAACAAATAATCGTATGAACATTTTAATGATATATAGAATCACATAATGAATCACAATTAACAACAAGAACACAATCATCTTATTTTTTGTTTACTCTCCCATGGATTTACTTCACCAAAGAATGAATTTTCATTAGATATGTAATTTATGTGTGTTTAGACTCATCATTCTTATAATAAAGCACCAAGATAAAAGATTTCACCATATTCTTCATAGTTCTTGACATTGGCATTTGAATCTTGAATCTACTCCAAAACTCTTGAATTACATTTCCCATAACTTCCTTTTTATGTGAAAGATGTCCCATGACATATTGTGACCCTTCATGTCTCATCCCTAGTGTCATTTAGGTCTAGGGGAATAAACTAATGAGCCTTGCATCATTGGTCAATAATTATTATCCATCCAAGTATGAGGAAGTGTTATAGGATTGAGAAGACAACTTTTCCATGGGCTCAAAACAGTGTTGGTGTTTATGAAGACGGTAAAAATGTACAAACGTCGAAAACGATGAATCTTTGGAAAATGATTGAAATGCATTAGGATGAATAGTAAAATCATAACGATAATGTTTTGAAAAAAAAATTAATGGGAAAAAATTTATTTTAGATTTTTTTGATAATTAAGAAAATAGAGATAATCATGGACAATGAACGACATGTATGAGGGTATGTAAAATATGTGAAATGGAAGAAATTTGCATATATTTGGGATTAAAAAGGAATGACTTTTGAATGAAAAAGGTAAAAAATAATGATGTGAAGCGTCCTTGTGAACAACTTCATGCGAACAACGTCAACCGCGACAAGTATGCTATTATTCCCATATTTTTCATGAAACCATCTCTTCTATGGAATATGGTAAGCGTAACGGAGGTAAGTAAGAATTATGCAGTGAAAGGGTAAATGTCTCAGCATAGTACTTGTATAATTGAAAGAGAGTGAGATTATCTCTCGAACTATGCCATATACCAACACATTTTCAATTTATGTGAATTTGACAATTCACATTGAGGTTAAATGAGGTTTGGGAGGATTGGATTCTTTGAAAAGGTTATAAATCCTTTATTGATTAAAAAGATAATTATAATGTATGGAATCTTTATTGAAAAATTACATTGAAAAGGAAGGATTGTTAGGAACTTTTGCTTTTCCATAGTTTTGTTTCTTGAGTGGTATCGAAAAGATTATTAAACTGGAATGTTATTTGATCTTAGATCTTTGGGATGTGGAATTTACACTTTTGCACCTATGCTTCGAAAAGTCTTTAGATACTTTGTAAGAACAAAGCCATTCGGAATGCCATTGTATCTTCAATGTCACCAACACTAAATCTTGTTACTACACTGCAAATAACTTTCTCTTTGATTGTAATCTCTAGGAGTGCTCGCACTGGCCTGTATCGGCCGGACCATTCTAGGGTGCCACACTAGACCATCCTTGGATGCCACACATCACCCCGACGTTGGACCGTTCCACTGTACCATGCCGAGAGCATTCAGTGGACCATCCAGAAATGAAAGCGCACCACCAATGGATACATGAGGTGTGCACACACCGGCATTGAAGGCACCGCACTGCCACTCTGGTGGCATCGACCAGAGATGGGGGCTTTGCACGAAAGCACTGCCAACCTGATGGGCATCTACTAGAGATAGGAGATGCCACTAAGTCCCATGTCACATGCGGAAGCTTTGGGAGTCTTCTTTCAGCCCTAAACACCTTTCTTGGAACATGCTTGATGCAAAACGCAAGTAGAAGATGGAGAGAAGAGAGAGATAGCTGAGTTTCTGTATATTCAGTGTACAAAAAGAAAGTACAATCTGGCTACTAGTCTATGACTCAGCTCACAAAGGAATTGAATAAGCCTAATGAATCTTGGCTGAGCCTATTTATAGGCTTTGGGACTCCCCTGTGGGCTGGCCGACTGTTGTCGGCTAGCAGAAAAATACACCAAATATGCAATCTGCTGCCAACTAGCCACATGGACCTCTAGCACCCTGTCGGCTAGATCCAGTATCAACAATATGCCTCTTGGGATTCCCTTAGCCCTTGCTCATGCCCTAAAAGTCCTGTTTATCCGTTGCCCTTCAGGAAATAGCCCTGGGATTAGCATATACATGTCATGCACATGACATCTGCCTTTGCTAAACTTGATGACGAGATTCCAACTTCTGACCTTGGATGATTGTCATCATCCCCTTGTCTCGTCATGGACTCCCAAACCTGTCATCCTTCCCTTCCTAGCAACCTTTTGTCTGAAAACCTTGCCCGGTCTCCAAATCCACTCCAAATCTGATGAAGATTTGTGCATTTGTTCCACCTTGTCCCCTTGCCTTCTTGCCCTCTCCCTAAATACTTTCTTTGGTCTTCTTTTCTTGAGTATTGAGTCTGGCACTCTCACTCCACCCCTTGGAGGATCATCCTCCCTTGGAACTGTTGCTTGAAAGTCTTTCCTGGTATGCCTCGAGTGGCACTCGACTCACAGGACTGCCATTCCCCTTGGATCTTGTGGAACACCACCAACCAACCTCCAAGGAACTTCTTCCATGTCTCGTGTTACTCTCCTTGGACTGTGCACCTTTATTGGGGACATCATCAGTGTTTAGCATTGTTGAACCTGATGCTGATACAATGGTTTTTTTTTCCCTGACTAGCCTTAGGCCCAAGATCCTCCCGTAGTTATTGATGTTCCACCACCCGTAGGCACTTGATTATCCGCCCGTAGGTGATGCCGCCGATGAAGCACCAAGGGGGGTTTTGAACCCAAGACCTCTTGGTCCTAGGCAAACACCTTCACCACTTGAGCTATCACTTGATTGGCATTCTGATACAATGTGGCTTGGTCACCACACCACCAAAAGATCAAGACACGGGCGATGGTTTTATCCATGCACAATGTAGGAACGGTGGGTAGGTGGGTAGGTGGGTAGGTGCGTGGCTGGTTAGGTGGGTGCGTGGCTAGTTGGGCAATTGACAAGAGACTCACAATGAGCCGGAATGGCCGGCTCCTCCCTCAAATAGTGTATATTAGTCTTGGGAGAATCAAGTGCATAGTGTCATGGGCATTTCTAACTAGATTTCCATACCAATGCATATGAATACAGTATTGCAAACATTATGGTTGTCGGTGAAGATCTGCAAACTCACACTACCCTCTCAAGTGCCTATGTTTCCTACCATCTTCTCCTATTGTTCCACCCACACATGGTAGAAACAATCTGCAAGAGAGCACGTAGGACAAGAGAACACTACACAAGGTATGTGAACATGGAGTCTTGCTTCTCCCTCCTGCTACTTGCTGCCATAATTGGCCATTAAAGCTTACCAATTGCAAGTAGAGTTGATGTCAATTGAAGTCTATGCGATGGAAGAGTGTTGAAGTCTTCAGTTTGTCGTGATCCTTCACGACAAAAGTCTTCAAATGGATGCAGAGAACCTTGGGAAAGCTTCCCCTATGGTTCAACTCAAGAAAGGAAGGCTGAAATTAGGGTTCTCGGCCAAAAGAGCAGAAATTACAGCAAAGAAAAGGACTGTTTTGCTGAATTTCAGCCATTGGGAGTGTGTAGGAGAGTGAAAACGGCCTAGAAACACTCTTGGAAGCTTGGAAAACACTCTAGCAAGCTTGGATATGGTGTAGGAAAGGAGAAAGTGCAGAAAATATAGCCATAAGGCCTCATGAAAGGAGGTGCCGACTTCTAGACAGAGGAAGAAGAGAGAAAGAAAGTTATATTGACGTTGTTGGGAGTTTTCTAGTAACTGTTTTTTATGTCAAAAGAAGTAGTGTGTAGGTGTTTGCTGGTTTGCCATAGAAGGTGTGTTCAGGTTTTTGGGTTTTATTAAGCTTGTGAAGGGAGAGGTGTCTATAGATTGTTAGTATGCACTATGCTTCTTGAGGTGTGAAGATAATAGAGTATGTATAGTTTGCATCCTTTTGATATTGGTGCAGCTGAAGCTACTAGTAATAGAAGATTGTGGGGACTTTGGCATAAGGTGGAACAGGGGCTAAGGCCACTTTAATTTAATATTATGTTGCTAAGGTTTAAGCCTTAGCCTGTACTCAGAAGGCGAGGTGGTGGCCACCACAGTTAAGGATGGACTTCACCACGTGGAAGCTGAGTTTAGAATCTGCATGGGAACAATAGACAGTCCTGAAGGGGAAGGACAAATGGCATGCTTCTGGCTGAAGCTTGAAAATAGAAACTGCATGAAAGGTTGGAAGCTGAGGAGATGCCTGCAATAATAGAGGAGCCAGGCCATATCAAAAGTTTTTTTTGGGGGGGCAAGAAAATATGAGGGAGATGCTGCAGAAATCTGGCCCGATTGATCAAAAGATGGGAAAGCTTTGAGATGAACCTTTCAGGAAGCACTTAATCATGGGGAAGAGAAATCAGACGATGTGTTTTGGGCAAGGAATGGTCGTGGTTATGGTGCAGGCTGCGCTTTCAACTTCGTTAAATGGGCTTCATGGCATTACTGGACAGCTGAGTGTTCTTGTTAGTTAAATAAAATTGAGAAAAGGTAAGCAGCTGCAGATGGTCTTTAGGCAAAGATCCTGAGTCAAGATGTTTTGCTGGTTCTTGGGTGTTCTCTTATTGATTAAGAAAGATGGGGAAGCTATAGAGAGGCTATAGGTTGCTCTACCGAAATTTCTAACAACGTCAAAAAAGACCAAAATGACCTATGAGACCAAAAGATTACATCATGTCCATGGAATAAAAAAGAAAGGAACAAGGGATGAAATGCCAAAATTGATACCAATACAAAGAGCATCAAGCTCTCACATCACCCTAAAATATCCGGCATAGGGCACTGCATCATGGTACCCAATGTAGTAAAGCTGAGCCGGCGGGAGAAAGTCCTGTGGTGGTGGGAAATGATTGCTCTAATCCTTCTATGGCGACGCAAGCATGGGCGGGGGCCATGGGGTCGGGGCCTCGGGCTCTACAAAGCTCGATGGCTTTGTCTAGTATCACTCCTCTTAGCCGGGCTCTTGCGTCAACCTAGAGGTTGAGTGTAGTGGGTGGATCTGCTCTCGGAGCTCTAGTCTGGTGGAAGTCAGTGAGGCATCTCTATGCTGATCCTCAGGCGGGTGCAGGTGGTCTAGGCTGCAATAAGGACTCCTTGTGTGTGGCGAGCTCTAGAAGGAAGAGCCCTAGGCATCTCTGGTCTCGGAAATCCATGATCCTGGAAAGTGGTCCAAATCCGTCTTGGAAGAGGCAATGGAACCTCCCCTTGATCTCATAGTATACTGGGCATCGGCATATATAGTGGGATTGTGTCTAAGCCTCTATATAACAAAGTTGGCGTTGGATGACATTTTGGATTCTATTGCAGGATATGAGAGGTATAGCGTTTGTGATGGCTTTTCAGGTTACTTTCAACTTTCCATAGCTCCTGAAGATAAGAGAAAGACCACTTTTGTCACAGCATGGGGTTGTTTTTGTTATTGTGTCCTTCCTTTTGGGCTCTCTAATGGTTGTGCTTGGTATCAGAGATGGGCTAATTGGGTACTTTCTCCCTTCCTTGGGAAGTTTGTTAAGGATTTTATTGATGACTTTTGCCTTTATAGCTCCAGGTTTGAGCATTGTTCAAAATCGGAGATGGCTTTTAGAAGGTACGATGAATGTGGAGGCCAATTAAACCCGAAGAAATGTCATTTTGCTCAACCTAGAGTGAAGATTTTGGGGCATATGGTCTCTGAAAACGGGATTGAAGCTAATCCAGATAAAGTGAAGGCTTTGATACTTCTACCATCACCTAAGGATACAAAACAGTTGGCTACTTTTATCCAAAAGGTGAAGTATATGTCAAGGTTTATCTCTTTATCTTCTCAGCTTCTTTATCCTTTACAGCAGGCAGCTAAATATGACCCCTTGGAGTGGACTCTTAAGTGAAAACGGGATTGAAGCTAATCCAGATAAAGTGAAGGCTTTGATACTTCTACCATCACCTAAGGATACAAAACAGTTGGCTACTTTTATCCAAAAGGTGAAGTATATGTCAAGGTTTATCTCTTTATCTTCTCAGCTTCTTTATCCTTTACAGCAGGCAGCTAAATATGACCCCTTGGAGTGGACTCTTAAGTGTCAAGAAGAATTCCAAATGGTGAAAGAGATTATTGCTGCACTACCCTCTGTGCAAGCTCCTGATTGGAATAAGGAATTCTATGTAAATCCTTCTATGGGTGAAGATACTGTAGGTGCCATGCTTTTACAAAACGGCAAAGATTCTGTGTGGCTGATAGCAAAGGAGGGGGCCCCTATGCTATACTGAAACGGGGAGAATGCCCCCATCTGCATGCCATGTATACCGAGCCAAGTGCTCACCTATGCATACCAATACTGCGTGTCTTTGTCTAGTGCCAACTGTCTCGAGGACTTCAGGGGTATCTATTTGGTGGGAGCTCCCATAATCTGTGCTAGCACGTCAATAGAGCCTCGGCCACAATCGGTGCAGCCCCCATCTCCGCTCACACAATTTCATGTGGCACCAAAGGCTTACTCCTAATCATGTGCGAGATCATCTTCACTAGGGGCCTTCCACCCATCATATACCTCTTCCATGTTTGTCTTTACTTGCTCCCCCCATCCGTCTCCTCTTGTGGTACAAACTGGGACCCAGATGAGAGCTCCATACAATAGTGTAGGTGTGACTAGTGTGTCAAATAGCCAGAGCCTTGTCTTCGGCTTATGAAATTGAATCTGTGAGCACTGCTTCTTAAGTGAGGCCAAGGTTGCATAGCCTTGCATTAATCTGGTTTCGGCCGCCTTCTGCATAGAGAACTCTGGTCCAGCAAAAGTGATCCCAAGATATACATAAGAGGTCACATGCTCCACGCGCTCCCCACTATATGTAAACTACGGTGCGGATCTCTCATCAATGTATAACCTCAATAGAGTAGGAGATATGCAGCAGCCCTGATTCACCTCGATAGTGCTGTGTATGACTTCTGGGTGACCCCTTGGGACCTATACTCGGTGAGTGACAGACTCGTAAAGTGTGAGGATCTCCGATCCCCTAAAGTATATATGCTGGTACTCCCATATCTTGAAGTCTCCTCATCAATCTGGCCTGTGGGACAGTGTCAAAAGCCTTTCAGAAATCCACAAAGCAATAGTATATCCGACACCCGTGAGCTCTCCCCTCCTCAATGATTCCCCGTAGTGTGAAGATGTGATTCAATGTGGAGTGTCAGGCAGAAATGAAATGATATACTAACGTCTCTAAGAGGCCATAATGGCCTATGAGTTCAAAACTGAGAGTACATCTGAAGTTGGTGTCTCATCAAAGAGAACAACCAAATGAAACTGAAAATTACAATAAATTGACTATCTTACAATTATAAGAACTGTAAGTAAGACTCCTAGATGATACTGAGTAGAAAATACTGGAAAATGTATATCAAGTAGATCCATGTATGCTGATTAGTTGAAGTGCTGCCCTCTTCTCAGATCAAATATCTCCACCATGGGGCTTTCTAGAATGGAGAGGTCATAGAAGCGAGGTAGGCGCCTCTGATGCCGAGCAATAATGGCTTTGATCTGGCGATGGTGAGGATGCTCTGGTCGGGATCCTGGTGGGAGTGGCCGACGAGCGTGACATAAGTTGACTGCTCTATCAGTGGTGACTCCCTGGGAGCATGGCTGGTGCCTTGATGGCCCGATGGAGGAGGTATCAGGAGGTGTGGGCTGGGCTGTTGGTGCTGAAGAAATTGTCAGGATCCTCTGTGATCCTCTGTCTAGGTACATCATGGCTCGGTCTCCTGTCTACCAAGAGGGTCTCTCTGTGTCTCCTGAGCTCAAGTAGGAACAATCCCAGGCATCTTTGATCCTCAAACTCCATGGCCCTGCGTAACGGCCCAAAATCCTCTCGGAAGAGGCAGTGATATCTCCTTTGGATCTCATAATACATCGGCAAATGTAGTGCTCCTCTGTCTCTGCCTCCTGGTAGCATAGCTGACAAATGCGGTCATTCGAGATCTGATGCACACATCGCCCTCAAGCTAAGCTAGCTGCTGCTGCCTCCTTCAGGGAGAAACGCAATCTTGTGAAAGTAACTCCCAAATAGACATATGACCTGATGTACCCAACCAGCTCCCCTCGGAAAGTGAACTGAGGCTTTGATCTCGTCACCCATGCCTGTGTGGTGTTAAACACCATAACCTTTGTTTTCCCAAGGTTCACTGTCTCTCTATCCGCACAGACTGCATGTAATGCATCCAGATGTCTTTGTAATCCCTCCGGAGAGTCTAAGATTAGAACAATATCATCAATAAATAATAAGATGGGTATCAACATCCCTGCTAGGCTTGCCCCTTGGCCTCCCAATCTGTCTACATAATCAGAGACCACATCAATGTGCAGTCCAAAGAGGGTGGGTAATAGTGGGCATCCCTGCTTCACCCCTATCGTGCTGGTCACCATATCGGATAGTCCGCCTGGAGCTCGGACTCTGCCTGTCGTAGACTCATACAAAGCATATATCCCTCAATGCATATTCTTGGGTACCTCAATGTCATGCAATCTATGCATAAGCCTGGCATGTGGTACGGTATCGAAGGCTTTGCGGAAGTCCACAAAGTAGCAGTATATCCTTCTCTTCTGTGCCCTGCTCTCTTCAATAAGTGCCCAAAGTGTCAGTATGTGATCCAAGGTAGTAAATCCTCTCTTGAAGCCGGCCTGTCCCTATGCTCGATGACCATGCCTCTCTGTCGAGCGGCTGAGCTCCGACTCCAATATAGAGCCATATAGTTTGGCCAAGTAATAACCAATCATGATCGTCTTGTAGTTGCTTGGTACCATGTGGTCTCCATTCTGAAAGAGTGGTACAATGACGCTCTGTCCAGCTTGCCGGGAAACCCTCACAAATGGCACGATTAAACACATGTACAATCAGCGGAGCCAAAGTATCGTGCGCATAACTAGCCCATCATGATCCTGTGCCTTTCCATTCTGTAACCTATCTAACGCATCTAGAACCATCCGCATAGTAAAAAAGGTGTTGCTAGCCGGTCTAGCTACTAGCGGAGGGGGGGTGGGGGGCTGTCCTGGTGCATAATATAGCTACTCTAGCATAAGCATGCCATGCCTCAAGTGCAGTAATCGGACTACCAAGCTGTCTCTCCTGAAACATCTTCCATGCCCTCTTGCTATCCTTCCCCAGGAAGAGTTGATAGATCTCCTCCTCTAACTTAGCCAGGTAGGCTCGTGTCTTCTTCCGCACAAGGCACCGAAAGATCATCCTAGCCTGTCCCAATGGCAATCTCACGCTGTAGCTATGCCCGTGTTTCACGACACTCATCATCATATCAACTATTTTGTGGGGCAGTGCTGTGGGGGGGCCCGGAGGGGGGGTGGGTGGGTGGAAGGGATCATAGTGCAAGGAAACACATATGAGGCGGATGCATGTAGTACACCTGCCAATCCTCTCGTAATCTCATCCAGAGTGCTATGCGAGTCTAAAGCAAACAAGCCATCAGATACTGCATCTCGGTAAACCCTAGTTGTCTCACGTGTAAACTGATATCTCGGGTACCTAGGTAGATGAGTGGCTGGCCCATCTCTCGGGGATCTACCTACTAGTGTGAAACTCAGGTATTCATGATCGGCTGCTATGCCAATGGGCCAACAAGAAATCGTGAAACCCCACACATCAGGTATCAATGAAGGAGATCCCATCAAGTAGTCCACTGTGCTTGCTTCTCCCCCTTTAGAGTTCCAGTGTGTGAGAGCATCTGATCCCTGCCATCTCGATAGGCCATTATATATGACCAACCCATGTGCACTCCGGAGTGTGAGAAAATGTGTGCCATAATCTGTAATCTCCCCCTCATCCTATGCTGATCTCTACAACCCTACATCCTCTGCCGTGATCTCCCAGTACATAGCCTCCTGAGTGTCATACAGCTTTGTCTGCTCTATAGTAATATGTCTCCCATGCTAGCAAACCTCATGATATCATCATATAGTGGCGTATAGGGCGACTCTTATGATGGTGCAAACCTAGAGTGGACTGGGGAAAAGTAGCATACCGCCACATATAGCTCACGGAGCCCCTCTCTGCATACTCGGACCCACATTTACCTGTACTTTTAACCTGGTTGATTGTGGAACAAAAATTCTGATAACTAGATCAAAGAAAGTTGATAATGAATCTGCATCTCCATGTACCACATGTATTTTGTCACAAAGCTCCTCCCTGAAAACTACTGCCACTCCTCCAAATCCTCTGGTACCTCCTACTGTGTGTGGCTAAGGACGGAGCATTGATTCCCATCTATAATCCCGCACGTCAGGAAGCCACTCGTTTGTACGTCGATGGGTCTCCGTATACATAGCAATATCAGTGTGTCTGAAAGTATCCTCAAAGTATCCTGCATTGTTCTAAGGGCTCCATTGCAATTCCACGCCGTGAATCGCAAGGTCTCATAGGCCACGCACCGTTAGGCGGGCCTCCTCTTCGTAATGATGACTCAGCCATCTTTGTATACCGCCCATTTTCCCTCTTTCCTTGCCTAAGCACACGCGGCATGTGTTCCTTCCAATGTGCTATATGTGCCTGTGTAAGGTCCACATCCAAATAAATCTTTTCCCCCTTAAGGGCCATCCTTTTGGAGAGGAAGGCCTTCTTCTTCTCCAAGTCACCAAACTTGATGATCAATATCTTCGCCTTGGTTTCATCTCTGCCTACTCACCATGCTCTAGCAATGGGAACATCAATGGCTCCAATTTTTGTTGCAAGAGCTTTTGCATCCTCTTAGGGATTTCCCTTATCTTCCCAACCAACTACGCACACATGTAAGGCACGTGCCCATCTCTTGGCTTCCTCTTCCAATGTAGCATTCATCACCTCTACTTTATTGACTGGTGTATCCTTCTGCTTCTTTACTACTTCAATCCATGGGCTGACTTCCTTAATTTGTTTCTTTGTGGCACTGGCAATTTCAACCCATGAATGCATTTCCTTCTCACCCGCAGCCACTTTTGCCTTACATGATTCCAAAGTGTTTTGCATTTCTGTGATGTCTTTTTCGCGGTCAGCCATACATGTCTTCAAGGTGCCTTCATATGATGCAACCGTTGTGTCAGTCTCCCGGAGCATGTCATTCTTTCGTTTCTACATCTCTTTTTTCATTTCCGTGTGCATCAAGGCTTGGGCTAGTTCCATCTCAACCCATACTTGGGCTTGCATTTCTCCCTTCAATTGGGCATATATCTCTTCGTTCAGCGTTTCGTATATCACTTTCTTTTGGGCATGCATCTGCTAAGTCCATTCCTTTTCAAGCTCCTGTCGCATGGTGCTCATCTGTGTCCTTATGTGCAGTTGTATCTCCTCATAAAGGGCCTCATCTCGTCGGGCCATCTTCGCAAGCCTTCGTTAGCCAGGGGACATGATCCCTTCCCTCAGTCTTCTACGGTAGGCATTTGGTGCCTTTGTGAGGGTGTGAAAGATTGTTTCACCATCCTGTTCTTCCTCTTGGGATTGAGACAAGTTACAGAGAGGGAAAGCTAGAGGGGGTCCAAGCTAGGACTGACACATGGCTGGTTGCTCTCTTTGAACAAAGGAGATAAGATCTGGGTGGTGGACATTAAGCTTTGTCCATCTTGGGAAATCAGTGTGTGCAAACACATGGGTGGTTAAAATTTATAAGTGAGTTTTTGTTGCCCATAACTTAATAAAGTGTGTACACACTTACTTATAAATTAATGCTTTAGTTATGACCAATACTTACCACCTGTCACATGCCACATAACCATATTAGCAAACAAATTCACACGCATGGTTCACGGGCAGTGGGCGTCTCCTTGCTTGGAACTACACATATGCAGGCCAACACATGAAGATGCTATGCAATGCAATGCAACATTGGTATGGACATCAATATTAAGGTTCATGCATAGAGAAAGGAATATGAAAGAAGAACCTACTAATGTCAGGGTGTTACTTTGTGGCAATGAGCCAAAAATCAACAAAAGTGAGATGCAACGTGGATTGAAGGATCGGTACTATGAATGTACTCCTGATAGAAACCAGTGTAAGCATGTGCACATCTCACAGATATACTAAAATCTCCTAGAATATGGAGCTAATTGATGATCGAATCTGTAAGGCAATCTGTGAGTATTATCAAATCTAGAGTAAGTAATTACAATAGATGGAGATTGGGGGATATATTATGAACGGCACGTGAGAGGGGTAGCGATGGGAAAGTAATGGCGGATAAGCAAAGTCAAATAAGGATGTAATAACACTCAATAAAACAAAAAAATGTAAGTGATAACTACACGAAAAGGATGTGGGTAATGACAAAGGTGCATGAGAAGACTCACTCACATAACATTGCGGAGTAGGGTCGGGAGAGAATGCAATGAATGAAAGAGACTTGAAAAGAAAATAGATAAGCCCATTGTGCAGCGAGACCATTAAGGGCACTCTCACCCCTCTAGTTGAGTCCATCGGATTCATTTGGACTGACATCATTTATACCCTCTGTGGCGAGTGGGGGAAGCTTTGGGGCAGATCGGATTGCATGCGTAGACGAGGCGAGGGCTTTTTGTGCACATGGCACCGGGGGCCCTTTCTCTCTGATCATGCCGGCGAGATCACTTGGCATTACAAGCACCCCACACAACACACTCTCCCCCCTCCTCTCTCTCATGAGGTAGTTTCCCTCTGAGAGTGGCCAGTCATGGAGGGAACCACCCTCCCCATTTTTCTCTTGCCTCTTATGAGGGTTCTGAGCACGTACACTTAGCCTATGGCTGGCGGATAAAAAGCACCTACTGGCAGTGAAAATGGCAACCACGGGAGGATATTGGGCCCAAGGCTTGTCGGAAAAAAAGAGAAGTTATGGTACAGATGGAAGTGTCGTGAAAATTGCATATGGATGCATTTTTATCATAGCTGTTTATTTTTAGGGCCCCAACGCCATTCTCAGTTATGCCTGTCATGAATGGCGTTCCCATGTTTGAAATACAAACTGCCAGTCAATGGATCACATTGGCATTTTTATCATAGCTGTTTATTTTTAGGGCCCCAACGCCATTCTCAGTTATACCTGTCATGAATGGCGTTCCCATGTTTGAAATACAAACTGCCAGCCAATGGATCACATTGGCATTCCCAACAGTCACAAGGCCATTGATATGCAAGTCGGGATTTTTTCTCCTCAAATCCAAGAAAATTAAGAAAAATTCAAGGCTCCACCCAATCCTTGGAATGCAGTCTTTGCATTCTTTTTTTCCCCATGATTAGATCCTTCTGTACTCGCAAGGCTTGGTCTTCCCATCCGAAGGTGTTGCAATTTTTGGTCCCAAACCAGCCACGATACGAACTGGGGCTTGTGGGGATTATAACTGGGGACCTTCTCTCGTGAGTCACAAGTCCTCACTGTTGGGCTACATGCCTATTGGCATTAGCTTATGTTAGTTCTTCTCAGAAATATTGTATTGAAAAGTGTGTAGCATGTCCTTACAAAGAAAGATGAAACGTGTCCTCATTATGACATAGCACGATGACTTATGCTTGTTTCATAAAACGTTTGTAGGGTTGTTTTCTTAAATTACATTAGGATGTTTTGACGATGATGGTTTAATTCACGGAGAGAATGTGCATACTTCAGTCACTTTATGCTGATGAATCTAAGAAAAAGATGGTGTACTGCATGGCAGGATTATGGGCTCACTCCTTATCAACATATGACTATCAAGGTGATATTCTTAACGCAAAACTGTATATTCATAATGTCGTTTTATTCTTTCCTAGTGCCAACGATGGAAAACAATCCCGAAGGATGAAGTAGTTTATAATGTCGATCCTAATCTTTTATGCAGAGCTTCTCGATCAAAGCTGGAGAAGATCTGGCATGTTTCTCTATAGGCCTGTATTGGAAAAGTCTTGTTGTCCAGCATACACAATCCGTCTCAAGGTAGACTCCTTCAAAAAATCAAAGGAACATGTTCGTGCAATGCGTCGGATGCAAAGGTATGTACCAGAAGTCTAATATAAAAACCAATTGAACTTGAAAGGCGAAACATGCCAAGGCTCATCTTTGGATATTTTCTTTGATGCAGGTATTTAGATGGAATCTACACCGGCCCTTCTACGAAGGAAGAGGAGCATAGAGTGGCCAAGGTGGTCCTCGAAAGCCATGTGAAACTTCAATGTGAGACTGGTAACATGGATATGGACTGCAAGAATACAAAACAGGAAAACTTCAGCAAAAATTTAGAAAAGGAGAAACAGAAGCTTGTGGAGATGGATGACACTGCAAAAATCCTGTCTGCCAAAATCGATCACGCCATCAAAGACTGCATTTTATATGATGGATATCCTGCTGATGTTGAGATTCCAAGCATAACAGTGCAGAGGGTTCAGCAGTCATCTTCAAAAAGGGGCATGAAAACTCGAAGTGGTGAAGTCTGTTACACTTGCAGTGTTGCTTTCTCTTGTGCGGTGGTACTTTTGAAGCAGAAACATGGTTGTAAGCTAGTAAGTAATGCATGTCTACAAGATGCAGGAGACAAATCTGTTCTTGGAAAGGTGGCTGCTGTGCTAGCTGATACTATTGCTTTGAAGTTGCAGAGCTATGACAAGCTTGCTGGTATCAAAGTGGAAGCTTGCAATGGCCACCTCAACTTCAGTCTGACAGGTTCCGATTTGTGCAGAACAACAAAATCGGGCACCACTAGCAGCATAGTTGATTCCAAATCTAAGCAATCAACAGTAGTATCAGGTCCTATTGAATCTTTGCAACCTCTTGGGGTCACAGGTGCAAAGCATACGTTGGAAATTCGCACAAGAAAATCATCCTTTGATGCAGAAGAGTTTGCTTTGTACAGAAGATACCAGATGGCGGTTCACAATGAGAATGCAGAGGATGTCACAGAAAAAACTTTTCGAAGGTTTCTTGTGGACACTCCGTTGGACTTTGTGCCACCTTCTGAAGAACGGGCTTCTTTCTGTGGTTTCGGCTCCTTTCATCAACAATACTTGATCGATGGGCGTCTTGTGGCCGTCGGTGTGATAGATATCTTGCCCTCTTGTCTGTCGAGTAATTATTTCTTCTGGGATCCAGACTTGTCATTCCTGTCCCTTGGAAAATACTCTGCCTTGAAAGAGATTGAGTGGGTGCAAGAAGCAAAGAGAGATTTTCAGAGTTTGAAATACTATTACCTTGGGCATTACATACATTCTTGTCCAAAGATGCATTACAAAGTGGCCTATCGTCCATCCGAGCTCCTTTGTCCTGTAAGGTTTCAGTAAGTTGCTTCACTTCATCTTGTCAGATCCCCTTCAATAATTTATTGATTATAATTAGCAGCATCATAACCTATTGACTGAGTTATGATCAATTAAGAAGCTCTGCATTCTATCTCGAAGTATATTATAATTGGTACTCTATGGTCTAAGAAGGATGACAAACTATGAGTTTGTTTGGTACTTGCTCATGCTATGCATCATGTAGTGTTTCCTTCCTCATTGATTTCAAGAAAAACATGGAAAGTTGCAAACAGGTTGGGAAGGTTGGGAAACATACAAGGGACACGCTACATCAGTAACCACATGGTCAAAACGCGACTGTTGATTAGGTAGACTTTGTACACAATGCACATGCCCAGTAATACCATGTTTATGTGTTCCTCTTCCTGCGTGGGTACTGATTCTTCCCCATCCTTCACATATGCCAGTAAAATACAAGTATTCATCTGAGAAGTATGCCAAATCATAAATAATAAATTCTCAAACCATAAACAACTGCATGTGTGTGTGTGTGCCCTGATATAGTAGCTGGAGCAGCCGGTACAAATAGGTGCGTTACAGCTGGTACACACACAGCAGGTTCTCCGCAGGAATGGCCAGGTACATAGTATTGTATGGTACAAAATGTTCAGATAAATTGTCTACCTCCATTAAATATGATGTGAACACCTTAATACATGCTTCTAAACCTGTGTTCATGCGTGGATTCTTCCCAAATCCTCGGAGCCTTGCCGGACAAATTTCCCATGCGAGAACTGGGCTCAAATAACCATCTCCATGTACAAAGAACTGTTTCAGGCGCATGGTTCTTTGTCAGATTCCCAAAGCTTGTATATATATATATGTATATATATATATATATATATATACATATACATATATATACATATACATATAGATATACATATACATATATATCTATATATATATATATAGATATACATATACATATACATATACATATATATATATATACATATATACATATATATACATACATATATACATATATATGTACATATATATATATATACATTCCAAAATATCAAATAGACAAGGGGGGCTCAACCAATGTAGGATCAATATATAATCATATATTTCCATAGAGATCCATGAGTCCATATTTACTTAAATAAATCCCATTCTGGGAATCCAAAAAGCCATGTGAGACAGGCACAAAAGCCTTTTGTGAATATCAATGAGATAAATCATATGCCAATGATATGATATAACCATCATAATCCCCATAAGTATATGCTGGACATGTGCTTCAAGAGCCAACCGTGTCTCCAAATCCACCAACTCCAAGGAACAATTCCGTGTTCCCCAATCGCCAGTACACCGTTGAACCATTGAATGCATCTACGCTCCACAAGCATCCATACATGTACAAGCATGTGCCCCAAGTAGAAGATCGAAACAAGGAGGGACGCAGATGAAGAATAAAGAGTGTCTCGACAAGTCTTCATTGGATTTGAGCATAGAGATCAAGCCCTGAGCATACCAAATTCTAGTCTACTAACACTTGGCTTAGACATGAGTCCCCTGTCAACAAAGTGTGAGTCAACACTTCTCTTTGCGTAGATGTAAGCCCCCTACCAACCAAGCGTCATGTCCACTCTTACCACTTGCACTTCGTGTTAGTACTCTGATCACACACCTTGAAGGGGAGTGGGCTTAAGTTTGAAATATAAGATAAGAATCACTCACAAGCATAGATATCCTGGTGTTCCATAAGCATTTCTAACACACATAGTTTATAGGCATTTCAGCGATAGAATCATCACAGAGAGCCTTAGTTTTCCTTGGAAAACTATCCAAGAAAAGAAACAATCCACTTCTCCTTCCATATCCATACAAGGGTAAGTAAACTTAAAAGTAAATGTTGCTAAGTGAACAACAAACAACCATGAAAAGTACTTAGCTTTTCTTTGCCAGGTTCATCATGAAGCCAAAAGATATTTATCCCCACCTTATCCCATAGAGGTTGCCTTTAAATTTTACAATATGGGCCTGCGAGCTCCGCCCCCCCCCCCCCCCCCCCCATCCCCCGCTGCTTCTCACCATCGCGCCCCCCTCTCCCCCCCCGCCAGTCCCCCGCATTCTCCTCCGTCCTCTCCCCCGCCTCCTTCATTGCGCCCTCCCTCGCCTTTTCTCCCCCGCCTTCTGCCTCGCATCCTCCCCCGCCATCGCTCCCCCGCCTCCTTCCTCGTTTCCTCCCCCGCCTTCTTTCCCCCCCGCCTTATCCTCCTCCGCCTCCTTCCTCGCTGCCTCTCCCGCCTCCCCCCCCCCCCCCCCCCCCCCCCCCCCCCCCCCCGCTTGCTTCCTTCCCCCGACTTCTCTTCCCCCGCCTCTCTACCCCCCTCGCCTTCGTCTCCTCCGCCTCTCTTCTCTCCCCCGCCACCTCTCCCCCCTCCACTGCGCGTTTTTTGTTTTTTGTTTTTTTTTTGTTTTTGTTTTTTTTTTGTTTTTTTTTGTTTTTTTTTCCCTCCGCCTTCTCCCTCTCCTCCCCTTCCGTCTCGCCCCTCCCCCCACCGCTAGCTCCCTCCCGCCTCAGCTCCCCCCTCCCTCCCCCCCCGCCCCGCCCCCGCTATCCTGTAGCCCTCCGCCTCTCTTTTTCCTCGCAGGGCTGTGTCCCTCCCGTTGGTGACCCCGGTTTCTGGCCTTTTCCCTCTGGAGGACTCCATGGAAGCCGCTCCGACTACCCCTGCCGATTCCGGTCTCCGTCTGGAGTTCACAGCTGAAGATCTTCAGTTGTTTGTTTCCACAGTATCCGCTCTTGAGGCCTCCTCCTTGGTCTGCAAGATAGTGGGTAGCCGTCCGATGCAGAGAGAGCTTCGCGACCTTTTGCAAGGCAGCCTTGTTGGCGTGCCCGCCAAGATCGTCAGCGTAGATTTTTTGGGACGTGGCTACTACCAGGTGGATTTCGAGTCCCCCCAGGCAGCTCAGATGGTGCTGGCTCGGAGCCCCATTGCCCTCCGCTCATCCCGGGCGTTCCTGGCGCGATGGACTCATGGTTTCGACCCCGCTTCTGACCCGCTAGCAGGCGCGACAGGTTTCCCCGTCACTATCTGCTTTCCTGGACTCCGTAGGGAGTACTTGCCCCTCTTGTCATCCATTGGCAAGGCGTTCGGGCAGGTGGTGGAGACGCCTCAGACAGCGGCTTCAGTGATTGCTCGGGCAGCAGGACTCCCGGCCATTCGTGTTGTGGTTCCATCACCGGAGTCCCTCCCGAAGACGATCCTCCTCCCTTGTCTTTCTGGAGGACATCTGATACAGCGCGTGGAGTATTCGGGCCTCCCCGGCCAGTGTTACACATGTCGGGAGATGGGCCATCTCGCACGCGCCTGTCCCCGCAAGGGGGTTCATCCTTCACGCTATGCCGCCTCTGGACCCCCTGCAGGAGACCCGAGTGGTGGCCATCCACCTCAGAGACCGGACATCCC
The DNA here is from genome assembly GCF_041138505.1 of Cibotium barometz. Taxonomy (NCBI): domain Eukaryota; kingdom Viridiplantae; phylum Streptophyta; class Polypodiopsida; order Cyatheales; family Cibotiaceae; genus Cibotium; species Cibotium barometz. The sequence continues at coordinate 46,514,787 of NC_141077.1, forward strand.
TGGCTCGCCACAACAGGCGCCATCATCTGACGAGCAGGCCCCGGCGGAGGATGCCGCGCAGACCCAGGAGGCTGGCGGATGGTAGGAGGTTCGCCGGCGGAAACGCCCGGCCCGCAGGGACCGTCGCAGACGCCAGCAGGCAGCACAGGCTGGCGGACAGGCACCTACCCGCACTTATGCTCCAGTCAGGGATAGGCGGCCAGCAGGTCCCACCCCGATGGACAAGGATTCAGACTCAGTGCCCGTTGTTGAGGCCGCTGGTGGAGCCTCCCACGTGGAGACCCCGCTCCCGCCTCCCCCCGCGGGGGGCCCCGCCCCCTCCTTGGAGCAGATTCCTGAGGATCCCGGGCCGCACTCTGCGACCCCCGGCTCCCCTTCTCCTCACCCGGAGAGCACTCCTTCCACCCCCCCCCTCTCCCCCCCCCCCCCAGCCCCCCCCCTCCCGCCTCCCCCGGCGGCCCCCCCCTACACCTATCCTCTGGCAGATGCCTCTCCGTCCTCTCCTCGCTCTCCCCCCTCCTCGCCGCGAGCCCCCATCCCTCCCTCGGCCTCTCCAGGATACTTCGCCAGACCACCCACTGCCCCGGGGCAGCGCAGCTGGGTAGAGGCCAGAGTTCAGTCCAGCGGCTGCTCCACTGCCACTCCGGGCCGGTGGAGATGACGATCCTAGCTTCGCCCGCCACAGAGTTCTCTCCAGCCTCCCCTGGGGGGCCCCCGCGAGTGATGGGGCTACCAGTGGATTACGGTTTTTTCAGGTGCCTCCAGCTGGATGCTGGCCCGTTCGAGACACTGGTCGCGCCCTTGCGAGTTTGCGTGGTGTGCCATCCCTCTCGTTCTCCTTCAGTGGTGAGCAGCATGGTGGCTTTCTCCTTTCCTCTCAGTGTTGCCCCAGACACAGCATGGGATTGCAACTCTGTAGAGGAAGTTTTGCGTGATCAGATACTGGAGTTTTCTCACCACTTCAGCGACTTGGGGCTCACGGACCTACTGCAGACCCGATTACACTCAGCCCGCATGAGCTTGTTTGGTATAGGAGATTGGCGGGCGGATCCGGTCCACACCTCAGTTGAGGCGGTGCTACTGATTCTCCTCCATGCCGCCCCGAGGGTGCAGCCGACCTTTAAATATATATATGCTGAGGATTGGTCTCATGCCTATGCCCTGGACAGGGCGAAGGCGGAGTGGGGCTGGACACAGAGACAGGTCACCCTCTTTTTGGAGAGACTCCGCACCCGGACAGACAGTGACTATTCTCCCTCCAAGCCGGCGCCCAAGACTCACAGAGTGGAGGGCAGATCATCCGGGCCGGCTGAGAGGGGTGAGCCAGTGGCGGCTGCTTCACTTGCCATAGCTCATCCATGAGGATCCTCTCATGGAACATCCAGGGTCTCGGTGGACATCGCTGCTACATTGGTCAGGGCAGACTTCGCCAGGAGATCCAGAGGGCTCTCGTTGGAGGACCCATAGATATCCTTTTCATCCAGGAGCACCACCTTTCTGCCAGGCGTACCCGCACCTGCGGGAAGATCTTGCCAGGCAGGAGTCACACTTTTTGGTCACCGGCATATGGCTCCCAGGGGAACCAGGGTGGAGTATGCATCTCAATCAGCGAGCAGCTTCTATCCGAGGTTGTGGACTCTGGCACTCTGGTCCAGGGTCGAGCGCAGTGGATCATCCTTCGGGTTGGGGAAGACCGCATTGGCTTCCTCAACTTCTACCCCTAATGGGGCAACCGGGAGAGTCGAGTTCTGGAGCACCATTAGGCAGTCCCTCCCCTTGGCAGACCACTGGTGCCTAGGAGGGGATTGCAACATGCTGGAGGATGCAGAGGACAGGATGGGGGGCAGCCAGGAGACCATTCATGGGCCGGAGCTCGCTGCCTGGGAGGAACTAGTGCTGCAGGTGAGAGGCCAGGATCCGTGGACTCTCCCGGAGTTTGGCAGGTTGCAGGGGAGTCTATCTTTTTCGCGCTCGGATAGACGGGCCACAGGAGTTAACCTTTCCCGCATCGACAGGTTTTACATTGATGAGTGGGCTTGTGATAGAGGTGGCACTGTGGGCATACTTGCAGGCTCCTCGTTTTCAGACCACTTTCCAGTGCTTCTCCAGATCGAGGACCCTACGAGAGGAGAGCGGGGCCAGAGCGTCCGGATTCCAGATTGTCTCATAGAGGAGCCCGAGATTGCGATCAGAGTTGAGCAGGTCTGGCAGGAGCTGCAGTTCAGGAGAGGAACGGCAGCCAGCGATCTTGCCAGTGGCTTGCAGGAGATCAGTCGGATGCTCAGACAGGCTGCCTTGGACCGTCTGGAGGCCTTCAGAGAGCAGGAGAGGAGCCTACGGAGGAGTCTAGCGTCCCTCCAGAGACTCCAGGAGAGGGATCCTACGAGCCCTTGGATCTCAGAGCAGATGGAGTCAGCTCGCACTGAGATCAGATCCATCGAGGAGAGGAGGGTGGAGTTCCGATTCCATGCTCGGGCTTCTTTTTGGACACAGGCTGGAGACAGAGTGACTCGAGATTTCTTTGAGGCGACAGGGCCTCGCTTCAGACGAGAGGGTCTCAGGCGTCTTCGGCAGGCTGATGGCCAGGTTGTGGTGGATCCCCCCAGGGTTCGGGCGATAGCCACAGATTTTTACAGGGATCTTCTCTCTGCTGAGCCAGCAGATGACAGGGTGAGAGAGGCTCGGGAGGCAGTCTGGAGCTTCACGAGACCGGTTGTGCCGGCCCATTTGTAGCACTCCCTTCTCTCCCCCTTCTCGGATACGGAACTGGAGGAGGCTCTTCAGGCATTACCTCAGGGCAAATGCCCAGGAGAGGACGGTCTCTCAGTGGCTTTCTTCCAGAGGTATTGGGGCCTATTACATAGGGGCTTCAGATTGGCATTCCAGGAGATTATGGAGTCGGGAGTCATGCCGGACAGCATGGCAGAGGGGTTGATTCACTTGATCCCCAAAGAGGGAGGAGACAGACTGGAGATTAGACAGTGGAGACCGATCACCTTGCTAGGCACGGCCTACAAGGTCCTAGCTAAGGCGATCAGTAGGCGGCTTCAGCCTCACCTTCCGGACATCATCCACTCCACGCAGACAGGCTTCATCCAGGATAGGAGCATTCTGGATAACATTTTCTCTTTCTGGGAGGCTACGGCTTTGGCTAGATTTCGGCAGGAGGATCTGGCAGTGCTCCTTCTCGACTTCGAGAAGGCATATGATCGGGTGGACTGGGCCTTCTTGGAAGGCACTATGGAGAGGATGGGCTTCCCCCCTCAGTGGATCTGTGGGGTCTCTGCACTCTACACATCGGCTCATAGCCAGGCGCTGATACAGGGCGTGCGCGGAGAGAGGTTCCAGCTCTCGCGCTCGGTGCGGCAGGGGTGCCCCTTGGCGCCCTTTCTTTTTCTTTTTGTGGCGGAGGCCATGAGCACTTTTTTGACGGCACAGGATACAGGTTTGCGGGGCCTCCAGCTTCCCATCCGCACCTCGGAGGAGCTCCTAGACTCGGAGTTTGCGGATGACACTGCTGTCTATCTTCAGGGAGGTGAGGAGAACCTCCGCCGCTTCGCCTCAGCCATGGACAGGTTTTGCAGAGCTTCGGGTGCTTTGATCAACTGGCACAAGTCGTGTGGGTTGTGGGTCAGTTCTATGCCCCCCCCCGACTTGGAGGCCAGTTGATGGTTTTCAGTGGCTGCCCCCCGGCACTACAGTGCGTTATTTGGGATGCTATGTGGGCATTGACATATCTCCGGAGCAGCAGATAGCCCCCCTTCTTCTGAGCATTCGGAAGAAGCTTCTGTATTGGAGTACCGCTCGTTTATCTCTGGCTGGCCGAGTAGTTGTGGCCAACCAAGTTCTGCTTGCTACCATGTGGTACATCACTTCTTGCTGGGCCTTCTCGCGGGCGTGCATTGGCCAGGTGCAGAGGCTCATCAGGAACTTTCTTTGGTCCGGTGGCGACGGGCGGCCCGCCAGGGCCAAGGTGGCATGGGCTGTGATCACTCAGACGAGGGAGAGAGGCGGCCTGGGCATTGTTGATCCTATTTGCCAAAGCCGAGCTTTGCTTGGCAAGTTGGTAGTTCGTGGCCTCCTGCCAGGCGATGAGCCGTGGAAGGAGTTTCTTGTTTCCAGGATGCTCAGCCGCACTCCTTCTCTTAGCGGCCCCTGGACCCCCAGCATCAGGTGGATCTTTACAGAGCAGCGATCCAGAGGAGTAGGCCTTGGCTTTGAGGAGCGTTTTGCAGCTAGCCTTCTGAGGGCCTGGGCGCATCTGAGGCCGTCACTCTTCCAGACTCCCCCGGGCACCAATGAGGAGCGCCTGAGGCAGCCATTGATCTGGAACCCCTTGATTCGACTTCCCAGCGGCCATATGGTTGGATCGCGGCCTCACGTGTCGTGGGGCCCGTTGAGCTCCCCGGCGCAGCCCAGTCCCTAGACGACTGGATATGTTTTCAGCAGCTGCCTCTAGAGGCTCAGGAGAGGAGACTCAGTGGGATGAGGGGCAGAGAGTCGATGAGACAAGACATTGAGGCGGCCATCCCCCGGGAGTGGCGGACCCCAATACAGGACCCTCCACCTCCACAGTGGATGGGTGTCTTTACTCGGCATGAGATCCTTCTAGCAGTCTGCGGCACAGTGGAGAGAGTCGCCCCACTCACTTTCGAGGTGGGAGAGGGTGGCCAGCTTCAAAGAACACGACTGGATTTGGATGGGCTCCAAGGTTGTATTCTTCAGAGGGTGCGGGTGGTCGGCTTTCATCAGAGACAGTGGCATGTAGACCCCTCACCGGCCTCGATAGGGGAGGATTGTTCTTGGAGATTATGGGCTTGGGACAGCAGGCCTCTTATTCGCCTTCAGTGGGATCCAGGTGAGTGGTTTTGGCGAGATCCCTACTCGGCCCCCACCAGCCCAGGCATCCCCTTTTTTCAGTACACAGCGAGGCTGGGGCGGCGGATTCAGAGGCATAGGATAGCGAGCACCCCGGCGGCGGCCGAGCATTGGCGGCGACAGGGGCTCTCCCCTGCCTTTCTTAGGGACTTCTGGCAGCGCCTTTGGGCGAGCTTCCGGCCCCGGAAGGTGACGCTTTTTCTCTGGCTCACAGCGCATAGAGGACTGGCTGTGGGGGCTTGGCTAGCTTTTGGCAGACACCCAACGTCCTGCCCTCGGTGCGGCCATGCACAGGAGTCGCAGCGACACTGCTTATGGGATTGCCCACAGGCACAGGAGGTCTGGCAGCGCGCTCTCAGGATGGTTTTTGCAGGCTCACCAGGTGAGATGCTGGTGACGTGGGGTGCGGTGGCTTGGGCCACGGACACCGGCCCGGCCCTTGGATATGAGGACGTCCCTGGCAGTGCGACCATCCAGGTCTCTGACAGGGCGATGGCGGTGGTTCCGACGCCAAACTTCTCTTCGGCAGCCCCTCAGGAGGGGATCGGGCACAGATGGGAGATGATCAGCAGCATGACGGCTTGGCACATATGGAGAGCCCGATGCAGGGAGGCCATTGACCGCCAGGCGACTCCACCGGCGGAGGTCATACAGGCCCTCTGGGTGGACATCATTCACACCTTGAGAGGACACTGGGGGAAACTCCATGGGGGAAACTCCAGGGCGACTCGGACCGCATGAGAGGGCGCCGCAAGGCTTTCCTCCGCACGTGGCAGCCTGGCCCTTTCCTCACCGCGAGGGGCGAGGATGTCACTTGGCACTATAGGCCTCCAGTTTGGCTTTTCTCACCTCCCACATGTACTACTAGGTAGCCCCCCCCAGAGAGCGGCCAGCCACGGGGGTGGAGCTCAGGTGTTCACTGTGGTTTTATCCCTCCTTGCGAGGTGAGCTTTGTAGCCTTATGGCGTTTTCTCATTAACTAATAGAAGGATCGTTTTTCCGGGAAAAAAAAAAGAAAAAAAAATTACAATATGATCCACGATACCCTCATAGAAAGGAATACTAGCCATGGGCACAAAAGCCAATTCTATATTTCCAAGATAGATTCCATGAACCCATAAATCCATAGACCAGATTATCTATTGTGCATCTCTGGACGCATGACTCCTCCCACAAGTGGATGGGCTGGCTGTTCTTAACTACACTATTAGCAAGTATTTATGCCCTCAAAAGATTGTCTTCACACGAGTGTGAAAGAGTCATGGCTTTGATACCAATGTAATGGAAGCAAGGGGCTTGCACACATACCTATTTAAGCTGGCCACAACCTTAAAAACACATCCACATAAGAGAGACTGTGCTTGCGTTGGTGATTCCGCCGCCTTCTTCTCTACACCCGCCCTCTGTTGCTTGTGCCTTCTTCTCTGCCCCTGCCTTCTTCAGCTGCCCCCACCTTCTGCTGCTTCCGGCCCTTTTGTGCCCACCACTGCCCCCCTCCCGCCCTTGCTCCTCCCGCTTTTCCCTCCGCCGCTGCCCCCCGCCGCCTCTACCCTTCGCCTCTCCTGCACCCGCCTTGCCCCCTTGCCTCCGTCCCCGCTTCCTCTCCTACCTTGCTTCTGCCCCCCGCCGCTTCCTCTTCCTTGCCCTCACCGCCTCTTCCTCCCCCCGCCACCTCTTTCCTTCAGGATCATTCTTTCATTTGGATTCGAGTCGGTCGCCCATTGTCGATTGCCTCTATGGCTTTTGCCACAGCCAATCTTTCGTCACCCCCACAGGCCACGAGAATCATCAATTTTTGGCAAGACGAGCTCACCTCCCTTCAACGCAACATTAACATTGAGGTCCAGACCACCCTTGTTGCGAGGGTTTATGGCTCCTACCCCTCTCGCTCGTTGCAGGCCCGTGAATGGCTTCTAGCAGCTCTCCCTTTGGAGCTTATTGTGCACTTCTAGGATACTCGTTTGCTTGGTCCAGGCTTCTTCTAGGTGGACTTTCATTCTCTAGAAGCCACTTCTCAGGTTTTGGCTGGCAGCCCTTTCCCTCTTGGCCCCAGAAAGATTTTGTTCTTTCAGTACTAGGTGGACTTTGATCTAGTGGTGGAGGATCAGCGGTCTCATTGCAGCTCCCTGCTCTTCCTCGGTCTTATTGGAAGCTCTTGGCTTCCATAAGGGCATTCTTTGGCTAGGTTTTAGAGGCACCGGCCCTTCCGGGCTCTCCCACCTCAACTGTTACTGCCACTTCTACCCTGGGTCTTTGTGCTTGTTCCTGATCCATCGATTATTGACGACCATATCATGCTTTAGAGATCTGACGGCTCTCATTTTCACCAGAGGATGGAGATTGCAGGCAGACCTGAGCAGTGTCGGATTTGTCGTCGACAGGGCCAATTGCTAGAGATTGGCCCAGATCGAGAGGCCATGCTAGGAGGCAGCGTGGTCCTACCCATCAGATGCCTTCTGTAGTTGCCCAAACTCCAGTTGCTCCTATGCCCTTGCAGAGCACACAGCCTTGGGTTGTGGTTAGAGATAGGAGGCACCCTCGAACCCCCGTACTTGCCCCTTTACCCGCACCCCTACTGGAGCACCCCAACCCTTATGCAACTCTTGCCTCACATGATGTTGATCCTTCTTTGAAGGATGAGGCTCTGCAGACACAGGATTTGGATCCCTCGCAGGAGGATGTTGCATTATAGTTACAAGATGATTGCACCCTCGAGGATGATGTTGTGCAATTGCATTGTCATGGTACCTCCTCTCCAATTTTGAGGACCAGTCCTGGCTTTTCCCCGGAGTGGGAACGAGAGGTAAGGTTTTCATTGTCAGATTTTTCCTCCCTTACCTATGTGAGACGTACCTCCGTCTCTAAAGGGGGGTCCTTCGTTGACCACGAGATCAAGTCGTTCCTACTCTGAGTCCTTATGAGGATTGTCTCATGGAACATTCAGGGTCATGGGGGTTTTTTCCGGTCGACGGAAACAAATTGCCAAAACTTGGCTTCATTGTGTAGTTATAGTTACAGGTGCACCTATGGATGTATTGCTCTTGCAAGAGCATAAACTGGATGCTAGCCACTGTGGGAGATCAGACAAGCTTCTCTCAGGACACACCTTTTGGTCACCAGCTATTGGTACCAAAGGTGGTGTCTATATCTCTGTTTCAACTTTGGTCTTGCCTTGCATCATTGGACATGGTGTCATTATTCCTGTGAGAGCGGAGTGGATCCTTCTTATGTAGGGTACTACACGCATTGGTATTCTCAACCTCTAAACCATAGAGGTGAGAGGTTCATCTTTTGGAAATCTCTCACTACGTTGATGCCTCATGCTAACCATTCGATTATTGGTGGGGATTTTAACATGGTTGAGATGCCAATGGATAAAAGAGGTAGACATGAGGGCTTGGTGCATCCTCTTGAGAGAGCGTCTTGGGAGAGGTTTATACTCTTCATTCATGGTAGAGATTGTTGGCATGAGGATGACATTTCGACGAGACCATCCACTCTTCTTTATTCATGGTCTAGCAAGAAAAGTGTTGCAGGATGTATTTATGCACGGTTAGACCGATTTTATGTGGATGATTGGGTGCTTGATAGAGGGAGGCATACTTTTATTGCTGCAGGCACCTCTAAATCGGATCATTGCCTAGTGGTTTTATGCATTGGAGATCCAAGTCTCCATGGATCGGCACCCCATGTATGCATCCTTGATCATTTATTCTTAGATGCAGAGCTATCACATCGCATTTTTTATATTTGGAGATCTCATGGTTTCTCGCAGGCCTCACAAAGCCTGGCCTCTGCTCTCTGTGATGTTAGTGACTTTTATCACACATGTGCCCTTTCTGAGAGGCAAGAGGCCTTGGATTTAGAAAGGGCTATTAGACATAGACTAGCTACTTTACAGAAAGAGCACAAGAAACATCCTCATGCTCAATGGGTTGCAGATTCTTTATGTACGGTTAGAGCAGAGCTTCATCACTCTCTTGAGCAGCGTACGGAGTATCGTTACCATGCCCAGGAATCCTTTTGGATCCAGATGGGTGGCAGATGCAACAAACATTTCGTTGCTACTCACGGCCCATCTCATGCCAGAGATAGTGTCAGGCAGTTGCAGGATTCACATGGCAATCTTCATTCAGATCCTCTTATGGTTGACAGATTGCCACTGATTTCTATCGCTAGCTTCTTAGGGCTAATCTTGACTCTAACTTGAGACACAGGGCACAAAGGAAGGTTTGGAATGCGTTGCCACATTTGATCACTAAGGGGATGTGTGCTGTTATGGATGCCCCTTTTTCTATGCAGGAGTTCAGCCATGCTCTTCATGCCTTAGCTCATGGTAAGTGTCCAGGGAAGGATGGTCTCTCCCTTGTTTTCTCATTACTTTTTGGGATGAGATTGGGGCTGAGATCACATCGGCTCTCCCGGAGTTGTGGGACACAAGTTCTATTCCTTCTTCTCTCACTAAGGGGCTTATCTATCTTATTCCTAAGAGTGGGGATAAGACATTGATTGGCCAGTGGAGACCTATCACCTTACTTATAAGATTCTTGCTAAGGCAGTGAGCATTAGATTGCAACCAATTTTGCAAGATGTCATTCATGATACTCAGAATGGATTTTTACATGGAAGGAGCATCTTTGATAACATTTTCTCATTTTGGGAGGTCGTGGAATGGGCCAAAGCCATATGGGTTTCTCTCAGAGATGGATCAAGGGAGTTTCATGCATGTATCGTGATGCCCACAGTAGTGTGCTCACTTGCGGTGATAGAGGAGAGCGGTTTTAGATCTCTCGAACAGTACGACAAGGTTGCCCTTTAGCCCCATTATTACATATCATAATTGCAGAAGCCATGAGCATCTTCCTCCGCTCCACTGTTGGTATTTCTGGATTGAGGTTGCCTCTTCGTAGTCAAGAGGAGCTGGTTGACTCTGAGTTAGCTGATGACACAGCCATGTTCTTGAAGGCCTCATACATATGCTTATGTTCCTTCCGGGTAGCATTGGAAGAGTTTTGTTTGGCAGCAAAGGCACTCATTAATTGTCACAAATCTGTTGGTTTTTGGATTAGTGACTCACTGAGAGTTTCTTGTGGTGCAGAGCTTGGTTTTACTTGACTCAGAAGAGGATGCACTGCTAGATATTTGGGATGCCAAGTTGGGGTTGATATTTCTCTTGTAGAGCAGTTTGCTTTGGTACTTATGACTATCCGGAAGAAGCTTCTTCATTGGAGCTCCAGGAGATTAGATTTAGCCTCCGGAGCATTGGTGGCTAATCAGGTATTGCTTGCCTTGGCTTGGTTTTATTGCCTCTTGTTGGTGCTTCTCTCGTGCGTGCATTGGTCAATTGCGGAGATTGATCCGCAATTTTCTTTGGTCAGGTTTGGATGGCACCACAGACGCTCGTGCCAAGGTAGCTTGGCTCAGAGTTATTCAACCCAGACGATAGGGGGGGCTGAATATTATTGTTCCGTATATTCAGTGTAGGGTGTTGCTCTGCAAACTTGTAGTCAGAGGTTTCCTACCAAGGACTGAGCCTCGAAAGGATTTTTTCTTGTCTCAGATTTCTGGATGTACACCCCGTCTTGGGAGAGATTGGCTGTGAGCACACGGTTGTTGTTCACAAAGGCTGATATTAGGGCACCATCTTCCCCTCTTATTGCAGCCATTGTCAGAGCATGGAGAAGCATGAGACCATTCTTGCGACAAAGGCTTCCTAGGTCTTTGGATGAGGTTGACTGACAACCTCTTATGTGGAACGAGCTCATCAAGGATGAGGCCGGTCGGCTACTTGGTGCATCTCGTTACATGCAGTGGTCGGGATGGGAGAGATGTGCATACATAGTTGTTGCTTGGAAGACCTTTAAGAGTGTTCCGGTGGATCGGAGAGCTACATCCATTCAGCATCTTAGGGGCTCTCGCATATGTATTGATCAGATTGATGCATCTATTCCACATGAGTGGCTCTCTGGGACCTTTCATGGAGACCATCATCCAAGTTGGCTGGGAGTATTTTCGAGGATAGGCATACCTCTGTAGGTCATTGCTCTCCCGGGCCAGGAGGCTACAAATTGCATCATCTATTCTATCATGCCTGGAGGGAGATTGAGGAGATGTAGCATGAAGGGGATCATCCCAGATACTAGGCTTAGTCCAGTGAGGATTGTTGGTCGTTCGGAGAAGCATTGGTTCATTGATCCTTCTCCTCAGATCGTGGCTGATGGCTCTTGGTGTTTGTGGCTATATGGTGGCAGTCCTATCAGATATCTTCACTAAAATCCAAGAGAATGGAAGTGGATTGATGCCTTCGATCCATTGAAAAGCCTTTCCTTTTTCAGTTTCATGGTCCGGAATGGCAGGCTTCTCCTCACTCGACAGATGCATAAGATCCTTACTCTCAGGCCTCATTGGGAGAGTTATAATCTCTCTCCAGTGGTAGAGCGCAGATATTGGCATAGGCTTTGGTATTCATACAGAAGGAGCTAGATCTCTCATTTCTTTTGGTTATTTTTACATGGTGGTCTCCCCACCAAATGAAAGTTGGTACAAGGAGGGCTCTTTATTGGACAAATTAGCCGAAGCCACATAAATGATCAAGTGAAATTTCTTTGGTACCATAGTTTCATGTAACCCCCAACCAAAGCCAACTTTTTTGATGGGAAGATTCTCTCTGATAACTGCAGCTCGTCTAGCTGACCAGTAGGATTATGTTTTCTTTTGGATCCCAAACTTGGCCCAAGACCTCCATGGTCTTATGTTACGTATTTGGTCTCATAGTTCATTTTGGCCCTTTGCAAACTTTAATTTAACTCGTTCTTTCTTTTTGCTGAATGAAGGAGAGCATCCACTTTCTGTGGCTGATCATGTGCCTCATGGCTTCAATATCAATGACTTAGGAGATCTGTGCTTTTTGCTGCCTGCAAAATTGCCTTCAATATAAATCACCGGACCACAACATTGCTGAAGTACCTTTGTCTTCAAGATGTCATTCACTTCTTATTTTCAAATAGGGTACCTTTTGTATCCGTTATCCTTAACTATTCTTCTCCTTGCTTTGTGACAAGGTGTTCAGAGCTTGCACCTCAGAGCTGCCTTCATAGATTTTCTTCCAGTTATTATTAAAGAAGGGTAGTTCCTAAATCCTCAAACATGAGAGGAACTCTCCTCCAACGTCTGGCAAGTGGTCCCAAATCGAAGTAAGCTTGAGACCATCAAGGCCAATGTTATGATCTCTAGGCTGTGACTTCAAACCAAGACAGCAGATTTCACATGTGACATAAATACCATAACCACAAGTACCTGAATATAATGTAGAGTAGGGAAAGCTACACGTTGCAATGCGAGTACAGAGAATATCATTTCCCACCATTATTGCGAGTACAGAGAATATCATTGCTCACCATTAATGTCAGTTTTTTGTGTTGTACATGCTGTGTTGATGCAGGTGGGTACCCTTTGACCTTGCACATCCTTTGCTTGACAAGCAGCCTTATGTCTGCCTCTCAGATAGTTTGCATGAGGCTGCAGTGCAAAAGAAAGATGACTTTTGGATGGAAGAAAATTCATGTCCTGTTTTGGATGGGAATGATTCAAGCAACAGAACAAGAGACATGGATGTCGATGAAGTGGGGGGCCCAAGAGTAAATGGAGTACTGCCAAATGTTGATAAAGCTAGCTCCGGTATAGACAGGGAAAACATAAGCAATGTTCTGTTGAAGATAGGCAATCAATACCTGCAATTCAAGGTATTGCTTTCTCTTTTTTTGCATGAGGTGTGCACCAAATTAGAAAAAGGAGTACTCATAATTCTAATGGCTCTGGGGTTGTGTTGCACGTGAAGAATCTGCAAGGGTGGGTAGAAGTGCCTCTAGAGAATTTGGATGCATTGATGAGCAGCCTTCGAAATTACACCAAGCTTGTGGGTGCCAGTTTAGCAGCAAGAATGGCTTATGCCTTGGATTGATCGATATACACATACTGAATTGTCAAGGCTTCATGCTTGCAGCTTGGGGATGTGAGAATTTCAGGCATGGAATACACTTGCCAGCTGATTTGATATTGATCATTGTAAATACATGAATTATATTTTTAAGGAAATGGTTTCTCTTTGAAGATGTAAACGAGTCCTTTATTGTTGGAATGAGGGAGATGCAACCTGCAATCTAAGGTTCACTTGGTAAAACACTCAATATTCTAGACTTGCTTGGATGTTGTACTTGTTATTTATGTTACTAAATCATATTCCACAACTGTATAATCATGGTAGCTGAAGTAATCTAATTAGTTGATAGGTTTCCAATGCATCCACTGGATGTACAGCCTGATCAAATCCAAAATGGATTAGAATAATGTAATTTTTGCTTTAGTCGTTCCCCTTGTCATGAAGAACTCTTCTAAATTGTTCCATCGTATGAACCCACGCCAAGTCTGAGGTATTGATGTTATGATGCCAAAGACCTATGTAAGAACCCTGTCCTTTTATTGTAAAGATCTTGCAAGGCCATGGTACTTTAGCTCCAAGCAACGAGCCGTGCTCTCAAGTCCGTCAAAATAATCATTCACTAAACGCTCAGGCATGTACATTGCTAACAAGGCCCTGTAGAAACCCAATAATGCTATAATACATGTATGGCAAGGCTAGAGAATGTAACTTGATTAGGCTTTGTTGGGGTAGGAGTAGTGCATTTAGGCAAACCATATATCCATAGTATCATGAGCAGAGTTGGTGTTTTACCCCCACCTGTTGGGAGAAAAATCCTTTTCTCCAAAGGCGGCTAGAGGATTGTTCTTCCGATACTGCTGGATGGGAATACCACCAGTCATGATACTCGTTAGTGACCCATGCCTTATAATAGATGTTAATGTGAGAGTGCTAATACCAAATGGCTCTTTATTCAGACATGAGTGCCATGCATGACCACAACAGGGCAACATTTCCAGACACTGTCCGAGAGCTAGGGGTTGCACTAACAGACAGCACAAACGCACTCCATGGGCTACAGCCTGCGGTTTCTATACTGCCCACTGCCACCAAACCTCAGCTTGTTTGGGTTTAGAGATGGGTTAGTAGACATGCACCCACTCTTGATTCACCCAATGATTACGTGAAATCCCATTATAGCGATACAAGTGCAGTTGACGCGTCACCTTTGCAGCATTGTGGATTAAATAGGGATTTATTGCATGAGGATCTATTGCATGGTGATATATAGTAGAGTGTGCATGCAGATGTGTCAGATGTACAGGCCTTACATCTTGGTGATGATGTTCATGTTGACGGTGTTGTATGCCCCTTGATTACCATCACACATGAGAACTTTTCACCCCTTATAGGTAGGTGTACTATAGACCTACGAGTCGCCAAACTAGATCTGGGACCATGTTTTTGTCTCCTTACCATGAGAGTTGTCTCATGGAATGTATAGGGCGTTGGTGGTGTCTTTCCTCACCATCGGAAGAAAATCATAGCAGGAACCAGCTTTACCCTACAAATATGGATGGTCCCATGCATATTTTGCTCATGCAAGAGCATAATCTTGATGTCGATGATTGCACTAGATCTAGAAAGCCTTTATTTGAACACACCTTTTGGTTCGCTATAGATGGAACAGCTGAATGTGGAGTATGTACTTCAAAGAGACATTTGGATTTATGCTTTATGTAATTGGTCAGGGAATTATTATCCCTACCAAAGCACAATGCTCCTAACCTTAGAGGAGAAAGGGAATGCCATTATGGACTCTCCTCGAGGCAAAGCATTGTTGGAGGTGACTTCAACATGATTGAGCAACCTATGGATACAAAGGGAAGACCTGAAGGCATCGTTTACCCGCTTGAAAGGGCATCCTAGGAGAGATTTATCATATTCACTCTTATTTTCCTAAAGAGTTGTGTAGGTTTCATTTATGCCAACTTAGACTGTTGTCATGTTGATGATTCGACAATTGATAGAGGTGGCACTATCTTCATTGCTCTAGGCACTATCTTCATTGATAGAGGTGGCACTATCTTCATTGCTCTAGGCACCTCGAAGTCTTACCATTGCATTGTAGTTTTGTGCATAAGAGATCTCCTAAACAAGAACTCTCCTCCCAGAGTACGTATACTAGAGTCTCTTAAATTAACTACAAAGTTATCATGGCACGTGAAGGGTGTTTGGAGAGTTTGTGATGCTCGACTCTAGGCAAAAAGTTTCTCTTGCCTTAAAGAGTGTCAATGATCTTTATCACAGTGTGGTCCTAGCTAGGAGGCAAGAGATCTTGGATAGAGAGAGAACCATTTGGCTTAGATTGTGTGGTTTGTAGAGAGAACTTGAACACCCTGATGCCCTGTGGATCTCAAATGCATTTTGCATTGTTAGGGCTGAGTTGTGGGACTCTTTGAGTAGCGTACATAGTTTCATTATCATGTGCACGAGTCATCCTCGATTCAGATGGGAGCTAGATGTAACACACATTTCTTTGTTGCCCTCCCATAATAGGGAATGCGTAAAACACGTAGTAGGAGAGTGTGACATGATTAGGAGGATTACCTCTGATTTTTATAATCACTTGTTATCTGCAAAGGCTAACTCCTGTCAAAGGGATAGGGAGCAACAAAGGGTTTGGGATTCCCTACCTAGGCTGATTTTGGATGACATGTATGCATTACTTGATGCCCCTTTTTTGACTAGACATGTGATTCAAGCTTTACCACATGGTAAATCTTCTTGAGATGATGGCCTCTCCCCCATGTTTTTCATGAGATCCGATCACTACGGCATTACAGGATATGTGAACACAAGCTCTATGCCTTCTTTTCTTTTCAAGGGTCTCATCCCTAAGGGTGGTGATAAGTGAGGTCGATCACATTGCTCGGGACTGCATACAAAATTCTTGCCAAAGTAGTGAGATGAGATTGTTGCTAGTATTATATATGGTCATTCATGACATACAGAATGGATTCCTCCAAGGAAGAAGTATCTTTGATAACATCTTTGCCAAGGCAATGAATTAAAAGTAATTTTGAAATACATGACTTATATGTTTATGAAAGTACTTAGTATTTTTGCAAGTGTTTTGAGTACTTTTGCAAGTACTTTGAGAACTTTTAGAAGTTTTTATGAATACTTTTGCAGGGACTTTAAATGCTTCTGCACTCTTTTTGAGTACTTTTGCAAGTGCTTTAAGTACTTTTGCAAGTGCTTTAAGTACTTTTGCAAGCGCTTCAAATACTTTTTCGAGAACTTTGATAACTTTTAAAGGCACTTTATAAACTTTTTCAAAGTCTTTAAGTACTTTAAAAAGTTTTTTAAAATCTTTTCAAGTACTTTGAGTACTACCTCTCAAAAACTTCTAATTTTTTTTGTAAGTACTTGGAGTACTTTTGCAAAAACTATGAATACTTTAGTAAGGACTTTGAATACTTTTGCAAGTACTTTGAGTACCATTGCAAATCTTCTGAGTACTTTTGTATGTAGTTTGAGAAGTTTTGCAAGTACTTTGAGTATATCTGCAAGTATTTTGAGTACTTCTGCAAGTACTTTAAGTATATCTGCAAGTGATTTGAGTACTTTTACAAGTACTTTGAAGACTCCTACAAGTCTTTTGAGTACTTAAGCAAGTACTTTAATGTTAAATTGATTCTATAAGTACTTTAAGTACTGCCATAAGTACTTTGAATACTTTTTCAAGTACCTTAAGTACTTTTACAAGTGCTTTAAGTACTTCTTTACAAGTTCTAAAATTGTTTATTTTTGTTGGAAATACTTTTCTATTTTCAAGTAGTTTCTATGTACTCTGAGGCTGATGATGAATTCAAAACATTTATTATTCAAAGAAGGCACGAGACACTCTTGGTCGAGGAGAAAGAAGATTCACATCATTGTCACCTTGTCTCAATGATTTAGTATAAGAGCTGAAGCATGGTGAGACATTCACCATACTCCCTACCCCTCATGAGAAGTGCACATCACCATCCATTGTACCTTTCCTAGGCAATTGTGTTGGGTGTGGTTTAGTGTTAGCGGCTACAGAGGTTGTCGGGATGTACATGCTCTCATCATGCAGACACAAGCACCACCCCAGGTGCTTTGCAATGACAAGTGCCAAGAGCGTGCACTGTGTAAAACTTGGGTGCACGTAGAAATTCCTAATATAGCATGACATGGTTGTCTAGGCATACTCGTGTTGTGGCCAAAGAAGGAGGTATATTTCCTTGCATGAATTACTTGTGTTATTAGTGTTAATAATCTATGTACAATAAAGTGGTTTAGGTTTGACTTTTTTCTTTTGGTTACAGGTCCACCTAAAAGGGAGAGAACAAAGCATCACTAGTCTCAAGAACACTCCCACCTGTTTGATGATATCAAGTCTAAACCAACCCATGGATATGGACAATAGTCTTGGGGCATTAGGATGTAGTTACCCTAGATGTCTCTGATGTGAGGGTTGATGTTGAGCTGGCTAGCACTATGTCCAAGGGTGTGGGCACAAAAATGTATACAAAGATAACCAAGGAGGCTATAAAGACAAAGGAAGAGATTGTAGCAATCGACATGAAGGATGCCTCAAAAGATGGTATGGTAGTAGTGTCTGTGATGTCTGATGATGATACGCTAGACACGTTGGCTGCAAAACTCACTAAAAAATGAGGTATGCTAATTCTTGAACCTATCAAATTGCTAGCTAGTTTTTAGTTAACATGTATGGCACCATCTTAATTTCTTTTTGCATGTTGGAACACCATAAGGAGAAAACCTACGCAAAAAGCAAAAGAGTGAGGCACCCATTGACCCAATGGCACTGGGAGGAAACCTACAAGTATCTATTGATCCGACCATAAAGGAAAAGAGTGAGGCACCCTATAACCCAGCGATACCAGGAGGCAACCTGCAAGCACCTACTAACTCGACAAGGAAGCAAAGAGGGAGGCACCCACTAACCCGATGACACCCGTAGTAGGCACCCCGGCAAGCACCTACTAATCTAACTAAGAAGCAAAAGAGTACTACACCTACCAACCTTACAACACCCTCTAGGTCTCGTGCATGCAAAAAACTATAGAGAAACCAAACTACAACTATTTTCTAGCCCCTCATGCGTTGTACAATTTTCACTTAATGAAAAGTGTTCTTTTTTATATTGTCCATTGTCGTTGTTCTTGCTTCATTCTCATGAAGTCTCTTTCATTGTCCCTAAGTTTTACCATTTTATAATTGGGCTAAGAAGTAAATAGCTCTAAGGGGACCTCGGTGTGTAGGAAGTAGGCCAAAGCAAGAATAGCCCTCAATCGAGGTGGTGGTAGAATACATAAAGAGAGAGAATTACCCAAAGCGGAGCCATGCAAGTAGTTCATGGCTAGATCTATCCATGAGGAGTGTCCAACACTCATTATGGACATGGAAGGGATGCTAATGCACTCTTGGGACCCAGACTCCAACAAATAGGCACCGAATGGCCAACCTCCTTGCATTGGTATGGATTTGGAGTTGTCGGCCAGGGCACACCGTCAAGCAGTACGCTGAAAAATACTCTCCAACAACAAAGAAGTATATTGCAGGCTACTGTGGGTGGGAGCTTTGTTGGGTTAGCCACCTTCAAAAACCCCGACGGGTTTCCAACCTTTTTTAAGCACCTGAGCAGCTTTTGGGATAGAGTTCCAACTTTCAATGCATCTAACATGTTACTACTAGATGACAATCTATACAAATGCTTGATGAACATCCTACGCACGTACGTGATAGTCCCAAGAATCAAAGACATGAATATCGAGCGGTAACTGTCTTTCTTACTCCGTGAGCTTGGCATGTGGCTTTACCAATGGGTGACAATTACAAACTACCTTTCTTTTGCAGTGGGTGACAAGCAAAAACTGCCTTGCTTTTGTAGCTATGGATCCCTTTGACACCAAGGAGAGTAAAGAGAACAAGGATTGGGAGCACTGCATCAATGACTGATTGATGAATGGAGGGCACATAGTGTCACACAAAGAGTGGGTGGATAGCAAGAAGGCATAGAAGTCTGCCTATATTTACCATCTAAAAATTAGCGATAGTGATATATACAACCATGGTTATAAAAACATCATTCAGAAATCTCAATTTTTATAATAACATTTTTGTAGTTGAGTATTCACAAACATCCTAGGAGCCTGTGTGAAACTGTACTTAGTGGATACAAGGAAATGCGATTAGATTTTGTCACACTTGTTGAGAGTATTTTTATGTTTATTTGTTTCCATTAAAGGATTTGGAGTACTCTAATTCCAACTTTAAGTGCTTGTAAGATAGTTCAGAGCTGAAGTACTTGTTAGGCAAGAAAAAGTACTTCTTGCATTAGAAAAAGCACTTGTTAAAGAGGAAAAAAAAGCTTCAACAGTAAAGCTTCAACAAGTAGCAAGAAGAAAATACACCCTAGAATGCCACCTCCAACCCTAGAATAAAACCTCCAAATCATGGTACCTTCTATGAAGAGTTGCAAACCTAATGGAAATCATAAATCCAAGTTATGGATGCTTGAAATCTTTGGCGAAGTTTGAACCAAAATAACAAGCTATGAAAATCTTTGCTCTGATACCATTGTTATCTCAGACACAATGGAACTGGACTCACAAACACATAATGCTTAAAAAGATCAGAACATAGAGGTGCAGAGTGTGAGAAAGATTGGCAAACTCAAAGGAAAGAGATGAAGCTATCTACAAGTACAAAAGAGAAAGTATAAATGAGTGATAACCCTAAACTATAAATGAGGTTGCTTATATATTAGTTAACCCTAAGGTTGGCAAACTCAAAGAAAAGAGATGAAGCTCTCTACAAGTACAAAAGAGAAAGTATAAATGAGTGATAACCCTAAACTATGAATGAGGTTGCTTATATACTAGCTAACCCTAAGGTACATGTTCACACCTAGATGTCTATGGGGAAAAACCCAATGGGATAAAAGTGTCCATGGCATAAGTACATGACCTCACAACATAGTACTAACATATATCTAATAGCATAAGTACATGGCCTCACAACATAGTACTACCATATATCTAATAGCACAACCATTACAAATCTTCCATCTTCTAAACTAGCTTCAATATTAGAAGAGGAGAAGAAGATAAAGAAAAGATAAGCACAAGGGGTCTACCATGATAATAAAGGGGCCTACTACACCAAGCACTATCAGGGATCTTCATTAAAGGGAAACTTCAAAGGCAAAGGAGCATTAAAGTGTGTGATTTCTGTGAAAAACCAAGCCACATTGAAAAAGGAATGTTTTGCAAGAAAGAGAGTACCCATCCTTAATATGCACATCAACCACTGGTGCTGTGAGATAATGATATTGATTGGGTGCCAGTGATAATGACTGAACTCAAACTAGCACCATCACTTCTTTTTGCAGGTAGTACTCCAGTGTCATTTTCTTCAAGAGGCTACTGGAAAACCTTATTAATGCTAAGGCTTTAATAAGCATGAATGCCATGGCAGTGGGGTGGAAATTAAGCATGGCCACTAGCTGTCATCCTAAGCGGCACAATCAATTATGCAATCCCATGTTATATCCAGCTACAAAATGGATGGGCCTAGGTGAAGCATCATTGTGATTGAGATTAATCAGCCGAGATAAAGATTCATCAGGCAGCATAACTACACCACTAACCATGATGTAATCACAAGTGTAGCATCATCGTGATAAGCATCATCTAACCTAGCCACCGTGATTGAGCCCTTAACATGATGTCATCACAAGTGTAGCGTCATCATCATAAGCATCATCTAAGCTAGCCACCATGATTGATCCCTTAATCTTGTTTTAATTATGATTAAAATGGGCCATTATTGACTAATACATGGCCTCAACAAACATGGCACACCGTGTGTGCTGATTCTCAATGTGATTCCTCAGGTCAATTTTGATGTCATAAGAGGCATGACTTGAGTGATAATTATGTATGAGAAATAACCCCAGACTTTGAGGTCTTGGCCTTTAGCATCTAGTACATTCATTTATCTATGATTGAGCATGGGTTGGCCTAAAGATGCCCAAACTCTTCCCAAAATAGTATTGTGAGTAGTGTTGAGGCTAATCACTTCCTATTTTTGTTGAATGTCTTTGTCCACTAGGAAATCTACCCAAATGTTGATTGGATCTTCAAGAGGTAGCATAGATGTATATATATGTGTATATATATGAGTATGCAAAAGTGTGTGTGTGTGTGTGTGTGTGTGTGTGTGAGAGAGAGAGAGAGAGAGAGAGAGAGAGAGAGAGAGAGAGAGATTTTGAATATCTTGCATATCATTTCTCCCTAATCTCAAAAGTAGAGAAAATACTCGATCAAACAACAGTGTTTAGTTTTTGAATAGGTGAAAGGAATACATAAGCAATAACAGTCATGTCGATCATCACCATGAATTTATTCATGTGAAGTTATGAGATGAAGGGAGAAGTTTCCATCTCTTAGTATAATATTCCATACACATAATTATCTTGCAATTTATGATGGGGAGAGAAGCCATATACACATAATTATCTTGCCATTTATGATGGAGAGAGAAGTCACATGCACATGGCAATTTTCCCACTAGTATTATAAGCTTGCGAAGGGCTAAATGGACTTCATGTAAATCGATGCTTAACACAACATATTATGTAAAGCGACGCCATCAAATTATACTGCTTATTTAGTACAGTAACTCCAGATATGAAGGAATCTTAGTTGTGCATCCGGCAAACTCTACGGATCTCCCCACTGTCACCTGTGAGGGGATTAAGGTTGCCCAGTTTGATCATGGACGTTACAAAGTTGCGAAAGAAGAGCCTTGGATTCTGTGCATAGCTGCGCACAAGCTGAACAGTTGGGCTACCTGGTGTGGAATAGAGGACCTGGTCTGAGAAGAGGAGTCCTCTTCCATACATAAGGTTGAGGAAATAGTGGTTATCAAAGGAGGTGGGAGAGTAGGCATCCAACGGTGATCTGTTAGCATCCCCTACCTTCGGAGGGCACTGGTCTTGGAGGTTCCGAAGGTAGTACTTGTTCATGGTAGAATCTGGCTTTCCATCTCCAGTCATATTGTAAAGTCGGTCTCTAAAGAACAAGCATTTAGCTTCACCAGAAGTATGGGCACCTGCATTCATTAATAATATCATAAATGTCTGTAGCACTACCCAACCATTGGAGAGTCATCCATGCCACTATAGACCACGACACGGTCTTTAAAGACCCTTGTTAACTGAGATCCATGGCCATCGTGCACTCAAGATTGCATGTACAAATCTCGACCATCTATTTTCAAAGTAACCTTGGCTCTTGATCAAGTAAACTCGGTGAAGTAAAAGCTAGGACAAGTAAATTAATTAATAGCTTTAAACTACATGGTTTCATTGCTTGAAGGTATGATAAGAGGTTTCCGGAAATCGGTGATCTAAAGTCTCGAGTTCAACTCTTTTTTTTGCACATAACATCTTGCTCCAAATTTTTTTAAGTCACAAAACCAAATTCACTCTCATCCCATGGTATAGTTTACTTATCCGAGTTTACTTCATCTAATGCAGTTTACTTATCCGAGTTTACTTTATCTGACGGTCCAAAAGAAACATCGCGATTTAGATCAATATCATCCATTGATATCACCTGATAAGGGTCTTTAAGACCCCGTGGTAGATAGTGCCACATCCTAGATCTCTCCAAAATTTTATATGTAGTAGTAGGAGGAGGTCTGAACTAACCTGACAGAGTTACCAAGTCCTGCAAAGAGAGGCCATGAGCGTTGAAATTAGAGATGAGATCATTCACAGTAGAGAAGGGAGATGGGATGACGTTGTTAGCCTCATCAAAGCCCGCAGTTCTTGAATCTCTTCGGCCCAGTAGAACCGTCCAATTTGGCCCTCCGCTCTGCAGCGGCAAGATGAGTACTGTAATCAGATAATTAGAGCAGCGCGGGCGGTCCCAATAAGCTAATTACACAAGACGATGGATTATTTGGTCACAGAACATGAAGTAGATTAACCTAATGGCGTGATTACTGGCAGTGTGTGCTACGGGATAGCTAAATGATTGTAATTAAGTGAATTGAAATCAGTTGTTTAAACTGTAAAGGACTTGGATTTGTAAGGGTTTAATCAGTGATTGAGGGGATGATGATCACGAGGGCCACTCCATCGCGAGTTGCCAAGGCGAGGATGTCGGCGCAGGAGACGACGCCTTCGCATGCCTCCTCAACGTCGGCCTTGATGGCGTCGATAACATCGAAGCCCCTCGCCGAGTTGAGGTTGGGCGCTGCGCTCTTCTCACTTCGGAAACTGGCGGTGTCGTCCAGCAAGATTGACGCATCGCAACCCTTCAATATATTCGTGCCCATGCAACAACCAACCACACGTAAGTTGACGATCGTCATAAATTCACACACCACGAGCTGCCATGCATACACAACGCACAGGGGCGCACGCGCGCACACCCGGCCACACACACACACACGCACACACACGCACATACCCATATAGTTCTCAAGTAACGCAAAGTGATTAGCAGTACAATTATGTACCAATTATGAAATCGCTTAATATATAGCTCCCAAGCGATTAACACCTCGATTATGCAGTCAATCAAAGCGCTTAAGCTATAGTTCTCAAGCCCGGCAGAGTGATTAACACCTCGATTATGAAGGCAATCAGCCCTGCCCTCATAATAATTCAGGTACAACATGATATTACCTGCACAATGCAATCGTGAAAGAACAAGCGGAGGATGGACGCAGCCATCCGGGGCTCTTGGTCCACCGCTTGCTGCATGTTGTTGTACACTATGCTCTCTAGGTCGGGGCAAGAGCTGCTGTAGAATTCAGCTTGCAACGTATCACCAAGGGCTGTCCATGGGCTGCCATGAATGGCTATGATCACAATGAGAAACCCAAAGCTAATTAGCCTGCCCTTCATACCCCTAGCTATACTGAGAGCAGGTCACCAGCTGATCCAGTACAGCAAAAGAAAGGAGGCTGAGCAAAACCCATTAACGGCTGCCCATTTATAGACAGTCCTAGGCCTGTAACTATCCAATATCGCTGTATTAAGCTTTATAATAATGCTGCCTAATCTCTTCACTGTTGCTAGCTTTTATGTAGTGTTCGACAACAGTGAGCCAAATAGCCACTAATGATCCACTTAAACCAAGATTGCCCCATGTCTTCTCTTTTCTAATCACATAATTGCCCCATGCATGAGAATGTCCCTAGATTTAATATTATGGCCTCCTCTTCATATAAAAATATGTAAGTAATAAGTGGCTTACATTTGTGTCATGTTGCCATTCTTTTACCCTACTTCTTTGTGTTGCACAATTGGGTTGTCACGATGAGGTATGCTGGTTGTTGGTTGTGGCTCTTTATTGTTTAATGCTGGTATTTACACATTGTCTGCCTCTTTCTATTTCTTTGAAGCTTTGAAAAAGCTTTGCTTTGTTTTCAAAGTTATAACTTTCTCAAACCCAAAAGTGGGTTTTAGAAACTTAATTGTGAAACCCACTTACACTATGATTTATTGACTTTAGAGAAGGCAACCAAATCAAAACCAAAAAGATGATTACAATGTAAACCTTTTTTTTAATAACATATCACTAAGCTAATTGCATGTCTTCCTAGATGTCTCTTTATGTATACTCGTGCTAGTACACTATAGTGACCCACTTGTTAACTATTTAAAAAGAAAACATATATCAATGCTAGTCATATGAGTTGAAGCATTTTCACCTTTTGTAGGTTTTATATTAATTATAACAACTCATTTTTCAATACTATATTTTTATTTACATAACGTATATGTTTCTTTTTGTTTTGCATGCACTTTCTCAATGTACATAGGAGTCATATGTCATGATCTTCTATCCTCGACTACTTTTCAAGGTGTTCGATATATATATATATCAGGTGTGTTCAAGAGGTATCAAATAAATCATAAATTTCAACATTCTAAATTCGCCTCCTTCAATAAATCTAAACATAATAGAACAATCTCTTGTTGAACCAAACATTCAAAATCTTTCTCTTGTTTAATTAGAAAATCTTTTATGCATGTAACCCCAAGAGCTTCTCATAAGCTATTTCAAGGATTTGTTTTCATAGTCCATCAAACGATGCTATCTCTGTATACTTTTTAATATAAAATTTTAGTTATAAAAAGAACCACATTAAGTTGCTTATTCGCTTCTTAAATCCTTGTGGTTTCACTTTTCATGAATGCATGACATGGTGCAAACGTCTAGTAATGTATTTCTACGAAGATTAATGAATGCAAACTTCACGCTAATGATTTGTCAATTCATGATGTCAATTATGCAAGTAGTGTGTAGGTTAGCTTTTTAAGATAAAAAAGATTTGTGTTTTATGCAGCTTGAAAATATCTAATTGTAAAACTTATTCTAATTCAAGATCTTAAAATTTATATTGGATAATGATCTTATAGCTTGGTCCTTTTTTTCTTAAAGATTTAGGTCAGTTATTCATTTTATAAACAATAGTGTTCAACTTCTAGTTGGTCTTAGCCCTAGTAAACCTTAAAGGATTTAGATTCCTTTATACACTCCCTTTAATATTGATTAATTTAAGGAATGTGCTTTAAGGTAGGTGCTAGTGCCACTATAGTGTACGATACATGTTGAAATATGTCGATGCTAGATAAAAGCATTGAAAAAATAGTTAGGAGGTCTACACTTAATGCATAGCTTAAGATTAAAGAATATAAACATATTTGGTGATTTTATCTATATTTATTACAAAAAGTTTCATAACATATGATCTTAGACAATTATATAAACATGTGTTAATCATGTCTTTTTTTAGTGCATTGTCACTTTTTGAGGCGACTCAAATCTCAGTGCTTATGTTGTAGCCTTCAACCGCCCTTCAACCTACTTTAAGGGAAGGTTGATCTATAACTTTGTGTAAGTATTCTATTATGCAATAAGTTCATAATTTAAATAAATAATAATACATTATTCTCTCATACAATAAGTTCACATCAAAGGAATGCAAATTTAAATAAATAATATTACATTATGTAATCAAGATGCTACATAATTAGCACCCAACATTTTAGGGAATTTAATAAGCTACCAACCAAATTATATATAATCGAACCGTATTCAAGTTGATGGACACTGATATCTTAAACTTATTAAGTGTGTCTCATAAATTATAATTCTTATTCTATTTAAAATCCCATAAATTATAGTTCTTATTCCATTTAAACTCCCATTTTTCTTCCCCTTACATAGCATCATTTGAATATACCTGCATGTAAAAATTAATCAACATTTTAAGATGAGTGTAGACTATGTAGATGAGAAGGAATGACTTAATAATCACGCAATGCTTAGATACTTAAGATGAGATTGTCTTTTAAAGAGCATAAGGGAGGAAAGTGGGTCAACAAAATCATGGGAGTTCATAATATTCGTGATATTAATTTAAGAAAAATGGTATGTTATATCCCACAAACAATATGTACAAGCCATCCTCAAAAGCTTTAAGTTGGAAGAGTCCAAACCCTAGGATCTAAGGAGAATAAAAACCAAGAACACTACACATTATTAAGATGACTAATTAAAAGCTCAAGGTAGATAATAGATTAAGAAAACCAAAGGCTAAATCATTATATTAATAAAGCTTAAGTATAATGGTTTTTAGCTCAAATGAGCTCCTAACATCACAAAAGAAGTGGTCCACAATCATGCCAAAAAATTAGCCTAAAATGCACCCATGACAGCAATAAACACCATATTAGATAATTTGGGAAAAATCCCATTCCCATTTGTGGTGAACTTGTCCAAAAGTTTGTCAAAACCCCCTCATGTGACATATCATTGGAAAGATCTTGAAGAGTGGAATCTAAATCTATGATCTCCGACAAATTTGGAGTTAGTATGTTTAAGATATGTCCAAAACTATATGGAGTAATTGATTCCCAAAATGTGAGATTTTTCCCAAATTACCTAATATTGACTTAATAACACTTGTCTATTCTCTAGACTACTTTATGCTTTTACATTTGACTATAAGAAATTAAACTTTTAAATGCCAAAACATTACAAGTGAGAACATAATTGAAGATCTCTACCTACCTTTCCTCAAAATAAACTAGAATGTAGGTGAACCTACAAAATGATGTCTAACACCTCCCTCTTGAGGAAGCATTGTAAAACATATTCGTCAACATTACCTTTGATGTGTAAAAGAACTTTTGTAATCTCACTGAAATAATTTTGCACTAAGTGCTTATGTATTCATGATGTAATTGAGTGGGATATTGGGCTTCAAAATCTTATTTAATAGGTGGCCATTATTTTGATATATACATTAGTTCTCAATTTTGGTAGCAGGCACCCTAGACATCTCATGGGTGGCTAATTATAACATATGATATCTTCTCAATATCTTGTATAAGATATTTTGATTAACGAGAAAGGCAAACCTCATTGTGAGAAAGGTTACTTGATTCTTGACTACTGTCTACTGTTTGTTGATGTTTACATGCTTCCCTTTGTTTCTAGTTACTATGTATGTGAGTAGAGATGTGTCTACTCTTGAAAGCTTGATAATTTTTTTCACCTCTATTTCTTCTTTTCTTCCATCTCTCTATCTCCACCTCTAGCTCAAGAGAGAATAGGCAAGGTAGAGAGAAGTTATACATAGCTTCATTCCTAGTTTCACACACACCATTGAGGACTTCTTCTTTAAAGTGACAAAAGAAGAGAGCACATTTGAGTTGTTTAACTCCAACACGGTTGGCCAATTGTAAGTTCCCAAATGACCCTTAAATTGCTTTCTCTATCTATTTCTAATTCTAATTCTTGAAATATTTAGATAGTTTGAATTAGTGAACATCTTTGGTGCCAGTGCTGGTGGGGACTAGCCATTAGCTTAGGCCTCATGTGCCTTTAAGGGCCTCATAGCCAAGGAGGTGCAAACCACCACAAGGGATCTAAGATGAACTCGCATTAAGCCAGATTAAGTGGCTAAATTAATGCATAAATTTTAAGAGACATTAATTCTCAACATAACTTGGATATTTTTACATAAATTTGTGGCACATTTGTTGGTGAACTCTCGGGGGGTTCACCTCAAAAAATGTTAGTGTACCACGTGAGTTCAGCAGAGCAGGAGGGGTTTTTTAATTAGATACATTGAGAAAAATTAACAGGATTACATTAATAGGAGGGGGTTTTTAATTCAACTTTAGAAAAAAGTCTGTTAGTTCATAAGTAAAGAGGGGTTATTTAATAATGCACGTGATACCTAGGGTTTTCTAGTAGTGCACCCCCCAAGGGTTAACTGAACAACTTGACTCATGTTAGGGCATTTAATCTTACACGAGATCTGTTACATCCCATGTCCAGACATAATGAGGCTAACATAGAGACCAACCAATAGAGATTCATCGAATAGCTCATTATAATGTAAACTTATTTACGAGCTATAAAGTCTAATTTGTGAGGGATGGGACTCAGAGCTAGAGAGAGTGTAATCTGGTGGAGGCTATGGGCCCACGGACTTGTTCATATGTTGGACTTTGGGACCTAGTCTTCTGGGCATGGCCATAATAAGTGAGTGTGAAATGGGCCAAGTATATAAGATAATGGCTCATATTTGTAAAGGAACCTATGATAGCACATTACCTTGATGCCTATGGCTCAAGCTTCCATGGTGAGATTCTCCCTTTGAGATTCTAGGATGGTGACCTACACCCTTGTTTTCTACTCCAAGTAATGAGTGGGGCTTCATCTTGCAGAGGTATCAGAGCTCTTGTTCAATCCATTGTTTTTCCTAATTCTACCAATTATAATCATTTTATGCACTTTCTTGATTTTCTTGATCAAGAAGATAACTATGGTGATCTTGAATGGTGAAAGTTCCTTTTCTATATGGTTAATTTCTAAAGCTTTTGCGATCAAATTTTGGGGGAGCCGCACCAAATTTTTAAATTTCAAGACCAAAATTGGAGAAAAAGTCACTAATCTTGATGAGTTTGCTGATCAAAAACGTTTTTCTTCTTTCTTCCCTCTCTTCTTGAACTTTGAGAGCTATGGAGCTTTCTTCTTGATATTAAAGCTTAACAAAGCATGGGGTTATGAAAGCAGAAGGCAATGGCTTCATTTCAAGCATGGCCTTAAGATGTTATGTGCATTTTCTTACCCGCCAAGCTGTCTACCTATAGTGCTTATTTCCATGGTGATTTGAAGCTTATGGGTTTTCATTAAAGCTTGACTAAGCTTTGAAGTGGTTAAGGCAAGCACAAGATCCATTCCAAGCTTGGTAATGGAGCTATTTTTTAGTGATTTTAACTCGAGCTACGTGCATTTTTGTGGAGTTTGGGAGCTCATAAATCACAAATTGGTTGGATCATTGCTTGATAATGCCTCTCCATTGTGTAAGCAAGTCACTGCCCTCTTCAATGTTTCCATTTTTCAAGTTCTTGCATATTAGGGTTCTCATAAGAAATCGGGGTTAGTATCATAAATTTTGGAAAATTTCTTCAATAATCTCATTCTTTGTGCTTAGCTCTACTCATATATGTGATTAATTGTCTCTTAAGCATGGGAATTCATGGGATTCTTCTCTATCTTGCATATCTTGAAAATTCTTGAGAAATTAGGGTTTTCTCTCTACTTTTTGGGGATCCACGGCTTTAATCTTGTTCATTAGCCTTTCCTTTAATCATCTATGCATTCATTGCATCAATATGATGGACAAATTAAGGTTTCTTGGTTGAACATGCATTTTTAGGAAAAATCCAACCAAATTAGGGTTACATTTGGGCGTTTCTTGGTTTCAATTTCATAATATCATTCATCAAATTTTTTCTCATTGAGACGAAGTGCTCTTCATCTTTGGGTTTTCTTCATACATTCATGCATAGCCAGCCTATTGTATATGTGCATTGAGCCACTTTGATGTGAAGACATTGAAGACATCAAGAATATCATTCATCAATTTTTTAGCTTTAGGAATATCATTCATCAAGTTTTTGCTCATTGAGGCGAAGTGCTCTTCATCTTTGGGTTTTCTTCATACATTCATACATAGCAAGCCTATTGTACATGTGCATTGAGCCACTTTGATGAAGACATTGAAGACATCAAGAAGTATTTGAGAATAATTCAAGCAAGAAGAAGTTGCATGATCATTTAACCTCATCAGCAACACAAAACTCTTGTATTGGTTGAATTGTATGGCATGCATCTATAAGTGCCTTGGATGTAAGTGATTATTCTCATTGGCATGGAATCATTGGTTCTCACACACATTTGTAAACACCTTTCAATTAAAAAGCTAGCTAGAATGTGTGTGAGGGTACCTTGGCATTTGGAGGAGAGACCAAGGGGAGTATGGATTGAATCCACCTTGCTGCAAACGTCGTGGTAATGTGGTAAGGTGGAGGATTAGGTACTTGGTGGAAAAGACATGGCCCAAACCCTTTCTCTTGGATTTCAAACTTGAGTAAGGGGATTGGAAGAGCCTGGCTATGAGATCGGTGAGCTTTGACGCACTTCACTGACTTCAAATCATGGCAATTGATGTATTTGCATTGGGCAAAGTCTTGACACATTGGAAAGTGGATGCTTTGGAAAGAGAAAATTGATCTATGATTTTGGATGCATTTGGGGAAACTAATTGGATGGATATGTATGTCTATTGATGCATTATGAATGCCTTGTGATGGCAGTGACAAGAGGTGTTTGATGGGAATATATGGTGTTGCTTTTGTACATTGAGATTCGGTTTCAAATGCAAACAAAATGCTGTCGAAATTTGTAAGAATTTCCTACATACTTGTAACCTAAACCCTAAATTCAGTCATAGGGGGTTTTAGATATTTCCTAGAGCTTTATACCCTCTTGTAGTAGTCCATAAGGACTCCGCATCAAGCCTTTAAGATCTTGATTCTGACATCATTTAGGTGGTCAAATTAGGGTTTATGAGAAATTACCAAACCCTAATTCAATCATAAACCCTATGTTGTGTTCCAAGTATCTTTACATATCCTCTTATTACTCCATTAGACCTTCCAAACAACCCTTTAACCTTCTGATTCCGATATCATTTGTTAGGTCAAGGTGACACAGTTGTCTTTTTGACAAAAGTCAAAATACAGTTGACTTCCACTTTGACTTTGGTAAACTATTTTGGATAAAAGCTAGAACTTGCCAATACAATCCCAACAAGCTAAAGATCATCAAAATCTGGTTAGTTTTGGTCATTTTATAGCCAATTCTCCATTTTTAGTAGTACTTCAAAAACCCTAAATGCCCCATCCGAAAACTTACTATTTTTACATATTGTGTTAATACACATCATTAGCTCCCTTGAACACCCATTTCCAATCTCATTTGACCTTTCATCCACTCAAATCCAAAATTTACAGCTATGCTAAGAGGAAGGCCACGCACGATTGTGGATGTGACTCAAGAGATGTTGGAACTTGATCAAGGGGCACTTGTTGAAGACATTGATGGTGCATTTGACATTGGGGATGAGACACATGTTGAGAAAATTATTAAACATGGATTGGTTAGTGACAGAATTCTTGGAGACAATAAAGACAAGAATGCATGATGTGAGGAGGTCACTTATGCAAATATGGTTGCATCAAAGGGCAAAGGAGCATGTGATGATGTCACCAATGCAAAGGTAGCACCTCCTCAAGCCAAAGAAGTACCGCCCATTTCCAATGACATGTATGAGATGATGTGCATGATGAGGGCGATGTTGGATAATTTTAAAGCAATCTCAATTTCAAAACCAATTCATTAGGCTTGCAAAATCAACTTCTCAACACTTTCAAAAGTGAGATGGCTTTGTTGAGAAGAAGTGAGTCAAGGAATGGTGTTATCCATCTGCCTTATCAAGATGCAAGGATGCATAGTCATGATGGGACACCTTAGCAAGGTACTTATATGGATCAAATTCCTTATGGCAATGGAATGTAACAACACTTCTCTTTTGATGATGGGATGCCAAGGCCTACAAAAGGCGTAAACATTAGAGATGGGAATGACATATATTTTGGCAACAAGGAGAATGTTCCTTATTCTCAAGGGAATATGCACCATGCTATGCCGAATACATCTCGTGGTTTCTCTTCTCATGCATCTACAAAAGGGAAAGTATTGGCACATGGTTCTACTCATTGTTTGGGTTCGAATCATGTTGGAAAAGCTCCAAGGATGCGAAGAGAAGAGTTGCATGATGATGATTGGCACATGCAAGATAATTTACATGATGGTTGGCAAGGGGATTTTGATCATGCGCATGCAAAAAGGCATGATGAGTTCAAAATGTGTTAAAAAAGATAGTGTTACCAAAGTTCAATGGAGAGAATACTTCCAATGAATATTTTTAAGCGTGGCTCAACAAGATGAACTTCTACTTTGAGATGAACCCTAGAAGTGCGAAGGCTATGGTTTACTTTGCAACGTTGCATTTCGAAGGGTATACACATGCTTGGTGGAGGCATTTACAATATCAAGATTATGAAGTTACCATGTGGGATGCTTTCAAGGATAAAATGAGAGACACTTTTATCTCTCAATTGCATCAAGACAAGCTTATGCGTGAATGGGATGACTTGCAAAAAAAAATAAAGTAATGTTAAAGGCTATCCCGTAAGTTTATCAAGTTTATGCTACATGTGAATGGGTTTAGTGAAGAATTCAAGAAGACAAAGTACATCAAGGGTTTGAAGACAAACATTGGTGTGGATGTCAAGGCTCAAAGTCTAACTACAGTCAAAAGGAAGCCATGCTTTTAGTAGAGATATATGAGGAAAGGTATTCAAATGCATGGTCAAATCAAGGTAGTTTCCATAATTATTCAGCTCCTAACACTTATGGGAAGTCTATGAGAGATGCCAAATCTACTTCTTTTGTGCCCAAGTTTCCAACAATGTATGGAAGTGGAGGAAGGTCATATCACAGGTTTGGCAAGGCATCTTATTCTCCTCAAAAGTCTATAAATATTGATGGGAAGCCTCTCAATGGTGCTAACAAGAGCAAGTGCATAATGAATGAATTGGGGAATAAAGACTTGTGTTTCAAATGTGGAGAGAAGTGAAACAAGGAGCATTACAAAGTTTGTAAAGCAAGGAATGTTAAGCTCAATATGGTGTACTTCAAAATCTTGGAAGATGACAATGAGAGAGAGGCGAAGGTCTTTGATGATTTTCAAGACTTTGAGAAGAGTGACCATGATTATGAGCCAGACGGTGAATTTCCTTTTGTCCTCGGTGCACTAAACATTGGTCACAAGATGATTATAATGATGGCTTACCTATGTGTACTTTTGAGGATACTTGCATGGAACCAACCTTGTGTACATTGTCCCATGATTCATATGCCAGGTGTAAAGGTGCAAATGCTTTGAATCAATGGAATAATTGCTCATGTGTTGGTGGATAATGAAAGTACACATAGCTTTGTGCATGCAAAATCCATATGCAATCTTAAGTTGCAACCCATATGTTTGACAAATTTGCATAAAGTACAAGTAGCAAATGGGGCTAAAATGGATTACAAAATGGTATACCATGATGTGGTATTGGTGCTTTCACATGACTACACATGAAAAGTGGATTTGTTAATGCTTGACATGGGTCCCATTAATATAATCTTGGGTTATGATCGGCTCTCTACTTTTGGATGCATAACCATGAACTTGCAACGTGGTTACATGGAGTTTATGCATGAAGGAAGAAGTGTCACTTTGTGGGGCAATCATACACCAAAGCTAAACCTTATCAATTGCACTCAACTCAAAAGGGAACTCAAGAAGTTAAGTATGGTATATGTGATATAGCTTTGCAAGGAGAATGACATTGGCAATGAAGGCAAAGTCACACATGATGGCATGGCAAAGTTATTGGAAGAGTTTAAGGATATATTCCAAATGTCAAAATGCTTACCACCTATGTGAGATATTGTATCACATACACCAAAGCTAAACCTTATCAATTGCACTCAACTCAAAAGGGAACTCAAGAAGTTAAGTATGGTATATGTGATACAGCTTTGCAAGGAGAATGACATTGGCAATGAAGGCAAAGTCACACATGATGGCATGGCAAAGTTATTGGAAGAGTTTAAGGATATATTCCAAATGTCAAAATGCTTACCACCTATGTGAGATATTGATCATGGGATAGATCTTGAGCCTAACTCTAGGTCTATCAACAAGCCACCATATAGATTGTCAAAAGTGGAGAAAGAGGAGGTGGCTAAGCAAGTTCAAGAACTAATGGATATGGGATGGGTGGAACCATCCATATAGATTGTCAAAAGTGGAGAAAGAGGAGGTGGCTAAGCAAGTTCAAGAACTAATGGATATGGGATGGGTGGAACCAAGTCAATCTCACCATTTGCATCACCGATGTTGTTGGTAAAGAAGAAGGATGGTACCTTTTGAATTTACATTGATTATAAGGATGTGAATGAGATCACAATCAAAAATAGTTACCCTATCTCAAGGATTGATGATCTATTGGATGAGTTGTGAAGGGTGCCAAGTTCTTCACAAAGATTGATTTGAGGTTTGGCTACCATCAAATAAGGATGAAGAGTGGTGAGATGAGATTAAGATGGCATTTAGAACCAAAAAGGGATTATATCATTATATGATGATGTCGTTTGGGTTATGTAATGCACCCGTTACTTTTCAAGTCTTAATGAACAAAATGCTTCAACCATACCTCTACAAGCAAGATTATTTTGGTCTTCTTTGATGACATCTTGGTGTATAGCAAAAGTGAAGAGGAGCATTTGGTTCATGTTCGCAAGGTTTTTTATGCACTTAGAGCTAACCAATTATATGCAAAGTAGAGTAAATGTAAATTCATGGCAAGTGAAGTTGAGTATCTTGGTCATATTGTGGGTGAAAATGGCGTAAGAGTGGACCCAAAAAAGGTGGAATGTGTGAAGAATTGACCCATGCCTAAAAGAACATCACTCAACTAAGAGGATTCTTGGGACTCTCTTCATTCTACTAAGATTCATTGAGAATTATGCTCACATAGTGGCTCCATTAACCGATAAGTTGAAGAAGGAGGCATTCTTTTGGGATGAAACAGCCCATAAAATATTTGAAGAGTTGAAGAGAATTCTTACTTCTGCCCCAATTTTGGTATGCCCAGATTTCATAAAGCATTTCACTATTAGAGTGGATGCATGTGGAAGAAGTATTAGTGCCGTGTTGTATCAAGACCATGGGGTAATGGCATTTAAGAGCCATAAACTTCATGACAAAGAGAAGGAGATGCACATCTATGATCAAGAGATGAGTGCTCTGTTACGTGCGATCAAGAAGTGACATCATTATCTCTATGGAAGCAAGATTTATGTGAAGTGATAATAGGGTTCGCAAGTACTTCCTCTCACAACCAAATCTCTCACTCAAGTAAAGGCGGTGGTTGGCAACCCTTCAAAATTATGATTTTGAAATCACTTATACAAAGGGAAAGGATAATGTGGTGGTTTATTCACTCTTAAGAATGTGGGCTTGTACATTGTTTGCCATCATAGAAGTGCATAAAGATTGGATTGAAGACATCCAAGAGGAGTATATGTTGGATGATGAGACTTTACAAATGATGCAAAAATTACAGCTTGGCACTTATGAAGAGTTATCTCATTTTCGGTTGCAAAATGGACTCCTTTACTTCAAGGAGAAGGTGTAACTTGTACCTCATTCAGCTTTCAAGAAAAAGGTGTTGGATGAGATGCATGCTTCTCCCATGGTGGGACATTTGGGGTTGTTTAAAACCTATGATGGCATCAAAAAGAGGTTGCACTTGAAAAGGCCTTTGGAGTGATGTAAAGGAGTATGTTGCCAAATGTATACCTTGTCAACTTAATAAGGATCTCACACAAAAGCCCAGAGGTTTGCTTCAACCTTTACTCATTCAGGAGGTTAAATGGACTCATATAGCAATGGATTTTATCACAGGTCTTCCTACCCCACCAAGAAAGGGTGGGATTGCATTTATGTAGTGGTGGTTGATCAGTTGACAAAAGCTTCCTATTTGTGCCTACAAGAGTGAGATATTGCAATGTGAATCCCATTGCAAATAATGAAGTGGAAAGAATGTAAGCTCTCTTGCAAACATGCAAAGAGAATATCAAGAAGTCTCAAAAGAATATGAAGCATTATGAAGATGCACATCAAATACCATTAGAATTCAAGGAGGGGGTTTATCTATCCTTGAGGATTCCCAAGACATGCTATGGTTATCTTAAGGGCAACACTAACACAAAGCTTGCACAGCATTTCTATTGTCCATACAAGGTGGTGAGAAGGGTTGGTGAAGTGGCCTATCGATTGCTACTTCCATCCACTACAAAGATACATAATGTGATTCGTGTATCTCATTTGAAGACATATATTAGACCGGAAGTGCAAGTCTTGGATGAGCTAAGTCCTATAAATGAGGATGGCATGGTGGAATATATTCCTGAGAGAGTGTTGGGCATGAGGGAAAAGGTACTTCACAACCGTTCCTTACGCAAATACCTTGTTAAATGGAAGGGATTACCTCAAGATGAAGAAACATGTCATCCTACCCACATGTTGGAAGGATATGAGCACTTATTGAATGCATCCAATGGGGAGAATTGAGCCATGTAACAGTGAATATGCTTGCTGTAATTTTCTATGATTCAGTGTTTGAAGGCCAATATGATGCTCAATTGGGATGCTATTGACATATGCACTTCATGGGGAGTGTATATTATATAGTGCTATGCTTTCGTGGTTGTTCGAGGATCATCACATGAGATTTTGAAGCCCTTAATCATAGATATTCTCTCTTGGATAGTTTTGGGATACTTTTGTTACATGGTACATCCACATGTATATAGTGGACATCCTCATACAAATGAAGTAGAAGAATGTTTTGAAGATGGTTTAAACATATTTAGGTGGGGATGGTTTGTCCTTTTTCAAGTTCATGTTCTACTTTGGTAATATTACCACTGGCGACACGCAATCTGTGTGCTCCATCCATCTCATATATGAAACTTGCAAATATGAGTTTGTTGACTTCTTTCTCAAGTTCATGTTCTACTTTGGTAATATTACCACTGGCGACACGCAATCTGTGTGCTCCATCCATCTCATATATGAAACTTGCAAATATGAGTTTGTTGACTTCTTTCTCAATGGTTTTAGAAGAATGGGTTTCATTGTGAGTGTATATCCCTTGTTTAATCGGCCTTGCACCATCCACAAGTGGAATCGTGTGCAGACCTCTAAAGGGACTCCCTTTAGATCTAAATAGCTTCAAGTGAGCACTTCTTTGTGTTCCTTGACTACCTATGTTAATTTGGTCTCCTCCTCAAGGGTTTCGTCTCTCTAGAGATCCAAATATTTTTTGACTTTTCTTCGGGTTATGCTAGGTCAATCTGTTTAGCATCCCTAGGTCCATCATAGTAGACACACCTAGTTTCTTTAGTCTTTTGGTCTCTAGGTGCACACATCTATTTTCAACCTTGTATTTCTTGAAGTGTGAGGGGACTCTAGACCTCTCATCCTCTTCTTGGGTCAGTATGCTCAAAACTGAGCAATTGGGATTCTTTCACATATAGCTTTGTTTTGTTATTTCTGTGTCCAAACATCAAGGCAAGGGTGAGGTCTATAGGGGCCCTTTAAGCTGCCATGGGATTAAGAGGGTGATTAACATTAGGGCTAATAAGAGAGTTCCACCTCCTTAAAAATGTTGGGTGTTCAAGTTTCTAAAAAAATCTAGTCAAAGATGGGGACCCTAGCTTTTAGAGGCTTTAGTGATAATTTTTTAAAATAAAGTTTTAGTAAATCGTTCCCCCCTTTTCCCAAAATTTTCAATTTTTTAACTTTTAATACCTTCTCTCTCTAAAAAATTTGGCACCTCCTTTCTTTTTCTCTAGGGTACGCATTCTATGGGCTCTTCTATCTCTCCTTCCTTGCTATCCATGGCTTGTAGCTATTACTCTCACATAGCTCCTGCCACAAGAGCTCCCATAGCTCATAGGTCTTATTGTTGCTACTAAACGACTCCGTTAATGCTCTATGGTTGATTCTTTAGCTCTCAACACCTCCTCTTGGTAGAATTGTTAATGGGTTATGACTGTTACAAGTCTTCAAACCTGCAATCTTTTGTATATTCTTTCTCCTCTTACCCTTGGGCTTCATCTCCATCACTAACTTTTCGTTCATCTTGAAGCACTACATTTCTTCTCCTCCTCACTAAGAATGTCTTTGCAGACTTCTAAGAGACCAAGAATATCCATCGAGTCCATAACCAGCAATGACATTTTGGATGCGAATGGACATTTGCATACAATGGAGTTTTGTCAATTTATGTGGGTGACAATGCGCCCGTCATTGAAAGGGGAATACAAGGTTCCTAGAAGGCTTCTATCTTCTTGAAAACATCACTAGAAAGGGAGAATTCTAGAGTTTAAGATAAGCAAAGATGGGAAGCGGTTAGCTAGGGTTCAACATGTCTACACACCATCCTTATTGAAGATCAAGAACATTGGCATGCATCAATTTGAATCTAACTATAAGTATTTCTTGTAGTATTCAAGATACTGATGTAATATTTAAGATTGTTTTTTACACTGATATTTATATATGCCCTTTTTAGATGTTTTCACATCTACTTGTGTGGAATGGCAAGCCGTGGAGTGCTTTATAGCAGGGACTTTTGAGGAAATTCATGCAGAGTTTGGTAAACTAATATATGTAGGACAAACGGGCTCTATTCTTGCAAACCAAGGAGTTTTCTTTTACAGTAGCACTTATGTGGTTTCAAGAAAGGATGGTTGGGGGTCACTACGACCAATTTATGTTCCATCATTTGCTTGCCATGAGTGGCCCATCCCTCATACAGCAACCATTCAAGGTTTCAAGCATAGGATCGTCATGGATATGCATTCCTCCATGAAGTGCACATATGGGTCACACAGGGCTGGTTTATGCCCATGCACATGTTTGTACACATGTTTGCTTCAGTACATGTACACAGAACACCAACAATGCTCATATGCAAAGGCAAAGCTCATGTTGCTTTAGACAAGTTTCTTGGAACAAGATGGTGTACAAAAGAGTCTGCACACCAAGGTGACTACATCAAGTGCTATGTTATTACAGAAAAGGTTATTGCAAGGTTCCACATTGGCAGACAAAACCTCACCATGGTCTTTCCCTATAGGAGATGGAAGTGAACGGGGAATGAGTGGGAACCCTTGGACTCTGATGCAGTTAAAAAAGAGGAGATAGAGCTTTCAATCATGTGCAGGACAATGACTTGCATCATGTCATAGTCAATGATGATTGGAAGCTGCACCACCTCCATGAATATTTAGTGATGCACTTTTCTCTAGATCAAACATTCAGTTTTGTTGTGGATGGTAGGACATTGCATCCATGATCTGAGAAAGCAATATTGTGCAAGGATGTAGCATTTCAGACCATCTCTCTCAAGCATGGCTAAAACATGCAATGCATGTTTTAAATTTTGATTAACAAAATCAGCTTTTTTAATGTTTTCTTGACTCCATTTTTTTTTCATGCTCATTTTTAGTTCTACTTCATCTCACTTGTTTCAAACATAGTCATAGTATTTTCTTTTCAATTTCTGAGTACCTATGCTGCCAGGAAGTCTTTGTCAAAGTTGGTATCAATCATTTTTTTCTTAGATGATATGAACAATGTGGTGCAATTGCAAAGGTCTCCATGGGTGCTAATTGAGGTGGTCTTTCACTCAATTGCTTTGAATGTATTCAACTTGAACAAAATTATACATAATCTGGTTGTGTGATTGCAAAAGTGGACTTGTTTTTGGACATGCAAAAGAGCATGTATGCCAAGTGAGGTAATGATTTATTTTGAATGCATGGATCTTGAGGGCAATGTATATGTAGTAGCCAAGAGGAGGGTGCTATTTTTTTTTATGTGGTACTGGGATTGTCTCATGCTTAAAACAGTGGGTAAATTTGGCTAGCTGCACTCTAACATTGGACAAAGCACATGCCATTTTTTAGGAAAGGAGCAAGGAAGATGTGGTATCTTGGATTGCTATCATGTTGATATTTTTACAACAAATCTGTTACAAGAATTGTGGTTCTCTATTTGAGAACATGCCCAACATGGACAAGGGAAAGATGCATTAAGATATATTAATCAGATGGATGTTATCACTTGATTTCCACGAGTCTGGAGATTACGTGTGGTATTGCTAAGATGTTGTACCAAGAAGTACATATGAACTAAAATATAGGACAACAGTTTAAAAGCAGGCTATTTAGAAAGTTCTCAGATGAGCCCCTCCACATATAGTGATTTATGTTTTGCATCTTGAAAGCTTGAGGCATTACAGAGGTGGTTGATTAAAGAATAAATTTAAGGTGAGATTGTGAGGCACGTCTACCATGAAGTGATATTATGCTTGCCAATGTTTTTAGTGGAAATGTAGGTCGTGTGGTGTTCTCTACATACACATTATCGTGTTTGATAGCTCTAAATGCATGCAATGTAATGGATTTTGTGGTTCTTATTGATCCCTAAGCTGGAGCCAATCATTTTGAATGGAGACACAAAGTTTGAATTGAGGATTCTAGTGGGCAAAGAGATGAGTAAGCTTGTTGTGGTAGGCACTAGCTAGTTGGAAAGGAAAGGGCAAAGTCATTTCCTCGATGGGAAAGCAAAGTAGTGGAAAATCTTACCTTCTCAATCATCTTGCCTACTAATGGTTATGCACAGAAGCTAGATGTGGATGCGATGGATCTATGCTTGTGGCAAAAAACAAGTATCTGTATTATGGTGCTCTAAACATCTATGCAAACAATATGATGCTCATGCTTTCATAGACATGTGTTACTTTAATGAAATCAAGAATGCCAGCACTAAATTGTTTTAAAAGTATGCAGCATGAGAGATCTCCTCCAAATGTAGTGATACAACTTGATTACATGATAGTCCCACTTATGTCCTCATTGCAAGTCTATACATATCAGCTCCCATGCAAGAGAAAAGAAAAACATTGAAGACATGAGAATGAAGAGGTAACATTGAAGAAGTCGAGTCAAAACATTCATGCATATTTATTTGGATACATAACCTGCAAAAGTAAATCTATATCTGTAAATCTGAAATATATTGCTCATAAAATGTTACAGCAAAGATACTCTCCAAGTTTACTGTGTGTGTCCCAAAGAATTAGTTTTTTGGAACCCATCGTTTTCCATGTCTTTGGCATATGGATAGCCAATGCTGCATCCCATGTTTTGTGCACGAGGCATGCCAAGCATAGTTGTTCGTTGTTGTGAAACCTTTTACACAAGATGTCGTAGTAGCAGGGTCTCCTTATGCGGCTTTTGATGCTTTCATCCACCTAGTGATCGGAAGAACCAATTAAACATTTCATACAATGCATTGCTCTTTGTATTACCACCCCCATGCCTGGTGTTTTTGAAATATACACATCTAGCTTGGTAGTGGAACCACTCCATCCCTTATGTACTCCACAATGCCAACGAACCATATTTTTTGAGAAAGAAGGGAGCATGGGCATATAGAATATGCTACAAAAAATGACACAAATAAGTATTAAGAAATATTTTACATGGAAATAGGGGCTAGAAAATTACCATGTAGTGAGTAATGTGAGTCTCGCCCCATGCCAAAACCATGTCATTTGTGAACTCAGTAATATCACTTTTCAGCAACACAATTTCCTCTTCAGATAGTCGTGCTTTCTCTAGGAGACGAACAACATTATCTAATGTTGTCCAAACCTTGGCATGCTTTAGACCCATCTTTGCGTCGTTCCCTCTGTATGTAGTGTAGTTACATATATTCTTCCACATTTCAAACTCGGTGTGGCTTTGTGAGCCAAAATGATTTGAAAGTAGGTGCCTTGCCTTTGATCCACCCATACAGATTTTTTGAGGATTATCTTGTGTGGCCCCAGATGCTTTTCCATCTTTAGATAGTGTTACTGCCCCTCCATGCAACCCAATGCTTGATAGTACCTCTTCCAATCTCTCTATGCATTCAGCACGCCTATCTTCAGGCTCCATATTGTATGCATAATTGACATGTAGCTTCAAAAGTTTGTCAAGGATTCTTCCTAAGAATGTCACTGGTAGGGTTTTATCAATCTTAAAAAGGCATAAAAGCTTGGCATTTTCATGAGATCCTTCCAACTAGGATAGAACTCCTTACTGGCTCTCAAGGTAATGTTCTTCGTCATTTTGAGGCTTGGTGGTTCCCTAGTTCTAATCTAGATCGGTTTTTTTGGCTCTTCTAGGTGAGCTTTTCTCCTTTCAAGGAATTCTCTAAGGAATTCCTCGTGATGTACTAATAGTTTCTCATCCTTATTGAATGTTTTCTTGGAGGTAAAGCTAGCATTGGAGCTAGGACTAAAGCCTCTAAGCAAGATGATTATATCCACCTTGGAAGACATAACATATCCCTACATATCTAACATTATGCCATGATTGATGTTATTTTTAACTTCTTCACCATTTACATGACATGTTTACGATTTCTAAATGTGATGTTGTATCAAACCCTAATTCATCAATAGGCATCCTAAGCATGTCTTTGTAAGAATGGTTCTTTAGGTTCACCTTAATGGTGCTATCATCTTGTCAGAGCGAGATGCTATCTCTTCCCCAATCATGGATTAACATCATTTGACATATGAATGGGCACCCAAGAATCACATCATAATGTGATAGCAACAAATGTATATTCATAGCCACATGACATTAATTCTACCCCTTTTAAAATGCGTATGGGTGTTCCTAAGTTTAAGGATAAAAGGTTTGATGGGCTTGCTCCCCTATCTTTGCCACATATCTTTGGTGATTATGCTCTCTTGCTCCCTCATCTATGATCACAGTTATGGTCATGCCATCAATTTGATTGTAATGGTGGCATTCCGATTTGATTAGAGTGGTGGCATTCATGCCAT
Source organism: Cibotium barometz (assembly GCF_041138505.1). Taxonomy (NCBI): domain Eukaryota; kingdom Viridiplantae; phylum Streptophyta; class Polypodiopsida; order Cyatheales; family Cibotiaceae; genus Cibotium; species Cibotium barometz. Next base: position 46,557,626 of record NC_141077.1, read on the forward strand.
CCCCTTTAAAATACTTACCCACTACATTGAATCCTACTAGCATATCTTTGTATAATTTCTCTAGGTTTTCCTCATTCTCTTGATCGGTCTCATCTAAGTCTCCTAATGATTTGGGTTTATTTTTCATTCATTGATGTACTTCACTCTAGGTCTATGGTTTCCTCATCCATCATGATGGTGACAAGGGTAGCGAGGATTAATATTAAGGCTCTCATATCTTCTTTAAGATCTAGCCTTACTAAAGGCACATTAGCTATGGTCAGAGATCCGTCATCTAAGCGAATGTATGAAGGCATGGTTTGCAATGAGTTTCTCTTTAATTATCATGATAAAGACACATTTCCTTTCATGTTTTCTCCTAGCATTGATTACATAAGTGTAAGTTGTCTCTCATCAATCATTGGTTCCATTAGGATGTGGCCAGGCTCTAAAGGCTTGTTATGGATTTCTTCCTCAATTCTAATCTCTTTTAGCATTTCCTAAGTTCATTTCCATTGGTTTTCCTAAGTAATCTCTCAATAGTTGATCTATTTTTATTCCTAACGCGAGATGCCAATTAAGGCTCACTCTAACCCTCCTTGAAACACATCCAAAAAGAGATTACCTGGTGAACCGCAAGTGTCATAAGGATCTTTCCAATGGTCGAGCTCATAACCCTTGAGGTCTTCGAGCTCTACAACTCCTTGAGAAGCAATTCCACCACGCCTCCCGCCGCGAGCGTTCTCACACCGCCGCGTTGCACTACGGGTAGTCGTCCCTCCTCTCACCTCACTTCACTCACATACACTCACTAGCATGCATTAGGAAGAGAGATTAGCAAGAGGATTAGTAAGAGCAATACTCAAGTGCACAATGGGAGAGTATGGTGTATTAAATTCACTTGTATACATGGCCATAAGTGTTCACACTCACTTAAACTGTGGCCGACCAAGCACTTTAGGCTTATAAGAGGCCTAATGCTATTACAATGACTACTCTCATAATATATCCATGTACATCACTTAGGACTTAATCATCACTTGCTACCACATGCTCTTAAAGCGGGAATCACCATAAATACTCCGTGTCACACCATTACGTGGGTGCCCATCCAAGTTATAGCTTTGGATACTATTACTTCATATCTTGAATGTATGACCCTTTGGTGTATCTATCGTGACTCCTTGATGTAAGATAATGGTAGTAGCTCTTGTTAACCCTAGAATTAGGTTAACATCCTCCCCTTCCTAATGGCAATTGCATCCTCGTGATCGTGTTGAAGACCTTTGTGTGGAGAGAATGAACAAGCTTTGTCAATGGCTTTGATATTGAGTGACGTTCAATGGTCTTTGTTCCTCTAGAAGGAATAAGAAAAGCTAGTTTAGTGAATGAAGAGGTTAGTGGTTTATTGGGAATTTCTAATGGGGTTGGGTTTTTTATGAATGATTGCATTTTTATATTTGTGTGAGCCCCTTTTTTTTGCTCAGTTTGTTTTTGGCAATCATCAACAAGGTTACATGTGATTTTTGTTAGTAGGGATACTACGGGATGTTAATAATGGGAGAGAAGAGGGAAGGATCCGGAGGAAAATAGACTTTATCATCAGAAGGAGATAGTGATTCTCAGTTCCTCATTTGATTCATTGAAGCAACATTCATCATTTGAAGAAATTGGCCTTCAATGATGTCCCTTTGTGTGGCAGGATTCTTGTCAAATATTGTTGAGTAAGACATGTTCCTGTCTTCTTTTGCACATGTGCTTTTATGTTTTTATGTATATTCAAGTGCTCTTATGAAGCAGATATACATGAAGTACAAGAATTGAGTCATATAGACTCTTATTGAACTGCTTTGTGTTAAAGTAGCCACTTGTTGGTGAGGATTGAAAGAATTACGTTGACTTGCGAGGCTAATATAGATATCTTCGCTAAGGATTAAAGATCATTGATTTGTGAAGATGGTGGTGTTGTTTGGAGAGGTTTGTAATTTCAAGTAAAATTCTAGACGATGGGTTGTACCATTGACCAGGCTTTCGCCCCATCCAGAGGTGTACCTCGATGGTGAGGCTTTGGTGGTGCAAATGTTACTGTAATTCATGAGAAACCTAAACTCGTGAGTTTGCAAGTTTTTTAGCCATGAGATGGAATTCCGTGACATGTAATTCCGTGAGTTCGAATTCTGTGAAGTTGCAGGTTTTGACACCGTGAAGCTGCAAGTTTTGACCTTGATGGTTTTGTATTTTAATTGATTTTATGGGACATCTAGGTCATGACTTGCGAGCAACAGGTTCTTGTGCGCTTATTTCTCACATCCAAAGGGGTGACAAGAGCATTGTTATTTTGTCCTTGATGTGATCATAAGTCTCTATTGTAGAAGTGGGTATTGATTCTTGAATTTGTTGCTCAAATGTTATCGAGGCAGTAGGTAAGACTGCTGATTGTTTGCTTGAACATACAAGCTCTTGTGTTGGTGCTAAATGCACGAGAGTGGTTGAGTGATTATTGTAGACGTGGGTATTGATTCTTGAATTTGTTGCTCAAATGTTATCGAGGCAGTAGGTAAGACTGCTGATTATTTGCTTGAACATACAAGCTCTTGTGTTGGTGCTAAATGCACGAGAGTGGTTGAGAGATTAGCTTGTTTCTTGGGCCTCCATTCTTGTCAAACTTTAGGTAAAGCTGTTGGGGTTAAAGTCAGTGTGGTGAGGCTTTCTTCACACTATTCAATTTTGGCAACCATATGATGGAATTACCATCATAGTATCCTTGTTGTTGAAGCACATGCACAGGCACCCATCCTTGTTATTGAAGCACATGCATAGGCACCCATCTTTGATGAACATTATAAACTTGGTGGGGCCAATGTGCTTGGTGCTGAGACTTCCTTCTTTGTGTAAGCTTAGGGGATTTTGTAATGTGCATAGGGACCCAAGCTTTGGTATTTCTTTGGTAGTACCCTTGTGCCTACAGTAGTGTTTTTGGTACCCACACTTGTTGACTTGGTGGAGTTCTTTGAGGAACTCGCATAGGCTTTTGTGGACGGTGTTGTGGAGTAGTTTTACTTTTCCTTGGTCTTTGAGTGCTTCGTTTGGGGAAGAGGCTTTGACTTTCAAGGCACCGAAATTTTATTGACACCTTCATAGTAGCCTTGAGCTACAAGTAGCTGATTTTCCACCCACATGCTGATACCATTAAGATACCTTGATGTGGTTGTCTTGGAGGAGTTTTCTTTTGGGTTGATGTGGAAGGTTTGGGACCCTCCTTGACTTTGGTTGGTGCGGAGGCTACAGGTGTGAGACGCATGGGCATTATTGACGATGATGAGGCTAGAGTCTCTTGTGGAGTGGATGTCAATGACGAGGCTTTTGAGCATGTGGTTATCTCTTTTGGTGAGGTTTGTGATGAAGATACATAGGCTCTGGGTCCTTTCCTTTGAGTTCCTTGTTAGAGATAGAAGGTTGAGCTATGGGAACTTCTTCAAGAATAGCTGTTGATTGTGAGGTTTTGGTATCGGATGGGGTTGAAGGAGTAGATGCTTTATCAAAGTTGGTTGTTGATGCAAATGGTAGGTCATTGTGTAGAGGGGCTTCTATGGAAGAGGCTTGTAACCTTTTGTATTCAGCATCATAGAAATCCATTAAAGTTGGATCCTCGTCCTTGCAGTATGATATTGTCAACTTTTTATCATTGACCATCATGATGACTCTATCACTAGTAAAGCACAGTGGTGCTTGGGCAACAATAGTCCATTTATGCCCCAAGATCAAATCTGCTTCCAATACATAATCAACCACAAAAAACTTACAAGTAAGGGATTTAGTTTCAATATACATTGTATGTTCAAAGTACCCCAAACATGGCATGTTCAAGTCTGGTGTAAAGGGAATTCTTTCAAGATGTGTCGTAAGTGTTGGTTGACCTAACAAATCCCATAGCTTGAGGGTCATGAGATTGTATTCTCATGCTGGATAAAGCTATGCTTGAGCTGTGGTGATTTTATTTGAAATTTCCAATCCAACCAGAGTCCAAGGGATCTTTTTAAGATATGTTGGAAGTTCTGACTCCTCTATGGTCTCGTTCTCCCGTAAAAGAAATTATACAATGTCTGCAAGAGTGTTCAAGGTAATTGTTTGCATGGGTTCATCTATTGAATACAACGATTCACATATCCAAGTTCCACCCAAGGACGACATCATACTCAAGGGAATCTAGGGTATGTATGGCCAAGTGTACATAAGGATGTTAATCATTGGTGCAGGTCATGCAAACAATGCCAAGCTCATAGTAGACGGATATTAAAGCCTGAGATGAGGAAGACAATTCTTGCTTATGATGTTTTTGAAAAATGGGGAATTGATGCTATGGGACCATTGCCTATTACCAGCGAGGGAAGTGCTACATCTTGACTGCAGTTGATTACCTTTCTAGATGGGCGGAAGCAAAGGTAGTGAAACAAATTACTGCTAAGGAGGTAGCAAAATTTGTATATCAGGATATTTGCTGTAAATTTGGTGTGCCATTGGAATTGCTTTTTGATCAGGGTGTCCAGGTTTTAGAGCAGAGCTTATGGATTATTTGTGTACAAAGATGAAGATCAGTCGCAGTTTTACCACACCTTACTATCCACAGTGTAATGGCCTGAATGAGCATTTCAATGGTGAATTGATCAAGATTTTATCGAAGGTGACAAAGCAACAAGGCAAGAATTGGGATCTGGAGTTGCCTGTTGCCTTGTGGGCATACAGGACAGCAATTAAGACTGGTACGGGTTTTACTCCGTTTCATCTTGTTTATGGGAAAGAAGCCTTATTGCCTATTGAGGTGGAGATACCAGCTATTAAAATGTTGGAAAAGCTTTTGGAAGAACCTGACAATGTCCTTAAAGAGCGGCTGTTATATTTACAAGAAGCACAGCTGAACAGGGATAATGCTTTGAAGCATTATGAAGATATGCAGGCAAGGACGTTGGAGAAGTTCAACAAGAAAATAAAAAGCAAGGGAATTATGAAGGATGACTTGGTATTACGTTATAATAGCAGGCTGGATAATTCCTTTCATAAGAAGTTTCAAATTAAGTGGGAAGGACCTTTCTTGGTGATGCAAAGATTTGCAAATGGTACCTATCAATTGGCAGATTTAGATGGGACTTTACATGCTTCCAGGGTAAATGGATACAGGCTGAAGAAGTATTATGCACGTTTGATGGTGATTGTACAGGATGCAGTGTCTGAAGATGTGATTTCAGATGAAGGGCAGTTTTTGGATATGAATTTAGGTCTTGAAATGCTTTTTACTGCTGATCATGAATGATTCAGCAGGCTGGGGGTTGGGCAAAGTATGTCAGGTGTTTTTCTGTAAAGGTGTTTTGAGTCCGTGTACATATGGGATACGTGGTGTGCAATAAAACTTTGCCCTGAATGCCCTGGCAAATGTACAGACTGAATGGCTTTGGAGTGAGTTAGTGCATGCATTTTTCTTTAGAGCAAATGTACAGACTGAATGGCTTTGGAGTGAGTTAGTGCATGCATTTTTCTTTAGAGCAGCTGTTGGAGACTTGAAGCTTTTATTGTATGAGCTTTTTATTGGTCAAAAAGGTATTTTGGATGTGTGTAAATAAGAGGTGGAAGAGCATGAGGATGTCAATGATGGGGTTTTGATGAACCTCTGGTGGAAATGGATGTAGATAAGCTGATTATGTGGAAAGAGCCCAATATAGACTGTAAGTATTGAAATCTACAAACGACGCCAGCAAGCTATGAATTGCTCTTATGCTTGAGTTTGGAGAGTCTTTCAGGTTTGGAATGGTTGTGCTTGGCAGTCATGATGCTGATCACACGAAGCTGTGGGCAACTCGGGCAGCATTGTTTTGGAAGGAAAGTATGGGCGCCGTTTCTTCTGGAAAAACACAAGAAAAGGAAGAGCCCTTTTAGTAATGTGTGGCCATCTAATGGAAGCTTTAAAAAATATATATATATATATATATATCATGTGGCCACTTTATAAAGAGCCATGTGGAAGCTTGGGTGGTTGCCACCATCGAGGAAAGCTGGCGAAGATGCGAGAAGGGGAAGGTGGCCGCTTGAAGCCTGGCGGTGAGTGTGCAAAAGGAGTGGGGGGTGTTCTGCAGGCGCAGAGGAGGTTGAGGAACCTGAGAAGAAAGGAAAAGAGGGGGTGTGTGGCCATCGCGTAGAAGAGGAGGGCTCTTGGGCGCAACAGCGCAGCAGGTGACTAGAGCAGCGAAGTTCGTCGCCATGAAGAGGGTGATAACGTGCGAACGAAGCTAAACGGCTGGCGTCAAAGGGACGCTTGTGAAGTGAAGGCTTGGCTGGAGTGGGCGAAGCTACTGCAGACAAGAAGAAAAGCCGCCTGGTGTGTGTGAAGGAGAGGGGGGAACTCTACAGCCACGACAATATGGAGATATTGGTCGCCAGAAATCGAGTCGCCAAGTAGAGAGGGAGAATCACCCTGCGTAAGTGCTGCAGTAGCAGACGGAGCCAGACGTGAAGCTAGCCAAAAGCCCAGGTCCAGAAAGGACGACCACCTTGCAGAAGAGCTGCAGAGACCAGAGGGGAGGCAAAAAGGTGTGAGGCGACGGCTGGAAAAGAGAGAGGTGACGAAGGGCACTCTGGAGTGCTGAGAGAGCGCAGCTGCAGATAGCAAAAGGCATAAGAGCAGGCCAGGCTGGTGAGTTGCAGGCGACGAAGGTTGGGTGGTCGCTGGTGAGAAAGGAGTCACTGGGGAAAAAAAGCAACGCAATGGTCGCTCTCTGAGGATTCGGCAAGAAGAGCTGACTGGGGAGGTCGAAGAGAAGGAGGCTGGTGTTGGCGCTAGCTGAAGGCGCCCAGGTCATCGAGAAAACTTAGGGGGAGAAGAGCAAACATGGCAGCTGCTGCTAGTGTGCGCAAAGGGTCCGCCAAAGAGACGTGTGGGCTGGAGAATTTGGTGAGGGCGCTGACAGGTTGGCGCAGCTGCTGTAGGCGCTGCTTCTTGGTGGATAGGTGATGCTATGTGAGCTATGAGAGGGAGTGTGTGATGTGTTAATAACGGAAGTGGTGGCAGTTGAAAACTTGTCTGTGTGATTGCTCGCCTGCTGATGTGATCAGGCTGGAGCTCGACAAGCTTTTGTCATTATTTTCTGTGTTTGTGTTTGGACAATTGTAAGTTTCCCTCTGTACTCCGCCGATTGGGTTGCAGATTAAGCAATAGAAGTGTCTTGCTTTTCCGATTTGAGCCTGTGGTGTGTGATGGTGGTGGATGGATGAGGGTACAAGAGTAGGGATATGAGGAAAGGTCTAGTCTGCTCTACTGATTTTCTTTCCAGCTAGAGAAGCTGGTGGTGCCCCTTGTGCTTGTGAGTGTTCCGAAGGTGGTGAGTCGGCGAGCTATAGTGGCCTTCTTGTGTTCATGAGCTGCCTCACATCTTTCTGGTGCCCCCACTGAGGAGTTGCTCTGACATTGTTTGACTGAGGATAGCTCTGGTATTATCTTCAGTTTACAAGGGTGTAGGTCCTAGGAGTTGAGAGTTTTAGGGAAGGTGCTTTCTTGGGATTTGAGGTGAAGTTTGGGGGTTAAAATGATGTCTTATCCAGAGTTTTATGGTAGCCCTAATGAGGATGTGGCTGATTTTTTAGAAAGGATGGAGGTTGCATGCATAAGCAACCACATCAATGAGTCGGTACAAGTGTTGCGGCTACTAAGCATTTGCTTAGTGTGGTGGTCAATTAAATCCAAAAAAGTGTTTTTTGGCTCAACCGAGGGTGAAGCTCTTGGGCCATGTTGTTTCAGAGAATGGTATTGATCCGGATCCTGATAAAGTCAAATCTCTTCTTCTTCTTCCTACACCAAAGAATACAAGGCAACTGGCTACTTTTGTGTAAAAGGTGAAGTATATGGCTTGATTCATCTCTCTATCTTCACAGTTGTTATATCCTTTGTAGCAAGCAGCAAAGCATGATCCTTTACATTGGACGGAGGAGTGTGAGGTAGTCTTCCAGAAAGTGAAAGAGGTGTTGGGAGCTATTCCTACAATGCAGGCGCCTAACTGGGAACAGGTATTTTATGTCAATCCTTCAGTAGGTGAAGATGCTATTGGAGCTATGCTGTTATAGAAGGGGAAAGAATCACATTATATGCAACCAGTCTACTGTGCTAGCAGAGTAAAACTTGCCAGAGAAAGGTTGTTATCAGAGGTGGAACTTGTTATGGTTAGTGTGATGTATGCATGTAGGCGGTTCCGCCATTGCTTGTTCCCTCGCCCCTTTGTGTTTTTGACGAGCTACACTTTTTTGCCTCAATTGATAAATGGCACAAATTTATCTAAGGCTATGATGAAGTGGGTGATTGAGTTGCAGGAATTTACTTTCTCATTCTTGGTGGAAGAGAGTACCAGGGCTACCTTAGCTGATCTACTGACATATAAGGAGAGTCCTCTTCTTATAAAGGAGGAGACCATCAAGAAGCCAGTTGAGGATGTAGCTGAATTGGTGAATGCACACTTATTATATTTTGATGGTTCTTACAGGAAAAGCCATGATGCAGCCTCAGGAGGTTTGGTGCTTTATGATCCACAGGGTTGCCTTGTTTTTAAAAAGGGTGTTAAGGTGGATGCACATAGCAACAATGAAGCGGAGTATCTGACTCTGGAAGTTGGATTGCAAATATGTTTGAAGCATGGTGTACACAAGATTCGCATTCGAGGAGATGCATTGCTTGTGGTAAAACAGGTATTGGGAGTTTGGAAGTCAAAGAATATGTTACTCAAAGAAATGTGTTTCAAGATTAAAGGTTTGTTGAAGGAATTTGAAGCTTGGAGTCTTAAGCATGTGGATCGAGGCCATAATGAGGAGGCTCATGAAGCAGCCCAGGGAATGATTGGTGAAGTTTTTGTTCTTAAAGCTCATGCATCATTTTATTGTGGTAGGGAGAATTTACAGGATGTTGAGGAGTTTTTGTTAACAGGGATAATTCCTAATGGTATTGACAAATCAAAAAAATATGGTTTCATCAGGAAAGCTGCAAGGTATATGATGGTTGGTGATACTTTGTATTTGAAAGGAATTGATTTGATAATGCGACGGGTACCTTGGAAGGAAAAAATCTATAAAATTCTTAAGGAAAACCATGAAGGAGCATGTGGTGGACATTTTGCCTCAAAGATTACCTTGCATAAGGTATTGCAAGAAGGTTATGTATGGCCAAGTGTACATAAGGATGTTAATCATTGGTGCAGGTCATGCAAACAATGCCAAGCTCATAGTAGACGGATATTAAAGCCTGAGATGAGGAAGATAATTCTTGCTTATGATGTTTTTAAAAAATGGGGAATTGATGCTATGGGACCATTGCCTATTACCAGCCGAGGGAAGTGCTACATCTTGACTGCAGTTGATTACCTTTCTAGATGGGCGGAAGCAAAGGTAGTGAAACAAATTACTGCTAAGGAGGTGGCAAAATTTGTATATCAGGATATTTGCTGTAAATTTGGTGTGCCATTGGAATTGCTTTCTGATCAGGGTGTCCAGGTTTTAGAGCAGAGCTTATGGATTATTTGTGTACAAAGATGAAGATCAGTCCGCAGTTTTACCACACCTTACTATCCACAGTGTAATGGCCTGAATGAGCATTTCAATGGTGAATTGATCAAGATTTTATCGAAGGTGACAGAGCAACAAGGCAAGAATTGGGATCTAGAGTTGCTTGTTGCCTTGTGGGCATACAGGACAGCAATTAAGACTGGTACGGGTTTTACTCCGTTTCATCTTGTTTATGGGAAAGAAGCCTTATTGCCTATTGAGGTGGAGATACCAGCTATTAAAATGTTGGAAAAGCTTTTGGAAGAACCTGACAATGCCCTTAAAGAGCGGCTGTTATATTTACAAGAAGCACAGCTGAACAGGGATAATGCTTTGAAGCATTATGAAGATATGCAGGCAAGGACGTTGGAGAAGTTCAACAAGAAAATAAAAAGCAAGGGAATTATGAAGGATGACTTGGTATTACGTTATAATAGCAGGCTGGATAATTCCTTTCATAAGAAGTTTCAAATTAAGTGGGAAGGACCTTTCTTGGTGATGCAAAGATTTGCAAATGGTACCTATCAATTGGCAAATTTAGATGGGACTTTACATGCTTCCAGGGTAAATGGATACAGGCTAAAGAAGTATTATGCACGTTTGATGGTGATTGTATAGGATGCAGTGTCTGAAGATGTGATTTCAGATGAAGGGCAGTTTTTGGATATGAATTTAGGTCTTGAAATGCTTTTTACTACTGATCATGAATGATTCAGCAGGCTGGGGGTTGGGCAAAGTATGTCAGGTGTTTTTCTGTAAAGGTGTTTTGAGTCCGTGTACATATGGGATGCGTGGTGGGCAATAAAACTTTGCCCTGAATGCCCTAGCAAATGTACAGACTGAATGGCTTTGGAGTGAGTTAGTGCATGCATTTTTCTTTGGAGCAGTTGTTGGAGACTTGAAGCTTTTATTGTATGAGCTTTTTATTGGTCAAAAAGGTGTTTTGGATGTGTGTAAATAAGAGGTGGAAGAGCATGAGGATGTCAATGATGGGGTTTTGATGAACCTCTGGTGGAAATGGATGTAGATAAGCTGATTACGTGGAAAGAGCCCAATTTAGACTGTAAGTATTGAAATCTACAAACGACGCCAGCAAGATATGAATTGCTCTTATGCTTGAGTTTGGAGAGTCTTTCAGGTTTGGAATGGTCATGCTTGGCAGTCATGATGCTGATCACACGAAGCTGTGGGTGTTGAAATTTGAGCATAATGATGAGCTATGGTGGATCAAACACTAGAATCAACATAATTAACAAAGTGATTAGTAAATGATTAAGACGTAATTAGTGAATAATTAGCAAATAGATTAATGTAGGCATGGATACTCAAAAACCAGCAAATTCTCATTAGGGCTATGCCTCAATTTATAGAGTTTACATCAAGCATCTAATCCCATTGATTTCTCCATGATTCACTCCCAGAATATCTCCACCTTTTGCTTGATTATCTCCACCTCTTCTCTTTTCCCTGAATATCTCCCAGAATATCTCCACACTCCTAAATTCCCTCATGCTACCCATTATTCTCTCCCAGTAGATTCTTCTCACCTTTTCACAAGTTCTTTCACAATTACATCTCCTCTTTTACAGCCTCTATCCAAGAGCTTGTTCCCACACACACCCTATTCACTTGTATTTTCAACACCTCCCCTCAAGTGAATACTCCTAGTACACCTAGACCCTATACCAAGTTTGCCTCCCCTTACTTGATAGCCCGCGACTAGTGTCTATTCCTCCCCTCAAGTTATCTTAGCACACCTGGACCCTGTATCAAGTTTCTTTCTTACTTGACAGTCTCCGCGACCAGTGCCTCAAGTCCCTAAACTCCATAGTCCTTAACACTCTCTCTCTCAATGTGTCCAAGGTTACTATAAGTGCCCGCGACCTTGACTAAAGTGCTCACACATACATCTACCACGTGGCCTACATCATCGGTGGCTTAGAGCTGGTTTTACTTTATTGGGGCAGGTTACATTGGGTTGTGGGGTCTCTCTCTCTCTCTCTCTCAGAGATTTTCACATGGCTCCTCACTCTTTGGAGCCTCACATCTTCTCTTGTCTTCAGTCTTCTTCTCGTGGCAGCATCTCTCCATGCGTCCGTCTCTTCTTTCAATATTCTTGGGGCAGCTTCTCTTCTTGTGGCAGCTTCTCTTCTCGTGTCCATGTCTTCCTTCAGATCTTCTTGGTGTGGATCCTCTTCTTGGGAAGAGATATTCTTCTTCTTTCATGGCTGGGGCCATGAGCTCGTCCGTCAGGTCATTTTGCTCCATGTGAGCAACATGTTTCAATGTTTTGCTGACAGTTCCTTTGGGCTTTTTATGTTTATTTTGTATCATTATGCAATGCAAACCCAAATTTATGTGGGAGGTCTTACCACTTGCCTTATTCTGGACAAGAGCAGTGTCTGTTCCCATTTTTACACTGATGCAATGTGCCCAATACATAATGCGTATAGCATTTATTCTCATGCACATTCCAAATGCAACTCTGGCTGTGAATAATCTTGAATTTGAGTGAGATTTACAGGCATTAACCAAGGGTTAAATGCAAAATGATGATTTTCACAATTTTATCAGCATAATTTTCCCAGAAATTACACTAAATTAAGGGTAACCAATTTGTACGAGATGGTTGGAGTATCAAACCAACTCCGATTTGCAATCTGAAGTTATAGGAATCTGTATTAGATACCTAATGGTTAATTTGAACCCTCAATTGCACCAAAATATAGTGATTAGCATTGATTAATCATTGATTAGCAAATTAATGCTCTGTTTTATGTGCAGAAAACAGAGTATGCGGGGAGTCCAGATCTGGTGTCTTCCACTTCAAATGAGCTCAAATGCTTTCAAAGGCATCAATAGCAATGAGTCTAGTAGAGGATTAAGCCAAGAAACACAAGATTTGACCAAATAATGAAAGCTTAATCTCTGTTTTACCAAAGTCACCTGCAGATTTGATGAAGAGCTTGGATCTCACTGTAGACTTGATGAAACTCAATTCTGTCTTCACCAGCTTGTAGAGCATGCTTGATTACCCCTTGGGCTAGGAGGAATCGAAGCAATGTGATTTGATGAAGTAGCAATGTCAAAAATAGCTCAGAAAAATGGCGCCCTTCATTCTGCAAAATTCTGCAGTTCTGCGCTGAATTGGCCCACAAGATTCAAGGTGAGTGTAGCCCTATGAGTCTACTACAAGTATCTAAAAGGGCTTAGCCTAATGTTATGTGTGCAAGGAGAATGGAGTCCTCCACTGGCTGGGGGTGAAGGGGAAGATGAAAAACTCACTAAAAATTGATTTTTTTGCTAATTACCTACTAATCCTAATTAATTAACTGATGGGCTCATAAACCTGGTTGATTCTAGACATGGCTCTGATACCATGTTGAAATTTGAGCATAATGATGAGCTATGGTGGATCAAACACTAGAATCAACATAATTAACAAAGTGATTAGTAAATGATTAAGACGTAATTAGTGAATAATTAGCAAATAGATTAATGTAGGCATGGATACTCAAAAACCAGCAAATTCTCATTAGGGCTATGCCTCAATTTATAGAGTTTACATCAAGCATCTAATCCCATTGATTTCTCCATGATTCACTCCCAGAATATCTCCACCTTTTGCCTGATTCTCTCCACCTCTTCTCTTTTCCCTGAATATCTCCCAGAATATCTCCACACTCCTAAATTCCCTCATGCTACCCATTATTCTCTCCCAGTAGATTCTTCTCACCTTTTCACAGGTTCTTTCACAATTACATCTCCTCTTTTATAACCTCTATCCAAGAGCTTGTTCCCACACACACCCTATTCACTTGTATTTTCAACAGTGGGCAGCTCGGGCAGCATTGTTTTGGAAGGAAAGTATGGGCGCCGTTTCTTCTACAAAAACACAAGAAAAGGAAGAGCCCTTTTAGTAATGTGTGGCCATTTAATGGAAGCTTTAAAAAATATATATATATATATATCATGTGGCCACTTTATAAAGAGCCATGTGGAAGCTTGGGTGGTTGCCAACACACCATTGAGGAAAGCTGGCGAAGATGCGAGAAGGGGAAGGTGGCCGCTTGAAGCCTGGCGGTGAGTGTGCGAAAGGAGTGGGGGGTGTTCTGCAGGCGAGCACAGAGGAGGTTGAGGAACCTGAGAAGAAAGGAAAAGAGGGGGTGTGTGGCCATCGCGTAGAAGAGGAGGGCTCTTGGGCGCAACAGCGCACCTAGACGTGGCTTTTACCTCAAAGGTTAACACGTCACATAGTACATAATGGAAATGTGCAACCAGATTTCTGATGCCGAGCTACTATCGGTATAGTGTCTAATCCCAACCATGGCATACGTAAGCTTGCTTGGTTTCATTTGGGGGAAAGCAGCACTGGAGCAACCAACCGGAATGCTGTCACTGAAACGAACCAAACGAATAGGGGTAATCTATGCATGGTCATTCCGGGTCCGCGCGTATTGGGGATAGTGGTGACTCTGTTATTCGATTGGCAAAAATGGATATTTGTCGTATGGGTAATCTATGCATGGTCATTCCGGGTCCGCGCGTATTGGGGATAGTGGTGACTCTGTTATTCGATTGGCAAAAATGGATATTTGTCGTATGGGTAATAAATTGGATGAACGAATAGACGAGTAAGGTATTAACTAAACTGCAATTATTCCAATTCGACCATGTTGCCGTACAGACCACGGAGGTTTTCATGGCCTATTTAAAAGCTCTAGTCGATCAATTCTCATGTTTGTTTCAGTTATTTTCTCCGGCCAGAGTTTTCTGGCAAAACCGGAGTGGGTAAACCCCCGAATCTTTGATCGATGGGTTAATGAGACTTGCCAAGCTGACCCGTGTATTCGGGGTTTGATTCACCTTTGGGTCCTGATGCAGCATCCTTAAAGAAGCGATCAACGCTAAGCAGCAGCTTCGAGAATACGAAGCAAAGCCTCGATTACCACAGCTGCAGCTTTGAGAATACGATACAATCAGCGATAATCAGCGCAGGTGACTGGAGCAGCGAAGTTCGTCGCCACCATGAAGAGGGTGATAACGTGCGAAGGAAGCTGAACGGCTGGCGTCAAAGGGACGCTTGTGAAGTGAAGGCTTGGCTGGAGTGGGCGAAGCTGCTGTGCAGACAAGAAGAAAAGCCGCCTGGTGTGTGTGAAGGAGAGAGGGGAACTCTGCAGCCACGACAGTATGGAGATATTGGTCGCCAGAAATCGAGTCGCCAATTAGAGAGGGAGAATCACCCTGCGTAAGTGCTGCAGCAGACGGAGCCAGACGTGAAGCTAGCCAAAAGCCCAGGTCCAGAAAGAATGACCACCTTGCAGAAGAGCTGCAGAGACCAGAGGGGAGGCAAAAAGGTGTGAGGCGACGGCTGGAAAAGAGAGAGGTGACGAAGGGCACTCTGGAGTGTTGAGAGAGCGCAGCTGCAGATAGCAAAAGGCGTAAGAGCAGGCTAGGCTGGTGAGTTGCAGGAAGGTTGGGTGGTCGCTGGTGAGAGGAGTCACCGGGGAAAAAAAGCAGCGCGATGGTCGCTCTCTGAGGATTCGGCAAGAAGAGCTGACTGGGGAGGTCGAAGAGAAGGAGGCTGGTGTTGGCGCTAGCTGAAGGCGCCCAGGTCATCGAGAAAACTTAGGGGGAGAAGAGCAAACGTGGCAGCTCTGCTGGTGTGCGCAAAGGGTCCGCCAAAGAGACATGTGGGCTGGAGAATTTGGTAAGGGCGCTGACAGGTTGGCGCAGCTGCTGTAGGCGCTGCTTCTTTGGTGGATAGGTGATGCTGTGTGAGCTATGAGAGGGAGTGTGTGATGTGTTAATAACGGAAGTGGTGGCAGTTGAAAACTTGTCTTTGTGTGATTGCTCGCCTGCTGATGTGATCAGGCTAGAGCTTGACAAGCTTCTGTCATTATTTTCTGTGTTTGTGTTTGGACAATTGTAAGTTTCGCTCTGTACTCCATCGATTGAGTTGCAAATTAAGCAATAGAAGTGTCTTGCTTTTCCAATTTGAGCCTGTGGTGTGTGATGGTGGTGGATGGATGAGGGTACAGGAGTAGGGATATGAGGAAAGGTCTAGTCTGCTACTGATTTTCTTTCCAGCTAGAGAAGTTGGTGGTGCCCCTTGTGCTTGTGAGTGTTCCGAAGGTGGTGAGTCGGCGAGCTATAGCGGCCTTCTTGTGTTCGTGAGCTCCCTCACATCTTTCTGGTGCCCCCACTGAGGAGTTGCTCTGGCATTGTTTGACTGAGGATAGCTCTGGTATTATCTTTAGTTTACAAGGGTGTAGGTCCTAGGAGTTGAGAGTTTTAGGGAAGGTGCTTTCTTGGGATTTGAGGTGAAGTTTGGGGGTTAAAATGATGTCTTATCCAGAGTTTTATGGTAGCCCTAATGAGGATGTGGCAGATTTCTTGGAAAGGATGGAGGTTGCATGCATAAGCAACCACATCAATGAGTTGGTACAGGTGTTGCAGCTACTGAGCATTTGCTTGAAAGGGGATGCAAGGACCTGGTACAGAGCTTATGAGGAGTCATTGAGGGTTGCTGTTCCACGTATTGATATGACTGAGAATGGATTAAAGACAGCACTTAGCAATAGGTTCAAGAAGGTAGAAGACCCCGACAAGGTTTGGCATGAGGTGCAAGCTCTGACACAAGGTGAGTTTGAATCATTAGATGATTATATGAAGAAACTTTCTTTGCTATGGGAGACTCTATGCAGGGCTTTAGACCAGGTACCCCCTGACATGATGAAGAAAAACAAGTTTGTAGCCGGGCTTAAGAGGAGTATTCGCTGGAAAGTGGAATTGAAGAAGCCCAGGTCTTATGAGGATGCGGTAGAAATTGCTAAATCAAAAGATTGGAAGCTGCAGCGGATGAATCAGTTGGGGATGATTCCAGTTGTAGCACAGCCGGAGATTCGTAGAGTGGAGGCTACACCCATGAATGCAGTGATTGAGAGGATGAAGTCCACTAAAGCCCAAGCTATGCAGATGGTGCCACAAGCTAGTCAAGGAGTACCTATGGTTCCTGCAGGTTCTGATGAGGGATTGCGACAGGATATGAAACAGATGGTTGATCTTATGAAGAATTTGAGCTTAAATTTAATGGGAAGTACAGGTGGTGGACGTGGTAGAGGCAGAGGCAATAATCATGAAGGAAGAGATGGACAAGCAAGATATGGACGTGGTTGTGGTAGAGGCCGTCATTTCATCCCTACATGCTGGAACTGTGGTGAGCTTGGTCATCTGAGTACAGATTGTGATAAGCCTCAGCGAATGGGTGGTGATATGTACCCACTACCTTCACAGTTACCTGACAGGTCAAATGATTATGGTATTAATATCAGGGATCAAGCAGGCCCTAGTGGAATCACAGCTGAGGAGAAGGGGAAGGCAAAGGTCATGAATCTTGTTACTCTGGAGAATGTTCAGGTGAGAGAAGAAGGGGATGTGATGCCCGTTGGCAAGCGCACAACGGATGAAAGAGAAGGAAAAGGGGTGGCTGGACCCAGCCGTAAGAAGGGGAAGCAACAGGAAGGAGAAGATGTGAAAGCCAAAAAGAAACGGAAGCCTCGTAGAAGGTTCCAGGTGTCAGACTTCCCACTAAGGGATGGGCAATCCAGCTATGACTTGAAATCTGATTTGGTGAACAGGAAGGCCAACATCACCTTTGGGCAGTTGGTGGAGATGGTGCCAAAATTAAGAAGGCAATGGAAGGGACTTGTGAATCCAATGGAAAAGGAGTCAGAGAAGAGGTCAGTTAAAGTACTATCTTTAGAAGAGCTTCTAGATATTTTGTGGAGGTGTGGAGTAAAGGTAGGAACCTTGGTCAGGCCTATATAGATGGAGGAGCTCAAATCTGTGTGATTACCCAATCATGTGTGGAGCAGTCAGGCTTGAGGGTGTCTGGGGTTTCTGGTTTTCGAATCAGAATGGCTAATCATCAAAAGGTAAAATGTCTTGGTATGATAAAGGAGTTGGAAATTGAAGCTTTTAATGTCAAAGCTACTGTAGATTTTCATGTGATGCCTGCGGGTCTTGGTGCTTTTCCAATTATTCTTGGACGACCCTGGTTGCGAGTGGTGGGTGCAGTAAAGGACTAGAGGTATGGGACCGTTTCTTTGCACAATAAGTGGGGTAATAAAAAATATTTTGAGATGCATAGTAGGAGATCTTTGAATGATGTGTGGGAGAGGCCACAGGATTCGAGTGAAGAGAAAACTACCACCAGTACTTCTGAATCAAAGATGGATTCATCGACTACCGCTTCTAGTGGAGAAGAGGCAGATGTGGCTTTCCTAATATCAGAGCAACAAGGTAATGAAGATAAAGAAGTGCATGAAATGGGTGCTGAGGGAGAAGATACTTTGGGGTCGTATGAAGTGATCGAGGAATTACTGCAGCCAAAGATAGAAGTGAAGAAGAAGCAGGAGCTGATTGAAGGAATGCTGAGTCCGGATCTCTCGAGTGGAGAAAAGGTTAGATATGTTAATATGCTGTCTCATTTTCCAGAATTGTTTATCACCTCTTATAAGGAGATTCGAGGATTTAAAGGGCCAGATTTGAGGATTGAATTGAAAGAAGGTGTAAAAACAGTTAGGCAGAAGCTTCGCAGGATGGGACAAGAACAAATGCAGGCCCTGAGAGAGGAAGTTGATAAGCTGTTGAGTGCAAGTTTCATTGCACCAGTGGACACATCTGAGTGGGTAAGTCCTACGGTGGTGAGTCCAAAGAAGGATGGCAGGTGGCGTATATGTGTGGATTTCAAGCCTTTGAATGCTGCTACAAAGAAGGATTCTTACCCCCTACCTTTTTTGGATGAGATCTTGGATACTGTCTGGATATGAAAGATATAGTGTTTGTGATGGGTATTCAGGTTATTTTCAGTTAAAGATTGCAGAAGAAGATCAGCACAAGACGACTTTCATTACTGCTACAAAGTTCTTCCTTTTGGATTGATGAATGGACCAGCCTACTATCAGAGAAGGGCAAATTGGGTATTATCTCCTTTTTTGAACAAGTTTGTGAAGGATTTTATTGATGATTCTTGTATATACAGCTCCAGGCAAGAGCATGTGATAGGCTGGCTACAGTTTTTCAGCGTTATGATGAGTGTGGTGGTCAATTAAATCCAAAAAAGTGTTTTTTGGCGCAACCGAGGGTGAAGCTCTTGGGCCATGTTGTTTCAGAGAATGGTATTGATCCGGATCCTGATAAAGTCAAATCTCTTCTTCTTCTTCCTACACCAAAGAATACAAGGCAATTGGCTACTTTTGTGCAAAAGGTGAAGTATATGGCTTGATTCATCTCTCTATCTTCACAGTTGTTATATCCTTTGCAGCAAGCAGCAAAGCATGATCCTTTACATTGGACGGAGGAGTGTGAGGTAGTCTTCCAGAAAGTGAAAGAGGTGTTGGGAGCTATTCCTACAATGCAGGCGCCTAACTGGGAACAGGTATTTTATGTCAATCCTAATGTAGGTGAAGATGCTATTGGAGCTATGCTGTTATAGAAGGGGAAAGAATCACATTATATGCAACCAGTCTACTGTGCTAGCAGAGTAAAACTTGCCAGAGAACGGTTGTTCTCAGAGGTGGAACTTGTTATGGTTAGTGTGATGTATGCATGTAGGCGGTTCCGCCATTACTTGTTGCCTCGCCCCTTTGTGTTTTTGACGAGCTACACTTTTTTGCCTCGGTTGATAAATGGCACAAATTTATCTAAGGCTATGATGAAGTGGGTGATTGAGTTGCAGGAATTTACTTTCTCATTCTTGGTGGAAGAGAGTACCAGGGCTACCTTAGCTGATCTATTGACATATAAGGAGAGTCCTCTTCTTATAAAGGAGGAGACCATCAAGAAGCCAGTTGAGGATGTAGCTGAATTGGTGAATGCACACTTATTATATTTTGATGGTTCTTACAGAAAAAGCCATGATGCAGCCTCAGGAGGTTTGGTGCTTTATGATCCACAGGGTTGCCTTGTTTTTAAAAAGGGTGTTAAGGTGGATGCACATAGCAACAATGAAGCAGATGCACAAGTGGGAAGGACCTTTCTTGGTGATGCAAAGATTTGCAAATGGTACCTATCTGTTTGGGACATCATAGCATAGCGGAGGCTACACTCCAACCTACACACTTGTCAATCCGTGAATGCAACCCGGTTAGCGCATAGAGGCTATCCCAAATGGGAGAAGATTAGTTAACCATATACTAATGACTTCTAGTCCTACTCAATCCTTCTTCAACAATCAAGCAATCAATCATTAATCCCTTCTCAATCTAGCATAATCAACGCATCAAGATTAGGCTACTTAAGCACAAAAATGCAACTTATGCAAAGAATCTAACATGCAAAGAGCTATCACACAAGCCTCAACTACACATCATTTTATGCACAAGCTTCTTCATCACATGCACTCTACAAATCAGATTTTAGCATCAAAACATCATTAAGAAAACTAGATTAGCAAGTGTGTAGACCATAACCTCATATCATTGAAAATGTAGAGAATAGAGAGTACAAGATTGAAGCATGAATGGAGATGGAGAGCCTTGGGAGAGCACATGAGAAGGAGCTATGGAGCAAGCTCTCTCTATGAGCCTCTCAACCAAATGACCAAAAAGTCCTCTCTAGCTCTCAAAGGGGCCACCTTTTATACAAAAACTCTAGAACTCTCAAAAGTTCCCATGTGGGATTATTGTCAAGCCCTCTCCCACATTCATCTACAACTTGGAACTCTTTTCAAGAGCCCTAAGTGTCTTTTTTTTTGTTGCATCCTTGTATTGATCTTCATTCTTCATGCAACACTCCCCCCTTCCTATTTTGCGCACATCCTCGAGCGCGGTAGTAGCAAGAGCTGTAACAAAAAAAACAATAGATACAAGTAAATTCTTTTATTAAAAAAAAGAAAAGAAAAGAAAAGAAAAGAAAAACCAACAATGATAATTTCACACGTGAGCATACAAGTGCAAGGCTGATTAAAGTTTTAATGAGTACTAAAATAGGTGAGTAAAGACTAGTCAAAGTGAGACTTAAGTGGTAGATAGTGCTATGCAAAGGCAAGTATGCTTGTACACCGCCAGTTATGACCGCAGTCTCAACGTCTTACAAGTATTTTAAGTTATTCCTAAGTGGCAAACCTACTCCTAAATATGAGCAAAGGTGATTGGAACTCTCTTTTTTTTTTCTTTTTTTCTTTTTTTGATGTGTGTGTAGAAGGTGATAAAGATTAAGGTTCCATCCCAAAGAGACCCAAGCAATGGCCAAGAGACCTCCGCCAAGAGAATCTAAAAACCGCTAGGTATCTCAAGGGCGACAGACCCTTTTTCTTTCTTTTATGACATAAGGAGTACCCCTTGAAGATGAGGGCATCGGTCTCGAGGGCCCATAGTGTACCCCAGAGTCCTACCAACATCTATCAAGGCGATAGATTCCTCAAAGGTCTTTTTTTGAAGCTTTTAGACACCAGTGTTCACCCCATGGAAACCAAGGCATCGGCCCCAAGGTGCTAAGACAACCCCAGGTCCTACCAAGCATTCCACATGGCTGTAGACACATCATGTCTCAATTTACTTTGTATATATTTTTTTAGGGTATAATTTTTTTTTTTAACTCCTAGCACCTAGCTCATACCTAAGAGGTAGCTACCACTAGGGATAACTAATATACCTTGAAAGCATAAGAACTTGGCATACTCCCTTGGTATATATCCTACACTGTCTTTAGATAGAAATATCTTTTACTAAGTCTTCTAAGACTCTAGAATTCTCTCACCATATTTTAACAACTAATCAAAAACTTAAACCAGCCAACATTGTGTGAACATGCAAACCATATATTCGAAAGATAAGAGCACATAAAGAAATAAAGATTAAGATTTGAATACACCTGTTGTGTAGTGCCCTGTTGATGTTGTTCGTTTGCATTGATGCATTGCTGATTTTGTGCAGATTGCTCCTCCTTGATCTTTGTAGGCGTAGCTTGTCTCCCCCCTTCCTAATTTGTGTGCACGGTAGGTGGACTATAGGGCCATGTTTGATGCTCTTTTTTTAGCGGAGATCTCTGCAAAATTTTTATTAAGAAAAGAAAAGAAAAGAAAGGAATAAAATTTGCTATTGGTGCCAATCATCGAATATAGCCGAGGGGAAAAACCCAATGGGAGAAAAGTACCCTGGCTTGTTGATCTTATTATGGAGTCATTGAGCTTACCCTTGCGCTGGTGGTGGATCCATGTCCTCGTCTGCTGGAAAGATGGTATCAATTTCCTCAGGATGCAGGGACAACCCCTCACAAAAATCGGCCTCTGGAGAAGGTGATAGAGGAAGGAGTGCTTCCTCACTAAAATATGGCATTGGTTCTATGGGAAGGTTAATCAGACATTTTCGATTTTGGAACTGCGCAATATAGGTACTCATATTGATCCAATATTGACATGTTGAGGCTTGGGGAAGGAGGGCTTGCAAGATCGGTGGTTGCAAGTCATTTAAGCTTGTATCCCTCCATTGTTGTGCTTGAACGTCCTCAGGTAATCTACGTTGATTTGGTCCTCTCTCTGGTATTCTCACATTAAGAAGATTATGGCGTTGGGGTGTAATTCCCACAATTTGCTTCATTAAGCCCGTACCATATCGTCTAAAGTAAGAGCGGCATATCCAACAAATATGTGAAGCTTCTCCTAATATACGAGCCGTGCACACTCTTGACAATGTGGAAATGGGTGATGCTGTTGATAGAATAACGTGACAAAGTGATGCCCACAGCAATTTTCACCTAAGGGAGCATAGAAGTACCTAGAATGTGTTTGAAACGGAGGAGCACTATAACCCCCGCGATAAACAGGTGGAGTACTATCAGGGTCAATGCATGGTGGACATGTATCTCGCCAAATATCCATCAGGAGTTATCTGGACGTAGAACAATGAAATTTAGAACACTCATATCCATCATTACAATTCCAATCAAAAACAAGATTATCTCAAAAAGAACACATCTTCTAAAGGCATAAGGAACTACATTATTCAAACATTGATTTACCAAAGAGCTTCAATTGTAGTGTTAATGCCTTATCTTTGGTTTTTGGTATATCCTTTTTAGGTGGGGATTTTAGCAATTGTCTTGGAATTTGAGCAAGATAAGAGGATTTAGGCATTGAAATGCTAGAATCTATGCTCAAATGAGACTCATTTGGACTTGTCTTAGGTACACAAGTTGATGGTTGAATTGTGTAACAAGGAAAAATCGAGACAACCGGTGTTTCAATACATGTTTTAGGAAGATCAACACAAGTAGATTTGTAGGTGCTATCACAGCCACCTTTCCTTTCTTGAAGAGTTTGTGTTGATTTCTTTTGCACCCACTGATATGGAAAATCAAGGGTGGCTTTTCGAATCTTTCTGAAACACTCTTTTACCCCTAGCAAAGCATGGCATTTTGGAAGCCAAATTGCTGTTGCCCCCTCATAATAGCCTTGTGCTTTAAGAACATGTTTTGGGACCCATCGAGTAACAATCCAAGGTTTAGGCTTGGAAGTGATGTGCTTCTTAAGAGGCTTAGCAACTGGACCGACGCAGGCCCTTCCACAGCGCTTCTGCAAGCTTAGAATGTCAACGTAAAAATATATATATATATATTAGCTGCTTCGTATAAGCCGGCCTCTGCTCCTCCTACCAGCGCTTCTGCAGCCAACGCCAGCGTTTCTACCAGCGCTTCGATGCTGACTCTTCCACGTTAATGTATAATATATATATATATATATATATATATATATATATATATATATATATATATATATATATATATATATATATATATATATATATATATATATATATTTAAAGCCGCCTTCCGGAATTTTTTTCAACCGCCCTTCCAACAGTCTTTCGCCCTCCCTTCAGCTGCCGACGCCCCAACAGTCCTTCGCCTGTCTACAGCAGCACCAACGAATAAATATATAAAAGAAATATATATATATAATTTTATATATATATATTTTCCTTTTTTTTTCTCTTCACTGCAGTCTCTTTCTATGTATATGTTTTTTTTTAAATAAAAAACCGCCTCCAACACCTCCTACCAACCTCTCGCCAACCCCGTCAAGAATACAAAAACAGAACGTACTTAAATCTGATTAATGGCGGGATTTCTCTACCACAATGGGGTTTTAATTGTTTTTTTTGCTTCTAATCAAAAAATCGAAAACACACAAGGCAGCCTTGAGATCACACACTCAATGCCCTTGCAAACTCTACTCTAATCTACCCTAATCCACGATTTTGCAATCAATGGAGCACTTAGTAAGAAGTAATGGTTAACACCCTTCACTAACTTAGGTGTGCGTTCCCCGGCAGCGGCGCCATTGTTTGGGACATCATAGCATAGCGGAGGCTACACTCCAACCCACACACTTGTCAATCCGTGAATGCAACCCGGTTAGCGCATAGAGGCTATCCCGAATGGGAGAAGATTAGTTAACCATATACTAATGACTTCTAGTCCTACTCAATCCTTCTTCAACAATCAAGTAATCAATCATTAATCCCTTCTCAATCTAACATAATCAACGCATCAAGATTAGGCTACACTTAAGCACAAAAATGCAACTTATGCAAAGAATCTAACATGCAAAGAGCTATCACACAAGCCTCAACTACACATCATTTCATGCACAAGCTTCATCACATGCACTCTATAAATCAGATTTTAGCATCAAAACATCATTAAGAAAACTAGATTAGCAAGTGTGTAGACCATAACCTCATATCATTGAAAATGTAGAGAATAGAGAGTACAAGATTGAAGCATGAATGGAGATGGAGAGCCTTGGGAGAGCACATGAGAAGGAGCTATGGAGCAATCTCTCTCTATGAGCCTCTCAACCAAATGACCAAAAAGTCCTCTCTAGCTCTCAAAGGGACCACCTTTTATACAAAAACTCTAGAACTCTCAAAAGTTCCCATGTGGGATTATTGTCAAGCCCTCTCCCACATTCATCTACAACTTGAACCTCTTTTCAAGAGCCCTAAGTGTCCTTTTTTTTGTTGCATCCTTGTATTGATCTTCATTCGTCATGCAACACTATCAATTGGCAGATTTAGATGGGACTTTACATGCTTCCAGGGTAAATGGATACAGGCTGAAGAAGTATTTGCACGTTTGATGGCGATTGTACAGGATGCAGTGTCTGAAGATGTGATTTCAGATGAAGGGCAGTTTTTGGATATGAATTTAGGTCTTGAAATGCTTTTTACTACTGATCATGAATGATTCAGCAGGCTGGGGGTTGGGCAAAGTATGTCAAGCGTTTTTCTGTAAAGGTGTTTTGAGTCCGTGTACATATGGGATGCGTGGTGTGCAATAAAACTTTGCCCTGAATGCCCTGGCAAATGTACAGACTGAATGGCTTTGGAGTGAGTTAGTGCATGCATTTTTCTTTGGAGCAGCTATTGGAGACTTGAAGCTTTTATTATATGAGCTTTTTATTGGTCAAAAAGGTGTTTTGGATGTGTGTAAATAAGAGGTGGAAGAGCATGAGGATGTCAATGATGGGGTTTTGATGAACCTCTGGTGGAAATGGATGTAGATAAGCTGATTATGTGGAAAGAGCCCAATTTAGACTGTAAGTATTGAAATCTACAAACGACGCCAGCAAGATATGAATTGCTCTTATGCTTGAGTTTGGAGAGTCTTTTAGGTTTGGAATGGTCATGCTTGGCAGTCATGATGCTGATCACACGAAGCTGTGGGCAGCTCGAGCAGCATTGTTTTGGAAGGAAAGTATGGGCGTCGTTTCTTCTGGAAAAACACAAGAAAAGGAAGAGCCCTTTTAGTAATGTGTGGCCATCTAATGGAAGCTTTTTAAAAAAAATAATATATATCATGTGGCCACTTTATAAAGAGCCATGTGGAAGCTTGGGTGGTTGCCAACACACCATCGAGGAAAGCTGGCGAAGATGCGAGAAGGGGAAGGTGGCCGCTTGAAGCCTGGCGGTGAGTGTGCAAAAGGAGTGGGGGGTGTTCTGCAGGCGCAGAGGAGGTTGAGGAACCTGAGAAGAAAGGAAAAGAGGGGGTGTGTGGCCATCGCGTAGAAGAGGAGGGCTCTTGGGCGCAAGAGCGCAGGTGACTGGAGCAGCGAAGTTCATCGCCACCATGAAGAGGGTGATAACGTGCGAAGGAAGCTGAACGGCTAGCGTCAAAGGGACGCTTGTGAAGTGAAGGCTTGGCTGGAGTGGGCGAAGCTGCTAGACAAGAAGAAAAGCCGCCTGGTGTGTGTGAAGGAGAGGGGGGAACTCTGCAGCCACGACAGTATGGAGATATTGGTCGCCAGAAATCGAGTCGCCAAGTAGAGAGGGAGAATCACCCTGCGTAAGTGCTGCACAGTAGACGGAGCCAGACGTGAAGCTAGCCAAAAGCCTAGGTCCAGAAAGGATGACCACCTTGCAGAAGAGCTGCAGAGACCAGAGGGGAGGCAAAAAGGTGTGAGGCGACGGCTGGAAAAGAGAGAGGTGACAAAGGGCACTCTGGAGTGCTGAGAGAGCGCAGCTCTGCAGATAGCAAAAGGCGTAAGAGCAGGCCAGGCTGGTGAGTTGCAGGCGACGAAGGTTGGGTGGTCACTGGTGAGAGGAGTCACCGGGGAAAAAAAGCAACGCGATGGTCGCTCTCTGAGGATTCGGCAAGAAGAGCTTACTAGGGAGGTTGAAGAGAAGGAGGCTGGTGTTGGCGCTAGCTGAAGGCGCCCAGGTCATCGAGAAAACTTAGGGAGAGAAGAGCAAACGTGGCAGCTGTTGGTGTGCGCAAAGGGTCCGCCAAAGAGACGTGTGGGCTGGAGAATTTGGTGAGGGCACTGACAGGTTGGCGCAGCTGCTGTATAGGCGCTGCTTCTTGGTGGATAGGTGATGCTGTGTGAGCTATGAGAGGGAGTGTGTGATGTGTTAATAACGGAAGTGGTGGCAGTTGAAAACTTGTCTTTGTGTGATTGCTCGCCTGCTGATGTGATCAGGCTGGAGCTCGACAAGCTTCTATCATTATTTTCTGTGTTTGTGTTTGGACAATTGTAATTTTCCCTCTGTACTCTGTCGATTGAGTTGCAGATTAAGCAATAGAAGTGTCTTGCTTTTCCGATTTGAGCCTGTGGTGTGTGATGGTGGTGGATGGATGAGGGTACAGGAGTAGGGATATGAGGAAAGGTCTAGTCTGCTACTGATTTTCTTTCCAGCTAGAGAAGCTGGCGGTGCCCCTTGTGCTTGTGAGTGTTCCGAAGGTGGTGAGTCAGCGAGCTATAGCGGCCTTCTTGTGTTCATGAGCTGCCTCACACCCTCCTATTGTGGCTTCTCTGCATATCTGCCAAGTAGAGTCATCGAGTACTATTCTATGGCAATTGGTAGCCTATACGTATCTCTTAGTAAGGGATTTTAGTAGACAAACACAAGATCCTATGGTGACGATTGCATATCTGCAAGTAGAGTCATCAAGTATGGTAGCCTATACATATCTCTTAGTAAGAAGTTTTGGTAGACAAGCACTAGATCTTGTGGTGCCGACTGCTAAAAGGAGGACTTGGGGTGGGTATGGTAGGGTTAAAGGTTACCTTGGCGCTAGTGGGTATGGTAGGGCTAAGGGTTACCTTGGCACTGGTGGAAGCATCTATTGTGGTCTTGGAGTCCACCCTGCCAGGTTTCCTTGGTATTGATAATGAGTTGTGTCGTGGTTCCCATGGTACCAATAATGAGTTGTGTTGTGGTTCCCCATGATGCCAGCAAAGAGTATAAAACTATAACTATCTGGGCTTTAGCAAGAGACACTGTATGGTTTTGGTAGCAATAGATTACACACCCAAACCATATACGTCTGGGCTTTATCACAACAAACACTGTATGGTTATGGTAGCAATAGATTACACACCCAAACCATATCTCTCTGAAGGTGTCCAACTTGAGGAGTTAGCCAGGGTTGGCCTTGGCCTTAAGGTTTCCCTTTTAGGGATAGCCTAATGCTATTAGTGGCCTAATACTCACCTAATCTATTAAGATTATCTATCAACTCATCTATGCTCATCTCCTTGACTAGGACTCTTCCTAATGGTGATGGTTGGGTTTCCTTACTAATAGAGACTTTGGATGAGGAAACCACATAGCCCAACCCCATGAGGCATGAAAATCCAAACCCCCATGAGGCATGAAAATCCAAACCCACAAACAGTGGGACTTATGAAACCACACCCCTTACATTCCATAACCATATTCTTGCTTGTACAATCTGTGTGTGTAAGCACACATTATGTTGCAAACTGATCTCTACATTGTGTGTGTAAGCACACAATGTGTTGCGAACCGGTCTTTGCATTCTTTGTGATAGTTTACAAAAGAGACATGTCCTAGTTTCCACAAGGGTGGTTGGTGGCCATGGCTAGCTTGGGCAGACCCCAACTTGGGATCACCACCAAAATCTTGAAAAAGTGTGGCATCTGACTTCTCATAGAGTAAATCTTGAAAAAGTGTGGCATCTGACTTCTCATAGAGTAAATCTTGATGGTCGTGGTCATCCTACTCCTCACTTGAGCTTTGCCCAAAGATGGGGTGGTTCAATGCCATTTTCACAAAATTTACGGAGTTATTTATTGAGTCTATTATTGAATTTGGGGCTTGTAGGATCATGGTGTCTCTCATTCTCCAAGGTTTTTATGGTGCCTCCACCCACATTTAAGTGCATATAGTTATTAGCTCATCTCTATGGGCTAACTATACACCATGGAAGGTAGCATCAACTCTAAACATGGACCTATGCGGTCATGCCATGGCCTCCATGTGTATACATACTTATATAGATATATGATCAGCTCTTTCTCCACATAGTTCATTAGTTGTCTCACTATACAAGTTTACTCCCTAGCTTTCACTAGTATACAACCTTTGTCTTAGTAGTTCTAGATGGGCCATCGAAGCTCTCTTCACAGAAGCACATGGGTGTGGGGTTTTACCATCTGTTGTATCACTTCAGTAATATAGTCTTCTTCTGTATCTTTTTTACTATGCAATCTGAGTTTAAATTTTTGTATTGTGAAAGATCCAACTTCTTGTTATATCATCCAACATACTCTAGAAATAAATGTAGTACAAGAGTTTAAAGCCTGGGAAAGCTTACTCACTCCCAACCCTAAAGATTACATAGTTATAATAGAACACCCTCTAACTTTACTGACTCCCAACCCTAAAAACTATAGAGTCATAATAGAGCACCCTCTTAACTTTGTTCACTCCCAACCCTAAAGATTATAGAGTTGTATTAGAACACCCTCTAACTTTACTCATGTCCAACCCTCTAACTTTACTCAGTCATAATAGTATAAGAGTTTGAAGTTTGGGAAACTTTACTCATTCCCAACCCTAAAGATTACATAGTCATAATAGAATGCCCTCTAACTTCTTATCTAGCCCCCTTGTCCTTTTGAAGTATATTGGAGTTATAGAGATCTCCATACAAGTAAATGGAGTTATAGAGATCTCCATACAAGTAAATGGATTTAATTGTGCTTGAAATTTCTACATGATTGGCATTGGTTGTAGAGTCAATATTTCACCACTCATGATGCTAGTGTGGTGAAGAGATTTTGTATGTAAAATAACCACATAATGGGCCTAAAACTTTGAAGAAGAAAGTATCCCAAAATTCCTCACCATCATTTTAGCCTGAAAACAGTAGGAACATCTTTAGGCACCATTTCTAATTTATGGCTCCTAACATTGGGAGTAATTTGCCCATAACTTTAGATCCACATGGAATTAATCTAAAAAACTTTGAGTGTCACTTCTCTCTCTCTCTCTCTCTCTCTCTCTCTCTCTCTCTCTCTCTCTCTCTCTCTCTCTCTCTCTCTCTCTCTCTCTCTCTCTATATATATATATATATATATATATATATATATATATATATAAAGGAGTGTGTTAGGACCTTACCAACCAGCCTATATATATTAAAGACTGTGTTGGAACCTTACTAAACTAGCCTACTACTAGAGTGGGTAGTCCCATGCACTTAAACTATTGAATCTTTTGGAGTGCATGTTGGGTTTAACAATTAAAAAATAAATAAAGATAACTTTTGGATCTATTTAGGGAAGTATTGTTAACTCATTCTAATTAATAGGCATTGGCACTAATATTCTACATCAAAGAGTTTGAAGATAAACACACCAAAGGATGTATGTTCAGGCTATGAAGCAATAATTTCCAAATGGGCATGCACTCATAATGGTGGTCTCATGGAATACTTATAGTGCTTCTCTGCCCCATAAGCATGTGGTCTCATGGAATACTTATAGTGCTTCTCTGCCCCCATAAGCATGTGGTAGCAAGCTAGATGA